>NW_020664582.1:16678511-16893241 GCF_002925995.2 Terrapene triunguis
AAAAAAAAAAAAAAAAAAAGTAACTTTCCAGGGAAGGATTATTTATTTCTCCCCAAAGAGAAGACTTTTTTAAAGAAGTTTTTAAAAAATGAACTCATGTCATGATTCTGAAACTTGCGTCATCACCCTGGGCAGAGGCACGCAGGAGGGTGAAATCTCTCCCTAGTAAAACAAAAGTGCCTTTTTTCACAAAGCCTCATTATCCAAGTAATTCAGCAAATTTCTAGAGGCAATTCCTAGAAAAGGGAGTGGGAAGAATCAAAACAAGGTCAGCAGCACCACAGACTCAGATTTAGAATATAATCTGACAAAAATTTGCACCATGTTACTGAAGTGTTATATTAGAACTTTTTTTCTTTCAGCTCTACAAATAATGGAATGTTTTAAATTCAACTGTTTCAGGATAAGGACAAAGGCATGCCTTTGACCAGCTGTGCATGGACAGAACTCTTATAGATCGATCACTTATTTTATTAGCTTTTGGTAGAGTTAGCATTAAAAGAAACATTTATAATGGCTAAAGGACAACTTTTATACAAATGCAAAACCTGAAGCTGCAAGGAGAAATAAGAATTTGGTTTCCAAATTCTTGGAGAGGTGTGTTATAACATAACAAATATAGTAGTTGGAATACTTCTTCCATTAGATTTAAGAACAGCTACTGAACATAAATACAGCCATACTGGGTTAAGATCAATGGTCCATCTAGCCCAGTATCCTGTCTTCGGACAGTGGCCAGTGCCAGGTGCCCCAGAGGGAATGAACAGAACAGGTAATCATCAAGTGATCCATCCCCTGTCGCTCATTTCCAGCTTCTGGCAAACAGACTAGGGACATCCCTGACCATCGTGGCTAATAGCCACTGACAGACCTATCGTCCATGAACTTAACTAATTCTTTTTTGAACCCTGTTATACCCTGTTTCCCCGAAAATAAGACAGTGTCTTATATTAATTTTTGCTCCCAAAGATGCGCTAGGTCTTATTTTCAGGGGAGGTCTTATTTTTCCTGGAGCTTCGGGGCCTTATATTCCGGGGTGGCCTTATTATCGGGGAGGTCTTATTTTCGGGGGGATGCCTTATATTACAGCGAGAGGCAAAACTGGAAGTAGGTCTTATTTTCGGGGGATGTCTTACTTTCGGGGAAACAGGGTAGTTTTGGCCATCACAACATCCTCTGGCAATGAGTTCCACAGGTTGACTGTGTGTTCTGTGAAGAAGTACTTCCTTTTGTTTGTTTTAAACCTGCTGACTATTAATTTCATTGGGAAATTTCACTGGAAAGACTATACAGTGGAGGCCGTGTAACTTTATATCAGAAAGTGGAGCAACTGATGGGATTTCGTTGGGTTTATACAGTGATCCATGTTGCTAACCAAAAAAACATAACCTCCTGACCTAACATTAATAGTAAGTTTCACCATCTTAAAGCATTTTCTCCTAATTCAGCCATATAGGAGCTCAAATCTCTGATTTCCTACGTGCTTGGGCATCACAAAATAAACTTAAATATCCTGTTACTTAACCAGAAACAGTAAATTGTATTGCCCTTATATACAGGATTGTAACAGTTTTTCCCATTGCTTTCTGTTCTGGGGAGTCTTGAATGCTAAGAAATAGACCAAAAAGGAAAATCAGTCCCCAAAATATAGCCTCGTTAAATCCTCCTCGAGGCACAAGAACCTCCTTACACTTGGAAACTGAGTTAATTAAACTGGGTGCAACATATCTAGAGTTTGTTTAAAACAGAAATCACTTAAGATATTCAACATTAGCTGCTTTACTGTAACAGTGAAATTTGAAAAGCAGGACATTCAATGACCACATTCAGTGTCAACATTTATGAAATTATATTAGAGATATTACACAAATACACATATACAAATATTTACATCAGAAGCAAAAAAGAAATACTGATGATGAATTTTACAACTGTAGAATACGTTTAGCATAACAGTATACTAACACAGAAACATGGTAATCAAATACCTTGTAAGTAATCTGCCAAGTCTCCACCATTGCAATACTGTTGAAAAGAAAGGAGAGGCTGGTACTCAAAATGTAGATGTCTGAATGTTCACTCCATTCATTATATGTTAATTTTCATTTCTTATATGTTTTTTCCTAATAAAATCTAGAAAATCTTTTGCATCTGTTTGACTTTAATATTATTTTTGTTAATTATTCATAGTTATTAATTCTGGTGTGTAATGGAAACATTCCATTAAGAATTATGGTATTGTGAACAGAAACACTGCATAATTTATAGAACACATACAATTATTGTTGTCTTTAACAGTGCATATGAAATTAATGATCCAGCTTTCAGATTTATAAATTTCAGCCGGCCAAAGTATATTGCAGCTATATCTGCATAGTCAATCCATTTTTATAGCACTTTTGTAGATGAAGACTAATTCAAATCCAGTTAAATAGAAACATACACAAACACATACCTCCATTACCAAGAAGACAGAGTTGGACATTTCCTGAAAGAAAAGCACAATAAATCTCATTTAGGGAGATGACAAGATAGGGCCTTCAAAACAAAACCAACCAACCAAAGAACCCTTACACTAACCAAATGTAGTATTAGATTTTCAATTAACTGAAATGACCTTACTCAAAATCATTAAATTTTAGTGTAATAACTGATGTTCCTAAGTCTTCATACAACAGGCATTACAGATTTTATTTTTAAAAGTGTATATTAGTTCTCATGAAGATTGCCAGAATAATCATCAAAGTCTGAATCTCTAGCCATACAAAATGCACGGCAAAGAGAACAACAGTGTGAGCGTCATTCACATATTGTCCCTTTAGCCTTCATACCTATTCAGTACCTCAGCCAACGCTACATTAATAAAGGGCCAATTAGGTGTCCATCCCATATTTGGCCACCTCTTCAACTAGACACCAGTCCAACCAATCAGCCATTAGATGGCATTTGTTGTTTTTTAACATCCTGGGTCAAATTTGATCTAGTGGCAAGGCAAAAGGCGGCTTAAGATTTTCCAGAGCCAGCCAATCCCCTGTAAGAGGGATTTCAAAGTAAGGTTCCCTGCTCCTTGGCCAAACAAGCATTGGTCCTGCCACTTGAAAAAATGAAGGTCAATCAGGAATCACACATCAGTTTGCCAAATGCCTGGAATAAACTGGATACCCAAATGTCCTATCAGACTTGCAGGGTACTTAATCCAGGCTCCTTGTATACTTCTGGAAATTATCTCCCCAATGAGTCATTGGCTGAGGCATGCTCCAGACATGGAGTTAAGCATCTCACCTCAAGGCTGCAATTTGATATGGCAGCCCTAGTGAGAGTTTCCAAGCTTCTGACACATTTGGAACTGGGACTCCCCGTCTGAATATAGGGTAAGAGTTATTCAAAGGCTGATTAGCTAACCCCCAACTGTAAACTGTGCATACCCTTCCCAAGCCTGACTGCAACCTTTCCTGCTTTTTAGTGTGGAAATAAGAACGTGGACTTTTTATGCACGAAAGATTCTTTTTTAACCTAAGAGAAAGTCTGCTCATCTGTACCAACAGCCAACACAAATTGTATGTATTGGTAACAGTGTGCTGCAGCACTCAGATTTCTATATTGATTCATTTTCAATTTTCTCACATATGGCTATAGCGCCACATGTGTTCCATGGCATTTATAGACAGTCAAAACTCAGACCTTGTCTCAGAGTTTGCATTCTAACTGGGTAACAGTAGACAGAAGGCATGAGGAGTCAGAGGGCGCTAGGAGGAGGTAACAAGTGAGAGGGAGAAAAGCACACACAAAATAAAGTTATGGTTCTTCTTAAGTAGGACAATACATTCAATCCCTATATAATGGAACTCAAGTTAACATAAGAGTGGGGTGGGTTTTTTTTGAAAATTAGTTGGAAGAGGTGGTTTTTGAGGTGTTTGAAGTAGGAGAGGGACGTAGCATACCATACAGGATAAAGCACATTCGGAAGCAGAATTATACACAGTTTGCCTGTACGTATACTAGTGACAAAGGAAGTCAGAAGGGGCACTATACAGCAAAATAGCAGCTGTGAAATTAGTCACTTTTCTGTGCTTATATTAAAATCTTCACACATTTTGAATCTGAGCATACTGCCAAGAACTTCTATGAAACTATGAAGTGATTTGTCAGGTGTTCACAGACAACTGGTAAACATTTGATGGTACACTGAACTCTCAGCAAGAAAAAAGTATTTAAAAATTGTGCTTTGATGTGCTTTGTCAGAGCCGGATCCAAAGCCCAATGCAGTCAGTGGAAGCCTTCCCAGTGACTTCAATGAGCACTGGATCAGACCCAGAGCAAGGGAGCTGACTTGCCTAAGTGCGACAATCAAAAAATACAGTACATAACCTCTTATTTGTTCGGACTTCTAAATTCTACAGGCATTACACAAATGAGAAAAAAATAAGATACTCAACTACTTATGTTTTTTAATTACAATAATTTATAATTGCTGTTTTGAAACTGCCAATTACTAAACACACCACATTTTAACCATTGAAAGCCAAACCAAGTTTGGGGTGAATTGCTTAATGGTGAAAATTTGTATTCCTGTGTTTGAGAACAAAATACAGTCAAGCTATTCCTCAAAGACCCCAGACATTTCAGCTGATATCATGAACTACAAGACTGAAAAATGAAAGCTTACATAAGAGCGCAGAACACATCAAATTACTGTCAAGTAGTATTCGCATTCTAATTCCTGGAGTTTGTTTTCTAAAAGGATCGTAATTTCTATTCACTTGCAAGAATAAGTTACATTTAAGATGAACTAGGTATTTTAATGTTTGTTCAACACAGAGGCAGGCCAATTAACCTTTTGGAAGTGTTCATGTTAGCCACCTCCTTTAGCTATGCATAAAGGCAATCAAGGCGCTCTTTTCTCCAGCTCAGAACATTGAAAGCATTACAGATTTGTTTGCATCTTGAAGCAAGTTTCTTGGAAAGTTAATCGAGTCTGTTGCAACTAAGGGCTAACTCCCACCAACAAACAACCAATACTGAAGCAGCAGTAGATCAAATTACAGGAAGTTCCCGTTTGTTTTGTTGTCTTGGAGCATGTGTCTCCCCTACAAACCACAATGTTTTTTTCCAGGAAAGCAATATACTAAGTCAGCTAAACATGTACATTAGGGTTGCCACGCATCCGGTTTTCGACCGGGCGTTCGGCTGGAGCCCGCACCCCAAACCCCCTCCAGGTCAGAACCCCCTCCTGGACCCTAACTCCCTCCCAGAGCCTGCATCCCAACCCCGTCCCAGCACTGAGCCCTCTCCTGCACCCCATACCCCTCATCCCTGGCCCCAGCTGGAGCGCACACCCCCTCCCATACCCCAATCCCTTGCCCCAGCCCTGAGTCCCCTCCCGCACGCTGAACCCCTTGGCGCAAGCCCAAAGCCCCCTCCTGCACTCCAACCCCCTCATCCGCAGCCACACCCCAGAGTCTGCACCCCCAGCTGGAGCCCTCACCCCCCTCCCGCATCCCAACCACCTGCCCCAGCCCAGTGAAAGTTAGTGAGGGTGGGGGAGAGTGAGGGAGTGAGTAAGTGAGGGGGGGATGGAGTGAACGGGGGCACGGCCTCGAAGAAGGAGCAGGACGGGGCAGGGCCTCAGGTAACAGGTGGGGCAGGGCAAGAGTGCTCAGTTTTGTGCGATTAGAAAGTTGGCAACTGTAACGTCCATATTTTCTCTTTCTCTATTTAGACGACTGAAAATATTTCATGACAATACAAGCTGTCTTTTTAATTTGATAGTGGTTCTTGCTGTGTGTCTTCTTAATAAAGTCTTCCAACTAAACCAGCCATATTTTCTTCTAGAAGTCTTCCAGTTACACCAACTAACATTTAGAATATTCGGAGCACAATGCTTAAATTGCAAACTCTCTGTGCTAATTAAAGTACTTGTGCGTTCCAATTGATTTCCGTCATTCTGACGGATGAAGAATGGGAAAGAACTTAAAGAAAGAGTACTGAGAGCCAGGAGACCTAGGTTCTATTCCTGGCCCTCACAGATCTGCTCTGCAACCTTCAACAAATCTTTTTTCCCCACCCATAAAAGGGGATCAATGTTACCTCACAAAGGCATGATGAGAACTAATTCATTGTTTGTAAAGTGCTTTGTGTTCTTTGGGTGGAAGACACTAAACAAGTGAAAGTTAGAACAAGCTGTAGCACTGGCGGTAATTCCTCTCTTGTGCTTTAACAGGAGTGTAATGTACCTGATTTTCCATAAGATTTCAACTATATATTTCAGTCATCAGGTTGAGAGTTTAGGCAACCGAGGAGCCTGCCATCAGATCATACTGCACTTCAACTCTTGAAATTCTATTTCAATTGTCTTCCCCTGTTACATAGCAAGTTTTCTCAAGTTCCAATATCTACTCTCCACTGGCAAACAGAATGGTTGGTGCATGATATTCCACCCATAGAGCAAAAATATGAACAATTAGAACCGACGATTTCACAGAATTAGCAACTCAAACTATGCAGTTTTCTTTGTACAAAAATGGCAACTCATGACAGAATCCAACAATCAGCTAATGCTAGTTATTTATTCATCACAGAACTAAAGAGCAAATTTTCCAGAATTCCCTGTGAAGCAATATTCTTTTAACTGATATTGTTCCCTTCAGAAATAGGAAGCCCTTTAGTTGTCCCAGGATAGTGACTGTTCCTTCTCCAAATAAGCAAGAGGAATCTAAAAAGTGGTTAGTTTAATATCACTTAAAAATCAAAGTAAACACTGCAATGCCACAGTTATTTGGACACTCCCCTCAGACAGTTGGGGAGGTGGCTGGTGCCAGAGAGCGTTGGATCAGAAGCACACATTTTTTGTACATAGGAACTTGAGAAAACTGAGCTGTTTTTTGCAGTTTGCACGACCACTCTTTTCTTCTGCCAGTTGCCCACTCTGAAGGCAGCCCATGTGCCCCTTGTGGCTACTAATACAGTATGGCCAAGGATTTCATTTACTTGTTTCTGAGAAACTGTGGCAAGTGGCAATGGATCAAGATTACAAACTCTGTAATATTTCCAATCCCCTCCAACAACCCATTAACTTTAACTCAAGCCCCTCACTCCATAGAACACCTATCCAAAAGTTTAAACACCTAGCTGAATTTCCCAATTTTGTCTAAGTTCATCCCTAAATATCACATAATGTTTAAATTTTTAAAACTGTATATCTGAAACTGAAGTCTTAAATGAAACTTCAACCTGTCTGTGCTCTAGAGTTCAGACAATTTATTTGGAGAGAATCTATATTATTTAAATTAGTGGTCATATTCCCCCACTTGCTCCCCTGATGGCTTTGTTTACCTTGCTTGTAAACATGCTTTCACTGTCTTTGGTCTCACCTTGCTTAATTTACTTTGGAGATAGTCAAGTCCGTAAAACCACCTTCTTTTGTCTACGACAGATTGGGCTTAGGCACTATCTGTCAACACATTTTAGGAATGCATTTCCAGCACCGCCCATACATACATCACACAATAATATTAACGACTAGCGTGTTACCAATTTGCACTTGACACCTTACACAACACCTTTTAGATTCAGATTATGACAACAGCAAGTTGGGGCAGTGACTGTGTCAGACCTGTGTCAGTTATGGTAGGAGGTTCCCTCTGCCAGTTGGTGCTGAGGGGTCCCTAGGTCACAATATTATTTTTACATTATATCTTTGTGGGGCAATATTGTTTATTAATACAGCACAATCAAGAGTCATCTTTAATTATGCTTTCCCCAGTGTATTTAAACTCTAACCATTTCAGCATAATCTAATACTTGGATCTTGCCACAACACACTGCTATTTGACACAACACTAAGGCTCTAATCCTTCATATGCACCAACTTTTGCTCACACTGGTGACATGAGTTATTTTCCAAGTTTCTTCATAACTTGTATCCCTACTTCAGATACAAGTTTGGATGTGGTGCTAGAGCACAACAGTAAGATTTAAGATGGGAAAAATACACCAAGATTTTCCTTTTACAGGTACACCTGTGTTGTTTCCTATGGTTGTTTAAACAGTTAAACTAGGTTAAGCTAGAGCTTTCTCCATAAACCAAGGCAGTTATGTAGCTTTTCCTTAACCACTATTCCTAGAAAAGGGTGTTTGATGTGTTTTGGCAGCCAAATAAGATAGCTAGTAAGAATAATTATTTCAGATTAACTTTATTAATCCTAGGTTGGTAGCCTTAATCTAGGACAGAGGAATCCTTTTCACCAATCAGATGAGTAGATTAAATGTTTCACAAGGAGATTTTTCCCATCTGGTCAAAAGTCATATCTAGTTTATGTCCTGTAAGGAATACTTTCCACGGTGCTGGCTTTAGGTTGACCAACCATGCCAAGTACTAAGTTTACCTCGAACCCAAACATCTTTCAACGTTCCACCAATACAAGGTCCCTAATACAGAACAGCTGAATTAGCTCACATCACCATCTAAGTTCACAATAAATTTCTCTAGTATACATCTGGTATCAACCATATTTGTGGATAGCATGAAGAATATAAACTCCATGTTGCGATACATAAAGAAACCTTTTGAATTATTTTGCTGAGGAGCAGAACTATTCACACATCCTCCATCATTCCCTCAATTTGTGGTCTTTGGGTTGACCTGCTAAACAGAGCATAAGGTAAAGTATTCAAAACCGAAAAGTATAGTGACCCAATGTGTTACAGACCTAACATTCAAGAATAAAACTGACCTAATAAAGCTGTTTTTGAAAACTTCATTTTTAAAATTTATAAAAGCTTTCACATTTTTAAAAACAGATCACAAAATCATTACAGTGCAATTGTTCCAGCCTATGCTTCTATTCACTTTAGAGGAATAACATGCAAAACAAATTTACCCTATATTCTGCTAGAGTCACATGAACATCCATTCAAACATTTTTTTCTTTGCATGCCTTGCTTTACGGTCTCGTGTCTCTCTTTTTGCCTGTGATGCTTCTGAATCAACTGATTCAGGGTTTCCCCAGCAAGGACAAGTAGAAGACAGAAAACGCTAACAAAACATTCCAGGTCTTCTGAAAGCTAAACACATACATTTAGGAAGGGAATATTGGGCATTAAGTCCATCAAAACTCAGTATGTTTTAACCCCTGATATTCAGGAGGTGTCTCAGGATGAAGATGTGGATGAAGTCCCAGCCCAAATCAAGGGTCTGGTACAGAACAAAATATTTCCATTTAGAACACATTCATTTTTAAAAAAGCAAAGTGCAAGTCAGATATCCAAGATTAACAACTGTGGCCATCAATAATCTATAGCTCTAGTTATATATCCTAGATTTCTTTTGGTTTATGAAATTGTTCTCTGTAATGAATTAACATCTGCAGAGAATAATCTTAATGGGTTGCCAATTATTTTAACACCCTGGAAGAACAATTTCAATAAGGACCTGTGATCACTCCCCCTGCCTCCTAGAAATGGCAGCAAATCAAATGGATACTCTTGCTCTATGTCTACTAGTTCCATTTAAACACACATTTATGACCTGAGTCCCAGGTGTATGTACATCAGCATGACAGCTCATATATCTATCGTCTTCTGATTAACCCATCCGAAAATTAACTTGCCATACATTAGTTATAATTTCTTGGCCAAGCATGCCTCTCACCTCTCTGGGACACTGAGATATTTGGCAAAAGCACTAATGATTTAGTTAATAGGAGTTTGCTCAATATAATTTTTAGCTATTTCTCACTGTACTCCAGTCATGGGTTAATTTTTTTCCTATGTGCACACCACAGCAATAATCCTCCACACAGGACTGAACATTTGTTTAGTCCTGCCTAAATGTTAAGTCTCAGACGAAATGTCAGTTGACATCTGACTGTAGGATCAAATAGCACACATGCTGCCAATTATTCATATAAAAGAGCAATCAGCCATGGGAAATGTACTACAATAGCAAGGCCAGTCACTTTCTGGTACTTGAAATGCTGTACTTAACTAACAGCTATGGTAGGAATGAAACTGAATAGTCACTCTTAGAATGGCCTGCTACATAATACAAAAAGACAAAATTATGTTACTGTCACACCAAACATCTGCCTTTCACAAATTATTCTGTTGCACCTACGCACTTGTAAGTGCTTGAAACAGGGCCATGACACACAAACTGTAATAACTAGGCACACCAGGGTAAGTTAAGGACAACATATTAACTTTGCTTCAAAAACTTTTAAAAGGTTGTTCCTATCCCTCAATTCCTTCTCATAACACACTAATTTTAGACACTAATTCTATCTCATTCTTCAAGGACCAGCATTATGGCAGCCAACCTTCCAGCTACTACTAAGTACTATGTGATTTAGAAATTCAGATTCTTGAGTGAATTTTCTTTCGATCATTTTTTTAAAAAATACATTATTTTTAGACTTCTGCAGCCTTCATTTCAGAGGCTGATTGTATTTTCCACCACACAGATGGATTCCCAACAATAGGGAAGTCAAAGTAGTATAATATTTGGGGCCTGTCCGCCATGAGTGTCTTACTAAATAAGTAAGAAATTAACTATTTAAACAATGCCTAAAAGCATGATAGATGTCTCCCAGTATAGAAGAGAAAATATCTTTACCCTAAGAAGTTTACCAACTAGTAATAGACACAGCACAACATACCACAGAACAAGAGAGTAAAGAGATGTAGGTGAGGAATGACAGATTATTCAGTTGCTCAGTGAGGTTAGTGCATAACATACTGGAGCAAAAATAACTTCTTTGTTGAGAAATGAACACAAGAGAATAAGTGGACTTTGGGAGTGATTTAAAAAAAGAGGAGGACAGTGGTTTTGTGGACAGCTCAGAAATGGTTTTCAATGTTTAAGGGGATGTATGGAATGGCTGTGCTGGAACAACAGAGCAGGAACAAAATTTGCTGAGTTTAGAGGCCTTAGACAAGAACCTGAGAAAAATATGGCACTGCAAGACGTTGGTGCTCCAAGAAGAATGCTGTGCTGAAGTGCCAAATCCAAAAAAAAAAAAAAAAAAAACGGGCAGACACATTGAAGTAGGTGCTGGAGCAAGCACCAAAGCCCCAGAACAAGCAAAGAACAAGAACATGCCAGAGTGATTGAAGCAACCACCTCAAAAAATGTAGGTCGCCACGCCAGACTGATGGAATGTTTGGGTAAATCGAACAAGGCTACACAACTAATGATGGTAAAACAGAGTGATACAGAAAGGCAGTCGCCAACAGGGACTTCCTTCCCTAACCATGGTCTAGAAGGAACTGATTGAAATGTTCAAACGTTAGTATTTATATTTAAAGCAGGGGGTGATGCACGATGGCCAACAGGTTGTCTGGCTTGTGCTCTATCTTGCTACCACTGCCCTCAAGGATAACTGGAAGTGGGTATTCTGCCCAGCAGTAAGCTAAGCCCCCAAAAAAGAGAACCCTACACAAGTAGTATCTTTAAAGAAAATGTATTTCTCTAATAGACCAGAAATCAGTGATCTCTGATCTACTATTCAAGCAGCAAACTCCAATCTCCATATGGTGGAGACATTCATCCACCCCATTATATCATTACTTCCAAGATGTATGTCCTACTTTTATTCAGATGTCTGATATTTTAAATAACTTTCTGAATGATAAATTATTTGCTAAAACAGGAGCAGTCTGGCTCCATGTAAAGAATAATCTCCATTCAACACACGCAGTTGGGATCATCAACTTTAAAAAAAAGCATAAATTCACAGCCTAAATATAGTTCATTCTAAATAGCTATTTCCCATCACATTTTTGTATACAGATAACCAATATTTTCACTTAAGTAGCATCTTTTATCCAAGGATCTCAATGCACTTTACAAAAGGTGGGTTAAAGCGTTGGGAGGGAGTTGTTTGTTTTGTTTTTCTAATTAACCTGTCAAGATCCGAGTCAAGGATTCTCTGTTCCTCCTATAAAAGCAAACGACATCCCAGACACCTAAAGCAAGGAAAGGAGATGGATTTCAGATGCTATTTAGGGGTTTGGGAGTAATCCACTCTTCAGTAAGACAAAGAATGCTGGACTCAAGCTCTAGAAGGCAAATACAAGAAGTTATTTTTAAATATTTTATTTTAAAACCCGTCTTCACATGTTAAAGACTACCCATCTATTTCATTAGTGATTTAGAATGTTATAGAGCTCTGTGTTTATTTTTAAAGTTTTAAGTTCGCCATTAAAATAACCTTTCAGAGTCCTGGGCCCTCAAACTCACTCTTCCAACTGAGTAACTACTCATCCTTCACTCACAGATAAAGAAAAATCGTTTTTAAAAATGTCTCCAGTAATAAAAATAAGAAACACTAGCTTAAACCGCTGCTTTGGGCATTTAACCTTCCCTACTGGTCCTTAATGGACTGATATGGGGACAGATATCTGCAGCCTTATCGGTTTTAAATATATTTATTATAGCATTCCAATACCATTTTGAGGAACTACTGTGCACGCTACCGATTTGCTCTAGATACCAGCTCTACTAAAAACTATCCTGCATACTCTCTAATACTATGGCTTGCTACAGTTATCTTGGCTCCCAATACAGCATAAATAGCAAGTATGTCTCTGCTTATATGAAATGCTTAACTACAGTTCAAACCTGCCAACACTGCATGTAGCCACCTTATGGAAATCAATGGCAATTATTGTGCTGGCATCAGTACAACACAATATTAATGCCAAGCAATGCATACACATTAATGGCTCACCAATTCATTTGGGAACATTTCCAGATGAATGGGCACTTTTAGTATTATAATGGAGTGAAGGCTACACATGCTAAGTGGTATATCAAACCTCTGAATTCAGAGAGAGTTGAAGCCAGAGCAATGTATGATGCTTCCAAATGCCCATGTGCTAATAGCAGGATTGTTCACAATCAAGATTTAATGAAAAGGTTTAGCGGGGTATGCTTTACATTACCAACTATGGGACAGCCGATAGGCAATGCAATACCAAGAAAAGTGGATCTGGACAGAGATAAGGGGAGAGGGAATCTGTGATAGAAACTATCTTACCTGAAATGCATCAAACATGAGAATTATTTCAAAATAAAGCAGAAGTTCAGTGATTTTTTTTCAAGTATCTACTATCCCATTCATTCACAGACTTGATATATTCCAGAGTAGAACGTAAACACATATACAGCTATAACTGCATTGTGTAAATAGATCACTTACCACTAAGTGGTACTGAAAATATTTATTCTGCATTAAAATACATTTATATTTCCCCCACGTGGTTTTTAGCTACTTATAACCCACCAGCTTTTCACTCAGAAGACCTAGTAAAACAAAATGACAGTTCTTTGATTATATAGTAAACTGGTCTGTCAAACAGTGCTGTCTAAAACGCGAGCATTTTCTGCTTCAAACTGCCCTAAGGTTAACAAAAGCTACAGACTGACAGATCTATAAAAAACAGACTCCCAGTCACACTGAGAACTCCCTACTGTGATACAGACTTCACTGGCTCCAACATTCAGAGCCAAAGACTGTAGTTTCTGTGGTTTGATAACTACTTGATTTCCAAAAGTCTAATCTATTGTATTATATTCCCAAAATGTTTGATGTTATGGGAAACAAAAAGTGCAATACATGTAGAACATGAAACACTAAAGCAAATGAGTAGGTACAATGGCTGCCAGATGTGTTATGCCTAGCATAGTGTCTTTCTTTCTGGGCTATAAATTAATGTAATCTCATAAATTAATTATGTATAATATTTCACAAACATAACACTATACAGAAATTGAAAGTCCTATTTGTGTGACTGTCATATTCTTTAGCACATATTTCATCAATAGACGTGACCTCAGCATGCCAAGTTTTACATTTTGCTATATATGTGTCTGAAATATATCCAAGGTCTGACATACAGTTTTCCCTTCTCCTACTTATAGCTGTGCCTTATAATTAAGCACAAGGTTGAATGACAAGCAGAACCATCCCCATCTCAAACTGAGAATATAGGCCTGATCATATGAGAAGTCTCATGACTAACATTTACTATATTGGCATCTTTCCAACCCTGACAGACCAGGAAAGTATGAGACTCATGTTTCCAAATAAACTTTACGTAAAGAAATGGCTTCCATAAACAAATGTAGGGTACTATTCTCCCTTCACGGCACACTAGTGGGAATTTTGTGCATGAATCAGAAGGAGAATTAGACCCCCCTGGATTTTATAATGGAAAGAGAACAATTAGATCATCAAAACATGGAAAACCAAGACAACATGCCTTAAAGGTGAACTGTGAAGCTTTTTTTCATTTTATTTTATAAAGTAAAGGCTGGTGAGCTTAAACTAATATATTAACAGAACATGTGTAGACTTAAAAGTTCTAAGTTATAGGTTTTATGCAACGGGTTTTAAAGTCAGCTCCCCCCTTACTTCCCAATATCCAACACTCAGAATTTCTCTTGCAATGGTTGAGGAGGTCATTCAAGTCCAGATGCTGAGAGCCTGCTTTTCCCACTCAACAACGCTTAGCATCAGGCCCTAAACGCCTCAATAAGCAGGGCAGAGAATGCAGAAAAGTGATCACTACTCTGTCTAAGGTGGTCTTGATGTTATCAACTACTGTAAGAGAAGTCCTCAATGCTGAATATAAGAAACGCAGTGGAAAAAGTACTGTAAGTCCACACATCCCAGTGTGTAGTTTGGAAGGGGATGGGGAGAGAAGGGATGTATGCACGCCACCATCTTGCACAAAAATTTAGAGTTTATTTTTGGCATGGTTATTCACAACCATGAGATATGAGGAAAGGTCGATTTTATGCTGGTTTAATTATATTTTAACTGTGCACTGCCCTAAGGATTCTTTACAGTAATTTTATTCACAAATATGCCTCTGTATTTAAGATTAGAATCAAGCCCAGGAGATAAATGTATAGTTCCTATTCAAATAGAAAGAATAACTGCATAACCTACATATTTTCATACATAGCCGTACCCAACACTTGCAAGTCTCAGAATACAGCATCTCTCTCTAAGGAGAATTCATATGGACATGCACTCCCCATAATATGCTGGACTAAACCATTTACAGGCAGATTCCTAGACATACAAGAAAGGGGGAAAATAGGGTCAAAGTGATTTGACACATTGTTTTCCCCTTCCAAGAGGCCCAGTAACACACCTGTGTTATACACATCATTGTATATCTATGCCACTAGCTACATCTGCAACATGTAAATGTCACATCGCTATGTCTTCAATTGCTTTCAGTTTTGCCCCACTGACACAGGATTAAACAGCATATTTCCACACTACAGGGATCTCAAAACCACTGACCCTCTTCTACAGTTAGGATTATAAATTATGTTAACTCCTTCATGCTGTCCACCTCAATAACTGAAAATCATTCTTTCACATCAACAACTGTTAGAAAAATGTCCTAACTGGTGAACACACCCATTCTCTGCCAGCTGCCACTTCCCAGTTAGCAGCATTTTCCTTGGCCCCATTTTCTAATTAGGAAAGGAGAATAGCTGCTACCACTAATGTAACTTCACCCACTTACCTATAAGCACCAGCTGATGCTTTCCCTCTGGGCCAGACTACACAAACAGCCTCTGCAGAGATTCACAAGCTTCCACTTGCTCTTGGAACCCTGCAGCACACTGTGCTCCTTACAAGCTTTGTATTTTGTTTTTGCTTTGTACAAGCTTTGTATTTAATAGCAAACACCCTTTTAGAAAGTGATTAAATCTTTCACCAGAATGGTCTGAGCATTCAAAAAAAGCACAGTTGAAATCAGTTTCAACATACCCATACAATTATATTTGAATACAGATTTTACAGCAGAAAAGGAGATTGTTTACCTGGACATCATAGAGTGCCACAATATTCTCATGCTGAAGTTCCTATAAAACAAAATAATTACATCATGAAAATATAGTCTGGCATAATGAACAGCTAAAGAATGACTTACTCTGCTAGGAAAAACTCATGGGATAGGTAAATTTCTTTGAGTGTTTGTTTCCAGAATTTATTTTCCATGTTTTGTTTTAAGTATTGCATCATAAAATACCAAAACCTGACTGAATTTACTCTGTACTCTCACACAACATCTTGCTTAGGGGAAAATAAACTGATTAGACTATTATTCTCACCTCAACGATTCACCCTTTTGAAAGTGATTGGAAGGCAAGTTAAATGATATTAAACAAAACTTCCAGGACACTCAAGTGATTGTAGCTTGTTTTAAAGAGGATGCCACAGGAACTAAATAGAGCCACAATAATGTACCTAACACTGGAGATTCCAGATAGTAATGTGTCATGACATGTTTGAAAATATCAGAATAAAGCAATGCAGATAATGACTATCAAATAGCGGGAGAGACGACAGGTAGGGAAGCTTGCAGAGTTGCGGTACAGGATCACTACGGGCACTTTCTAAAGAGCACAGCCTTATGGAGGGTTTTCACATAATTCAGTACTGTCAAAATAAATTAGGTTTCTGTTAAGTTTCCTCCACAGAACATGTGCTGTGAATTTTGAGTTAACATTTTACTTAGGAGTGTGCAGGTTGTCCTGAGAATCAAATCCCAGCACAAACTAATTTTCAAGTAACCGCTCTGCCTTTGAGCAAAGAAGGCAAAGAATTCAAGTAATCTTTACAAAGAAAAAAAACTGATAACGTTCTCTCCTCCGTTCCCCCATTATTTGCAGTAAATGTAGTGCTAGTGAAACGTGCCAGATACAGATTTTATACTGCTGTATAAAATCTTCTACCCATACAGCTGGTACAGAACAGAAGCTCATCCCCCTGGTCCCCCCAGCCCACTACCTTACACCTGTTCTGGGACCTTTTCTGGAGAGAAAAGGAAAATTCAGTCTCTTTTCTTGGCCCATTCATTTCTTGACCTCTGCTGCAACTAACAAGGCTATGAAAACTAGGACTACGATGATTCTTATATGGCCACCCATCTCATAAGAACTGGACTGAAATTCCCATTTCCTTTCAAATAAAGCACAGTGAGAAGGCTTTAAAAATCACTGCAAATTAACATACCTTTAAGATTTTTATTTCTTTCCCAAGCAGGATTTGTGACTTTGACAAATTCTTTTTGTTAATGCTTTTTATGGCTACTTCCCAATCAGTTTTCTGCAAAGGAAAAGAGTCTTTTTAAAAACAAAAAGATGTTTACTTTCCCCATTAGTGACTGGCTAGTTAGCCCAATGAAACAATAAAAGGATCCCTAATCTGTCCCTTTTGTGATTATTTTTGTGATTTTAAAATAAGGCCACCAAAACCTCTAGTGTTATTTTCATTCAGTGACACTTTACACATCTACCAAACCCATTGTAAGCTGCAATGGTGAACTGTTTTGAGAAAGACAAAATTCCAGTTTAAAAAAAAAAAAAAAAATCACATTAACACCTTAGATTGTTAAAACAGAAAGGATTGTATAAATCCAGTTTGCTTTTCACTAATGTTGCTGTTTGTTTCTTTTTTTCCTTTTCTTCTTATCTTCCACAGCTAACATCAACAGTGTCAGTTTCACTGTTGTTTATACACTTTCACCTTCAGGCTCTTAATACTACAATATCTGCATTGCACACAACCTGGGGGAATATGTGTTTAAAAACAAGTTATGCATATTTCTTTATGATGTTGTGGAATCATTTCTACTGACCTTAGATTTTGTAAGAACTTGTTTTTAGAAACAATCTAAATATTAGGCCCACTGCAAGTTGAGAGTGCTACTCTACTGTCCATGAAGAATAAAACTGATTGACGTGTTCCTTGACAGCACATAGATTTCTTTGGAAATCAGAATTGTGCTAGGATCTCTCTCCACCCCCTCCCCAACACACACAGGCTAAAATCTCATGATAAAAAGTGTAAAGGTGTAATGCAACTAATACTATTGGGCTAATGGGGAAGCAATGCTGGGAAACGAAACACCTTTCAATTTAAGAAATCTTCAGCCAATCCAACAGGAGCCAATTTTCCATTAGGTCTCCAGTTATCAAGCAAGATAAACACTGGTGACTGCTGCAAAACAAAGAAACCAGTCTCCTATACAGATGAACCCCCCCCAAGCAGCAGCTGCATTTGGGAGCCACCAAATAGCAGTAGAAATAAAAGGCAAACTATCTGGGTTTTGACCTTTATCAAAGCTGGCTATTTGTCCCTACCGCTTTTTGTGAGGTTCGAACTGAAATGGGGCAGGAGTCCAGACTCCCAGGCTGACAGGGAAGCCCATCTCCCAGGCACCAGTCAGTAGAGGGAGCTCTGCTCTTAGGCAGGTCTGAGCCCTGACCAGGGAAGGACTCGGTGCACGGAGGTTATACGAGCAGTGTGGTCAATAAAGGCAGACAACCCCCCCACCACCGAAGTGGCACCGATCTGCGTGTCTCTCCCCGCCGCAGCCAGTCCATCTGCCTGACGCTGGGGTTCAAACCTTCCTGTCTGACAGGAGCCCGGCACAACAAAGCCCCCGGAGCAGCGACTTCTCCCCTCGCTGCCTGCGGCTCTCGGGAGCGGCCCGGCCCCGGCCCGCAGGGGGCACAGCCCATCCCCGGGGGGCCGGCAGGGAAGCGGTTGTGTAACCAGCCAGGGAGCGGCTGGGGACACGGCGCAGCTCCGGTTACCTTGCGGTGGCGGCCTTTGAAGACCACGGCGAAGGCTCCGTGCCCGATCAGGTCCTTCTTGCTGTACTCAAAGTCCCCCACCACCTCCATCCTCGTCCCGCGGGGGCACGGCGGGCGAGCGCTCCGCTCACGGCAGCCCCCGGCGGGGCGGCAGGCGGTCTCTGCCCTGGCTGCCCCCGGGGGCGGGGGCAGCTGCTGTCATGCTGCTAGGGGCGGCGCAGACCCCCCCGGGCCTGGCGGGTGGGGGGCTGCGGGCGGGCGTCTCCAAGGCGACGGGCGCTTTCTGTCATGGGGAGAGTTAAGGATTCTGGGTAGAGGAGGGGCTCAGCCTCCGGGGGGGGGGGTGAGCTCCAGGCGGGGGGGTTCAGCCCCCTCAGGGGGAGAGCACCGGGGACGTCACTGTTCCCTGCTGCGGCTGCTCCTCATGCCCGCCGAGCCCGTGGCCCCCCGGCCCCGAGCCCGGCAGCATCCGGCGGGCTGCAGGGGAAGGGGTGGCCCGGCCCCCCGGGCTGTCGCCGCCGATGCCCGGCGCTGGGCGGGGGTCGTGTCAGGCCACCACTGCCTCCTGCTGCAGGCCCGGCGAGCTCCGCGCTCCGCCAGCTCCGGCTGTCGGGGCCGCCGCGCCACCTCACGCTATTTATAGGCCGCGTCGCGCCACTCCCAGCGCTCGGCTCCTTCCGCCACCGGCCAAGGAGTCCGCTAGGCACGTGCCTGCTCCCGTTCCCCCGCTGAGCCAGCGCAGCCCCCCACCTGCCCTCCCCTCGGGGTTACCTGGCCACCCCTTCATCTCTCCACCGCTTCCTCCCCTTCCAGCGGGGTTACCTGACCCCCATAATCCCAGCACCCCCACCTCCCCTTCCCCTCCCAGTAGGGTTACCTGACCCCCCACTATCCCAGCACCCCCCACCCCTCCAGCAGGGTTACCTGACCCCCCAATTATCCCAGCACTCCCACCTCCCCCTACCCTCCCCACAGGGTTACCTGACCCTCCCATTATCCCAGCACCCCCACCTCGCTTTCCCCTACCATTGGGGTTATCTGACACCCCCCCACCCTCCCTCATCCCATATTATGCAGCCTAGCTCAACCCCCCAGTACCCAACCAACACCCACTTCCCCCAACCCCAGCTTAGCCATCGTCATGAAGGAGGGGCAGGGGTAATGAGGTAACCTTCCTGCCTCCCTCAGCTCATGGCCACTTTCTGTGACACCCCTCAAAGCCCAGAGTTACCCCAGCCAACACCCATCCTGCCTTCACTGGAATTTGCCTCCCCCCTCACCCCCGACACACACTGGTTCAGATCAGCAGGAAGTCACACTGAGCCAGAACACCTGCCCATCTGCTCCACCAAGGACAAACCGCTCTTGCTAAGGGAGAAGAGCGACCCTAATGACCTGAATGTGCCTGTTATCTACATAGTCCCATCCCTGGGCAGGGCCCTTGTCCAAACCAAAACACTGTCAAGGTCACATCCATCTCTCACCAAATTCCCAGTTAACCCCACTTAGTATCCAGGTCCCAGAGTGTCCGATTGGGTTTAATACAAAATACACTTTTACCCCACTTTCAGATCTATCCCCGCTCCCGTTGGTGTGAATCTCTCATCCAGGAATTGTTAGTGCCCAGCAGAGCCCATGTCAGGAGTCAGGCCCCCACTGTGCACATGTAACAAAACCCAGCCCCTGCCCCATAGAATTTAAACTCTAGTGTTCCCCCTCACTCAGCTCCCTCTCCTCCAAAGTGCCCTTGTAACAAATGCAGTTATGTCCTCTCAGTGCAGAGTGAAAATAAAATGCAGATGCTTTTTGTATTTCTCCTCCTGGATGGTAAATCACCTACAAAGTCAGTTGTTCATGTTCACCTCCCCTTGGTCCCCTGAACTCTTGATGCTGGAAGGGTTAGGTAACAAACACTAGAGGGGAAATCTGACTTGTTTGAAGACAAAAATTAATATATTAATTGATTTTAATGAGAACATTTCCACTGGGCTCAGGTTTATGAAAAGAAAGCTTTGACATCTATGTTTGAGACCCAAAACTGAGATGACTCCACCACCCTTCCGTGATCTGAAATATTCTCCAAGACCTTGCTCCTGTGATCCAACCCATGCCAGCAGACCCTTCTTCCTGCATGAAGTACCACTGAAGTCAGTGGGATTCCCCCTCAAGCACAAGGATCTGACTACAGGATTTGGGGCCCAAGGTGGCCCTACATTAATTTCAACTTCCTAACCCCCATGTGAATTCTGTCTCTCCTGCAACGCACCTCCACCAAGATTTTCTGGTATCACCCAACACATTGCAGATAAACGGGTCTGCACTGCACTGCGATTTTTTGCATCCCTGTTATTAACTCTTTAGGCTTTTCTGTGCTAGGAAATTTACTTGGTGCTCCATTAGTAAGACCACACCGCAGCTCAAACCTAGCAGAGGACTTAATGCATGGAGTAACAACGGGGGAAACACACAAACACAGCTAGCATGTATAAATGTAATAAACCATGGATGATGTTTTAAAATTATCTATAGCCAAACTCTACAAGCAGAGGCCCCTTCCACCTCCAGCTTGTGTCCTGGACACATTTGTAGATCAGCTTTAGGACTGTTACTTCAACAAATCCAAACATCAGGAAACATGCAAGTCACACGAAGCCTTTAACCTTCATCCCACTTCCATTTCCTCCCATTCCTCTTTGTCCCTTCATCTCTTTCCACCCGCCTCCTGTGCTTGGACCAGCATCCCTACGCCCCTGTGCCAAGTGCTTTCCCTGTACCTCAAATCCCTCCTTAAAGCCCATTTCTTCCACTGATCTCTCTGTCCTCCCTCTGCACACTGTTAGCTGTAATGAATGATTAACTCCCTTACCGCTGCATCCCTTTGGAGTGCCAGCCTTTGTTCCAGCAAACAACTGATATACCTGGAATGGGAGGCACCAGCTGAGTTTTGCTTCCGGCATTTGGCAGCACTCAAGCAATTATAAACATCAGGAGGTGCTCACAGCAAACAGCTATTGATGCTGCCAGTTAGGGTCAGTGCCCCACGTCCCACACAGATCAGTACACGTTCTCTCATGTGATACATGGCTCCATCCCACTTTGGCATCTGCAAACAGTGACTGAACAGTATGATATTCCGGGACATGTATCCCACCAAGACATTCAAGGAAGCATTTTTGATTGGTGTGGGGTTTTGTTTTGTTTTTTTGCTGCTCTCCATAGTCTTACCTTAATGCACCACACTTACTACCTTGCTTTTTTTCATCTCTGTCAAAACCATTGAAGTTAAAATCTTTTTCAAAGATCTGAGCAGACAAAAGACATGCAGCAATAAATATCACTTAAAGGGACACTGTTAGCCTTATGTAGGACAACTTTTGGCTTTACAGATAAGTGTGTGTGTGGTGGTGGTGGTGGTGGTGGTGGGGGATTACAGAACACCAATATGAATGCTTTTGTGTCAAACAGGACTAAAGGATATATTTTTTAATTTAAACTTTTTTTCTGTATCATGACACCTGAGCCCTGAGCTAACAAACAAGAACCAGAATGTGAAACTGATCAGACTAATTTCATCGAGTCAGCAGAGTAAAAGCAAAAAGTAAAACAGATCAATGCTAAAAAATAAATTAGATAAAAAAATTCAGTTTCATCATAATCGAAGGTGTTGGTAATAACCCAAAGGCTTTGAGTTTTAATATATATTAACAGCACTGATTTAAAAATCAAGCCAAGAGAAAAACAAAACCAGTCTTAACAAGCTAGACATTCAGAAACTCATTTTCTTGAAAAATGACTCTGTTCTCCCATTCTGGTATGAGTCTGTGTCTCCATGCTGGCATATGCCCTACACCCAAAAACTCTACTTCACACAGCCTGCTTTGAAGAAAGACAACACCAAGGGGCCATAAGTCGTATTTGTTGAGATAGACACTTTAGGAATTTCTAAGCCAGAAATTATCCCACCTGGGTCGAAAAATAACACATTCATTTCCCTTGACAGCACCAAGTGATCACACTACTTTGTTAGCTGTTTGTCTTGCTTTCCTTGGCTGCTGGCCTTGGAATGGGTTAATTTCAGCAGAGAGCTGTACAGGAAGTTGGTGGTCCAGAATGAAACAGTGATCGGGAGAAGCTGGGAAATTTGATCAGCGTAACATTTACTGCTCATCACATGGGGATTTGTAACCGGCTACGGAGGATTTAAACTCTAGTGGCGATGTCAGAAAATAAATGGAAATGTTGCTCAGTGAAAGGACTGTGGAGTTTGACTCTAGATCTCAATGGGATTTATGCTCCTAACTTCCATTGAAATTTGGAGCCTAAATATCTTTGAGGAGTTCGCCTAGGCCACTAGTTTGAACTGGGGTCTTGGCTGGCCTCTCTGAAATGAGTTTCTGTGTGTCAGTCCAGTTCCAGGTGTCCACAAGTGTCATCTTTATTTGTACTCTCAGCAGAGCAAGACCAAAGCATAAGTGAACTGTATTCCCCCTCTCACCCTTAGGAGGTGGGCCCTGCAGATCACAGGGGTGAGGCATACTGCCAGAAAAACAAGGAGAGGTATAAATGGGCAGATTACACTTCTGCTACCGCCACTGCTCCCCACACAGTGGGGATAAATAAAGGGCTCCAATCTCTAGCTCTGCATGGCATTTTGTACCAAAGTGACATTTTGAAAATTGGTCTTAAGAAAAGGGAGAAATCTAGCTCCATTCATAGCCCAGGAGGGAGGACAAGAAGCAATAGGAAAATGTACAAATAAAAGGATCCACTCATTCCCACAGTTGGGGCCCCCAAGATAGCAGGTATAGGTCATATGGCATGGGCAGGGAGCAGAAGGGCATAGGGAATAAACATCTCTGCAGGCCTGAGCCACATAACCTGACAAACACTACACCAAAAAGCTACAGCGCCCCTAGAAATTCCCAGGGTGCTGAAGTCATGCAACATGTCAAGGAATGTGATCTACTGGGTTAGAGAAGGCAGCTGGGAGGCAGGAGATCTATGTTTTATTCCTGGCTCTGCCACGGACACGCTGCATGTCCTTGGGCAAGTCAGTTCCGCTCTCTGCCTCAGAGATTTTCCAGCTGTAATATGAGGCTAATAATTCCAGGACCTTCTGGAGAGGGGGAAGGTTTTAGTTCCCTTTGGCGTTTGTACGGCACATTTTCGTCCTGGTTCCATCTACCTGGAATGAAGATGTTAGTATTGTGTGTTTCCATAGCATCTTCTGCCACTGACACCTACCCACTACCCAACCTGCATACAGTACCCCACACAAACAGCAGAGGGCCAAGGACCCCCAAACTCTGTTACGAAAAGCATCCGGAGACCTTTGACTTCCACACAGAGCAGGTAAGACACTAGGCTTTTAATGTCTCCACTGAAAGACTTCTACCTCTCCCCAGCCAGTCAGCCCCAGGGGAGTCAAGTTATCGACCTGGGAAAAACCAAGCGATGAGCTGAGCTCCTGGGATTGGGATTTTGCAGTTTTGCAAAGATGACGGATAAACCACTAAATGAGCCTTCTGCGCTGGTGAGAAGAGGCCAGAGCATTGATGCTGTACATCAGCAGGGAGTCAAGGCCCCACTCATTTAAATGTGACCTAAAGGATCATGATGAGGTCATCACACAGCTGGCTTGTGAATCCCCACAGTACAGGGTCTGTTTGAGTCACGGTTGGGAGAAGTGATTGCACATCACTTCCCCCTTCTTAATTACTCCTAACCTTTCACTCGTAGCCCCAAAACTTTCCTCCAAGGAGCGTCACACCTCCTCATCCCCATCACAAAGTCCTCAGGAACCAGGGACGGTGCTAAGAGGTATTGCTTTAATGAGGGAGTTATAAGGAGTTTAATGGTGGTGTAAACAGAGGCAGCATATAATTACACACCAGAAAGCGTGGGGAGAGATCCTTGTAATAGCAGGGCTGTGTTAGCTGGATACACTTACAAGCATTCTTGTGTTAGACAAGGAACACAAATACCTGTGCAATAGGCATACCTTTGTGGCACATTTCATTAATAATTCATCTGAAACCGGAATGAAAACACAGGAACGTATACTGACATTTACACCAAACGCTGGCTTTTGACAACCTAAATATTTCAGTACATGCATTTTTGTAAGGTTGCCAACACAGTAAGGATGCCAACCCTCCAGGATTGTCCTGGAGTCCCCAGGAATTCATCTTTAATTAAAGATTATGTGATTTGATGAAACCTCCAGGAACACGTCCAACCAAAATTGGCAACCCTACAACACAGCTGCTAGCCAGTCAGGAAGGGCTGTCTGAGTACTTTCCAGGGACAAATATTAGGGATTTTAGAAAGAGATATTTGATTATTAAAACACATCAAGGATCTTTGGTGAAAAATAAGATTCTTACCTCACATATTTTGATTTTATTACAAGTACACCTCTACCTCGATATAACGCGACCCGATAGAACATGAATTCGGATATAACACGGTAAAGCAGCGCTCCGGGGGGGCGGGGCTGCGCACTCCGGTGGATCAAAGCAAGTTCAATATAACACAGTTTCACCTATAACGCGGTAAGATTTTTTGGCTCCCGAGGACAGCATTATATCGAGGTAGAGGTGTAATAATATTTTGCACATTTATAGCATCTTTTATCCAAGTTTTCAAAGTGTTTCAATAATCACTGACTAGTTAAAGCTCACACCACCACCTGGAAGAAGGCAAGGGATATATCATGCTCTTTACCAACTATCAAAATGGCAGCCACCTCTAGGGTGGAACGCAGCAGCTGTTTAACAGTACACAACAGCACTACAAAAGAGTTTGAGATACGAAGTGAGGAATGCTGTATCCACACAAAGCTGCAGGGAGAAGGATTTTGCTAGGCAGGAAGACATTTAAATTGAAGTTTGCTCAAGATTCGGAGGTTACCATCATATTCTTGCAAAAAGCGTCACGGGCTCTTTAACGAGCACGTATGGGAAGGACCATGGGTTTATTTCACATGAAAGCTGGTACTATGTAAATGGCAAAAATATTAATATTAGAACCTAATAATATTAGTAGCAGTGTTTCAAGGAGAATCTGCCCAATTGATTTTTGCCACTTCACCATGTGGGTGATGGATTTGCAGCCACATGACTAATCAGCTGAATGAAAATTAAAGCCGGAACAGCACCTTTTGGAGGACACACAGATATTCCCAGTCAGAGTGGCGGAACCTTCATGTTAGCTCCATCTATTTGTCTAAGGTCTTCTGTTTCTCTTTTCAAAGCATACTGTTCGGTGTCAAATGCTGAAGCCAGAACAGAGAAGAGGGGCAGAAGAGATGGTGACCACTTGGAGCTGCGTTATCTAGGTTTGGATCTGGCCAGAGGGAAAAGCTATTTGTTTGGGAATCAGGAGCCAAAAGTGTCCCAGCAGATAAGTAAATCTCCCTCAAAGCTCAGGCATGCATGGCCAAGCCAGGCTCTAAGGAGTGGAGTTTCTTTGATCAATGGCTAGATGTGCAGGGCTTATCTGCTGAGGTTATTCTAAACATCCCACAAGGCTTTGACTTTCACAAGCCTGGCACCGCTATCTGGTGTCTATTGCAGAGGCGTACCAGTGCCTTTGACCTACGGCTGAGCAGGCTCAGCATTGCCAATGTTATCATGGCAGACGAGATACACCAAGGTCACATCTGGAGGAATGAAAGGAGTAACCTCATGAGCAGGTCAGGCTCTGGGGCTGAAGAACTACAGCACAAATGAGACTGTCGGTCTTTGTGGAAGGAACATCTTTCGATCTGTCTGTACAGTGCCTAGCACAATGGGGTCCTGGTCTGGAATAGGGCTCCTAGGTGCTCTGGTAATACAAATACATACATGATCTCCAATTTAAAAACGAAATTTACATAGCACCTTTCTTCCCCCAGGATCCCAAATTCATATGCACTTGAAGAGCTAAGTCCAGAGGTTTTCATGAGCAATTACTTTTTTGTGAGCCTGAACTTTCTGAAAATCTAGCCCCATGTGCCTTGCTAGAGAGCACTTCAGATCAGATTAGCATCCACAATAAAACATGGTGCTGGTTATCATTAACCGGCAATGTTATCTCCCACCCTTCACTCGTCTGGTCTCTCTAAATTGTGCGGTGTCAGGGGCCATCTCTGATTATGTACAGTACCTAGTTCAGTGGGGGCCCAAACCCAGCACTACTGTAATATAAAAAACATATTTCAGGATAATTTTCCCAGCCACTAAAATGCAGGCACCTCTGAAGTGAAACACAGCAACTCATTAGCATGGCACAGCAACACTACCTACCAGTTTAGGACAGAATGTGAAGAAGCTTACCTCATGCAACTGAAAAAGCCGTGCTCAGTTTGGAGATGCATGAGCTGATCTGGACAGACGAACTAAGCTGGAAGTGAAAACCATGAGTTCTAATCCTTGCTCTGACACCGACTAGCTGTGGGGTTGTCATCGCTCTGTACCTCAGTTTTCCCATCTGTAAAATGAGGATAATACCACCAACCTCGGAAAAGTTGGAGGGTGGATTAGCTTCTTTGAACACACAAAGCCTTAAACAGCTACGTCTCTTTGTTTTGGGTTTTTCCTCCTCCATCCTGAGCAGTTATCTTAAAAGTAAGGCTACAGATACGTCTGGTGGGAGTTCCCTTTTCATTCACCTTTGTGATGTTTTCCTCCCAAGGAGGAGAGCGACTGAAGGACAGCATTCTTAGCTGCAACTTAGAACCGCCCTGCCTTGTACCACAACCTTCACATCAACAAAGTGTGGGTTGCTTCCCTTGTGCAGATGGACGCACAGCCTTAAAATTCAGGAAAAGGCAAGCAGAGGAAGTGTATTAATAAAGCAGTGTGTGTACAGGATATTGCGTTCTTACCTAAAGAGCTGGTGAAGATGTGCCAGATGAGCTGGTTTGCAAAGTGGGGAGATATTAAAAGAGGAAGTGATTTGAGAGCAGTAACTTTCTGTTCCAACCTTGTGTTGTGCTTACCGTTTCTGAAGAGCCGACAGGCTGTGGTCATTTCTGGAACGATGAATCCTGGTCTCTATCTTCCATTCTACAGCTGAAATTAGATTACTCAGACCATGCTGACAGTGCAGCACGCAGGGATGAGACGTATCCTGCTCGGGGAGTCTATAAAACTACAACATTCTGAGTGGCATCAGCAAAAGAATAAATAGGCAATGAGAGAATCTACTCATGACAAGCAAGGACTGAATGTTCTGCGTTGGACTTGCTGTTCACAAACGCAGGCCCACAGCCCTGGGATGGAGCAAGCCACAAGAAGCAAATTCCAGCACTTCATGAGCCCGAGCAGGACCAATAAGCACTGTTACAAAGCCCCACGGCTCTAGCTAACCCAGCTTTGTGGCATCCTCACTCTCCACACCACTGGTGATTTTAGGAAAAACAAATAAATATGCACATGTCCAAATCATAGTAATTTATTTATGTAGGTTTTTTTTTTGCAGATTCAATAATACAAATAACAGATAGTTGTGTCTATTCTTTACTGGACCTATTCAGAATAGAAACACAAACAAGGTGCTTTGCATGTTCCTGTCTTTTGTTGTGGTTTCTTTTCAGGTTTTTTTAAAGATTTGCCAGCTAGTAAGTCTGCTTCTGTGAAAAGTGATATTTGTATGTTTGTTAACAACACTTTTCACAGCAGCAGACTTGCTAGCTAGCTGGGAGGCAGTGAAAAGTGATATTAACAAACATACAAAGATCACTTTTCACAGCAGACTTACGCAGGCCTGGCAAGCCAGGTTAAGCCTTGGTCGGATGGGGAAGTGGGTAGGGAGCAGCACGGGCCCAGGGTGATAGGGTGGATGGGTGTGGGACCGGGGGATGGAGCCCGCTGGGCCCTGCGACTGGGGGACAGAGCCGGAATCTGCCGTCACGCGGCCAGAACCCATGGCCAGAGCCCGCCGCTGCGTGGCTGGGAGTCTGAGCTCCACTACCCCTGGGAGGGTGGGGAACTCACACCAGCTGTCTGCTCCTCTGGCGTTTGTGCTTCCAGAGGGGGGGCAGAGGCAGCAGCGCTGTAAAAAAACCCACCTCCGCGAGGGGAATAGCTCCCAGCACGGCTCCCAGCGCTGTAGCACTATCTACACTGCCCCTTACAGCGCTGAAACTTGCATCGCTCAGGGGGGGAAGGGAGTGTTTTTTCACACCCCTGAGCGAGGAAAGTTTCAGCGCTGTAAGTGGCACTGTAGACAAGCCCTAAATGACTTGCCCAACGTCAGAGGGAAAGCCTGTGGCAGATCAGGGATTTGAACTCATGTCTCCCAAGTCTGAGGCTACAGCCCTAATCGCTGGACCGTCTTCCTCTTCCTTTCCAAGCCCGTTGTTGGCATTCTCCACACCGTGTTAGGCTTGCACAGCAATCCCCAAGCCAGGATCAACCAACAACTCTAAAGTTTACTACAGAGATTGAAAAAAAACCCCAAACAACTGTTTGCTGAACATCCAGCACAAACCACAACAAAGGAGCGCCAGAGAGAGAGCGAGTGCTTTGGTCTTTAATGTAAATTTATTGCAATTGTGACAGAGACCTCGACATTATTCTATCTGCTCCTTATTAATCATATTTGGACTTGCACTCGTCTTAAACTTCATTGGACGTGAAAGCTAAATCCAGGTTGACCTGCCTCCCAGAGTGTTGGGCTGCATTAACTTAAAACCCGCTCCACGTTGGCTAGGAACAACTGAACAAATATGAACACACTGGATTTTGAAATAGGACAAGTGACACAGCTCCCTGCACCCATCTGACAGAGGAAATGCACCAGATAAACTCAGTAAGGGACCAATTCTGCACCACGGAAGTCAAGGGGAGTTTTGCCATTGACTTCAAAGGCCCAGGAGCAGCCTTTAGAGACAAGCTCAACCCTACAGACAACCCCCAACAGGACGCAAGAGACACAGTAGCAGCCTCCCAGTGCACGGTGCACCCGAGCCAGGCAACGTGCATGGAACAGGGAGGGGTCACAGATTCACTCAGGCACGCGCGCCCACTTCTTCGCAATTCAGGGAACAACTGAAACCTGGAAACTCGACACAGCGTCTGCACCAGTTTTCATTTCACGCCTGCTCCCTCCTGCCCTGGTTCAGAACAAACAGCCAAGCAGAAATGGGGTCCTTAGACTAAGGTGGGTTGGGCTATTGCCAACAGAGTGAATGATACATAAGGGGAAAGTTTGACAGCCCAGGGGCAAAGCCACCTTGGTCCCCTCACCCTAATAATGAAGGCAGCCAAGGCTCTCTTACTTACCCGTTAAACAGTTCTTTGCCCCAGGCAAAACGGGCGAGTAGAATTTTGCAAAGTAGTGTGATGGTTTTCCCCATTCTCTCTCCGGGGGTCAGGAAAGGACGTGCTTTTCTGTCCCCACTAAAAGCTTTAGCCCCTGCAGGCTCCATTTGCCAGGAAAGGAAACAGCATGACCAGACCCCCGCCCCCTCTTCATTCTCTCCTCCAGAGAGTATAGGCTGCAGAAGTTTCAACAGAAACCAGGCTGAATCGGAGCTAGCAGAGGTCCGGGTGTACTAATGGTTGCAGACAAAGTCATCTGGATGCAGAAGGGCAAGTTCTTTGGTTCGCATTAAATCTGAATCACAATCTCCCTTCACAGAAATTAATCAGGGAGAGCTAGTACGGTGCGCAAGAGGCAGAACACCACAGTCCACGCTGAGCGGGTTAGCTGCCAGGCCCGGCCATACGGACAGGGCCAGTTAGAACCGGCAGGTTCTCTTCACTGCTCCTATCGTCTCCATCTGCAAATGAAAGGGACATCGGGTGTCATCAGCCCAGCACCAGCTCCGGTTTTCGCACCATCCGCCACAGACAGCAGAGCGGCACAGCGAAGCACTTTGCACTAGATTCATACGGTGAGTGCAGTTAACTGGCCACTGGATCACGGGGGAATCCTGTATGCACAGGTCTGGAGGGGGGAGAACAAGGCTGGAAAGAGAGGACCTGAGACTGATTGCTCCGGTGTCCCTTCCCCAACATTGGCCAACTGCTAGCACAGCAGTGACAGCTGGTACAGAGAACAGGGGCTAAATTCTACCGTCATATTGACTTCCATGCATGTCTATCCCTCCACCTCGGGGAGCGCAGAAGGGCTCCTCGCTAGGGTAGCTAGGCACAGGTGCCAATCAATCTGGAATATGGCCCAGCAGCCCAGTTTCTGAAGGGAAATTCTCTTTCAAAGGGGGGAAAAAGGGTTCTTGGTGTTCTGCTCAGGTCAGCTTTCCCTTTGTGCCGTGAGAGGCTCAGCCTGGGGCGGAGACCAATGCAAGCCAGGGTCCCCAGGCACCAGAACTGAATGGAATGCAAGCTCAGCAAAGAGGCAGGAGTAGAGCCTAATGGTTTCGCAGTGCAGAATTAACTGAGAACCCGAAGACCTGACTGTATTCAGACCGTAACCTCTTTGGGGAAGGCGCTGTCCCTTACTATGGGTTTGTGCAGCACCTCACATGATGGTGCCCCAAACTCAGCTGGGCTCCTGGGGGCTCCTATAAGACTAATCATAACAAAAGCCCAGCTTGTTGGGTGAAGCGAGACGGTGACCGTGGGCCCTGTGGTTCCGTATACAGAACGCGCCCCTCAGTGCATTCCTTTGCAGGCTGTGTTAATATACACAGAGTGCACAGACGCCATGCTCTGCTTCTTGGGGACAGGCCCCAGGGGATACTTACATCCTTAAACACTTATCTTTCCCTCCGCTGGCTACTCGCTGTCCATCCGGGCTCCAATCCACCGCAAACACCTATTAACAAAGAGAGAGAGGTGCTCCTGTCACTCCTTTAGGGCCATGCAGCCCCGGTGGCAGGGAAGAACCTCAGGCCCCTGGCAGAAGACACTCCCCAGCTGTTCAGGGACACTGGTGGTGGCCACAGCATTTGAGAGCCCTCTGCCCTCTCTAGGCAGGTTAGTGTGAGCCCCTTGGCGAATGGCATCCTACCTCATCTGCATGGCCAGGGAGATCAATGGCCAGCTTCCTCGTCTTGGCGTCCCACACCTTCAGCGTGCTGTCACTGCTCCCGCTCACCAGGAGGCGGCTGTCCGCAGACCAGGCGATCTGGTAAACAGCAGAGACGTGCCCTCTCAGGGAGGTGAGGTATCTGACAGAGAGGGGAAGGGGTGGAGATGGACTGTTAGACACACGCGCATGCTCTGAATCAGAGATATAAGGGACATGCCCAAGGTCACAGTCAGTGGTACAGCAGGGAACCAGGAGCTCAGAGTCCAAGTGCCCTGCTCTAATCACTAGGTGCACGACCTCAAAAGCAAAAGGTAACTACTGTGTGTGCGCGTGCGCGCGCACGCAAGGCTGCAGAGGGGAAGGTCCTGGCTCAGCCATGGCAGGGAGACAGGCGCATTTCCTTCTGTGTTACTGCATGGAGTGAACTGCAAACCTCGCGTCTGTAATAGAACGAGAGAACCTACTTTCCCGTCTTGCCATCCCAGAGCTTGATGGACTTGTCAAAGGAAGCACTGGCTATTATCCGGGTGTCTGGGGAGAAGAGCACTTGGTTGATCAATGCCTGGTGGCCTGTCATTCTCTCCAGCGCCTTCTTGTCCTCTGCTGGGGCCCACAGGAACAGCGTGAAGTCATCCGATCCAGACACTAGCCTTTCCGGTGCCTGCCCCTGCGATCAACAAACAATCAACACACCCCAGCACTGAGCCTCGGCTCACACAGACTGAGCCTCTCACAGCTCAGACGCAAACCTGACGCAGACATAAATCTGCATGACTGGCTAAAGATTTCCTCCAGTTTATTTATTCATTTTTTGGTCAGCAACAATGGTAGGAAGCCTGGCATGGGGTAGCGGGGGGGGATTTCTTAACAGAGACTTACCCTGACTTGGTCGTATCTGTGCTGCGCCTTCTCTTTCAGTTCTGCCACTGTGTGCAGGAGAGAAGGGAGATTAGCGATCGGGAGCTTAAAGGAAACGTGTAACATCTCTAAAGCCAGGATCTAAGACGTCTTCTCCCTCCAGATTTGTGACTCAAGAAGGATTTTGACAGGGACATTGTGAGGGGTTTAGAACAACGTCCTCTTCAGAGGGTCACACTTTTAACAATGAAATGCAGTGCTTGTGTAGCATTCCCAATCTGCGGTGCTCATGGTTTTATTTTCTAGACAGAGAAACGGGGGGGACCCAGCTCCCCCATGTGACCTTGGAATAGAAGGCAGGTCTTCTGACTCTTAGCGCTGTGCCCTACCCACTGGGCCACTCTACCTCCTCCCCCGATTCCTCTCCAGCCTGCAATGTACTTAATGCTCTTACGGGTGCCACTCATGTCTTGCGGGTTGACAGAGGCTTCAGCGGGTTCAAAGGCCCCTGTGCGGAGAACGTAGTCGGTGCTCAGAGCCATGGTGTTCACCCAGTGCCCGTGGCCCTGCAGGGTGCGGCAGAGAATTCCCTGAAAGCAAAAAAGCCACCTGCTTACAAAGGGACTCACAGGGAGACAGTGGCAGTGCAAGGATTAGTCCACAGGACCTCCTGGCTACACCTTCAATCAGCTATGGGCAGTGCCGGGGTCAGACCATGGGACATCCCAGCTTCTGGCCTCGCCTTCAATCTACAGGTAGCATGAGGGTCAGACCATGGGACGTTCCAGCTCCCAGCCCCACTTTCAATCAGTTATGGGCAGTGCTGGGGTCAGGCCATGGGATGTCCCAGCCCCACCTTCAGCCAGCCACAGGTAGCACCAAGATCAGAACACAGGAACTCCTGGCTCTCAGCCCCACCTTCAGTCAACTCCGTGCTGTCTCTCGTCATTCCTGACGGACAGGGCCCAAGACATGAAGTCAAGGGAGGCCAGCTCTGCGTTCTCCTTGCTGATGGCTCCAGCTTATGTTACCAAGCACCACAATCCACGGGGAAAACACACTCCCCCTCCCGCCAGCAAGCTGCGCCAAACCCACTGCTTCCGGGCTGTCATTTATCCAGGGGAGTTCCCATTTCTACAGCAGCGCCAAGGATCTCCACCCCACACAACCACCCAATTCCTTTGGCCAAGGAGCAGACGAGATTCTAATTGGAAACAATCATCGCGGTTCCTTAAATCCGCCAGAGGGGGGTGCTGCTGAGCCATGGGCGGCATGTGCTGCCTCTGCCCAGAAAGCAAGCGAGCACATGCAGCTAAAGCCACGAGGCAATGCAGGGCCAGGATGGGAACAACAATTAAGGTTTGATGCATCATTTTATTTGCACTACCTCCCTGCCCAGGCCCCTGGCGTCGAAGTCGACCCACGCCAGGCTGCTGCACTTACATCCTGGCCTCTCCAGACCTTGATGGTTCTGTCCTGGGAGGAGGAGAAGAGCAGGCCGTCTCCGCCCCACTTCACGCATGTGACCGACTGCGTGTGCCCGGTGAGGATCTTATCGCACCGGCCCGTGACAGTGTCCCAGATGCGGATGCTGCAGTCCTTGGAGGCGCTGGCCAAGTAGCGGCACTCGGGATTTCTAGAAGGAAAATTGGAAGCCAGTGAAGGCGCAGGACAGCAAATCTGGCCTCCTCTTCCCGCGCATCGACCGGGTCTGCATCAGCTCCATGGCTGGGGAGGAATTAAGGGCATCCTTACAGAAAGACAACCCTCCCATTTGACCTCCACTCTCAAGCTAAGAAGGGGCAGGCCGGTTAACAGCTGGCACCAAGCCTGCAACATGGCCACTGCATGCGCCAATCAAGGAGAGGACTGGCAGAGCCTGGAGCGCAAGGCAGTGGAAATGCTGCTCATCCCTCTCTGCAGGAATGGAGCAAGGAGCCTGCCTGGCTGGCTGGAGACACAGATCCTGAGTTCTCCAGAGCACAGGCAGGATCCTCGACCTCCTCCCCATCCCCCGCTCCTCCTTTTATAACCAGTTTTCGTTAATCCAGTTAATTATTTCCAAATCCCTGTGATTTCCTACTGGGGAATTCAATTTGCAAGGCTCTGCTCCATGGGGGCGATTTTTAATGTTGATAACCTCTTGGATCATCGTCTACAGCTCCCCCCCGCCTCTCTCGGAGGAGGAGCTTTCTCAGATGGAGGGGATAAAGAGCTTGTGCGGTTAATCAGCCCGCGGGAGAAATTAACCAGATGGCAGAGGCGGCTGGTGCTGCAGGGGGCGCAGGCGGAGCAGTCAGCGTGGGCAGGGTGCATGAGGCACAGACACCATGGGCTAGTGATCGGCACACAGGACTGGGAGCCAGGAACACCCGGGTTCTAATCGCAGCTCTAAATACAACTCTCTGCGCAGCTCTGGGTAAGCCACTCCCAGCTCCCCGCGCTCTCCCCCATGTACAATGGAGGTAGCACAGCCTCACCTCCCAGGAACGAGGCTGGGGTAACATTTGCACAGCGCTTTGAAAACATAAAGCAAAGGCTCCTGAAACTTACCTTAGCCTTTTATCCATCCATCTCAAAGCTCATTAGAAAGGAGAGCTGCCATCACTATCTCCATTATACAGCAGGGGAAACTGAGGCACAAGAGAGCCATGCCAAGCCCAAGGTTGCATCACAGGTTGGGGGCAGAGCTGGGACTAGAGCCTGGGTCTCCTGGCTCCCAGCCCGGGGCCCAATTCACTGGCTGCTTTTCAGCCTCACTCTGTACATACTTACTCTGCCATCACCAGGGCAAGGGGCAGGCCTCTCCTCGCTGGCAAAGCAAGGAGGCTGGCCAGAAGGTCACTTACATGTGGAGTGGTTCCCAACACAGCCACGTGATCCATTTGGAGTGTCCGGCGAGCACCCTGCCAATCTGATTCCCTGTGTCTGGGTCCCAGAGAAATATCTGTACAACAGAGCAAGCGAGGCGGCTAGATCACAGCTACCACCCAACGTGCATCCCGGGGAAAGTCCAGCTCCATTTGCCCTTCCAGTCCAGCTACTCCAGGCCAAGAGTGCAAGGATAGACCTTGGCTCGGGCAGGGGGATGAAGAGTGGATTCCTTTCCTGACCTCGGCAGCCACCAGGTGACACCCCGAGGCAGGAGATTTTGTTCACCCCCATCTTAGCCCACACTGCTGCAAAACCATCAGCAATCAAATTATCCAGCTCTTTTTGCAGGCCCGCTCAAGCTGTCCACACCCGGTGCCAGCAGGTTAGCGAACGCCTGTCGAGCGCTGGGAGAGCCAGGACGTGCTAAACGGTGGTTATTATAGGACTCTGCGGGTGGGACACACGCTGGCTTTTTGTTGGGTTTTTCTTGCCTTCTGAATAAATGCTCCTCCAAGGAGCCGAGGCATTAATCATCTGCCCAGGGGAGGCCAGGAACTGGAGCAGAACAGCTCACAGGGTTAGTTTAAACCAGAACTGCCTCCCGAGTGGCACCTAACTGCAGATGCTTGGCACCGAGTTAACGGTATAAATGGGCCGTCTCCAGGCTGACAGCAGGCCAGGCAGCTCAGGCTCCTCTGCTCTCATTTCTCTAAACCGATCCCAGGGGAAGTCAGTCCCCCTCTTCTTAGCGGTGGTTCAATCCCAGCTGACTCGGAGCGGAGGCAAAGGAATGAGGCTGTCGTTTCCCCAAGCGTGCCGGCGGCTGGGTTAGGAGTCGTTACTGTTAGCAGCGCTCCAGCAGTGCCTAGAGGTCCCAGCTGAGACTGGAGCCGCGTTGCGCTAGGCGCTGTATGAACACACAGCAAGAGACCCGAGAGGGAAAGGAAGGATTATCATCCTCATTTTACAGAAGGGAAACTGAGGCCCGGCGAGATGAAGGGACTTGCCCAAGATCACAGAGATAGGCTGCAGGAGAGCTGGGGACAGAACCCTCAGTCTCAGGCCCATGTCTCAACCACACCACCATCCCACACGGCTGCTCACAATGGTGACCTGCAGGCAGGCCCAGCTTGCTACAGTGAGGAGAGAAGACCCAGGAGGGTGCCCGGCAGGCCCTGCGCCCTGAAGGAGCAGGGACAGCTGAGCCTGGGATTCTGAAACAATAAAACTCTCAGTAGTGGCAACAAGCATGTCCCACTGCGGCTCTCTGAGCCAAGAGCTACCTCCCTGGGGCCCGTTCCCAGCAAGCAGGCAGCCTCCCAAACAAGGAGCTAACCCTTAAAGGTACAGCACGGGCTGCCCTGTGCTTCTGCCAGAATACAAGCCCCTGACCGAGCCACGGGGTCTCCAACGCGGCAAGAGCGGCACAGGAGTATGTCCGGCCTGTGGGGAGTGGCCCTGCTTCAATGCTGTTCACCCGGCTCCCGGGCTCAGAGACGGGAGCGTCAGAGCGCTGAACCTGAATATTCCCGGCAATCTGTTCTCCCACGGGGACTGGCCGAGCCAGCGACACACAAAGAGAACAAGCCCCGGGGAGCGCTAAGCAGGGAGTTGGCTCTGAGGGGTGCAGGTGAGGAGTCAAAGCCACTGCTGCTTGCAGGGTTTAAACACACGCCCCCACCCCGGAGACCGATGGCACTTAGCCTGCAGCAGAGCCCGGCTCAGCATGGCCCAGTGCGCAGGCACCGGACTGGGATTCTGGAGCCCTGGGTTCTACCCCCAGCTCTGCCGGTGACCCCGGGCAAACCACCTGTCTCTGGGCTTGCTTCCCTTCCCCTGCCTTTGTCCCGCCTACTTTGGGGCAGGGTCTCTCCAGCCTCTAGTGCAGCGAGGCCCTGATCTCAGCCGGGCCCTTTAGGCGCTGCGGTCGTTCATAATAAACACCAGAATCCACAGCAGGACCTAGGCTGCATCAGCAGCTGCCCTGGCGAGGGCGTGATGCCAGCAAGGCACCCGCCATCAGGCTCCAGAGAGATTCACGGCTCTGCAGGTGCCAGCCAAAGGCACAGCCCCTACAGCCTGTACTCACCCCGCAGCTAGACAGAGGGAATGTCCGGGAGCTGGTCTCCCAACCGCGCAGCATGGAGAGCTGCCTGCAGGGGGCAGCCCAGGACACAACGCACCAACCAACCAACCAGGGCTGCTCAAAGGGATCTTTGCAAACTCGTGTCAATGAACCACAGCAACATGCGGATCTCCTGCCGGGGATGTGCCTCCAAGCCCCTCATGGGAACACCTGGGCGAGTAGCTAAAGTGCAGGTGTGTTCCATAGGCCTAGACGTGACGACTATCACAGGAGCAACCGGACGCATCCATCATAACCCAGCCACAGCCGATTTCCCTCCAGGCCGCAGGGATTCCTGCTCTCCAGTTCCACGCCCGGGTTTGAACAAAGACCCAGCCATGTTACTCCTTCCACAGTGGTCAGAGGGGCAGACTCATCACCCGGGAGGCTGGTGCTGGCCCAGTCTGGTTTCAGTCTATCGATGGGGGTGCGAGGGCTCCCCCAGAGAGGAAGAGAGCTCTCCATGAGATGTCTCTGGGGCAGATCTCCCTGCCCCACCCCCAGGCCTGGCCCCACACAGAGGAATCCGGCCCCTCGCTGAGCCGAAGCCGACACGTACCTGACTGTTTTTGCACCCTGAGGCGAGCTTCCTGCCATCGGGAGACCAGGCGATGCTGAGGACCCAGTGCCTGTGACCTGCCGACCGGAGAGAGTGCAGGGGTGAGGAGAGCCCTCCATCCTGGAGGTGGCCCTGTCTTCAAGAGGCAGCTGTGGTCTGGGAGGGAGAAGGGGAGGGTCTCCCCTGCCCTTGTTCCAGCCTGACTTCCTGCGCTTTGCTAGCTCAGTGAGCAGCTGCTCTTCTTGTTGAGCCATGGCCTGGGCACTTGTAGAGCACGTCCGGGAGGGGAACAGCCGGGCCCAGGAATCGCTTGTGCAGCTTGCACAACATGTGTAGTGCTCACTCGGTGATGTGCTCCTCACACCGAGCCGGCACCAGGCCCAAAGCCCCGACCCCTGTATGCAAAGCGCTCCGGAACGGGACCGCGCTGCACACACGGGGGAACCGAGTCACTGCAACAAGCCCAGCTCAGCAGCCTCCCCACAAGGGAAGTGGAGGGGGGGAGGAGAGGGCAGCGGCTGGGGCAACCCAGTGAACTCATCAGAGCCACCGCTAGCCTCTGGAGCATGAGCGACTCAGGGAACCCAGGGGCCACGCTCTGCTGCCCGGCGAGGCTATCGGGAGGGATGGGCACAGACTCAGAACACCCCATGGGGTCCCCCCTCGCCCGCTGCACCTACCTTTGGCCGTGAAGTGTGGAGTCTCCGTGCTGAGGTCCCAGAAGCGCACGGTGGTGTCACCGGAGCCGCTCGCCAGGTACCTGAGATGGTGAGGAAGAGGCTGTCTGGGCTCAGGGTGGCAGGTGGTGCCAAGGCTCCTTCCCGGTCCATTCTTCCCGGTCCATTCCCCCCTCCCCACTACCAGGAGGTTATAACCTTTGGCAGCCCTGTTCCCCAGCAAGCCCAGCCATTCGGCGCTGTCCTGCCTCCCCGCCCGGCAATCCCCAGCCCTCCTGCCGCCCCCCCTTACTTTCCAGTGGGGCTGAAGGCTACGGAGATGACAGCCTCGGTGTGCCCCTCCAAAGAGCTGGTGCATCGCGTCACCGCCCGCACTTTGAACACAGCCTGGGGCTGGTAGATGATGTCGAGGACTCTCTCCGTCTCTACCACCTGCCCCGCCAGGGTCTTCTCCAGCGACGTGACAATTTCAGCATCGTGGACGTAGAAGGCCAAGGGCAGCGGCTCCTCCTGTGTGACAAGAGGCAGAGGCACTAGCCAGGGGCAGATTTCAGCAGGACTGGCTCATACAGCCCTCCTGTTCTCCCGCCCGCCAGGAAAACAATTTGGGACCCCGTGTGCTTCCCATTACTCCTTCCCAGGGCAGCACCAGGCTGGGGAGATGCACTAGCTCAGAACTGAGGCAGTGGTTGACAAATCTGCCCTGGGGTGGATGGGAAAGACAGACAGACAGACAGACACACACACCCCTGTCTGTGCCAATCCCTCAGCATCTAGGAAGTCCTGGGGACAGAGTCCCTGGCAGGGCAGGCCCAGGCAGTGCTACGAATGGCATCTGTACAGCCACGAGGAGCAGAGCCATGGGTGTGACAGCAGAGATCCCACTGCTCATCTCTCACTTTCCCACAACTGTCTGATTGGGGGCCCTGGCCTTGGCCCAGCAGGAGTGGTTCTAAGCATCCCAACACTGAGAAAAGCCCCATCCCCCTGTGCAATCCCACTCCCCGGATGGGGCTGGGATGAAGCCTGTGGATACCAGCAGTTTGCTGCACCCCCATTAGAGCAGCGGGGGGCGCACAGAGGCCCCTTGGGAAGTACCTTCTGGAGCAGCGCGTTGCAGACCAGCTGCAGCTTCTCGGGCGTGATATCGACGGGCACGTCAAAGGGAGACCCCAGGATCTCGCCAGCCTCATCTTTGAACAGGATCAGCAGCCTCTCCACGTCCCCTTGCATCGTGGCGACCTGCAAGCGCATTCCTGCATCAGGGGGGTCAGCCCCACACCAGGCACAGCGCGACTATAAATCAAACCCACCGCTGCCAAAGAGATCGGCACCAGCAAAACCCACACAGCGCTGAGTATACCACAGCCAGAGAGCTGCTCCACAGCTCCCTGTGACCACGCTCTGCAGCTCCACAGGGACTGTCATCAGAGGATCTCTAGGTGCTTTCCTGCCATTAGCCCTCCGATCTCTCCCCCTCCCCCCGGACCATTATCCCCATTTTACAGGCTGGGAAATGGGCACAAAAGCCCTGGGTCACCCAGCAGAGGCAGGTACAGAACCCGGGAAGCCTGACACCCAGAGCCCCACCATCTACCTGCTACCCCGAGATACAGTGTCAGCCTGCCCGATTCCGCTCAGCGCAGTGCTCCAGACCCTGCCTCCAGGGGCACCATGTCAGCACCAGTGACCATCCCCACGTGTTCCTGGGACGCGCCGGCTTGGGCTCCTTTGCACGAGTAACCCCAAAGCCCAGATCATTTGGCCAACGCCTCCCATCTGTAGCACAAACCCCTCCTCCCCGCCACGAACTCTTTCCCTGGGGCTGGGGGGACTGGGCCCAATTCACTCCCGCGGCTCCTTGCTCCTGCCCAGGTAAATCTCTCAGCCCAGGCTGGGCACCACCTGCTGCAGTGGGTCTCTCCTACGCTCAGCAGCCCCCTCCTGGCAGCTGAGAGGGGGTTTAAACACCACCCCAAGGTCCGGCTTTACAACGGGAGGGACGCCCTCCTTCAACCCCAGGAGCGGCTAGGACTCCCCAAAGGAAGGAAGGAAGGGATGGGGCAGGGCCCCTCATCCCAGCTCCCTCTATGGGGCTGCTCTGGCTTCGTTTGCAGCCACAGGGCTCTCCAGGGGGGCCAGCAGGCAGCTCTTGCTGGAAGGGTTTTGGTTGGGGGCACCTCCTCTGCCCCGTTCCCAAGCCCCAGCAAACCCCCCCACTCACCTGGGCAGCCCCAGCCATGTGTTTACTGCAGCCCTGCCCACGTGGAGAGGAAGTGGTGAGCTCATCTCTGTGCGCCTGGGCTGCAGCTCGGCCGGGAAGCTCTGCTGCCACCTGCTGGAGAAGAGAGGCTATAGCAAGCGATCCTTGGACAAAGGGAATTGCAGCTGTGATGTAGACACACAGCTGGGTCAAGCTGCCATAGGACAAAAAGATTCCCTGGGCAGATTTCTGCACGAACAGTGTGAGGGAGAGAGAAAATAAACCAGCCTTAAAAACCCAGCACCTGGTGGCAAGGTGTCAGGAAAAGAGGGAATAGAGAAGAGAATGGGAGTATTGTAGTTATTTCACTCCAGATTGTAAAAGAAAGACACACCAAATGAGGGCACAAGGGTCTATCCGGGTTCTGGCAGTGGGGAAGTATAAAATGTTTTTCAGTTTCATGAATAGTACCTAGTGTGTTTAAAAGGATCCAGTCATGTTAACAGGCATTAAACCACTCCACAAATGGCCTCACCTATGTTACCAAGATCACCGTAGCTTATTCACATGCGTTGTGGTAAAAATGCAATGTACTTTTCTACAGCGACTCTGCTTGTTTGCTTTTTGCATCTCTTAGCTGGACAGGGAAAAGAGGTGACTCAGTTTCATTTCATTCTCAGGCTGTCGTGGTTTAGACCCTCTGCAATGTTTGGGTTACAAACCTTGCCAAAGACTAGGTCACTACACATACAGACAAAAACCTATTTCTTTTGGTAATTGCATGGAAACCTCTCTCAGACTCTGCCTCCTAGGGTTTGTAGATCTTAGACGTGGCTTTTACCAAACCTATTCTGGGGCCTAGTTCAATTTGGCAGCATCCCTCTAAAAGAGCAGGAGTCTTTAGGTCTCAACTCAGAGATTTATTGTGGTCATGTAGTCTGACCTGCAGAACGCAGGCCCGAGAGCCTGCCCAGGAATTTCTGCATCAAGTCCGTAACTTCTGAGAGAGCTAAAGCATCTTTTAGAAAGACCTGCAGTCGTGATCCCACAACATCCCTCATTCTACAAGCAGCTCTGTGCAGGCAGAATTTGTGCCCACGTGGTCCCTCACGAGTCCATTCCCATGGAGCTCGTTACAGGATCAGGGCCTTAGACGGTACATACCACCCTCTTCCATTAAGCGCCATGCTGATTGTAATCACTTGTTACTCCTCAGCAAAGACTCAGCAGAGAGCTGCAGAAAATATTGGTACAGTCTGATATTCTAGTTCCAGATCATTTTGACAGATTAAAAAAAAAGAGAGGAACCATCCAAATCGTTTGGGAGGAAGCAGAGTCCGCTTTGATAAATTAATAATACCTAGTGCTTATGTAGCATTTTTCATGTTGATCTCAAAGCACTTCACAAAGGAAATCAATATCATTCCCTCCCTGCCCACAACAAAGATCAGATCCTTTGTCAAACTCAGAAAAATCAAATTATTGTCAGGCCTTCCCACCGCTATTTCCATCCTCGTCCCTGGCCTTTCTTGTCATTGATTTTGTCACTAAGATACTGGTAACGTTTTTCAAAGCACTTAAGTGACTTAGGAACCTATGGCTCGTTTTCAAATGTGATGTAGCACTTTAAGTCAATGGGATTTAGGCTCCTAAGTGCCTAAATCACAGGCAAGTTTGAAAATTGTATCCACTCTCAAGATTTCACACTTAGTCTCCCCTCCCCCCCATTTCAGAATTGTAGGACTTCCGCCAGTGAAGGGACCGGGCATAATACGAGGGTGCTGGGAGGGTTTCCCCTACACATCTCACCAATGCCCCCCAAGCCTGACCTGTGCACCCTGCTATTCCAATCCCGGGCTCCCCACTATACACAGTCCCGCAACCCCTCACCCCCTTGTTATTTCCAGCCCTGGCTCCTTCCCGGCAGAAGAGACTACCATCCTGCGGAATCGTTTCCAAGTTTTGCAAAGCAGAGAGACCAGGAGACCACCTGACTTATTTTCACTTCTGAAGAGACAGAACTTAAGTCTCCAGAGGCAAAAGCCAAATGCATGAACACGTTCTACTATCTACCTAAGGGTGCTAATTACTGTGATTTAGGCACCACATCTACCCCCAGAATGCACTAGATCAGAAGTCTCAGCCTTTTTCACAGCACACTGTACAACTCCTTACTAGTGAGATTGTCTCATGGACGATCCTCTCCCATTCATGATGCCACAACATCTCTGTGACAACAAGAGCTGGTGCTCCCATGGAAAAGCAGTTTCATGTCGTTTTTGTCCCTTTCAATGGAACAGAGCAGCTGGAAATAAGGAGGAAGCAGCACTCTGGGACCAGCCAGCTCTCCATCGATCCCCAGCAATTTCTCCAGGGATCACAGACTGAGAACCCCTGTCCTAGATTTCTCATTCTCAAGAGGCTTTGTACTGTACTCAAATGTCCAGCAAGTGGGATCCTTTACTTACATATCCCCCAGAAAAGTTACAAACCAGGGTAGGACTTGCTTGGATTCCCATCCCTCTTCCCCAACATCTTCGAATTAGCCCATGTGTTGCATGATGCACCACTTTCTGGTGCGTCATGGTCCCTTTTTGATTCTTCTACATGGAGAAACACTAGGATTTCCCTAGTGTTTCGTATTGTGAGGGCACCTGCTTGCAAGAAGTTGCCAGGTGTGTAAAACTGTTTAGGGATAGCTATCTAGATACTGAAATGGCCCCTACTATTACAGTATTGGAGCACCTCAATTTTTACTGTACCTATCCTCATCCCACCCTGTGAGGTAGGAAAATACTATTAGTCTCTCAGGTCCTGTCTGTATAATGGGAATAAGTGACTTCCCCAAGGTCAAACAAGATGTCTGTGGCAGAGCAGGAACTGAAGCCAGATCTCCCACAGTCCAGTCTAGTGCCCTAACCTGTAGGCCATCCTTCTCCTATGCATCCTCTTGAGAACATGGGTTCAATAATGCCTTGATGTAGAGCTTGATTTTAGGCTGTTTATCCCCAACAATTAGGCTTGTGAGCAAAAGCATCAGCATTTGTGGAAAAAGGAAACAGCATTCCAGGCTGGAAAGAGGTCATCGGCTCCAGCCATGCACCATCCAGACTGCTGCTGTCTCTGCATAGCTAACTTTGCAACTCTCTGCTTATATGATAGGATCTGAAGAAGCGTCCTCCTGGAGTGTCTCCCCACCCAGACACACTGGAGCAAAGTCCCTGGCTGATGCAGCATTCTTCAGTGCGGGCTACACGTTCTGTGGCAGCTTCATTTAATTTTTTTTTTAATTGAGGTTCTAAAAAGAATTAAATATAACAACGAACAATGCAAGCCGAGCCTGAGCCCTGCCATTATTTATTCTAATCTAAACATCCCATTAATTTCGTATCATGCCCACAGTACCAGTTTTCAATAGGCAGCAGATTTGTGCATACATAACAGTGGGGGAAGGGGAACCTAGGGCTTCCAGCAGCCCGGGAGGCAGTTTGAGATTGTGGGGTAAGTACCTTAACTGCTGCTGGTGCTAAAATGGACAGAGACATAGTTGACAGCTAAACTAGCATTGTTCCATTTGAGAACCAGCACCCCGTTATAACAGGGAGGAGTTCACAGTTCTCAGACACTGCAGCACTTTACAATTACTCCACATTGATAAGCATTTCTGCGCAGCACAGGTGCTGAAGCACATTTCTACAGCAAGGAACAGACAGGGCTCTGGCATCTATAGTGCCCGTTCCAGGGTTAAATTTAAAAACCTAGGAGCCACTTTACAGCAGAAAGGTGGTGCTTTCAAAGACGCCTCTCTACCACAGGCATGCTTGCTATGAATGAATGCAGGCTAGTTAGGTAGAGGCCCACGCAACAGGACAGAGAACAGAAGGGGAATAGAATGAGCTTTGCCATTAAACCCCATAGAGAAAAAGAGCCTCATTGTCACCCCTGAAATCCAGGTGCAGAGGGAGGCAACATTTCAGGAGTTTAGGACACGAGCCTGCGTTCTGCATTTTGTCTACTTTGGTTTTGCGTTATGCCACAAGAAGGCAGTAGCCGTCTCCCACATCAAACACGTGGTGGAGGAGTGCACACTTAGAAGACTGGAGGGGGAACTGCAACAACCTTGCTACTCTCCATGATGTAACAGTTTGATGGCTGAAAAAACCCACAAAAAACTAGATATTGACTTGTGATGCAAACAAAAGAAGATTTTGGGGAGACTAAGAGGCTACAGAAGCCAGCACCCAGGAAGAAAAATTACACAGTTTAATTTGTTTCATCATAGTTTAGAGGTGGCATTTTCTAAAACTGTGTAACAAAGACAAGGTCCAATATCATATTTTCTAGAGCATCTCCTCGTATCTTATCTTCATTACAGACCCTGATTAAATGAGCAGCCAAACTGATCTGTAGGGAGATTTAATGAACCGGCAGTTCATTGACATTCACCACAAAGAATGAAATGGGCTGGGTGCCGATAACTTTCCCTTCCAGCACAGCCCAACTGGAATACACCCACAGGAACAGAGGCTCATATTGCAACCTTAGAAGCCCGTGGGTAACAAAAGTTCTGAGTGCTTTATGGAGAGAAAAGAAAGGATTAATGTATGTAACACCCTGAACGAGGCAACACCCACTATTGCTTCCCTACTAGCTGAGAACAGCCTAATTCTTGAACAGTACTTAATGTTTGCCAACTGCTGGAGCTAAGTAGCTTAGACAGGAATAGTCATATTACCTATAAGCATTAATTTGACAGACAGTCTAGACATAGCACTGGACTAAGGGTTAACAGCCCTCAGAGCTTTAGCTTTGCTCCTGAAGGCTGGTAGATAAGACTTGATGCCGTTTCCATGTGTAGGTTGGGGCCTTTGCTTCCACGCTATTCTTCCTTGAAGTATTTAGCTGAACCTGGTGAGTTTACATTTCCTCTGAAGCCGGATAAATGGCTAATGTTGGTAGAGAGCAGTTTGGATTCAGTGATAAGCCTTGGCTTTCCCAGCAGGAAGAGATTAAATTCTGATGCAGCCAGACACAAAATACGGTGTTATTGCGTCTGTCTTCCAATGCCCCACCATGACTTTAAGGAAGCGTTTTCTCCTTCCCTGCCAACTTCCATGATCCTGCAGTGGAATCAGAATCCTGTGCTTGTGCCAAGCTGCTATGATTTAAGTGCAGAACCCCTCAGAAGCTGGACTGGGAAGGAAAACTTGTTGAAACAAATAACTCCAATGATAAAAACACAAGGCTCCTCACTGCTAGTTTTCTACCATCTCAGAACTTAAGCAGAGTAACTGTATCCTGATATACTCTAGTAGACAGCATAGATAGCTGAGTTTTCAGTAACTTACTGCGGTGTCCCAAGTGAATATTCTTTGGCATGTTCCATTCACTTGCTGTAACAGTACATAGCTTCTGCAACCTCAGTGTAACTACAAATGTCACGTCATCAGGGACTTCCACTGAAACGTATCCATAGGATGTAAGATACATAAAAGATGCTTTACCACTATAACGGTAAAGCTGTAACTGAGAATCTGTGAAGTCATACATATGCGAAATCACAACAGACATGGGCATAAGGTGATCACAGACTTGCAGACAAATCTCTTATCACAATAGCACAAAGGATCAATCGCCTGAGTTTTCCAAGTTGATGCATATGCATGTAGTACGGATTTGTCAGTGTTTGAGTGTAGCTGTCATGGTTCTACAGAAGCCTTCTTGCTTCAGTCAGAGGCACTGAATTACAGAAGGTAAGAGGAGAGAGACACTTCATAAGCCTGAATTGTTAGGAGCTGTGCTCAATTTTCATATTGTATCCAGGACATTGCAACGGTTGTTGGCTCCCCATCCTGTACCATTGCATGGATAGTGTGATGCTGAGTGCTATTCTGGGGCAGCCCCACGGGTGTCAGTTCTCCCAGAAAATCTCACTGTGCGCACACACGGTAACTGAGTTACAACTTAAGTCTTTCTACTCTTCCAAAAGCTTGTTTTCCAAACCAGTGATCCCCTCAGGAGCATCACAGGTACTTATTCTATGCTTTTCTAAATTGATGCTTAATTTTCTTTGAAAAAAGACCAAGTCTGTCATATTTAAAAACTTCATTTTGCTAAGCTTCTATGCATAATTTCCATCAGGAAAAATATTAAACTAGCCAATATATGGACATTTCCATTAAGGACACTATAAGTCTGGCCCACCATAACTAACCAGCCAAAGAGGTATTTCAGGATTCCTTTTGTTCATAAAAGCAAAGAGGAGACCCATGCATAAAAGATATGTAGGAAAAATCAAATGCCATCAAAACAGAAAATTGACACCATTTTTAATATTTATATATTTTAAATCAACACAATTAAATATAATATGTTTTAAGTACATGAATACTTGGGCATGAGAGAAATAAGAGGTGGTACATAGTACCAAAAACCTTATACACAGCCTTTTTGCTTCTTCTTAGACAATACACAGTGTGCCTCTATACAGTCAAATATTGCAACAGAATAATATTTGCTAGTCAATCAAGACTTTCTGAACATTGGAGATGATTGAGAATTTTTATAAAGTGATTTTTTGCACAATCTTGAGAAAACAAAGCAATCATAAAAAAATAAACCCAAACCAGAAATGCTTCACAATAAAAATACAGCGATAATATAACGGAGTGACAACTTGAGTGCTTCAGATGCTCTGCAGAATCACCTCGCTGGTCTGGCGACCAAGAGAGAAGAAGTATAGTAGATGCTGTGGCTTTTTGTTTAAAACAAAGGCTATATAAGTTGCAAATGCTGAAAATAATGAAGGGGAAATAAAGGCAAAATGTCCTAAAACTGAATGATCTTTTTCCTTAAAAACAAACATCTGGGAATAGATATGGTCTCGGTTTGACGACAGCACATTATGGAGAATGGCAGCAACTCATAATGGCAGTTATTTTATACCTGCATGATGGAGAAGTAAGAAAACGGAGCGGAGTCCACTGGGCACAGTCTGCTCAGCAGAGTGGGCTGGACTCAGAGCCATGAATCAGAAATGGAGGGCTGCACAGGCGAGAGATTGGTTTGTAAGTCTTCTGCATACTAGAAGCAAGGAATGCGTGTATGCAAGTGTAACAGCTTGACTAAGGGCAGAAAGAGTTACTTTGTCCAGTCTTCATTCCTGGCCATTTTATGCTTCTTTCAAAATGAATGCAGTTATGAAGGAAGTAAAATGTATTTATTTATCTTACAACTGAATACTCATCTAGTTCAAGTAAGGAAAAATATAACGGGTATAGCTCTTTCGATCACTCACTGCCAATGTATTCCTCATCTCAGGCTGACCTCTCCAATGGTTAAGGTCAGGGAAGCTGCCCTGTGGCCTTTACAGTTGTGTGTTTAAAAATTACAAGTAGTAGTAGAACTAGAAACTACAACAAAGCCTTTCCCCCTCCCCAGTGTGGCCCATGTCCCATTCCAGACATTGTGATTAACAGTCCTTCCAAGATGGGGTAAAGTATTTGTGAAGCTGATCACAGTTTTCCAGTGACATGTTCATGAATCGCTTCTTCATCTCTTTAAAACCTTCATTATTGTGAATGCCACGTGCAGTAGAAAAACCCCCCATTACTTTGTACTTTATGGAGGAGATATAGGATTGCTCCTTTTCCTCCTCCCTGATGGATGAGGGAGTATCAGCTGTCTGAAGTAACAGTGTTTTGTTTTCATTGGCTGTGTTAAAGAAGACTCCACCAAAAGGGAAAAAGTTCACTCATCTTCAAAAGCAGAAAACCAGATTTCTTGCTCTGGCATTTCTAAAATCATAGCTGGGAAAGGAAACACAGAATTAAAGTTCATTCTAGACAAGGTGGCTGAAAACTGTACAGATCAACCATCTAGTACAGGGACAGACAGTTGTGGTGTAGGCAAATGTTTGCACAAAGTTGGCTGGAAAGAGTTTTTGATGAGGAAGAAACTTCCAATTACTGCAACTGTACTTGCCTAATTTGAGTTCCAACTGTCTGCAGCCACTGATTTTTCAAGGCTCTTGTTTTTAAAATGTGAGTGTATTCCATGTGACCTTTTCATCTACTCAGAGGGGAATTAGATTAATTGTTTACAGACAAACTTAAGTAGAGGGACTTGTTGTATAAGTCACTCATATCACTGCCTCCACAAACTAGAGGTATAAACCTATGTTTTGAGTAGACATTTAACTCCTTGGTGATGATGGTACAGAGATGCAGGTAGATTTCATAGGTTACCCTTGGCCTTCAGAAATTTTGACTACCAATACCAAGAGATTAGTGAAGAGGAATACAGCAATCAACTATATTGTTTCATAATAAAACTGTTGCATTAGAGGTTGTTTCGTAACCTGGAATCCTGTGTGACTGCAGAAAACCAGAAATACTATTAAAAAAATTATTAAACACTTAAACATAATTCTAAATCAAAGCCAAATCTACCGGGCTTCCCTATTTCTTCATACCATAAATGTAGCACAGTGATAAAGTTGGAGTGACCAATAAGCAACAGCTTTCAAGCTTTTAAATGTTTTATTGGTACATTAGGCAAGTATTTTAGCACTCAATTTGAAATAGCAAGTGGGAACTTAACTAAGGCATTCCAGTATTGATCACCCATCGTAACAAGACAATCTCTTTAATTAAGATTGTTTACAAAGATCCCAAAGGAACAACAATGAACACGAGAGGACTTGTACAATTGTGCAACTATGAACAGATGCTTTCTATCAAAGGTATCTATAAAGCACCTATTATCTTGGTGTCTCAGCTCTTCCACAAGCAAGCCAGTCATATAGTCTGAAAAGCTGATTTCATGTTAATGAGAACTCTCAAGAAATCTTGCACAGCGTAACACACTCTAGTTATCAAACTCACTAGGAAAAGTGTGCTAAAGTGCCATTCTTCCCAAGTCAGACTGGAAAAGAATAAGATGGTTGAGGCTCCTGTATTTACCTTGGTAACTTTTTCCAAAGGCTGGTCATTTTGTGCCTGCTGCATAACATCATTGACTATCATCTTTGCTATCCTCCAAGCCATCTCTTCTTGGGCCTAAAACAAAGGAAACTGGTTTCTGAGTGTAAATCGTTTGAAATTGTTAATTCTTAGAGTCACAAGTCCAAAAGTGCTTTTACTACAGTCACATTTTAAACCTTATAAAATAGGAGTATTTCTAAACAGGGCTAATCTACCCATCTCAGTGACAGGCAGAGTCTTACATTTACTTTATGGAGAGCTGATCAGTCCTGAAGAGGGGAATCTAGTCTTCAACCTAGATGCAGTGGTCACTTTACAGCATCACTATAGAACAATTATCACCACCTGTGCAAAAATGGATGTTACTATCTGTAGCTGGAGGCTCTTTGAGACATGTGGTTCCTATCTGTATTCCACACCTGTGTACGCACGTGCCCCATGTGACTGAGTCTGGATTTTTTTTTAAATGTAATTTTTTTTTTTTTTTTTTTTTTTTACAAGCAGTGTCCATTGGCCTGCACGTGCGCCGGGCTCCTTGTGCTCTGAACCAATAGCATAAAGGGTGGTGTGGGCCGGCACATCTCCAGTTCCTATTCTCACCAGTCCAAACAATAGGCAGCAGAGGGGATGGAAAGTGGGTAGTGGAATACAGATTGGGACCACACATCTTGAAGAACCTCCAGTTACAGGTAAGTAACCTCTATTTCCTCCTCAAGTGATGGACCCTATGCATATTCCACACATGCAAGATTAACAAGCAGTAGTCAGACAGGAGATGGGAGTGAGGACACAGTAGAGATAGCTGCCTGTAATACTGCAGTCCCCACAGTTGTATCCATAGTGGAAGACTCAACCAGAGCATAATGTCTTGTGAAGGTATGCAGAGATATCCAAGTAGCTGCCCTACATATCTCTATCAGGGTATGTGTCTCAGAGCTGCTGCAGAGGCTGTTTGCCCTCTGGGGCAAGGAGCCCTCACCTCCTCCAGAGGGGGAATGTGAGCTAGTTGGTAAAGGGTAATACAACCAGAGATCCATTTTGAAAGTCTCTGCACCAATATAGTTTGACCCCTTGATCTCTCTGCTATGGAAACAAACAGTTAGGTCTAATGTCCATTGTTTTTTGTAGACAAAAGGCCAAACCCCTTAGATAGCTAGAGAATGCAGCCACCTTTCTTCATCCAAGGCATGTGATTTAGGAAAAAATACTAGTAAGTTGATTACCTGACTCATATGAAAATCGGAAACTACTTTAGGTATGACCCTGGGGTGAGGCTGTAACAAGACCTCTTCTTTATAAAAAGTAGCATATGGTGGGTCTTCCGTGAGTGCCTCCAGCTCATAGACTCTTTTGGCTGATGTTTTAGCTGTCAGAAAGGCCACCTTCATAGGCAGATGGGCCATAGAGCATGCAGCTACAGGCTCAATGGGAAGTTTAGTGAGACGACAGAATAAAATTAATTAATAAATTAATTAATTAATAAAACCCACTGTGGTGTGAACTTCACCAGCAGTGGAAAGGATCTGAGAAGTCCCTTCAGAAATCTAGTTGTGACAGGATGAGTGAAGATTATACAGTTATCCACCGGAAGATGGAAAGCACTGATTGATACTAAATGCACTCAAAGAGAACTGAGCACGAGACCAAAGACTTAAGGGTAAGTGGATATTCAAGGATAGCAGGGATCTCGGCTGATTCTGGGGACAAGTGGTTTTGCTGAGCCCAAAAGGAGAAATGCTTCCATTTTGTTGAGTAATAGCTCCTTGTAGAGTCCTTTTTGCTGTAGTTAAGGATGGACCCTTCTGGAACATGAGCACTTTACTTCCAATGCCCATCCAAATACCAGGCTCTGAGTTGCAAACGCTGCACTTGGCAGAGATGTGAGCCTCACACAGGCAATAGAGAGAGCACTGATGTTCACTGCTCACAAAAAAGGAGCAAGAGCAGAACAGTTTTTGAGCACCGGGACCCTGAGCATAATCCCAGATTTCTTGAGGGGAAATTTTCCCACGGTGGGAGGCAGGGGAAAAACATTATATAACTGTACTATGCTAGACTACACTATAAATATTAAACACTGCTAAAAACTAACTACATGCAATATATTTACAGCAATGACATAGTAGAAAGGAGCTGAGGCCACTGAAGATTCTGACTCAGACCACATAGCAGTCAGAAAGAACTGGAGAGGCACTGGCCTGCACCAGCCTTTATGCCCTCAATGTGGAACATGAAAAGGGCTACGGCTTATGTGCGGGCCAACAGACACCGCTTGTAAAAAAAAATTCCAGACTCAGGTGAGTGGTGCGCACAGAATATACCTGGGGACCATCACCTGAAAAATAAATGAATGCTGCTTGGTTAACTGGAAATCCCAACCCCTTTCTTTTGCAGTTTCCCTCAGAGACAATAGAAAATCCCTGACCACAAACCTGTAGTTACCAATTACATTAGTTAAGCCAACCAGCTGGCAATGCCAAAAATCCAACTGTTCTCTCAACTGCACGGAGGTCATTTATGTTTTCTGAACATTTTGGCACACGACAGTTAACGAGCTAGACTGCTGGAGGAATGTCAGACAAAGAAAGTGGTCAGGACTGAGAACCTGAGAATATTCTTCATCTGTAATTGGAATGGTAAATCCAGATTTTTACACTCCAAAAATGTTGCTTGAAAAGAGGGCATACCTCGTCTGTGTTTCCTTGCACCCATTTCTTCATAGCTTGTGAAAACATGGACCCTTATTGTTGAGGAAAAAAAGGAAAAAGCATTCAAGGCAAATATTAGTAAACTCAGCCAAGTAGTCTCATCGCCCTATCCAGGCCAGGGACTGGGAGACTCTGCTGCTAATGCTGGGGAGAGCTGAGCCAGTGAAGCCCTTTTAAGTTCAAATGCATAAGAGGTTTTATCAGCTCAGCTCTTAGCTGCTTCCCACCCCCTGCCATGCTCTGTCGATAGTTCAAATCCCAGAAATTGCCCACAACACTCCTCCTGTTGCTGAGTCCCACTGGAGCAGGAAAGCAGGGTCTGGCTGGGGAATGAGCATGGGCTGAATGTACAGGACGGTCCCACAAGCACCTCCCTCTGCTTGACAAAAATATATGGAATGGCTCTGGAGACAGCAGAATCCTGCTCATCTTGGCTGTTGCAGGCAAGGAAGAGGGCAGCTGCTACTAAACATTTACAGACGCAAAGAAGGAAGGAGAAAGCAAACCTTTTGATTTCTTTACATCAGGTTCTGGTTCAGACTCTCTGATAAACTGTCCCAGGTCACTGACTCTTCCAAATGTCATCTTCCTGCAGCAAGAGGCAGTAGACAAAGCTATGCAGGTTAACCGGGGTGCAATGTGAAAAACTGTCCAGTAGAAGCAGAGCAAAGGCTCTCTACAATGGCTGAGAAGTGCTTGGGCCCAAAAGTCAGGGCTAGCATTTTACCATCTTTCATCTAAATCCCAAGTTTATTTTACGGAATGCATTTCTAGAAACTCAATAGAGGTACAAACCTCAAAATGATTAGATTGTACCACATTAAAGTCTGTGTCAGTAAGTGCCCCAATTACTGCCATCAAAATGAATTATTAGGGAACAACTGATTTAAGTTAAAGGTGCCCTGAAAATGAAAGAAAGGGGGCTTGTGCTTTTTATGATTAAGTTGCCCCAGGCCCCAAAAGTATTTACTCCTTTACATTAGAAATTTAGATCCTGTCTAGCCTGTAAGACACTGACAACACAAAAAGGAACCAGGACAGTGAAAGTTAAGCAGTTGAGATTGGAAGGGATTTTTAGTCAGATGTTTTAAACTTTCTCCTGACACCTACATAATTTCCATGGCCAGTTAACATTTTGGAAAAAAGAAACCTTCGTAAAATATTTGACATTTCTGTCCCTTCAGTTAACACAAGATCTAATGACATGAATTCCCTGAGATCTCCTACAACCAGATAGTCCTCTGGCAACACCAGGGATGACCAGAGTTGACATTCCTGATATTTCTAAGGGGGGTGGGGAGAAAGAGAAAGAGACACAGAAGGAACAGAAAAAAACTAAGTTTCCAGGACACCTTCTTTCATGACCTCCTTATACATCATAAAGTAGCAAAAAAGGGGCAAGTCCAATTTAAAAAGTGCTATCATTTTTTGTTATATCTGCAAAGAGCAACTTCCTTACACTTGACCCCTTATTTTAAGGAATCCACATTTTCTTATTATATAAGCCATGGAAAAAGCATCTGTTTGAGAGATATGGAAAAAAAGGCAGAAAAACAAAAGCTTCCAGTACTCTGATGACTATCACAATAGGAAATGACTTAAGAGGCAGAAGAAAAGCACAATCCATTGGGTTTATGGACAGCAACAGTTTCTTCTCTATTTAGTGAGAGGGAGGAAGACAATCAAGGGTGCACACTGGACTATTGAGATTTTCTGGGCTTGCTTCCTTCTAATCCAACACCTGTCAGTGAGCGGTCAGGAAATACTAAATTTATTTCTGGAAATGGAGCAGGGGAAACATCTTGGAACCAACACAGAGCAGTTTAAAATAATTTTTAAAGTAAGGACTTTTATTATTAGTGTTCAAACTATCAACTGGTGGATTTTTATTGGTCAGAGAGGCACAAACACGAAGACATGTCTATGTGCATCATACTATTTAAATAACCATTACTTTCAAGTAATAAAATAGAAAAAACACACAGAGTGAAACTATCCTGTAAGATATCAAGACTGAACCTGCCCTTGGGGGAGAGGCAGGGGAAGGTGGAATGATTCCATCAGCTTTGCAAGCTGGAGAGATTCAATATTCTAACCTGCTGAAGGTGTTGAGAGGCTCCTCACAGAATTACTATTTGATGAGATTTACTTGAAAGGAAAAACTCAGGGCCTCTAATTCAGGAGTCTCAAGCCCAGCGTCTATGCCAGTACTGGCATTTCAGGCCTTGGGGCTGACACTCATATATTTCCCTCCCCCTGAACTGGGTCATGGTTGACCACTATTGTTCAACTCCCAATTCAGTAGTGCTCCCATGGCTGAGAGACTAGGAGTCTGAAGCAGACCGAATTCCACTGTGAATCACAGCTTGCTTAATTCAAAAGGGAGGCAGGCAGACACTGGCTGATACAGTTAACTGAAGAGGTAGAATACTTTTCAGCTAACTAATGCACTACAACTATAAATCATCTACTGGAACGAAACAAGAGTGCTATAGCTTGCAACTATCTGCACTGTTAATACAAAGAGACACAACAAGAATGAAACAAAGGTGAAGCACAGACATGAAAGAATGATAGACACTGAATAAACCTTACCCTGCATAAGTTCGTTGATATAGAGATTCTGGATCCAGACTTGCAGCATCTACAATTATTGCTTCATCAAAATTTTTCAGGATTTTAACATTAGCCTTTTTGACACTGGACTACAACAGAAATTCTAAATATTAGTGCCAAATGCAGAGAACTAATAGCCACTTAGCACACCAGGTCAAGTGATATTTTAGTTTTCTTGCACACTATAAAATAGTTCAAAGTTTCTAAGTAGGCCCAAAAATATTCTACAGCCTCCACCCCACAAAATATGAATTTCAGAATAAGTGACATTGTTTTTAGACAGTGAAAGTACAGTTACATGAACAGAGCATAAAAAAGCAAACATATAATACACAAGTCAGAATATGTCTATTTAAAGAGTGGTTGACTGAGTGGATTTGTGTGGACATGCATATATTTGTTTCTGAATTTAAAATGGAGCTCTCTCAAAAGCTGCAGCTATTAAAAAAATCCCCCTAATTCCAGCCATCTACTTGGTACATGTGTGGTTAATCCTCAATGGAAATATATGGTTCCTATGAAATGTAGTATGTTTTCCCATACACAGAACACATCATGCATTTCCTAGGCTAGTTGCCTATTTCATCTTAAGGAAAACAAAGAAACATGTGAGTGAGAGTGAGTGAACATATACAATGCGGGCAGGGGACTGGACTCGATGACCTCTCGAGGTCCCTTCCAGTCCTAGAATCTATGAATCTATGAATAACTCACTAACATGCTGTATTTAAATGGAAACATTAATGGCAGCTGCCTCATAGCAGGCTAGTGAGGCATGTAGGGAGACCCTGTTATATTTAAAGTGGAAGCACACAAAAAAGAATACTCTCTCCTTTCAGTTGCATAACTACAAACACCATTAAACGCAGTGTTCTATTTTTTAACATATTCTGCCATTTATATTGCAAAATTCCTAGCAGTTTGTTCTACTTAGTCTATTCAGCGGCACAGCTTTCCCAGACCTGGCAGGCTACGCTAGTGACTTAATGCCCCAACCCCCTTATTTATCAGACAGGGTGTTCAAACCATGTCAATATCTGCTTGCAGTTGATGTCATTGCTATTACTTTCGTTAGGCTGACAGGAAATGTGCTGTTGCAGGATTTCTGGAACTGTTGCACCCTAAAGCCAAGCTCAATATCTGAAGTGAATTAAGTCTCTGGTAACTTGGAGCCCACTGCTATATGCTGCCCCTGTTCCATATCTGAATGTAATGTGAACAAAACTAAAATTTCATTTTCACTTGTGATAGACAATTCCAGGTTAAAAATGTGTTTGCCATTAGCCAAGAGAAAAGTTCCCAGATGTGCTTTGCTCTGTTGGCCACTTCTCAGGCTGGACCCACTTATAAATGCAACACACAGGGCACAATCTTGAGAAAGCTGCATTATAAGAGGGGAGAAATGGGTGAGGAACCAGAGAAGCCATTAATGAAGCACAGAAAAACCTGGAGTTGAGATAAAACAAGACTGTACTTTCACCAAGTCACTGAACAAAAGTAAATGTAATCTAATCTCTCATTTTTCAATGAAGTTAGAAAGCAATTGAGCGTCAAAGGAAGCCAGTTGCAGTCTCACTTCCATATAGTTTACAGAAGAAGAGACAAACTAGTTTTATTTAGTGTTTCATTAAAAAGCTCTCTGCCTTCCTCAGCAACAGATCTTTTAAGTCTTTATTCACAATGTAGGCATCTTCAACTGCACCATATACAAACAGGAGCACAAACTCAGATATCACCACCATGTAGCTCAGCTAATTACAAGAGAGTTAGGCACAAGAGTTCTTTTCTGGGAGTCAAGAGAGACTCTCAATTTCTAACCAGTTAAAGTGACTGGACATCTGGCTAGCTTGATGAATAAAGCACAACAGAATCTGCTGGATCTGTTCTGCTTACATAGCAACCTAAATGCTAGATATTAACTGCTATTTCTCTCTACACCAATAGCTATCTCTATTTTATCCTGAAAAAGAAATGTTCTGCTCCTAGGTTAAATGTCTGACTGTCATTTACAAGAACTCAATTGTTGTAAAGTACCATGCTATTGTAAATTAAACCCAAGATCCATAACTTGCATTGTTTATACTTTAACCATACAGCAATTTATTCACAGCTGTCAACACTTAAAAAAAAAAAAAAAAAAAATCAGCATTTTCCTGCAGATAAAACATAATATCATAGATACTGTTGGTTTTTTTAAGGGAAGACCTACAGTATTTCAGATTCCACTGTGTAGTACTGCAGTCACTTCTAATGACAACCATTGTCTAATAATGCAAATTTTAATAGGAAGTCTTCATTGCACATTAATAGTTTAATTTCTTCAATAATTATTTTTAAGCAAACCAAAGATGATGTACACCTCTACCCTGATATAACGCTGTCCTCGGGAGCAAAAAAAATCTTACCGCATTATAGGTGAAACCGTGTTATATTGAACTTGCTTTGATCTGCCGGAGTGCGCAGCCACCCCCCCAGAGCACTGCTTTACCACGTTATATCCAAATTCGTGTTATATCGGGTCGCGTTATATCGGGGTAGAGGTGTACTTTCTGTATGTCTCACAGCAGTATTTGAATAGTATTATAGTAAGAGGTGCAACTTTGGTTAGGAATAGAAGCTATATTAAATATTGCGTTGTATTTTTCTATATCAATTACTTTTGATTGATTTAAGACAGACAATGAGGTGGAATAAACATTTCCTACTATAATATAGAATTTAAAAGGAAAGCTAAATGTGAGACTTAAATTACATGAAAATGTACCCTTAACCAAAGCTTCTTTACATGTAATTCTTCACATGTTTGGTGATGTCACTGTGGAATGACCACAGCTGCTATTAGGATGGAAGTAAAACAGATTTTTTTTTACCTGGGAGGCAGAGCCATCAGAACCAGTTGTATGAGGCTCATTGTCAGGAGAGCTACTGGGGCCTTGAACAGTCAGTGCAATATTCCCCCCTGCAAATTCATCTCCTCGTACTGAATGGATGAGATCATTCAAGTATTTGTAATAAAGGTTGCTGGACAAAAAGCCAGGTAAAAAAACCTAGGAAACAGAGGAATAGGTTTCGTTGATAAAAAGGCAGAGGATACAATCAGAATGAATGACTGTTACAGTGGCACACACAGGACAGGAGAAGGGGTATCTGACCATACATGGGAGCTAAGGGCTCATCTACCCTTGGAGCTATTCCTGAACAACAATGTCCATACATGGAGTTATTCAGGAACAGGAATTGTGCTTTAAATTCACACCCTACCTTAACCTAAATTAATTTTCTAGTGTAGACATGCCCTATGTATTAATATTTAAACTCTCATTTCAGTCTCTGAAGGGTTTAAGCATTTGCCTTGGGCTTTTTGCTCCTAATCTGTCTCTCCCTATCCTTGTAGTCTGAAAATGTCCACTACATTGTTCAAGAGTTTTTACCAGTTACAGAACCCAACCACTATCTTCTTGACTCAGATACTTCAGTTAGTGGCATATTGTTATATGGCAGTTACAGCACCCTCAAGAGAATTGCAAAGCAAGTCCTAATGATCAGCTATCAGTATTTTTAACGAGTCTTTTTCTGCAAGGATGTGGGCTGAACAGAGAGGTAATGAGGGAGGAAGTGTGTTTCGGAAGGAAACAAAAAATCAGCTGAGGTTAGCAGATGACCTCAGAAGAAAGTTTGAGAGATATTAGACTGCGGAATAGCCTCCACTTCACAAAGAAAATTAACAGAAATGTCTTTGCTTGGAAGATTTAAAAACAGACTGGACAAAGAACACTGGAAAATATATCAGAGAACAATTCTACATTACCTAGGCAGCAAGAGGGTGAAAGACTAAGAACTGATAAAATTAGAGATGGGGGGGAAATTCTATTATTGATCATCTTTTCTCTCTACTAGTTTCCAAGAATGTTTTCAAAAAGCTCTCTCTCACCTTCTCCATGGTGGTCCAGGCCTGCCGTAATGGAGTAGTAAAACAGTTAGGGAGTGGACCTCCTTCCCTGCAGATATTGGATTCAATTTCTAATCGCACAAAGTCATCAAACCCAAGAGGATGTGTGGCTTGAAGGGAGAAGTACCTGCAGCACAGGACAGTGGAAGAAAACTATACATAAGACAAGTTTCAAAATGTTCACAGGTGGGCAAAATAACTTTAACAATAGGTGGCCACTAGCCTCAAAATGAATGTACAACTGATATCGAAAGGTTAGGAAAAAATCCCTGAACTGAGGAAATAAACATTTTTTATAACTATCTCCTCAAATGAGAGAAGAGTAAATGGAATAAAGTACATTATGTGACTGATTATGGGCAGTGTTGCACACACAATACTATGTTGTAGTATTAGTTCTCCAGCCACCCATAGAGTCCTCTAGCATAAATAGGCTAGACAAGATTCAATATTTCTCATGTAAGAGCATGCAAGATGACTTTCAAAGCTTTTAGACTTCTTTGTACACAAGGAATTTTAAAAAGTCAATTTTCCACACATTTACATTGGAGGTCACCTTTAATAAACATGCTCTTCAGCATATGCCCTTCGGTCCCATACACCAAGCACACAGAAAGCCAAGAATGAAAGATGTTTACTGAACAAGAGAATATCCCTGTGTGCAATGCCACATATGCAAGTACTAGATTTTTCAAACTGGAGCTGTGAAGGCAAATTGCTAGAATAACTCACCTATCATATAAAATCATGGCATCATTCTGTGCCTCCTGCCCATCATACTGGCCCTTTTTGGCAGCAAGCTGAGACTGGAAGTTATCTGCTGCCAACCAGAACTGTAATATATTAACTGCATCTTCCTTTTCCATGTACTGTGAGGGAAATTAAGAAATATGAAATATATTCTTTAAAAGAAGAGAAAACAGCTTTTAGCTAAGAAGTGGAAGGCGAACATAGGCAGACCTGGTCCCTTTTCAGATACCACTTTTTTTTTCCTCTCCAAAAAACCTGAATCACATATCAATACACAAGAGTTATCTGGTCAGATACCATATAGGTCTTCTGGATGCTCAGATGTATTATTACGCAAAACAGGGATTAACAGTCTGTCTTCACTCACAAATACAATAAAAAAATCACTAACAATAAAGGCCAATATTTCAGTCTCAGATGATGCTTGGGTAATTACACGTACCTGTACTGTATGAAAACACATAGGAACACAGAAAAATCATTTTCACATTGTGTGGACTTTATCTTAATGCAACACTATACATGGTGTGGATGTTTGAGCTTCTTAATCTGTTGTTTCAAGACATATGGGCCAATGTAGTTTGCAACACTGCTAGGCCATTAAAACAGTTTTGCCCCGCTGACAAGCCCAATTCCCCAAACCTAGAGAGCACTGCTACTGTGAAGATGTTTCAGATTCAAAACATTCACCATGTTCTGGTCTGAAGTCATGCTGGTGAAGCCAATGGAGTTACTCTGGATTTATACCAGCATGACTCAAGTCAGAATCTTGCCCAGAACTTCTTGTCAATGCTTCTTTTGGCAAGATTATAAAATAGCTAAAAGCCAAGGCAAAATTAAACAATTCTACCTGCTAGCAACTTACTCTGCAAGAGATTAAGTTGTTGTGCCCATCACTTTGCTACAAAAATTTCTGGTACTTCAGTAGGGCTTTTCAAGATTCTCAAAAAGCTTTACAGATATTAAACCTCCTAGCAGCCCTGTAGGGGTAGGTAAATGCACGGTTACAATCACAGAATCATAGGACTGGAAGGAACCTCGAGAGGTCATCTAGTCCAATCCCATGCACTCATGGCAGGACTGAGTATTATCTAGACCATTCCTGACAGGTGTTTGTCTAACCTGCTCTTAAAAATCTCCAGTGATGGAGATTCCACAACCTCCCTAGGCAATTTATTCCAGTGCTTAACAATGTCTTGCTACAGAACAAAAAGAGTGCTATTAAGAAACAGGAAACAGGAGAAGAGATGTGTGAAAGCTCAGCCTAAAATATAACACAGAAATTAGAACATTTGCCGTGATTCTACGCAGAGACAGGAAAAAATAGTTTAATGCATTTTTCCCTAGCACTACATATATCTGATATTTTCAAATTATATAAAGGGCTCCTAAAATAAAGCTTTTATGGCATACATGGTTTTATTACACTACACTAAGGGGGTGCAGTGGGGGAGAAACTTACTTCAGAAAAATAGAACAGTGCTGATTCACAGAAGAGTATATCAGCCAGGTAAACAGTCCCACTGGTCAGCACCTCAATCTGGTATTTACAGAAATGGTGACTTCTCAAAAATTCACTAAAGTGCCTGCACATGGACAAAGCAATATTAAATATTATTAGTTATCAAGTGCCAACAGCAAAAATGGTATTTTACAAATAAAACCTAGTCCCTACCCCAAGATTCTTAAAAATCTAGTCAAATAAAGGCAAAATAGATAAGAAACAATAGTGTGTGGTACGTTCGTATGAACTGGAAGTGGTGTAATTATCTAGCAGTAGCATTTATAAATGACTTCAGGGAAGCAATCATGATCACAGATTTGGAGTAGAAGGGGTTTGGAGCATGAAGACAGACGGTTCCAAGTATAATGGGTGGCACAGAGTGCTTAGCACAGTTACTATTCACTTATCAACTGTATAAATATGTTTATTCTTAGATCTATGAAACTGTTTTTGAAAAAGAGCGTAAGAGAAAAGAACACACAACATGATAAAGCCAAACCATGGAATCAACTTACTCTTGTTCCATTGCATTAAACACTATTGACTGTGCAGTAACGAAACAGTTAGGATCCACCTGTCCATCCTCCCCACAAATCTTTGCTGTAAAAGAGACCAGACCAACTTTAATGGGGAGTTGGGTTTATTTAGCTAAAAGAAATCACTGGTGATAAGTCTAATGAAAAAAAATCAACAGTTCAAGACAACTGGGATTAACCAGTTCTGACTGTTCAAAGAACTTTTTTAAAAGTTTGTTACTTCAAATGTCTATAAAATGAGAAGGATATTCTCATGGTTACGATACTGAACTGGGACACAGGAGACCTGGGTTCTATTCCTGACTCTCCCAAACATTCCTGTATTAACTTAAGCAAAGTCATTTCTCCTCTATGCTTCAGTTTCCCATCTGCATAATGTGGATTATAAAACTTCCATACTAGAGAGGAGTTTTGAGAAGGTAAATCCCTTAATGCAGTGGCTCTCAACCTTTCCAGACTACTATTCCCTTTTCAGGAGTCTGATTTGTCTTGCGTACCCCCAAGTTTCACCTCACTTATAAACTACTTGTTTACAAAATCAGCGCCACAGCACACAATACAAAAATACAAAAGTGTCACAGCACACTATTACTGAAAAATTGCTTACTTTCTTATTTTTACCATATAATTATAAAATAAATCGATTGGAATATAAATATTGTACTTACATTTCTGTGTATAGTCTATAGAGCAGTATAAACAAGTCATTGTCTGTATGAAATTTTAGTTTTTACTGACTTTGCTAGGCTTTTTATGTAGCATGTTGTAAAACTAGGCAAATATCTAGATGAGTTGATGTACCCCCGGGAAGACATCTGCATACCCCCAAGGGTACACATACCCCTGGTTGAGAACCACTGCCTTAACGTATGTGAGGTGCTCGGATGCTACAGAAATAAGCACCATAGAAAAATCTAATAAATAGTTGGAGATTTCTGAAGTAATTAGGTGTATATTTTACAATCTATTTACTGCTGATGTTATAAACTCATAAAAAGTGAAAACACAATTCTGTTGCATACCAATGCTATTGCTTTTGGGAGATGCAATGGGTCTAGTCAATTGTATCAAATACAGCATGTTCTTACCCACTATGTCATTCCTCATTGCCTCTGTAATAGGTATTGGTTTAGCAGCATCTGGAGAAATATATTTGGTAAAAGTATTAACTGCATCCCGTTCTATACCTAAAAGAAGAAAACACATGTTGAACTTTAGATCCATTGATGTATATCTATAAAATGAGTACATGATATGCATTTTCACTTAGGAACAGGAAGCATCTACTGAGAAATGGCTCTTCTCTCCTCCAACCTTTTAACTTCCTATTCTATTCTCCGGACAGCAATTCCTATCATGACAGCCTTGTCTCTAGGCAGGTTATAGCACACCCCAGGCTACTGAAAGAACACCATGCACCAGCCAATAGGACTGAATAAGAGGGGTGCAGCTCTCCAATCCCTCACGTTCACCATATGGGCTGAATATATTATCTCCCAAGCCCCCCCAAACCTCAGTAAAGCAAGAATCCTAAGAAAGCTCCCAAACTCTGGCCCTCTTTATAGTTGTGCAGAAAGCTGCCACCTTACAGTGGAATTCTGGTATTTTTTAAACTGAGGTATCGGAAGTACTACAAGGTCCCATGCACCTATTTTCTGTCATTCATCCATGTTGTTGTCCTAACGCCTACTGACAGACACCATCCTTAAATACAGAAAATATGTTATAAGTACAACCCCCTGAAAGAATTAGTCAATGAAAAAATAAGTTGCACTACCAGGCTGTGCAACATCAGACACCTATCTTTAGCTTGGCATTACTAATACACGAACTGCATTTGCTTTTAGCCTCAAACACAAAGCTTGCTTAAAGGGTTGTTTCTCTTACCTCCGCTTTCAAGTAATCAAGTCCATAAATGTAATAGGTGGAAACCAGAAACTATTTGAATAACACACAACCTAAATGTCACTTCTTAGTATAAAATTCCATTTAATTATATTATATTTCATTAAGACACACTGTTGGAAAACTAATTTGTTTATGACAAACCCTTAATGGGTAATAATACACTTTCACTTTACTTCTGGAAATTCAGTTGTAAGTTCAGTTTCTTCAGATCAAATGAGTTCAGTAAACATACAAAACTTAATTTATGCTCTTTTGACAAGCTTGTCTTTGGTAACTGGAAATTGTTAATACAGATGAATAGGGAAAGAAAGATCATTTTACGATTACTATTCTGAGTCAGATACTATGCAGAGGGTTTACATTACAACTAGAAATGGTTCCTCTCCTCTTATACGCAAGAATATCCAATCAGCAACAACAGAATTAAACATCTTTTTGTTCCAATTTAAATAAAAATAAAAATTGCCATTTGCTAATTTTAATTTCCATTTAGCAAAAATGTCAAGAACCCCCCAAAATTTGAATGAACTCTGCAGCAAACTCAGTGACAATGTCTAGTATTTCAGACATCTATGCCCCAAATCCTTTAGATTCCTTTAAAAAAAAAAAGAAAAGAATCCCAGTTCCTGCAAACACCCCCCCACCTTTTTTTTAAATTGTAATAGCAACTAGAGGCCCCAAATAGAATTGGAGTTTCATTGTGCTAGATGCTGTACGAGAGAAATGGTCGCAGTCCCAAAGAGCTTACAATCTAAATACACACGATAGACAAAGGTCAGAGGAAAGGGATGCAACACTCAAGCAGACAATGTGTTGTGAAAGGGATGTTTCATTTTTTGTTTTTGTTTAGACATACACACATAACTGGGCAGGTGCAGGGTGAAGAGAAATGCAGAAGGGGATTACAGGCATGCCACTTACTAACCTACTACCATAAATGATCAAATTACTTTCTGTGCTCCTGCTCACGGTAATAAGGACTACTCCCAGCAGTAAGTGTGTGAAGGATTGAGCCCCAAATTAGAACAAATCAATTATGAGAAGCTTGATCAAATAAATCCAAGACAAAAACATTTTCCGTACACATTCTTGAGAGGATTTGTAATTATCTATGTTATTTTACAAGTTACAATCTATACAGCTTCCAGACCGAGGCAACTATCACCCCTACTTCCCTGTTGTCATTCAAGTTTTGCTACAATTTTTTTAAATAGAAAAGCCATTACAGAGATTGCCTTGATTTCACAAGTTTACTCATGTAGGTACAGTTACAATGCCAGAGTATGTAATGGTTTTGAAATCTGTTTGACAGCATAATATTTAACACAAATCTTTCAAAAGAGACTTATTCCAATGATACAAAGGGGTTCAGCCTAAACATTGGCCTACACAGTATCTTGACAGTTCCTGCTTTCAGAATTCAATTCTTCCTTTTTTTAAACCCATGCTGCTACTGAGAATTTTTTTTATATTATTATATATGGGGGGGAGGAGGGTATCATTCTCAGAAGCAGTCTGATTTTTATTTATCTTAAAGAAAGTTACATGGGATAAATCTAAGGTAAGAGCTCCATCATGGCTCTGTGGTCTAAGCAGGTCTGTTTGTTAGGGTATCAATGCTGAGAGTTCCTTTAGTGACTCAGTTAATAGAACACGAGGTGGTTTTCAAAGTGATCATTTAGCTTCGTCCCCCAACCCCTGCCCATCCACCTTTCCAACCCACAGACATTTTCTTTTCTCAGCGAAGCAGAATATCTGTTCTGTTACACCAGTCTAATCTCATTGACTTCAGTGGTCTGATGGAAGTACACGGTATACATCCCTGAATGTTCAGCAAAGGTCGTTTCCAAAGTAACCCATCTACCTTAGTTCACAAATATTTTATGCTGCTGCAAATGCCATTATTTTCTGTGGTACAGATACAATATTGTTAAAAAAGAGAAAGCATGCGCCACTGCTAGTTCTCTGATAGGACAAAATGTTTCAAAGCAATTGCCCTTTTTACCCAGGCCCAGGAATGATTTTGCTCATAACCTTTTAGGGGTTCCACTTCAGTGTCCATTGGTATTAATGTGACCAGAATTAACACATTAAACCTATCCCAATTGTAATAAGCCCACATCTTTTGTTTCTCTTTAGGGGAGTGTGTCCATTAAACTATCAATAGTTAGCATGTAGTCTTTAAAATGGAAATTGATAAGATCTAGAGCAACTGCAGATTCATAAGAGTTTTCCTAGGATTTCAGGATAAGAGAAGCTGCTTGAGGAAGCTATTGTCAGAATTAGACATGAATCTAGCACAATTAGTCCTCTTAACATGATGATTCTTCATCTCTCCATTTATGCCTTCCCTTGGGAATAGGATTGCTTCTGCAAGAAAATCCACCTACATTGTAAAAAATCTGATTTAATGGGTCTACTTTGAGAATCCTAAAATTTGATTAAGGATTATGTAGCACCATTACGCTGAGCTATTATACTAGCAATAAATTAGCCATTTTCTTTGAAAAAATGTTACATGTGTCAGTCAGGTGCACCCATACATTCGGAGTAAAATGTATTTTTAAAAAGGTTTTTATTTACTCTCCCACACTCCTCCACTTGCAGACAAGAGGCAGAGGAACTGGCCATGTAAGAGAACCACTGATGCACTTACTTTTCATTAGTTTTCCTGACAAGTCCTTTAGTGCAGAAGAGGGGCTGTTTCTGTTTGATACTGTAAGCTTGGAAGAGTCTTGCTGTTCGGCTGGAACAGAATGGGTCCCTGCCTCAGACTTCCCAAGACGAAGTATCCTGGCATTATTGCTATCGTGGCTTGACAGCAAGTGGTTCTGAATGTTGCCAATTCTATCATTCAGGTTTGTTGGTACTGTCTTGGTCATGAGCAGATGGACTGTGCTGGAATCCTCCAACCTCTCATCAAGCAATCCAGTTGGAGAAGATACTGTGGTTTCACGCTGTTTTACTGAGGGAGACACTGGCTCTGCCAATGAACTCTGTTTAACTGTGTTCAGGCTGTGTGCTCTTATGCGGGACCATGTTGTGGAGTGAAAGCTTTCAGCCTCTAACCAGAATTTAACCAAATGTTCCATTCTACGCAGTGCCATAAACTGGATAAAATAAGGTAGGGCAACACTGTCCTGCAGGACTTGTTCAAGGGTCTTTGAAAGGCTTGATTTGGTCTCTTGAGCCTGATAATTCAGACACGATCGGCCTAAAGAAAAAGCATCAGAGTTTACACAATATTCTACATTTTGGCATCTGATATACAATTACCAAAATGCAACTGGTAGAGAGAAAGAGAGGATTCTGAAGTACCCATACAAGTTTGGTGTAAAATGCATTTCCTACCCAACAAGTACTTGGAAAGTGGAAATGCCTACCATTTAAATATATATATATTATTTATATTTGATCAGTCCAGTAAAGTTCTCATCCTATTGTCAAAAAGACAGAAAAATTTGATTATTCAACCAATGTATCAAATATCTAGGCACAAAGAAGCCTTAAGCAACTAATCCTTACAGCCATTTGCTAATGCATGCCTAGATCATGTGAGGTGGGAGTGCGTGAAGACCAACCTACTCACACAGACTTTGCTTATTCCACTTTCTGCTACCTATGCTCTATACTTTCACATACTAAATCCATGACATTATAACTGCTACCTTAACTTTCCTCAAACTCTGAATGCATTTTAAAAAACTCTGAAGATAAGCCATAAGAATGCACTGATAACACTTTAGCAACATTGAACGCTCAAGCCTTCCTCTGCTCACAAGCTGCACCATCATCCATGAGTGAAATCAATCTGTGACAGTCAGTGGATGGTACAGTGAGCAGTGCCAAAAGGGCTTTTGAACAGCATGTTTGTTGAGCATTCCAATGTACAATGAGGAAGTTAAATATAAAAAACGCGTTTTCAGTAGTGGTTACTATTTCAAAAGTGTCTAGCCTACAAAATATTGGTAAATAGTCTATTGATTTGTTGGGTCAATCTACATGGCATTTTGCCTGCTCTGTATAAACAGCTTGTGTGGTTCAGAGAGATCAACTATAAGAACTCTGCAAGATTTACATTACTTAGCTTGGGCTTGTTTAGATTAAAATAAACAAAATAGACTTTATAATGGATGCCTTCTACCCTTTAGCAAACCTGGTTGTTCTTTCTGACCCAGAGGATGAGGCAGCTGGAATGCACAAGGCACACATCTTTCCTTCTGCACTCTCTGGCAGGGATACAGAGTAGGAGGAACACAGCCTTGGTCTCCTGTTCGGACTTCTCTCTACCATCCTTGTAGCCCGTTACCTAATCAGTTGGCGGGGGCTGCTGTTGTAATTCCAGGTAGGAGACACCACCTGGGCTTTTTAGTGTTTATTTTTTTTAAATTCTCTCTTGCAGTAGGTGTTAGATTCCACCCTGCCAGCAGCTACACGAGGCACAACAAAAATGAGGGGGTCTCAGGAAGCTGGGGGCTAGTCCCTCATCAGCCTTCCAGTCAGTTTTGATTCTTCCCCCTTCAGTTACAGGCTGGTGACTACCAACACTGAGGATCTATGGCCCTAGAGAATGGCAAATTCAAGCCTCTATGTAAGATACCACAATGAGTACAATTTAAGAACCTAGGTATTTAAGCTTGTGACTACTCTGGGGTTAGCCCAATGAAATTTTCCAGTGTCTTAATAAAAAACAAACTGACACCGTCAGAGTAGCCTTAGAGGTCGAGTACAAAGGTACTGCATGCAGCACAAATGGCCACAACGTTTAGTTTGAAGAAAAAGAACGACTCAATTTTTTTTTTTTTTTTAAGTATAATCGGAATTCACCATAGCCAACCCAAAAATCCATTTATAGAGAGCCCATTGGTGATGAAAAGAGCTCTAAACGGAAAACAAAAAGTGAGAGATCAGAAATCTAATATTTACAGATGTACTAAGCCTAGAGATAAATTAACACATACCCATGGAGGAACCTGTAATGAAGGAACACAGGAGGGGCCACAGTGGAACAGACCCATAGCCCATCTAGTGTGCGATCCTCTTTGACAGTGCCATCAATAGTGTTTTATAGGAAGGTGCAAGACTTTCATAATATACTTTACTGTAAATAACTATAGGGCACGGCACATTTCTTTTTGATCCCAACTGGTAACAAGTATGCTTTATACTGAATGGATAGCCCATGTTATTTTACTCTTTGTAGTGTAACTTAGACACTATTCTTGAGTCTAATTTTCTTAACCTTACTATGCTACTTGCCTCAATGCTAACTTGTCCTAGTGGTCAGCACGTATAATATTCATAGGATATGAAAAGATATGGCTCACCTATATTAGAGAACAGCAAAGTCTTACCTAGGTCTCCAAAATGTGCAGCCTCCATGTGACTTGGCTGTTTCTTAAGAGCAGCTGTCCGACTGCTAGAAAAAGAGTCCATGTTGGCGGAGATGGCATTAATTGCCACATGGCTTGGTCCTGCAGCCTCCAGCAAGGCATGATTTCTAGTGCTTCTTTGAGGGGAATGTACTGGTATTGCAGCTGGAATCAAGACAACAATGATTAAAAGAAAAAAACTTGCAACCTTTTCTACACAGTATCCCATGCTAAGTACCATGAGATGAGTTACAGTGTTAGCTCACCTGCATCCTTATTACAACACCATTTGTAGTACAGCATGTCAGTCTCTGCTTAATAATCTGACCAGAGCAGGGGTACTAGAAATAAGTGGGTTCTCCACGCCAAAGATAAGATCACTTTAGCCCGTTTATAGTGTTGTCCATTCTCCTTTATCACATTTGTTCAGCAGATAATAAGGACTCTATGTTTAAGTTTACATTTAGATTTGATCTTGTTCACGTAATTATCAATTACCTGTTGAGGATTTGTGGTCTGTTCTATACTTTTAATCTATGGCTGTACGGTTTTGTTTTGCTAAATGAGCTATGTAGAGAATACAATCTAATCTACAACTCTGGGTAAGTATAGTCTCCCTCTCCACTTGTTTGAATGTACATGACTGAATAAACATGAACACAGGCCTGATTCTGGCAAGTAGTCACTGGAAATAATTTGTAAGATATGTGGAGGTTTTCCTTGAATTGAAATATTTGGTACTGAAATTCTGCTTGCTATTCTCCAAGAAGCCTTTGGTATGTATCGCAGACAGGAATGGGAAAACACATGTTCTTCCAAGCCTGTGGGAAGCAGCTAGTTGCTTGGCTGACCACAGCAATTGAAGATTACTTGCTGGAGGACACTGTGTAGAAAAAGAGACCCATCTGATAATGGTTTAACCTTTCTGATTTAGATTTAAGGCTCCTAGCTTTATTATAAGCAGAATTTAAGTTTAATAAACTCTAAGGATGAAATACCTATTCTAAAACTTCTAGATAGTGTTAAATCTCTAACCTCATATGATGCAGATCACTGAAGAGTGCTCTGCCAAACAAGGAAGCTGCTCCCATTTTGCTCAACATCTGCAGTTCTTGTTCTGTAATAAACTGAATTGTATTTGAAGTTTTATTTTACTTTACACAGTGGCCATGTCATAGCCTTTCCTTAGCAATCTGCTTGAACTAATAAGTAGTCATGACTAATAATTGCTAACTTGGTTAGGATCACTTTGCTTCTTGTACTGCTTCAAAGATAAATCAACATGCTCAAAGATGCTTGTACACTTTTCTTAAAGCCCAGGTAACACTTTATAAAGTACTGAAATAAAGTTATATTTGAGGCACATAAAAGCAGCTTAATTATTGTAGCTAGGGCCGGCTCTACTGTTTTTGCCGCCCCAAGCAACGTGCCGAATTGCCGCCGCGAACGGCGGGGGCAGTCCGTGTGCCGTTAGGGCAGCATGCGCATTTCCGCGGTGGCGGCAATTTGGCGGCAGCTTCTGTCTTCAGCCAGAAGACAGAAGCCACCGAATTGCCCCCGCGGGCAGCTGAACATAGAAGCCACCGCCGCGGAAACGCGCGTGCAGCCCTAACGGCACACGGACTGCCCCCGCCGTCCGCGGCGGCAATTCGGCGCGCTGCTTGGAGCGGCAAAAAACACACGGACTGCCGCCCCTTGCAGATTGCCACCCCAAGCACCTGCTTGGAATGCTGGTGCCTGGAGCCGGCCCTGATTGTAGCAATACTCAAGGGAAGCTGAACTAAAAAGTGAACATGTATAAAACTGAAAGAACTGACAAATTAGATGTGTTGTTTTCCCATGGCTTAACAGAGTGTTACCAACAAATCAGGAAAATTTTCTACATTAAGTCATGTAACGACGACAAAATTTCTATACTATTTAGTGTAGTATTAGGGTAGCTGCTCTTTCTGAAAAAGATTTGGATCTCCACTCCACTGGTGTAAGCTGAAGGCACTCCTGACTTCAACTGAGTTACTCCATATTTACATTAGTAAAAGCAAAATCAGAACCTAGCCTCCTGTTCTGTAAGTTAGGCAATGCAAAGTCACATTATCAAAATTGCAAAATAAATTACATACCAGAAAAAAGCTCCCAAAAACCTCAGAAAGCAAACTACTGCAGATAAGGAATAATCACTATTTGCAAGGTGATAATTTTGGAATAAAACCCAAGAAAGAATTAATAACTTTCCATGCATCCGGATCTGGTAAGATGATAGTTATCAGGAAAGATTAGTTTTCAATTTACTATAGGCCACCTGGAGACAGATTAACTATTTACTTTTTTTAGTACAAGGTGTGCTCCTCTTCAGTGATAAGGAAATGAACAACTGGTTACAAAAATATGGCAGTGTTGTGGATCTTACGGTCTTTCCATAGAGTTCAGTAAATCTTGAGCTTACTTTTAATTGCTTTTACATCTGTGGTCTTCTCTTGTTCTTTGCCTTTCACTGTAAAATATAAAGGAAGGAGTAAAAAGCTATTTCAGGTTTGTGATGGCATGGACTGTTGAAGGAGAATATAAAAATCTCAAACTCAGGACTTGGTGGGTAATGAAAGTAGCAAATAAGCTCCTTTTTGTTTTAAAATATATTTGCTATTTTCAACTCTACACATACATCCAGTAGCTGGATGGGGATGCTAAGCTTTTTATACAAAATCTAGTCATTCATTCTTAAGGATTACATTTCACAAAAATTAAAAGATTTGTATTAATACAAACATCCCGCAAAGCTCGTGTATTATGTAATTTAAACCAACTTAGGCAATCTACAAGATTGGTTATCTGATTTCTTATTTAAAATAAATTCAAAATGTAAACTGTTTTCAAACAAAATTAAAGGATGAACTAGTTGCATTTTAAAACAAAATATTGGCAGATGTTTTCAGTGAACCACACACAGCACACAATTTTGGAAAAATTATATCCCCACAGTATTATCTGAATACCAGTAGTGTGCCCAGTGCTGTATAGACATAAATGGAGCTTGTCCTTGCCCCTGACTTTACACAGCAGTAGGCGATATAGAAATTTACAATAAGTATAATTCTGACACAAACAATATTGATCAAATATAAATAATACAATGGTTGACTGAACTTGAAGCACAACAGATGTAAAGGAAAAATGTGGAAGTTTTTAGGAAGAATCTGAAAGAAGAGAACGAGGAAGCCCCAACATAAGGAACAGTATAGAACAAAGCATAAAGACTGAAGGAGGACATAAAGAAGATGACTGAAAAAATAATAAATTTATCAGTGATAATCAAAAAAAGTACACTGGCATGTGTAAAAGGAAAGTCTAATCTCATAATACAGAAGTGTGGGGGGGGGAAATAGGTTACTATTTTAGGATAATACCAATACAACCAAATAAACTGTTCTATGTAGCATTATGACAGGTGTTTTTGGACGCAGCTTGATTCTTTGTCAAAGTAAGACACATACATGTCTACCTACTTACCAGTCCATTCACAGCAAAACTAAAAAATACCAGCAAAACTAAAACCAGCAAACATTTCCATTGGCTAAGAAAGCAAGTAATATGCTCAATTACCGAGGGAAAATCTACACTCATTCCTATATTTGCTTTCTACAGCCAACTCTGTATAACTTTTCATGAGTGATGTACCCGAGTATTCGGATTCACCTTAATTTGGGTTATTGCTGATTAAGCATTATATGTATTTTATGACTTTAAAAACAAACTTTGTATTTGTGGATAATCTAAACACTATACCCAGATGTGCAGACACTCTCTTCTTAACCTGTATATTATATAATTTAACATTAGCTTTAATAAATGTTTTAAATTTGGATTTTCGTTTGCTTCAGCAATGAACAGGTGCAGATTACTTCTATCTACACTTACACTAGTGACTACATTAGATCATGTAAAATCGATTTCATCTGAGATATTTAGGATGACTCAAGTTTTAATTCATTACAGATTTTCAAGTTTGGCCAATTCTGCATTAGGACCCAGGACCTCTAATGACCCTAAAGGACTTTTATCAGATCAAGTCCCTAAACTGTATATACTTAAATTAGTGAGAGAGTGGGACCCACTTGTCTAAAACGTCAAGGTTTTGAGAATTATTCCAACTCCTGACACCTGCACTCCCTGACCTCAAAAAATATAAATTTAGAAGATGTAACTTTCAATGACAAAAAGCAATATGTTCATGACTCCCAAAAACTCTATCATTACATATCCTGGAGAGCAAAAGAGGGCTTATTTATGGATGATTTATCTTTAGATTCAAACAACTGGGACACAAACAATAACAGAAGCCTCGATACTGAACATTAGACCACAGAGGAGTTAAATATATTTAAAATGTCTAAGATCATTAGTAAATTGACTAAATAGATCACAATTTCACAAGTATATCTGCACTTTTCTTGCTGTGTCATGTTATGTATCTTGCTGCACATTTGCAAATATAGAATCTTACCAGGGACCAGAGATAAAAAGGTAATTTAGCAAGCCAAAAGTCTTACATATTAACAAAGTGCACTGTGTTTGAGCAATGGCTTGCACCATAGAAGACAGCAAAAAAAGGGCAATGTGCCACAGCCTATTTGCTCCAAGATGCATTTCTGCTTGACATGTTTTCTTTCAACTGGTAGCTTTAAAGGCCTGTCCTCAAAACAGTCTCTGACCAATTTACTAGGCGAAGGTGCTATTGAGCTTTGGCATGGTAGTTGCAACTTCCAGCATTCCCAAGATCAAGCACTTTGCGCCACTGCAAAAAACACAAGTAGTAATTACTTACGCTTTGTGCATGCATCCCATTCACAAACTCTGCATGCTACACATGTTGCACAAGAGGAAAATTCACAAGCTCTTACGCAAAAATAATCTCAAAGTTAGTTGTGGTGGTAACAGTGTAAAACGGGTGCATGCAAGAATTCCATTCTTCAGTCCTTTGTGGCCCTATTCAGCAAGGGACCCCATCAATTAAGAATGGCAAACCTGAGTCTCCCTTCCCACTGTTGAGGAACAAGAAACATTTCACAGAGGAACAATACCAAGAACATGATTGTTGTTAGATTTCTGAACAGCAATCTTAACAGAATTATTTGGTTACTAAGGCTATATTTGATCTCTTTAGTAAAGCAAAAGAGGTCAATCTACCAGCAGAGACGGAACCACTTATGACTGAAATGAAAGCCTCTCATGCCAAAGGCAGAAAAACCTGCATTTTACACTACTATAAGGACCCTGTGCATTTGCTAAGATATGTTAGAGCTCTGATGATTATATTTAAGCATCCACGTAGGGGGCCATCATATCCTGCCACTGGTGTATAGACAGAGATCACCACTACCTTTTAATTTTTAAGCTTAACCAAGAAACAAACAAACAGAAAGTGATGACTTGAGTTTATTTAGATGGAATGAATAATTTACCCCCCTCCCGATTATGGTGATTTAAAAAAAAAAATACTAGAAACGTAGTGCATCTTCACTTAAGAGACCATCACCAATTTTAATTTGGCCCCTGCATCCATACATGGGACAATGGCATTATCCTAGGAAGGGTGATCACTATCTGCAGAATACAAAAACCCTAGATGAAGAAAAGGAACCTGTATTCTGCTTCACCTACAGCACATGCAAGGTCAGCTTCCTCATCTATTCAAGTCATTTCTTCACATATTTACTTCCTGCAGTTTGCATTACTGCCCAAAAGAGTATTCAGTTTCTAACAACACAGTACTGTTAATTGAAGTGTATGGCAAATGTGTGGGAATTCAGAGACCTCACAGAGCACCGGATGTGAAGGTCAAACATGTCTCCTCCTCCCCATGCCCTGACATAACTCACAGATAGTATTATCTAAATAATCTAACATTTGGATATTTGCACATCCATCACCTGCAGCCTTATTACAAACTTGACTTATCAGCATAGTTAAGATATAAATGCTTTAATTGTGGTGGATGACAGGTTTGACAGATGCTTTCTATCAAGCTGTGAACTTTGTATAGATGATTCCTAAGTAATTGGTGTGGTTAGCTAGAAAAAAAGATTGGTTTAAATCTAGGTGGTACAATTTTTAGTATATATTAGCATTCTACCATGGAATTTAAAACATGCTTTGGTATTTATGGTGAACATTTTAGGTTGTATGCTGTTTGGGGCAGGAACTGTCTCTCTATGTGTGCAAAATGCCTACAAGGGGCAGGAACTGTCTCTCTGTTTGCAAAGTGCCTACAAAATAAGTACTGTAGGGAGATATCTTAGTCGAAAAAAATCTGCATCTTATGGCTGTAAAAAAATTATTTTTGTAAAAAAAAAAAAAAAAAAAAAAAAACCCCTAAAGGTCAATTAGGCAAAAAATTATGAAGTCACCAAAATATTTAGGACTCAGAGTTAAAAATGAAAGTGATATTGAAAACATGCTTGTAACTTCCAGTTACATTTAAATAAATATTTAAGTGCATAAGCTACCAGTGAAAACTTCTTTGGCCTCTACAGGCTGAAAAGATTACTTACAAATAGCTCATTCATGGAACTCTGGCCTTGAAAATCTTCCAAGTACAATCTATACAAATTATAACTACTAGAATCAAGTCTTTACATTGCAAAATATGAGCACATTTTAAAAAAGCTCTTACCCCAATTGAAATATTTTAAATATTTTAGAGCGGCATTTCAATCTCCAGTTATATAATTGTTCTGCACAATAGTCAATGCAGCAGCATCAGTCTGACAGCCATTAGAATGGGAAGTATAAATGATGCTGACCCAGGAATTGGCAACTCAGCATTTTACATTTATACTAGAGGTTAGCACTTTCATTTTGGAATAGAGTAATTCAAACCTTGATTAAGCAACTTGGGATTCTTGTTTTCACTTTTTTTTATGTAGACCCTCAATTTATACATGACTGTAGACATTAAAATATTTAAGATGACTAGGTTTTACATAGATTATTGAACATTATTGTCCAGATGAAAATTGTCTGGGAAAATCAGCACATATCCCTTCTAGCTCAGTAATATTTAACAAATGTAATTTGTTACACTGCCTCAGAATAGCATCATTCTCAATACCTGATCCATCAAGTCCAGTCTCAGCTACCTTTAGTGACAGCGATTACTCAGTTTCCCTTGTCTTCCATTGTCTAATTGCTTTAGCTAAAGACTGTTAATTGTTCTTTCATGCCAACTTCTCTGTAAAGATAAGTTTGTTACTCTTTAACTAGTTATTACCTTACTACCTGTAATATGACGTAGTTCAAATTGTCACCTTCTACTTAAGTGGCAACATGGGATGCTTAAGTATTCTAGTATCACTGTCAGCAGCAAGCAGAACAAATTTACAAAGCAATAGTTATAGATATAGGAATGATAGTACATGCATATAGGCTACATTTCAAGGAGTAAAATATCACTACATGAATTCTGCTTTCACCCTGCTGCAGCCAATCTAGGTGGTGTCATATCATGCGCTTGAAGCCAATTCTGAACAACAACAATAGCCATGTACATTAGGGGTTATAGGTCTGATTGAAAATGAAGGCTGCCAGTGGTAAATTCTGAAGACTAAGAGGCAGGCTGAGGTGCAGCCTGCCATACAAGGTCTAAGAATTTTAATATATTTAGTGAGAAAAATCAGTTTGCCAAGAAGGATGAGCAAATGTAAGCTGTCTTGTATCATTTTATATGTGCATCAGTTAACTCTTCTTACATCATGGCAGGACTGTTTATATTATTTCTAAGATAATAGATGGTGTGTAATTTGGCCTTGAATATCCTCACTAATGAGAATTTCCTAACCTTCTATAATTTCCTTTGGCTGCTGGGTCAGATGCCTAACAAATCTTATAGTTACTTTTTTTCCTTCTACTATTCAACCCTAAACTTCCCTAGCCCCTTGCCTTACGGCCCATCTTCATCAACTAAAGATGTAGTTTATTATTTCCCCATGTATAAGCTCTCTAGATATTTATCGACAGTTCTCTCCCTCCTCAGTTTTCACCAAATACACCCCGTTCTCTTCATCTTTCCCAACTTAGTCCCTTATAAAAATACTATAGCAATTTGCTCCAACTATACTGATTTTGGACAGAGTACTTTGGCTTTCAAATGAGGATGTTGGGGGTTATTCAAAACCTTTTATTTGTTTTCTCCAACACCTCCAATTTACACCTTCCCTAAAATGCAGTATCCAAAACTGAAAGCAGCTCTCTCAGGCCTAATCAGTTCTCAGGGCAGCAGACCAACAATCTTCCTTGTGTTATATGTAAGGCTACGTTTTTACTCACGGGTATTTTTTAGTAAAAGACATGGACAGGTCACGGGCAGTAAACAAAAATTCAAGGCCCGTGATCTGTCCATGACTTGTACTATATACCCCTGACTAAATCTTGGGGGATGGTCAGGGGTGCCGCAGGTGCTTGGGGCGGGGCCCAGGGGAAGCTGTGGGTGCTCGGGGCTGGTGCTGGGGGGAGACACCTGCTGGTGCAGATGGGGTGAGGGGGGGGTTGGTGGGGCTGGCAGGCTCCTTGCGGCTCCCTGGAAGTGGCGACATGTCCCTCCCTCAGCTCCTAGCTCCGTGCGCTGCCCCCACCCCAAGCGCCGGCTCCACAGCTCCCACTGGCCAAGAACCACAGCCAATGGGAGCTGTGGGGGCAGTACCTGCGGGCGGAAGCAGTACGCAAAGCTAGGAGCTGAGGGAGGGACATGTCACCGCTTCTGGGGGAGTCCCCCAATGTAAGAACCACCCAGAGCCCTCACTCCCTCCTGCGCCCCAACCCCCTCCCACACCCAAACTCCTGCTGCTGGGGGGGACAGAGGGCAGGAGTCCGAGCCCCGGGCCAGCCACAGCGGCTGCTGAAGTTGCGGTGGTCCCGGAAAGTCACACAATCTGTGACTTCCGTGACAAACTCACAGCCTTAGTTATATGATATTTCTATTAATGCAACCTAGAAGAACTGGGTTTTGTTTGCAATAATGTTGCACTATCACATTTAGTTTCAGCCACTTCTGCTAAAACCAATAATCTCAGATCCCTTTAGTCATAGTACTATCAAAATCAGTATCCCTCTATTTTACATTTGACTATTCCTTCCTATAAGAATCTCTTTGCATTTGTCTTTGATGGATTTCACTTTGTTTCCATACAAGTTTATCAAGACAGAGTACCTGTTCCACAATTCACTTTATTATCTACTCTGGGGAAGGTTATTTCATACAAGAGCCTACATAAAAATAACTGCATACAAAAATACTTCAGTGTACAGAGTTGAAGAACATTTTGTATCTGACCATTAGTTCACAGCTGGATCTATATTAGGATTTCATGCTGCTGCCCATCACTATGGTATCTGAGCACCTTCCACGTAATAACTGATGACAACAGCAAAGTCTGTGGTGGACTTCATGGCATCTCTGGAACTTCTCCCATGAAAAGTGGGGGGTTAAAACTGTTTTTCCAGGACTACTGCACTAATCCCCACACATAAGAGAATTAGTGCTGCTACTTTGGCCTTGAAATCTTGTAATAACGTGTAAAGTACTTCCAGTCATATGTGAAAAATATGAGCCTGGCCAATGAACACTGCTATCTAAACTTATAAAAATCTTCTCACTCTCCCAAAACAAAAAATGCAGTTTGGATCCATTTTTCCGTAACACGACACTTTACAAGAGACTCATATCAGCCACTTAATTGTTGTAGAAGCTCTTGAAGGAATGATAGTTTTACTACTTGAACTACAGTATTATCACAGGTTGACAAGATTGATTTTTACACAGACTGCCTAACACACAATAAAACACCTGGATTACCCTTCAAATGTGGAAGTGATTTCCATTTAAAAAAACATTGAGCCTGTGCAAATTAGAGGTGTTGTTATACAACATTCATTTTCTAATGATTCAGACCACTAATACCGACAGGATTATTTTATTTTCAAGGAACAAGGAAGTAGTAAGACTATAAAATCGACTTGAAAAATGTCAAACATATTTGGCTTTAAAATCTTATATTTTAAGTCATATTGTTACCTTCTGTCTATTAGCCATTTTCAGTTATTATCCAGATACCCCCATTTTCTGTGTCAGATACTGGACACACTTACTGACTAATCAACCATAATCGGAAGAATAGTTAAACATAGAAAATTCTGCTGATTGAAAAATAGCCTGTTATAGAAAGCTGTTGAACACCAAGAATTCTAGGAAGTACCTACTGCGCTCCCATAGGACTTGAGAGTTCTTGGCAGCTTTCAGGATCAGACTTTAGTCCCCAAACACTAATAGCATGCTGAAAATATTTTTCCCCAATCAAAATGTAAGCACCTCTGATTGTATATTTTGAACTGAAAGTACAAGAGACTTACTCCAGGTAAAAGTAAGGTTCTACTATTTGTCTTAAAGGGATTCATCTTTTGTAAATGAAATTATATAGAATAGCTCAAACTGTAAAACCCAGAATGCATGTCATTTATTTCAAGTAATGAAAATAATGGTTAGTTTCTTTACCTCATTTTCTTAACACAGGAAGGTTTAGTTACATTTCTTGGGGGATGTAACTTCTCTAGAGATTGATTATGAACTGAGGAATTTAGCACCCATATGTTAAAAAAACAAAACACCCTCTATGTTTCAACTGACTGCTTTTAGACCAATTCAGCAACAAAATCTAAACCAGCTGTTCTCAAACTGTGGGTCGGGACCACAAAGTGGGTCGGGACCTGTTTTAATGGGGTCGACAGGGCTGGCTTGGACTTGCTGGGGCCCGAGGCCAAAGCCCAAGGGCTTCAGCACTGGGCAGCAAGGGTCGAGGTTACACCCCGCCAGTCTTGGCCTAAAGCCCTTGGCCTTCCACCTTGGCCCCCACACCCAGGATGGTGGGGCTTGGGCTTTGGCCCTCCCACCCAGGGCAGCAGGGCTCAGGCTTGGGTTCCCCCACCTGGGGTCATGTAGTAATTTTTGTTGTCAGAAGGGGGTCACAGTGCAATGAAGTTTGAGAAACCCTGATCTAAACCATTAACTCAATGATTACTCGTACTCATTGCACAAAAATAGGAATCAGGAAAATAGGATTCTTAAAATATTAATATCTTGAGTTATGCTACGTAACTTCTGTATAATAAGCTCGTTGGGGCAAGGACTGTATCATCTGTGCTTTTGTCCAGCATTTAGCACAATGGATGCTTGGGGCTTTAGGATACTATCACAATACAAATAGCTAATATGCTGTGTTTTACTATATCATGCAAGTGTTATTTTAATTTGGTAAAATTTAACAAGATGGAGTGGATTAATGCAAAATTTTATTTGTATTAGTCTACCTAACGAGGAAACAAGAAGTATGCAACATGTAATAGTTATCTTTTTTACAGCTGTTAAACCATGCTTTCCTTAAGAAAATGCAAACTCTGACCTTGCTAGTTACAACTATTCTGAGAACCACCCCAGTGAATGAAGCTGCTAGCTGCATCACCAAGGTTTAAAACCAGGATCTATTTCAAAATACGCTTAGATTTCCTGAGGTCACAGCAAGATCCTTGTTGCAAGGCAAGGAGAAACTGCAGCAGACATCTCACTCTGAGATGCAGCAGCCAGGATAAAACAAAGGAGTTTAAACCCATCATAACACCCCAACCCATGCCTTTTTTTTATTTTGGTGGGGTGGAGGGTGGGAAGGAGTCAGGGTTATTTACTGAAAGCAGAGCTGACAGATCCCCCTCATTTGGAGCAAGATTCAGTCATTTCAGATTATTTTTTAAACTCCCTTGTTTGAGGATTGTTTGCACTGCATGCTTCAATAAGATGCTTAATAGTTTTGAAGTCTTCATCAGAGACATCATCATATCTCGGACATCCCTGGAAACATGGAAGGGGAAGCACTTATTGACAGCAGAGAAGGGGAGAGAAAATGGGTGTCCAGAGGGGAAAGAAGGTGCAGACCCCTGGCAGGCTGGCTCTCTGGGAGAAGGGAAGGGAGGCTCCTACAATCCCCTGTCCAAGGTCCTGCCTCCTCCTCTGTACCCCAGAGGGCAAAAAGGCCTGGGTCCCACACCTCAGCCTCTCTACGTGCCCCGAAGAAAGAGCAGTTCCCTCCCTGTCACCTACAGCCGCCCATATCGCCAGGCCTCCTGCCCCCCATGTTCCCGCCCCCTACCGTTCCCTCTCCTCAGGCCTCCTGCCCCTCAATGTTCCCTCCCCACCGCCATGCCTGTCCCTTCCCCTCCCCTCCCCTCCTGCCCCCATGTTATGTTGCCTCCCCGTTCTCCCTCCTCAGGCCTGCTGCCCCGCCTTCCCCGCAGCCTCCACCCCCATGGCCCTGCTAGCCCTGCTGCCCCGGGGCGGCGGCCCCCTCACCTTTCCGCCTGAAGAAGGACATGGTGCCGGGGCGGGGAAGGGGGGAGAGCAGCGGGCCGGGCTCCCTATGAATGAGACTCCTTCCTCCTCCTGCCGGCTCCTCTCCCTCCGCCTCTTCCTCCCGCGGAGCAGCCAGCAGCCGCCATATTGTCAACAACCGCCACCGCCAAGCTCCCTCTTCCGGGGGGAACGGAGGAGAGAGGAGAGCGGGGCTCGTGAGGCATCACGGGAAACAGCGGCGCGGCAATACCCGCGGCCTCTTGCCTTCCCCCAAGATGGCTGCCTGGGCGTCAGGCCGCCATGCTAAGTACGGGAAGCCCGCTTAGATAAGGGCAAAGGGACCCAGAGCCGGTAGCCATCTTGGATAATGGCAAAATGCCCCTAGGGCAGGCAGCCATTTTGGATAAGGGCAGAAGGCTCCAGAGAGAGTTAGGCCCAGTCAGCCATCTTGGATAAGGGCAAACGGCGCCAGAGAGAGTTAGGCCCAGTCAGCCATCTTGGATAAGGGCAAGAAGCCCCAGACACAGGAAATTGGGGCTTAGGCCTCACGTACAAGGCTGGGGGGGCGGAGAAGGAAAATGTCAGTTTCTGCTGTGGGGCTAACTCCACCTTTATGATGTAGCATTTGCCTGGCTGTGGTGTGATGCCATCAGGCTTTGATGTAACAGCATCATGCTGCGTCAAGGTGTCCTGGTGCCATGATGTAATGTCCCATTGGGTCAAAAAGTCATCATGCTGAGATGTGATGTCATCGCACTGTATTATAACAGCATCACTTGGTCTCAAAACACCACTGACACGGGCCATGGTGCCATGTCAACACATCATCACGGCATGTAGGGTTGCCAATTGTGGTTGGACATATTCCTGGAGGTTTCATCATATGACATAATCTTTAATTAAAGATAAATCTTTATATCCTGGAGACTCCAGGACAATCCTGGAGGGCTGGCAACCCTACTGCCATGTGCCGTCACAATGGATCAAATCCTTGTTCTTGCCACACTACACCATCACACTGAAGTAGCGTCATTGTGGCACTCACAGTGCTTCCATGCTGTGTCAAAATGTCATCAGAGCACAACGTGGCTTCATCATTTTGTCTCAAAACGCCCATATACTGGTGTTGTATAGCCAGCAAGAGTTCCCACCCTACCTAGTCTTAGCCAGAACTTAGAGATACTTTGACTTGTGACATTAGGCCGCACAGACTGTGTCAGTTAGTAAGGGTTCACCTGTCTCCAGAACCCTCTTTGTATTCAGACAAGCAAATCTTATTTCTTCTCTACCACAAAGGACATTAGAGTTACGACACAACATTGCCATGATTATTTCTAAAGAGCTGTATAGGTACCAAGTCCTTTACAAACAGTTGAGACAACAGAATGAAATTCTCTGCCCTGAGAAGTATAGAATCTAATTCTGACCACACGGGAACATAAACATTGCCATTCTGGATCAAATCAATTGTCCATCTAGATCAACAGATTCTTTCTGATAGTGGCTTGTAACAGGTGCTTCAGAGGAAAGTGTAAAACCCCCATAATGGACAATTATGGAATAGCCTGCCTCTGGATAAGATTCTGCCAAGCCCCAATGTAGGTGTAATAGTAGCTTCTGGATTCAGTTGATGCTAACATCTTTCACCGGGATTGCTACACTATCCTTGCAAAGTACCCATCCTGCAAAGACATACAGTATGTACTTAGTTTAACACACTACGAGTAGTCCCATTTAGTCTAATGAGACTATTTGCAGTGCAAAGAGTTAAGCACTATCTATGTGTTAGCAGGATTGCGGCCCAAGATCTTACATCGTAACAAACCCTGAAGGTCAGTAGTCACTGGCTACAGTGGATACTATTGCATCTGGCTTATGACCTGAAGTAGAATGTTTTTATTCAATGCAATACAAATATTGCAACACAAATAAAGTTTGCAGGCTCAAATGTCCATTTTGGACATGGGAAAATCCTTAAGTAGAAGTTTGAAGGGTGGACCTTAGAAAAACCCAAACCTTTGTTTAATTGCATCGTGCAGTCTCAGATATTACACAAATCCTGCTTGAGATTTTTATAAGTAGTTCAAAAATCCTCAAATGAAAGGATATAATATCCCGTGGATGACAAGCACAATTAATGGGAAGTAGAATAATAATAAAATAATGATACTTTGTATTCCAAGAGTGCCCAGAAGAGTTTAAGGCTCTTTACAAACATTAACAAATACAACCCTGTGTGATAGCTTTGTATTCTTATTGCAGTTCACATCTACAGATGGGGAAACTGAGGCACAGAGTAAGGAACTGGCTTCCTCAAGATCCCACAAGGTGAAAGATTCCCCTGAATCAAACCTTATATAAAAAGCACACTTAATAATTGTGATGAGTGCCAGAAAACCAGTTCAGTGCTATGCATTTCAGTAACCCAGAGCACGGAATAAACCACAGGCTCAGTCCCTTTAACGGCACACCTCATCATTAGAAACAAGTGAGGACAAGCATTAGCTACAAGTTTTCCAGTATACAGCTCTTGATGCTGATTTCCTTTTAAGGCCCTTTACTCTACAATGCATCTGCCCAATTTTTTCCAGGATCATCCTGATTTAGTTGGGGAGAACCTGCACTTTGGGAGCCCAGCTTATAGGACATTACAAGCATCCAGAACTTCCATCATCATATTGTAAAGATGCATGGGAGGAAGCTGTGATACTCTGTGATGTCACTGCATCATGATATACCAATGCAGTGTCATCACTCTGCAATGTAACTGTCCTGGTATCATGATGATGCTGAAGTTTGTCCCATCAAAAAAATCTGTAACAAATAAATAATAATAACAACAAACAACAACAATAATAATAAATAACCTATTTTATTGAAGATCTTAACTTGCTTTACAAATATTAATTAGTTAAACCTCACAACCTGTGGGTTACATAAGAGATTCAGAAGCATCTCTTCACTCATCTTTGAAATGCAGCCATCTTTAGAGCAGGATGCAGCTCCTGATCAACACCCCTTAGCAACTCATTCTTTCCCTTTAACATTGTTATTGTGAACTTGTTTTGCAGTGCTCTCTGATATATTTTTGTGCTCAGAGACTAGATCCGAGAGGAGCATTTTATAAATACCAAATTAAATTAATTATCAACACCCAATACAAGAGGCTGATAATAGCCAAAATATACAAATGGTGAGCAAATCCAGAAGAAAAACGTGGCCCTTAGCAAGAACCCCTAAAATCACAGCTCCTGGCAAACAAAGTTTGCATTAACCTTCCATGAGCAAGTATTTGTCTTTTTAAACAGGGCCATTATAAAAAGAAAAATAACACGATCCTCCAGAGGGCTCCACACAGTCCCAGCCCTGTGCCTTGTAACGTCCAATGGGCTTCATGTGTTTAAAAGGGTCTGCCTGTGCAGATCCAGCTACAGGATCGGGCTCTTGATTGTATTACACTCTGGTGGCAGTGACATTGGGTGAAATCTGGTCTCCACAGACGTCAATGACAAAACTCTTATTGATTTCAGTGGGGTCAGAACTTCACCCACTGTTTGTATTTCTCTGTAAAGAATTATGCATATTTATGATACCATGTGACAAATAAATACTGTCATCAAAATAATCATAATAAAGATTTAAAGCCAGCTCTTTGGTCCTAATCCTGCCTCATTGTGCCTACCGGTCTCCAGACAGTGAGGATTTTATTTTGTTTGTTATATACCATGAATACGTCCATGCTGTGCCTAGATAAAAACAAGGGAAGTTTATGAGAACGAGTGTTCATCTCTTTGAATGTCCTTGATTTCATTTGTGTGGTTAAAGAACGGTGCTGAGAGTCAAGATTCTTCAGATGAAATCTCATCCCACTGAAGTCAATGGCAAAACTCCCATTGACTTCAGTGGAGGTTCGGATTTCACCCAAATTCTGTTGCTGACCTTGCCATAGACTCACTGACCTTTACTACACTCATGAAATGGGCCCATAATTCACCACAGGTGCAGCTCCATGGGAGGTAGCATGGTCCAACAGGCTTAGCTACTTGGATCAAGGCGGTCCATTCCATGCAAAACGTGGGTGGCTGAAATAAACAAGGTATCACTCTCAGATATTTGCCAGGCTGCTAATGTGGTCTCTTGGGTGGATAAAGTTTGGGCATCATCCCGTGTCAGCAGGAAAAGGAACAGCAGCTCTTTTCTAAGGGACAGGACAAAGGGATGACTCTCATTGACTTTGGTGGGCTTTGGAGGAGGTCCTAAATGACTAATGAAATCCTGAGTGTATTTGGCCTGAATTGCATATCTATGATTGAAATCCCCTCCCCCCCCCTTCTGTGAATTTACAGAAAAGTAAAAGCTCTGCTCCACAGGAAATCAGTCAGCCTTGGGCCCTGGAGCTCTAACCTGGAAGCATAAAAGGTTTTGGTGCTTTTAGCAGAACGTGACAGTTTAATTATCTGAGCAGTCAGCCGAAATATGACTTCAAGACACCCTGGCCAGTATCAGAGAGGCTGGGGGGAGATGTCTCCCCATTATTCAAAGGAAAATAAAATCTCTTCAGCTCCTAATTGAGTGGCGAATTTGCCTCCTCTCCATATTTAGATAAATAAATAAACTTTAATTTTTAATAGGATCTAAATGGGATGTACTGTTTGGGCATAATTAATCATGTGGAACTAGAAATTATTAATCACTAGGCAGCTCATACTCAGATAATTAACCAAAGTGAGCTGCTCTGTCTAATTACTGTTTCAGAAAAACAAAAATGAGAGAGTACTGTCTGTAGATTTGTCTAGCGTCAGTTTTGATTTCCAGCGTGTTGCATAAGTCAGGCAATGAAACAGGAGCAGGTAAATTCTGATATACTGAAACACTGCTTGCTACTGACTAGATCCTGCGGACCTTACTCATGAGAGTAATTTTGCAATAGGGTTACTCACATGAGTAAAGAGGAAGGACACTTGGGCCTAAATCAGCTCAACCAGAAACACAAGGTTTTCTATGAATGATGTTGGTCTATGGGCCCCAGTCCTGCAATATGATCACCACTGAACCCATGTGGACCCCCATTAATTCAATGGGACTTCTTAAGGGTCTAACTGAATAGATCAGTTTGCAGGATCAGGGCTGTAGTATACAAAATGTATAAGGATCAAGATGGAAGGTATTGTTAAAGGGACACTATCAGTTTAAAAATCATATATTCCAAACATTTCCTTTATCTTTGTTAATAATATTGTAGACTATTAATTAAATCAGAAAGCATCTAAAAAAAACTTACATGTGTTTTGTCAGTCATGCTGCTTGCTTTATTTTTTGCATTTCACTCAGCTTGGGACAATGAAACTGGACTGAGCAGTAAATTTTCTGTTTATAGTCAATTTCATTTTCAAGCACTAGCACAATGCTTTGTATTTGCGTTTCAAACACTGAAGAGAAACGGGTTTTTTTTTGTAAACTGTATTCATTGAGTTGAGAAAAACAATGCATGAAAATGTGAACAGCTAAGAATCTAGGAATTAATGCTGAAAGAGGCTATGGCAGAAAAATATAACATACCTCATTATAACAAGCAGGATGCCTGGAAAGCTGTATGATTAACAAGAGTGACTGATACCATTAGCATATGCAGTGTTTTCAGGCTGAAATGAAAGTGTCTTCGATTAGAATTCTTATTTACAGGAAAACAGGTGGCTACACACACACAAAATTCATTTAAAATTTCATATGTGGATGACCCCAGTCCTTTAGTATTAATGGGAGTGAAAGAGTTTATACTGCCTGCTCAGCTATGTGGAGGTTTTCAAAGGAGGGAATTATTCCATATTCCAGCCACGCAAAAATTAGTTGACTTGATAAAGAATGATGCCGAGCCGCAATTAAAACCTGGGGACCTCTCATTGTCTTGTTCCATTGAGTGCAAGCTTCCTTTCTGCGACCAGATGGGGAGTGATTCCAGAAGGAGGCCTGATGGAAGATCTGAGGTGCGGGGTTTTCCATTTAATTTGCAATGTCTGGGTGGGTGAAAAACTTCAGTATAAGAGCGAAGTGGTGAAAAACACTCACCGGAGGGATGCAGGAATCTGAGCAGCTGAATTCTGGGAAACCAGAGATCTTGTGTATAACTAGGGTGATCAGACGTCCCGTTTTTAAAGGGATAGTCCCATATTTAAGCCCTCCTGCAGGTGTCCTGACTTTTTCTTAAAAATGGACAAATTGTCCCATATTTTCTGTCTGCCCCCACGATCAGTACTGCCGGGTTCTGCTGCTGGCCTGATCCCTGCTCACTAGCCACCTGCCCACCAGCGGTGAGTGGGGTGGGGGTGTCCAGTGTCCGAGAATGGGGGTGGTTGTGCAAGGCTGGTGACGGGATAAAGATGCAGTGTGCGGGGCCGGCCACTCCCCCTGCTGGTCTGTCAGCACAGCCCCTGCTGCGTGCTGGCTCTCGGCCAGCAGGGTCCCCCCAGTCCTGTTTCTGGCTGGCACTGGCTGTGAGCTGTGGTGGTTGGTGAGTGTGGGCAGGCACCAGGTGGCGGCCGGTTATGTGTTGCCTCTGCTCAGGGGCGGCTCCAGGCACCAGCGCAGCAAGCACGTGCCTGGGGCGGCAAGCCGCGGGGGGTGGCCTGCCGGTGGCTGTGAGGACGGCAGTTAGGCGGCCTTCGGCGGTGTGTCTGCGGGAGGTCCGCTGGTCCCGTGGTTTCGGCGGCAATTCGGCAGCGGGTACGCCCAAGCCGTGGGACCGGCAGATCACCCGCAGAAACGCCGCCGAATTTGCGTGACTGCGAACCGCCCTCAGGCATGCCACCGAAGGCAGCCTGACTGCCGTGCTTGGGGCGGCAAAAAACATAGAGCCACCCCTGCCTCTGCTGTCCACACATTGGCCCTTTATGTGCTTCCCCTCTTGCTGTCCTCTCTCTGCTTTGCCCCTCCCCCCCCAGCCCCGCTACTCTTCCATCTCCTCCCCGGTGGGGCACGTCCCGCTCCCAGCGCTGTGCGGAGAACCAGACCCTGGTCGGAGCGTTCAGCTCACCAACAGCCTGGCCAGCAGTCTCCTTCCTTCCCCCACTGCCTCTGGCTGGGCCGGCGGCCTGGGAAAGCCCAAGACCCTCTGGCCCGTGGCGCTGGCCAGGAGGAGCCAAGCCCTGCATGTGTCAAAGCCCCACACACAGCGCTGGCACGGGAAAGCCTCTCCACCCCTCAGCTAAGCTCTGGAGTGGCGGGGACAAGCGATTTCCAGCCTGTTCATGCCCCAAACCTGCAAGCTCTACAACAGCCCTCCGAGCAGGGCCTTAGCACCCTCTTCAACCACCCAGCGCAGGGCTGCTCCGTCCCCTCGATACCCTCCCCTGCTGAGCCCCCTCTCTGGCCTGGTTCGCTGAAGCCCCTGGAGTCAGGTTCCCTGGGCCCAGGGTGCACAATGCATCCTTAGGGCTTACTCCCTTCCTGCCCACGTTGTAGCCAGGGGACAGGAGGCATCTGGGTTATCTCAGTGGCCAGCAGCAGCCTGGAAGTGTTAGCTGCCTTTTGACACTGTGCGGGCAGGAAGGGACGAGCTGCTTCCAGCCACACAGGAGCGGTGATGGTGGTGGAGGGGGAGAGATGAACTCTGCAGAGACACAGGCCAAGTCATCCCTCCTCCTCCCCCCCGCCCCACCCCCCGGGGCTGGAAGCAGCTTCCATCCCTTCCCTCCTGCACAGTGCCGAAAGGCTGCTGCTGGCCACATTCTGGTGTGAACCCTGGCAGAAATCGGGAGGGCGGGAGGGAATGTGACCCTGAATTGTCCCCCCGCCCACGTTTATTTGGGAAGATATGGCACCAGGTGCCAGGAGAGATGGGTCCATCCCAGGTATCCAGCCAGGCATGGAGGGCGGAGAGCACTGGGCAGGGAGGATCAGATCGGTCCGTCACCTCCCCTGTGTTCTGTCCCACTGTAAAGACATCCCTTGGGCAGTCTCCTGATAACACGAGACATTCCTTGCCCTTGAAATCTGTATTTATAAGATATCGTCCATGATCTGTATCCCTCCCAGCTTCTGAGGACCCTTGTGTCAGAACCATAGTGCTGCTTCTAGGACTGTGCATTTTGGTGCCATAGGTACCCGATTAAAGCCCCAAACAGGGACATTCAGTTTAAAGCCAATATCTTGGTGTCTGTGTTTATGTTTCTTTCAAAGACTTTTTTAATGCTGCAGGGACAGTATTAGAAACTATGCAAGATGTGGCATTCCCCAATCCAGCATACCAGGAGGAGAGGAGTTGTGTTATTTTGGCCCCATCCACGGATTCTTCAGGCAGTAAAAAAGCCAAGTGAAAAATATACAGACGCATGCAAGAAAATCATAAAAATTCTAAACTCAAACATGGGATCCATACGTATTTCCAGCTTTTGATTCAGATGCTCGGTCAGTGACCTCAGCTCTGCGAGAGGGCCAACAATTTCTCTGTCACGCCACATCATGGGAACTGACCCTTCCTTAACGCCTGAGGCCTATTTTCAGCTACCCAGGAAACCTCACTACAAACCACCAGAGGGTGCTAGTCACCTTATATGAGAACTGCCAAAACATCTTTGCACATCTTTGCAGTCTGGGCCAGCCTTATGCAGCAGGACATGGTAATGATTGTGCATATGCATAGGGAAAACCTGCACAAAGAACCTCTGAGCAATCCTTGCTCCTTCTCCAAGGGCTTAAATTAAGAAGACACTAAACTGTGAACCCACATAATTATATCCACATGCTGAGGGGGAAGGTCTTTGGACAAGGCATCCCTGCAAACTGAAGTCTCTGGGAGGTCTTTCTCCCTGGGTCAGTGATGTAAGTGAAAGTAATTTCCTAAGGCAGCTCTGACCTGAAACCCGCCCCAGGGACACTATTGCATAACAAGACATCAGTTTCTTGCCATGATCCAGTTTACTTGCTGTTTCTAGCCCTACTAGCTGGCTGACACTGCCTCCTGTGCCATGATCAGAGCAGCCTGAGATGACTATTCAGATTCAAACAACCGGTGCCGCTCAGGTAGCTGGCTAGTGGCTTTTGCCTGGTATGATTCCAAAAGTGAAGGCCGAGTTTCTCCTGTAGTTCATGAAAAGCAATGTGACCTGTAACTGAAATGAAGGGACCAGGCAGGAGTGGCCTGAAAGTTTGACAGTAAAAGTTTGCTCTATCCATGGATTTTGGAACATTAGGATTTTGAACATTCTCTACAAAATGGTATATTCAAAATGACTCTGCAGAAGAGAAATGCTGGAGTGTCCAGCTTTTATTTTCAGAAAAATCAACACTCCCCCCCCCAACCCAACCACTTTGTGATTTCTACCCTGCTTGCATTTTCAGCTGTATGTAGAAAATTATCTCAGATGAAGGGGGCGGTTTTCACAGGCACAAAGGGGAGGTAAGTGACCATCTCCCAGTGACGTCCAATAGAAGCTGGGAGGGTGGGTGCCAATTTTCACAGGGGCCCCAAGTGATTTAGAAGCATGAATCCAATTGAAATGCAATAGCACGTGTGCCTCTAAATCACTTAGGCTTTAAAACATAATTCCATTCTGTGTGGCTAATTGCCCTTTAAAAATCTGCCCTTAAATCTCTATGGCCCCAGTCCTATAATTGAATCTGTGCAGCTGGACCTGTGTGCTCTTGATTTCAATGGGACTCGGCATGAAAATAAGGGTTTGCCTGCTTGAATCCAACTGCAGCTTGGGGGCTTCAATGAAGCTACAAGTACGCTGACGTGATATTTGACATTTTCCATTAATTCTGAGGCCAGGCTACACAGCTTTTCTCTCAGGTGGAACATGGAGAGAAAGATTAATGTTTATTTATCATTCTTTCCAGACACATATACGTTTAGTTTGCCATGTAGTTAAAAAAATAAAACTGGTAACTGAAGGCAGGTGAAGAAATGTAAACAATCCTTTATGTTTAAGTCATAATGATCCAGAGTCAGCTATTGACAGAACTTTTTGCTAAACAAGGAAGTGTAAGATCCATTACCAAAAACTTGTTGGTAAGAGAAAGATAGGCCCAGTGTGGAACTGATGTCCAGATATGTGTGTGCATCTGCTGTTATCACAGAGTTTTAATATTACTGTGGTAAAAACGTTGCATGGCCTGAATGCTACACCTAAGTTCTTTAAGTGGGTGACATTAACAGTGTTCCATAGTTATTAGAAAACTCACTCACTTGTGTTTTTCCCCGGGAAATCTTTCCCCTACTGTCAGTAACAAGGAACTTCATCTACCAAAGTACATAAAGCCTCACAGTTCGTTGGGGCCTGATCCTGCCAGCACTTTACATGTATGTGTAACACTACTTACAGGAGTAGTGCCACGTAAGTTAATGGAATTACTCACATGAGTAAAATTACATGTGGGGTTATAGGATCGGACGCTTCAGACTGTCAATGTACTATTAATATTACTTTAAAAGAGCCCAAGTGTTTAGAAAATCTATTATCCGCCACATACAAGGCACTACTTGGATAAAATAATCAATTATAATTATGCTCTATTTAGATCTATAATGCCAAAGCTCTGCAACTAAAGGTTGAAGGTCGCGGCCCCAAATGTCAGGACCAACGAAGTCTTACTCAGCATGGCACTAATTTCCTTGATTCATGGGTGTAGTCCCACTGAAATTAGGCTTGCAGGACAGGGCCCTCAATGTTACCTAGACACTGGATGTGCAAGGCCCCATGTTCAGTACCACAAGTGATATGTGGAACCCGCACACGGGCAAATTTAACATTCGCCTTTGTTAAAGAACTGACTATAGCCTTGCTTAGTCCAGGTCACTCTGACCTGCTGGCAAACCTGAGGTTAACTTTTCAGATCTGCTGTTTTCCAGAAATTCCAGGCTAAATAAGGAAACAACAACATGGTACCTTAGAGCATCCAAAGCACTTCGTTAATTAAACCCTCTGCAATTATTGCTAATGAAGAACAGGGCAAAGCAGCAGAAGCCAGCAAGCCTTTTCCACATAGCAGGGGATGCCATTGGGCAGAGCATCAGGTAGGAAAAGCCGGGAATCACAAGGTCAAATCACAACACGATTGACTCTGGCTTTATCCTTCTGCGGAAGGGACTGTAGCGTGGACCGTGGGACGGTGTTTTGGAGGAGATTCTGTGAAGACATTAAAGACCCCATGGCCCTTTCAATTAGAGAAGGGCTTCGCCTTTCTGTCCTTGGCCAAAATTTCACCTGCCCCCCTAGCATGCGCGTTGGTTGATATCCTCCACCCCAGAGGTGGGGATGCCTATGTATCTATAGGGTCTGATCCTACAAGTTGATGGTAGTGAACCCCCCATCAGAGGCAGGGGGAGTTGGTGCACACAGCAGGCTTGCTTCATAGGTGCTGGAACTAGGGGGGCTGCCCCACCCACTGGCTTGAAGTGGTTTCCATTATACACAGGATTTACAATTTGGTTCAATGGCTCTCAGCACCCCAGCTTGCAAAGTGCTTTGGGCTGGCACCTGCAGAGCCATTCCTGCTAGAGGCGGATTGGACTGCGGGTGCTGCATAAGGGCAGGCAGGGAAACTAGAAAACGCACTGGCACATGCCCACCGCCATGGGCTCGTCAGCACGGCAAAGCTGGGCATGCCTGGGGCACAGGGCGATGGCCAGAAGATGGTGTGCCTGGGTCTGGGGGCACAGCAGAGTCCGATGTATTGGGAAGGGGAAGAGGGTGCGGCGGGCCCGGCTGAGCGGGTGGCGGCCCCGTGGGGGTGTGGGCTGCAGATGGGGCAGCACAAGGCAAAGCGCAGCCCTGGCACAGAACTTCCCGCCCTTGCAAAGAGACTGGCACGCGCCCTCCTGTGGCTCTGCGCCTCCTCCCCAGGGGCGCTCGGGTAGGGGGGGACCCCACAGTTCAAAGGTCGGGTAGGGGGGACCCCACAGTTCAAAGGTCGGGACCCCTCCCTGGATATGCGGCTTCCCGTTAAGGAGGCAGCTGCGCTGCCAGGCCGGGCAGGGCTGCTGGGTTTGGCACGGGCCCCGGGTGGCTTCCCCGTCCTGGCGCGCTCCTGCCTCCCCGCCTGGCACCAGGCCCCGCGGCTGACTTGAAAACGCCCAGGCGGGCGGCAGGGAAAGCCCCACGGGGTGGGCCGGGGAGGGAGGCAGCCGCCCCGTGACTAACCCCCTTCCCTTCCCTCTGCAGCCCGCCCCACCCCGGCCTCCCCCGCGGCGGGGAGAGCTGGCGCTGCGCCTTTGCGCACGGGCGCATCTCCCCGCGGGAGGGCTGGGGGTGGCAGCCCGGGAGCCAGGGGGGCTCCAGCCCCTTCTCCCACCGCCACGTGACGGGGCTGGGCCCGAGGAGACGCCCACCGCGGTGGGTGGGTGGGTGGGAGGAAGGGGACCGGGACACCTGCCCGTGGCAGCAGCCGGCAGAGCAGCCCCGCTCCCGCCCGGCCGCCCCCACCTCTCCGGAGCCCCGCTGCGCCCGCCGGGGCTGGATGTGCCGCGGGAGCCGGGCGCGGAGGCGGCCTTGGGTGTCACGAGCGGCTCCGGCCTCAGCAGCAGCTCCACGTGGGCGGCCCCGTGGCAGTCAGGATCCCAGCTGACAGCGGCTGGGGAGGGGGGTGGGGAACGGCACCGGGGCGGCCGCCGCCTCTTCCCATGGACCTGTCCGGGGGCCAGCCCTCGCCGCCGCTTGGATGCTGATGTGAGGCAGCCCAGGGGGGTGTCCTGAGCTCCCTCGCTGCCTCCCCCCTCGCCCCAGCCCCAGCCCCCCCAGATGCATTCGCTGCTGGATCGCAAGAAGACAGCAGGCGGCTGCGTGGATGCTGGGCTGGAGCTGCCGGCTGCAGGTTCCCTTCCCCAGCCTCAGAGGATGTTCAGCTGCGTGGGCTGCTTCTGGGTCCTCCTATCCTCCTGCCTGGTGGCCGTTTGCAGCTTCAGCTTCCTCTCCCCTGCCTGGATCGTGAAGGAGCATCGCCTCCAAGCCCACGGCGGGGTCAGCTTCGGCTTGCTGTGGCACTGCTCCGAGACGCTGGAGCAGATGTACAGCTGCTACACCTTCGGGGGCCTGGGCAAGTTCCACGAGATCCCCTCCAGCGCCTGGCAGGTGAGGGGCTGCGGGATCCCAGCGGCTGGGGTGGGGGGAACCGGCTGGGCTGCCTGAGCCCCTGGCAGGCTGCCCCCTGGGCTTCTCTCCCTCCAAACGGTGGCTTTGCTACTGGTTTGGGATGCTCCTTCCCTCCTCCCCCACGTTGGTTGTCTGACAGGAGCAGCCCTGCACCCTGGGGGTACAGCCTGGCTGGGCAGTGCAGCAGAGGGGGTTTAGGCGCAGCCCTGCACCCTGAGGATACAGCGCAGCTAAGCAGTGCAGCAGAGCCAGTTTAGGCGCAGCCTTGCACCCTGAGGATACAGCCTGGCTGGGCAGTGCAGCAGAGGGGGTTTAGGCGCAGCCTTGCACCCTGAGGATACAGCCTGGCTAGGCAGTGCAGCAGAGGGGGTTTAGGAGCAGCCCTGCAACCTGGGGATATAGCCCAGGCAGTGCAGCAGAGGGGGTTTAGGTGCAGCCCTGCACCCTGGGGATATAGCCCAGGCAGGCAGTGCAGCAGAGCCGGTTTAGGCGCAGCATTGCACCCTGGGGATACAGCCCTGCTGATGCAAACAGGGGACGGAGAAGCTGAAGTCTGCAAATGGTGGGCTGGGCTGTGGATCCGAATCTGATTTCGAACTCCAAAGGCTCTGAGATCCCCGCAGTGGAAATCAGGAATGGCCCTGTGGAAGCCAGGGGAGCCATGCCGGTGTAGGACAGGTGTAAGCGCGGTCAGGATTGGCTCCAAGCCTCGTCAGCCCACGGAGCGTTCCAGGGGCAGGATTAGCACGTGCTGATAATGTTAGTTGAACGTCAGGATCCAGCGCACTGGAGTGTGGAGCCCATTAGCTGGGCTGCACAAAACATCTCAATCCAATTAGGGTGGCCGGAGGTTCCAGTATTAGCACCTGCTTCCCCATAAGCATCTATTTTAGGAGCAGCTGGGAGGGGCAGGCTCAGGGGCACTGGACCTACATACAGAGCCCTGTGTGAGCCTCCAGTCTGAAGGCAGCTGCCTCCTCCAAGGTGATGGCATGGCCCCTGGGAGCAGTGGGGGGCGAGGCAGATTACTGCCAGCTCTCCAGAAGGCTTTAATCTGGTTTGCTCTGAAAACTTGGGCAATTATCTGGTTCGTGCTGCTTGCCCGGAGCGGAGCGAATGGAGGTGCACATCTCTTTGCAAGGACTTTAGGATTAAACTTCTGAGTCCTCCCTCCCCTACATTCACTGGGGTGAACCCCACTGGTACCCGTGTATCAATGGGTATAAGATATAGACACTGTGCAGGCAAATGTCGACCTACTAATGGGGGAGAAAATGGGGGAAAGAAATGGAACAGGTTTTGCATATTTGAAACTTTTGTTCTTACCATGGTACCTGTGCAGGAGAGACGGCAGGTCGTACCAGCACCTCTTGTGTCTTGCCAACTAGGGCTGTGTAAAACTGTCTTTTGCATGCGTCGACTTCAGTGGGAGCTGTCAGTGCACAGCACCTCTGAAAATCAATCCACGTACTGGGGAGTTAATACCTCTTTGCTCATTCTGCCCTGGCTGGTGCTACCCCCTGCCGTTGCCAGACAAAAGTTACCTGGACTGGTGGGTGGCTCTTTGTTTTACTTAGAGTTCAGGACAGCCTCTCTCAGCGTTCTGGCTGGCGGGGCTGGGATTATTCTGCTGTCTTTGTGTGACAGGAGCTTTCTGCACTAGATGCAGAATAAAGCAGCGTTTCAGCACGAAACCGATGATTTTTCCCCTCCCCTTCATTCTTAATCTTGTTTCCTTTGCTTTTATTCCCTGCTAGTAACGGTGGAGGCTCTGACTATAATTTCCCTACAGGTTTCCAAACATATGAGCTTTGAACTGGGCAGCATTGCTCTGTTGCTGGAGTCCCACACAAGGGATGAATCAGGGGAAGGTCATGCCTTGTGCCTGACACAATGGGGCATTTAGTGGTTGAATTTCTCAGGCTGTCATGGAATCGAACTGTATCACTTTAAGGAAGCAAGTTCCATAGGCGATTGTGTGTTTAAACCGTCAGTGGTCTCTAAGATTGTCATTAATAACAAGTACACAATTTGTATATTGCACAGAGGAGAGCAGGCTAACTATAATGCTTCTTGTTTGTGCAGTAAAGGATTAAAAAAAAAAAGAGTCATTCGGTTTTTAAAACTTGGCCTTTATACAAATGTTTACAAATGTTGTTCAGATAAACACCTCTAGGTAATAACATAACTTTAAAGATAAGAATGAAGCACAATAAGTAATTCATTCCAACAAGATTCCACTACCCAGAGCTTCAGGGCTGTAATATCCTTTTAAGAAATACAGAAAAGAACTGAATACAAAGGCTCAGAGCTTCTTGAATGGATCTTCGCTCCGAACAAACAATATTCAGGTATGAGGGGGAGACAAGGTACACCAGGTCTTGGTCACATTTCAGTCTCCTTTATTAACCCCTCTGGAATATTTAATTAACAACAGCCTACAAACAATGCAGTTTGCTTCAGTGGAATGGGAAGAAAACGCCCTCCTGACTGCTTCCAGCTATGACACAGATGCCTTTTGTACTGGTTGTACAAGCAGGTAGAAGGGAGTTAGTCCCTGGGATCTTCACTGAGAAGCCGGGTTGCTTTGGCTTCCTGTACAATCCATTGTAGGAGTGGCCCCGGGCTTTATAAACCCACAAAGAACTGGGAGAAGTGCAGCGCTGCCAAACCCAAACATGAGTCAGGGTTTAACAAACTCATTGTTTGGCTTGAAATCAGGAGATTTAATTTTTTTAAATAACCAATGTGGGGTTGTTTATATTTGCCTTCTGCTTTCTGAGCCTTCAGAGTTCACTCAGGTCACGTTCTTAAGCTTTTCTCTGAATCTTGAGAGCTAGAAACTTTTCTTTTTGAATGAAGGCTGAGATTCTCACTTCCAGTTGACTCCAGGAACTGGAGCTTTAAAGAAAAAACATAAAATACCTCGAGAGTCTCAATTAAATCACGAGCATTGGGCAGCCTGGCCAATTGGGGAAGGATAGTTCAGTGGTTAGAGCATTGGCTTAAGCTGTGAGAGACCTGTGTTCCATTTCCTGCTCTGCCACAGACTTCCTTTGTGACCCTGGGCAAGTCACTTAGCCCCTCTGTGCCTTATATGCACATTGGGGATAATAATGCTTCCTACCTCACAGGGGCGTTCTGAGGATAAATACATTAAAGGCTGTGATTTGCTTTGAGGTCTACTGATGAAAAGTATCATATAAGAAATAGGCTTTATTAATCTGGTAATGGTTGGCCGTGAAGCACTGTGTTTTGCAAGCAAAGGGCCCTACTGGGAGTCAGTATTGTAGGGTCAGCCTGGTGGTTTGTGTGGGGAAGAAGCACTTGCTCTTCTGCCTACATGAACTGTTCCTCCCCCTTGCCCAGATGGCAGTTACCGCATTTCAAATGTTTCCCCGTTCAAATGTGCTGATTTTGCGAAGGGGCAGGGGGAGCGTTCAGCTCTGCAAATGATCGTTAATGCGAGTTGTGTGTTTGCACTTGGGGGATTATGTTAATCATCCTACAAATGATGCTTTGAATCATGTCTAGAGGTTAATTACCATGCCTTTCTTCTCTTAAGAGGGCCTTTTTGCCTGCTTAGAATTGCTGGCTTTTTTTGCCTTCTCTATAATTACTTTTTCAGCTTTGCAATATCTAGGGTTCCTTTAGTTTAACTCTATCGCCCCTTAGGAAGTACGGCCTTCCCAGCCTGCTTGGGGTCACTCATGCAGCTCTAAGGCGCACATGTCCTAAGCGGAAGGAACAGGATGATTTCCTGGGCATGCACAGGGTAGAGACATAAGAAGGGCGAAGGGAAAAAGTCTTGCGGGTGATAAAATTGCTTGGGTATGACACGTTCTAAGCTTGCTACAAAAACGGGCCTTAGAACACACAGACCCACGAAATGGTTTCCTCAGAAAGGTGGCTGTTGTCTCTCTCTCCATCTCTGCCCTGACATGCAGACGGTTGTTGCCGGGATGATGTAGGCTGCAGACACAGAGTTCTCTTGCACTGGCATGTCAGGAACGCATGACCTGCTGCGAAAGGCTGGTAGATCTGTGTGAACAACGCGCCATAAAAACTGGGACCCAGTCCCCTCAGCAAAATTCTGGCGTTCGTCAAGGAAGGAAAGACGACAGCACGTTGTTGCCCAGATTTAAGGCTCCGCAGTCAATGAACCAGTTTACGAGCGGGATCCTTATTAGAGCTATTCTTGTAAATAAGGGTCACTCGTGTCAGGGTCTTGGTCAGTCAGTTCTGTACAGTAATTTGGTGACTGGGAGCCTTAAATCTAGGCAGTACTGTCAGCATCTCAGAATTAAAGAGAATTCCTCCTGCTCCTCAGGGACACAGGAACTCACTATGAGTTCATGCTACTTATTTCGGGCTCTGAGGAAGGCAAACGTAGTTCTGTATCCTGAGCTAGTTTGTTTATAAATTTTTTTTAAATGCAAACATCAGGCTGGTATGTCTCTTCTGTCAAGTGCTGCAGTTTGGAAGCGAATGCTCTTTGATCTCAAACGTCTATCTCCCCCCCCCCAGTAGTCTCCAATTATTTTCAGGCTTAGCAAAGCATGTCCTTTAAAACAACAAAATAGTTGATCAGCCCCTGATATTCAGTCTGGAAACACTTTGACCATTTGCCTCTGAAGATTCTACAAGAGGATGAACACTCTGTTAGCACAGAGCTCAAAATAGGGAATTCAGATTAGGAATGGAGGATTTGCCTGACCCAGTGACACCACTGGTCTGATCAAGTCTGAGATCTTGTCTCTAGCAGGATTCAGCGCTCAGGCTTCGGAGGAAGTCAAAGCAAACCTCATAATGCACCTAGCTAGTTGATCAGACACCACGATGATGGGCATGGTATGAAAACTAGACAGACAGACAGCAATGGAGGGGAAGGTGGGGGGCAAAATTCCTTCTTGGACCCTTTTAGGGTTGACCTGGAGCTAATCAACTCTAGTTGTGTAGCTTCTCCTGGTTGTACCTCTGGCACTTGACTCCCTTTATGATCTTAGCAGGTCACTTTGGGGCAGGGTTTTAAAGGTATTTAGGTGCTTAAAGCTGCAGATAGGTGCTCCGTGGGATTTTCAAAGTACCCAACTGCCTAACTCCCATTGAAAATCCCAGTAGGTGCCCATACTTGAATTGTCAGGGACAGGGACTGTCTTCTTGTTCTGGGTTTTATACAGCGTCTGGCACAACAGGGTCCTGGCCCGTGACTGGGGCCCCAAGGTGTTAACACAAAACAAATAACAATAAGAACCTGACCCCCTGCACTTGTGCAGAGGCCCGATGACTTACAGGGCGCCCACACGGAGCAGCTTGCAGGATTGGGACTTCGTTTGGCATTATCAACAAACGAATAAGTTTAGTCCTCAATACAAGAACCCTCCCAAGAGAGCAGGTTCTTCCGGGCTGCTGCTATCAGTTACTTTGATTCCTAATTATGCTTGCACAGCTTTGGCAGGAGACTGGAGGGGCGTGTCAGCATTTCTGAAACCAGTGTCTTCCTCTCTAGGCATATTACTTAGCTATGGATTTTATGCTGTTTGTTTCATTAGGCATCCAGAATTCTGTGACTTCTATTCATTGTGTAGAAGATATCCCTGATAATGGGAACACAGAACTGCTGTATTGGATCCAGGTCCGAACTGAGCAAAGTACATAAGCCTGTGTTGAGCTAGGAGCCCATGAGCAGTCCCAGTGAAGTCAACAGGGGGTCACCTAGTCCTGTATCCTGTCTCCAATAGCAGCCAGTCCTGGATGACTGAAAGGACGGTGTAAAACCACCATCACGGACCATTCTGCAATACCAGGCCTATAGGGGAATGTTTTTTCCTACAGCTAGGTACTGAGTGGTTGGTTTGTCCTGTTTAAACTTCTATCCTGCCTAATGCAACTGCTGATTATACTCTTATTATTCATTATACCTTTTGTTAATTGTATTAAGCTCTTTGCCTCAGTAATATCTTGTGGCTGTGAGTTCCACAGATGGCTTATTTCCGTCCATCCATGCGGTAAGAGCTTAAGGAACATTGAAGGTTTGGGTCAAGAGCATGGTGTTCATCTGGGTTACCCCTTACAGTCAATTCATTAATCAGCAGACAATAACTAAGGTTCAATTTGTGTCAAAGGTTGTGAAGAAAAGTTGGAAACATTAATCTGCCGTTTACTTCATCAGTCAGTTTGAGTTAGAGCAGCTCTGCCAGGAATTAGACTATACTCTGTTCAGGTTCTTGGACAACACCCACCATCACCAAGGTATTGGGGCTCCTCCCAGTGGTGCATCAAGTGATATGACTCTCCTGCATCAGGTGTGGTTCCTTCCCCATTTCTCTCAGCAAGGAGCAAAATTGTATAAGACTGTTGCTTTTGTTTTGCGATGTGCTCTTTATTTTATCCATGAAGTCATGGCTGGAGAAGTGGGCCGTGCGTTTGGATTGGACCCTGTGGCATGCTATAGAAAACTTAACAGAGCTAAAACTAACTGCAGAGAGGAAGCATGGGCTTGTGACTAAGACAATGGACTGGGAGTCCAGACCACAGCTTCAATTCCCAGCTTTGCCACAGACTCTGTATGTGACTTTGGGCAAGTCACAAACTCTGGGCTTCATTACTCCGTCTGTAAAATGGGGCTAATAGCACCTCCCGGGGGTGTGGTGGATGAATTGTTTGTGAGCTGGTTGGATGCTCGGGGGATGAGCCGTAGAAACATCGTAGTGGATAGAAACTCCAGATTGGCCCATGTCGGGATTATTTTTGATAACTTCAGTTCAATGTGGAATGGAAACCTTTGTTTCAACGTGAAGTTGAGAGGTTGAGCTCTGGCTACATCCATCAGCAGGTGATGCTTTTACTTTCGAAAAGGTCCACAGCGAATGGAGAATGTTCAACTTTTATAACCGAAGTCATCAGGGCAAAATAAACAAATGGTGAGTCTTTAAAGATGACACTTGAGGAATAGGTATCCTGAGGAGATAGGTCAAGATTTTGCTGGTTACGTGTTGTCACACATTCTGTGGCAGCTCACAGGAGAGGACAGTGTGAGATTTGCTGAACATCCTGGATGACATTTCAGGGGCATGCGATTCCACTGTCTATACCTCTAGGCCTGCGGACTGTATTGAGATGCTTGCAGGAGGCAAAGAAGGCAGTTGGCTGCAGTCACCTTCCATTCTATCCCCTCTCTGATGAGCCTTTGTTCTAAGGAGCAAGACAGGAGTGTTTCTGTGAGCTGCGGTGAGTGCTCCGCGCCTAGAATGATTAGCCCAGCTCTGCCACTAATACTAGGAAAGGCCTCATCTCAAGCAAAGATAATCACAGCCTGCTGGTGAAAAGGTCTGAGCTGGTACCCAATGACAGTGCACTGCATGCTGTCTAATTAAAATTTCATTAAGTCGCTTTGCGTCTCTTGAGGGAGGTCACAGGCCCACCATTGATGTGCTAATGTCTTCGTTTTCCCCCTTCTTTCTCTTCCACCATCATCCATCATCCTCTTAGATAAAACAGCACCATTAGTAACTGCTGTCCTCTGTCCCCAGACACCATGGGCCTGGAAAAAAAGCAGCCGTAACTGATCAGCTGTATTATCTGTCTCTTACTTATTCCCTAATAAAAATGCATTTTTTTGTTGTTGCTTGAATTGGCTTTGGCATTAACCTCTCTCTCATTTGTGCTGAATAACTTGATGAGCTCGAAAGCCGGGGAGTTATTCCAGTGCAGGGATTGTACAAGGTGTAACTTTGTTTAAAGAGAAGTTTAACTCACTGCGTAAGCAGCTAGTCATCAAACCCGTCCGTCGCTCTGGAGTTACGTGGGAAATAGAGCTTTCTGAGAGGAATCCCTCTCTTGATGCGCTGACTGTGCTGGGAGACTTGAAAATACATGTGCTAGTGTGAATGTGTGAAACGCTCCCATGGGCGTGAGGGGGGTTTGTAAGAACCGTCTCTGAAAGAATAGCACGTGCTTTACTCTGAAGCTGCTGCTCACCCAAGAGCAACAGGTTCCCCTGGCTCGACAGGGAGATGGAGCTGGATTATTTTTTAAAGCCAAGACTTTCAAAAGTGCCTAGCAATTTTGCGTGTCCAGAGTGAGACCCTTTAAAGAGGCCTGATTTTCAGAGGGTCAGTGCAGGGCACAAGTTTGGTCTCAAGAGGTCTCAAGTTTGGGCATCCAAAAATCATTAGTCACTTTTGAAAATCTCAGCCCACGTCCATTGAAACTTGGACTAAGAACTAATGGGGAGTGAGGGTTTAGAAAAACTTTGAAAGTATCTAAAAGATCCACCCTACCTGGAGCTAACAGTATGTATCAACCATGTTCAAGCCCTCCACGTGTCTATTGCCTTGCTCTGGAACAGTCACTGAGGAACGGGTGACTTGTGCTCCTGGAGCAAACCTCACCTTTAATGTGGCACCCACAGAGCACACCTGCAGGACCTGATCCTGGGAGCGAATGACTCGACTGAGAGCTGTGGGTGGTTGGCATCTCTAGATTGGGTGCTTAACCTATCATAAAAGAAATCAGGAATGGAGCATTCTTCTGCCTTCTGACATTGCTCGTTACAGTGTGTGCATCAGCCTCTAGCGTAGTGCATGAGCAGGCACAGGATGAAATGGTGCCTCCCACCCCCCCAAGCACTGTTTTTCTGGGGAGAAATGGATTTGCTTACGCTGTAAACTCATGGCAGGGTTTTGTTCTCCAAAGACAGAGGGAAGAGTCAAGTCAGGGGCTCCCTCCAGGGTCTTATCAAACTCCCCTCCCCACCCGCAACTGCTGTTGTTGCAGCATGTAAATATGAACCAGTCCTGTCCCTCTCTGGGGAACACGTCCTGACGGGGAGGTGTAGGATTTTCCTTCATTAAAAGGGAATGGTTTGACCAGTCTAGAGCAGCTCTTGCCAGTTGCCATGACGTTTGGATAATATCGGTCGCTTCCTGAGCACTGATTGAAGGCGACTAGCAGACAGTTGCTTTTCAGTTCAGCTGTTTGGGGGGCAGGGAGGGGAAAAGTAAAACAGGAAGAAGAAACCTCCCAGATGACTCCAAAGGGAAGGAAATTGCCTCAGGAGTGTCAGGATTCCAGAGGGAAGGAGGAGGAGACAGGACAGAATGAGCTTCTCTTCCTCCACGTGATGCTAATGCTGGCCATATGGCGGATGTTTGGTGCTGAGTCTGGGGGCGGGGGAGATATAAACAAGCTATTAGGTTTATCCACCCACCACCATACACACAGCATCTCCCTCTGCAAAAAAACATCTGGCAGGAGAAGGAAGCATCTGGTATTGCAGTAATCCCAGCCCAGATCCTGAATCTGACTGCATCACAGTGGCTGTAGCAGCTGAGCTGTTCTCCCGTGGGCTGCAGGTACCACTTCCAGAGCGCCTTCTGCTGGATTCAGTTCTGTTTGCATGGATAGCGCTTGCCCATGAGCTCTTCTCTTATATGCCACACGTCACCCCAAAATCTTCCCCGGCATTTGCTGGAGTATTAACTGTGCGGCGAGGCCGACCACACCATGCAAGCTACAGAGGCTCTGCCTGATCGCCACGAGGACCTGCCTCTAAGGGTGAGAAGGAGCTCAGTCACCACTGTCCTTTCTGCTCTTGGCCTCTGTGCCGGAGCTGCCAAACCCGTGGGGGTGATTAGTGCCAATTGCAGGGCTGATTTCAGTGATGCACCAAGCAGCTGGGGGACTGCAGGGACTTTAGGATCGTCAGATGGCTTGGAACCAGCAGGCTAGCGGTAAAGGGGTCTGTATCCCATCTTAGAGCGCCCCGGTCCCAGTGCAGTGCAGTGGATCAGTGTACCCGCATTTCAGCGCACAATGGAATCCATCTACTGGCTGGGATTTCCAAATCCAGTGCTGTCATTTGCACTTTTATCTCTGGGCCGTAATTCACACACATATTTGAGGAGGAGCAGGTGACTGATTTTTAAAAGGACTAATGGTCCCCCCTCCCTCTTCACTGTGAAGCAGTCGTGTGCACCCCTGACCTGGCTACAAGGTGCCTGAGTCACATTATATGCCTGTATCCCCGTCCCGCATGTGAGGAGCAGAAGAGGGGTTGAGGAGGGGAGAGGTTGCTTGGGGCAGGCGGGGGTGTGCATTTCTGCAGCAGAGATGGAGATAATGTGGGACGTTGTCCACTGCTTTTCAAAGCCAACCTGGCCTCATTAGCAAACAAAACCCTCAGCCAGGATAAATCCCTCAGGGGGCCATCAGCTGAGCTGACGTTGAATAATTAAATGGAGTTTTCCTCTTTACCAGAAGGAATATGTTACATGGCCTGTTAACTAGGGCAGCTGGGACAGCAACAAGAGGGGTTTGTAATTCTTGGTATTGACAGCTCAGACGAAGCACGTGAGGAAAATGAGTGTGACTGAGACAGGCCAGGGGTGGGAGGATGGGTCCAGGTGCATTGGGGTTACCCAGGGGAGGAGGGAGTGTGGTGTGACATGGGTACATGAGAATTGTCCAGGTGGAAGGGGGGTGCAGCACTTGGGTTACTCCGGCTGGGGGAGGCAGCTACAGGTGTAGCCGGGTTGCCTAGGTTGGGGATAGGGCAGCGATTCTCAAACTTCATTGCGCCCTGACCCCCTTCTGACAACAAACATTACTACACGACCACAGGAGGGGGGACTGAAGCCTGAGTTCCGCTGCTCCGGGCCGGGGGGCCAAAGCCAAACCCCCAGGGCTTCAGCCCTGAGGAGAGGGGGTTGTAACCTGAGCCCCGCCGCCCAGGGCTGAAGCCGAAACCTGAGCCCTGCCACCCAGAGCTGAAGCCCCTGGGCTTCGGCCCCGGGCAGTGGGGCTCAAGCTTTGGCTTCAGCCCTGGGCCTCAGCAAGACTAACACCAACCCTGGCGACCCCGTCGCGATCCACAGTTTGAGAACCGCTGGGATAGGGAAATGCAGCAGTGTCAGGGCTGGCAGAGCTGAGATGCCCCTTGGCCTTGCAAACATACGGTGTTGGTGGTTAATCAGGTGACTGTTTCAAGAGTTGGATGTTGGGAGGAAATGAGTCCTACCATGCCTTGAATGGACCTCGAGTCCAGCCCCCTGCACGAAGACAAGGCTAAGTATTATCTAGACCATCCCTGACACACCAGCGTGCCTCTATCCCCAACCTAGGCAACCGAGAGTAATTTGTTCCAGTGCTTAACTGCCCTGACAATTAGAAGCTTTTCCTAACGTCTAACCTAAATCTCCCTTGAAATTTAAGCCCATGACTTCTTGTCCTGTCCTCCATGGTTAAGGAGAACAATTTATCACCCTCCTCTTTATAATCATTGTATATGTACTTGAAGACTGTTACCACGTCCCCCCTCAGTCTTCTCTTCTCTAGATTAAACAAACCCAGTTTTTTCTGTTTTTCCTTGTAGGGCATGTTTTCTGGACCTTTAATCATTTTTGTTGCTCTCCTCCGGACTTTCTCCAGTTTGTCCACATCTTTCCTGAAGTGTGGTGCCCAGAACTGGACACAATATTTCAGTTGAAGCCTTATCAGTGCTGAGTAGGGTGGAAGAATTACTTCTTGTGTCTTGTTTACAACACTCTGCTAATACATCCCAGAATGTTTGCTTTTTTTCCGCAACAGTTGACTCTCATTTAGTCTGTGATTCACTATAGCCTCCTTCAGATCATTTTCTGCAGTACTCCTTCCTAGCCAATTAGAAGCCCAGAGAGATTAAGTGATTTGCCCAGGATCACACAGGAAGTCTGTTGAATAGCTTGGAATTGAACCCAGGTGTCCTGAATCCCATTCTGGAGCCTTAACCCCAAGATCATCCTGCCGCAAGATCATGGCCCCTAGTTACCAGGGTGGCTGGGGATTCCACCTCCACAGAACCTTGGCAAATAAATACACAGAGGGTGACGTCCGTGGTCCAGACCAGACTACAGGAAGCGATAGCGACTTTTGAGATTTCCACAACAAAGTAAAGCCTTTACTTTGATGCTGTGACTATTTTCCTTCTATGCAAACCATGATGACAGTCACGGGCTGTGAAAGTGCTGCTTGTTAATTTGACTTCCCAGGAAAATCAGTGTATTTCTTCCCCCACAAACACCAAAAAAAAAAAAAAAAAAAAAAAACAACTCACGAGAGGCTGCTCTGCCAGGCTGCTGTGGCTGGCATATTGGAAGAGGCCAGGGGGGGCGGAGCCTGCACATTTTGGCACCTATGTCCCTTTACCTGGAGTGATTCTCTGCCCAGAACGGGGTGGGGGTGGGGAGGTGATGCTCGCTGCACCTGGCCAGAATGCAGGTTCTCGTTACCACTGCCTTTACAGCTTAGCCACGCGCCCACGGGTGGGGCTGTCCTGCGCTGGGGCCGCGGGAAGCCCATAGCACATTGCCCTGGTATTCTGATCCCTCTGTCGCCCCACTGAGATGCACCGAACTGATCGTTTCTCACCCTCTTTGCTTACAACAGTGCGGGTACTTTTGCAGCAGAGAGGATAGATTTCAATCAGGAGACACAAGGCGGGTGAGGTCATCTCTTTTACTGGGCCAACTTCTGTTGTCTGCAGCAGTGTTGTAGCCATGTCAGTTCCGAGATATTAGAGAGACAAGGCGGGTGAGGTCATCTCTTTTACTGGACCAATTTCTAATCAAGGCGATTTCAATCACCAACTTGAAAGCCTTGATGTAAACCGTCAGTTCTAATCAGCTTTTCCATTTGTACTTCAAGTATTTTCTGATGGAAGGTGCATCCTCATTGGTTGATATAACCATTGTTTCCATGGTGGGCGGAGTCATAACTGTTCAGAGTTTGAGAATTGAGCCAATCATAGCTCAGGTAGGGAGACGTTATAAAATAGGAGACCCCTCCAGGTGGGCTCAGTGGATGATCCTGATGAACCACATGCTGGTGTCTCCTGGAGTCAGAGACTGGGTCCCAACACCTGTGACGACTTAGCCAATCTCTTGCCCATGGTAGCCCAGTTCTTCGGTCCCTCACAGGATCAAGCCCTTACTACAGTACATGACCTATTGTGCCATATTTATAAAGCTTGACCTCAAAAGTTAGATGTTTTCCCCCGATTCTCTCTTTATATAGGAAAACAGCCTTTAACTCAAAGTTTTTGATAGAGGCTCATGGATTCAGCATATTTATTTTTTATTTAAATGTTTTAAGAGATTATAATAAGCTTCGGCCTTAACATATATTTCGTATTAAACTCAGATTTCATTTTAAACAGGTTTATTTAAAGTTTTTCAAAAAGAAAAACGTATTATAATTTAAATAACAAAATAAAAAAATCCGATTATTTTGATTCGGTCCAAAATAATCATCCATTTTTATCCACCCTGCTATGAAGCCTTTAATTTCAACATTCAATTAGCACCCATTCAACCCCTGGCTGCTGGGAGTGACGATTATTCTCTCTCTGTCAGGTGTCTGGCAATGAGCCCAGCATCTAAAGCCACACTAACGAGATTGGCCTCAGCAGGACCTAGATGTTAACATCTGGATTCTTTCCCTGGCATCAGTTCTTGGCCTGGCCTCTTTGGCTGCTAGGTGTTTGCAGTGGGTGAAGGCTTCTCTTAGGGTTCATTTTTTCTGCACATTCATTTTTGACAACACAGGGTCTTGGTGAGGGATGGGAGACCTGAAGGAGGTTAAACAAGAAGCTCCTTTGCTCAGTTTTATTCCCAAGGCTTAATCCTCATTTTTAGGGCTCAAAGTGTAGGGGTAGTTTTCAGAACAGTTCTTCGTTGTCATGCAGTTTCTGCCCCGACTTTTCCTGCTGCGCATGCCAAAGGGGAGTCTTGCTTCCTCAGTCTACTTCTGCAGTCGGGACAACGTCTGGGTAACATTTGGGTGCTGCACCTCCAAAACCTTTGAGAGACCCTCCTTTCCCCCCACCTCCATCACTGATTCTGTTAGGCAGTTTTCTGACTCGAGATCCTGAATGATCTTCACACCCCGAGCCCGCAGTGTGTGTTCCTCGCCAGCGGATGTATGGCGGCTGGATAAAGAGACAGCCAGTTGTACCCCTGGTGAAGCAGGTGTATCGATCCACAGCCACGTGGTCTCAGAGCAGAGCTCTGCATGCCCAGCGTCTCCCCTTTCAGGCCGCCTCCCTCTCCCGCCACGACCCCTAACTTGCAGAGCCAATGGCTCAGCGTTTACTCGGCTGCTGTCCACTCTCAGCAGGCTTGTTCCACATGTAGAGATGAGGCCTTGCCTGTTTCCTCTGCTCCAAACAGGAATCTCTCTTCGCCAGCCAAGGGCTGCTCAGAACGCTGCTGCAAGGACCTCAACCGAAACCCTTGGGTCCCCCGTCAGCACTTCTTCCTATGGCTGATTTATTTTTTAATAAGGTTAGCGGTAGGCAAAGCCTTAGTAACATCGATTAAAAATCAACTCTAATTGATGGCACCAAGGCATGGCAGACAGATGATTAGAGGAATGTGGCTGGAAGCCTCCTGGGTTGTGTCCATTTCTCCCGAGTCAGGGAAAATAAAACCTTTTGTACGAAGACTCTAGTGCACCCCATAGATGTCGGCTCTATCCCCAAGCTTTGGGAGGCAGGGAATTGGGAAATGACGCAGCAGGGCCATAATTCACAGGGCGCCCGTGGCCTGTCTCCAGTAGCGAGGGCGTCCTGACCAGTGAGAACTTGGGGAAGGTTAACTCACCTCACTGCTAAGCATCCTAATGAATGAACTACTTTCTGCAGGGGAGCACAGCGCAGAGGAGACAACGCAGCCAGCTGCAGCAAGCACCCATAAATCCCAGAGCCGGTGATTGCAGCCAGATTGGTGTATAGTCCTGGGAGCATAAACCTCTTCCTGGCTGGGAAAGTTCCCAGAGAACTCTTGGGATTCATGCTGGGGAGGATTTCTGGGGAAAGGGAGGTCACATAATAAGTTTGTCACCTCTGTAGAACCTGATGTCAGAGACCTTGGGTGTCAAACCCCAATCCACAGGACTCTTCCAATCCCACCTAGTGAGCCGTTAACAGGTGTCAGAGCGCTCTGTGTCTGCCCCTTCCTGGCTCCTAGACCGCCTGCAGACATAACGCCACAGTGCACATGGCTGCTCATTGCTGGTCCAGAGGGCTGGGCTGCCCTTTCTCATGTTCCTGAGCTGGTGCCTAGAAGTAGCGCGCTACCCACAGGGCCCCATATGCCTCCCTGGAATTGCTAAGTGGGGCTGCTCCACAGTTCAGAAGCAGATGCCCCACATGGTCCTTCCCCCCCGTTACTTGGCATCTATTCAGATGTCTAATGTTCCAAGCAGCAAATTTATTTGTGTTTGGAGAATGATCTCCAGTCTCCCGCGGGAGATTCCTCTGCACTCTCCAGCACTTAGGGCCCGATTCTGAGCACCTGCAATTCCTTTCGACTTGACTGGGAATCTGACGAAGGACAAATTTGACTCATCAGCTCGTGTCTCTGGTTTTGATTAGGCTCAGACTTTGTGTCACCGAGATCTGTGCTGCCACTTGGCCAGGAGTCAGATGGCTGCACCTGCCCTGTATTGTTCTTAGAGCTGGCTGACAATTTTCCAACAAAACATTTTCTCCATCAGAAAATGACATTTTGTTGTGGGGGGGGAACAATGGAAAAGGCGTTTTGCTAAGGCTGAAAGATTCTGTTTCGACATTTTCAGAGCAGAACATTTCAGGGTTTGTTTTAGACATTTCCTTTGAAATGAAACATTTTGATCCAGAATTAATTGTTTTTGGGGGGGAAATTTTGTTTTGTTGGAAACCTAGAAATTCTTTGTTTTCTCTCTGATTCAGAATGAAACAAGTTTTGAAATCGCAGAATTTCCCGCAAAATGGAAATTCCGGTTCCTGCACACCTCTAATTGTTATAATGAATGCACATGAGCCTAATCTCTGTATCTTCTTTGGTAGCTGCATAGAGATAAAGATCTGCTGCAATCAGTCAGCTCACCTGATGGTTGCAAGGGCGGGACAGCTAGGGGGCTACATCCTAAAGCAGCTATCGGTCACATTTTGGAGACGCTTCAAAGCTAGCTGCATCTCAAGGAGAAAGAAGGGTCCTAGTCGGCGTATCTTTCAAGGGGGGGTAACAGCTGTTTGACTTGGAGGTGCCTGACAAAGGCAAAAGTGTAACTCTGTCCCACTGTTGAAATTAAACAAATTTTGAATTTTTTTTTTGTTCTGCTGGTTTTTAAAAGAAACAATTTTCATGGAAAATGTCAGTTTTAAAACTGTTTTGTTTGGGGGGGGTTCTTCCCTTCCCTGGTTTTCCTTTTTCCATTTTGACACTGGAAAGGGAGGAGACTAAAAAACAAAGAAAGAAAGAAAGAAAGAAGCAACCCTGAACAATTTGTTTCCAAGATGATTAAAAAAAAAGAAGAAGAAGAAAAGAAAATTTTTGCAAAAAGTGAGAAATTTTTTCACAAAAATTTTGTTTTTGTGAAATATTTTTGACCATCTCTGCTTTGCGGTGTCCATCTGACCATCTGTCCTCAGACTAGACCAAGGCTCCGCAGATGTCTTCTGGCTCAGTAGAGGGGCAGAGAAAAGATAGCTGCTCTGGAAATACTAGTATCTCTGTGACCTTCACTCTTTTTTTCTTTATTACCCCCTGGCTTTATTCTGTAATGAATTAATTTTTGCATTCTCTGATTACCCCCTGGCTCGCTGGGATTCTGATTAGTTTACTGACAGTGACATGGTGTCAACTCCAACCTTTATCAATAACAGTACCCTGTCAAGTGTGATCACATCTTAGGGAAGTAGCGCATGTCTCTTACTAAAGAAAGAACAGCAAACCAGTAGTGAAGGGGCTGGTTCAGCCAGTGCACAGATAGGAAAGGTACTGAATGGGGGAGGGGGGGGGAAGATTTGCACTGGGTTAAGGGAAGCCTCTGAAATGTGTATCTGTAACCCTTCTGCCAGGCGAAGCCAGCAGCAACCAGGGCCGGGTTCAATATCTAGGGGTTCCTTTCCGTCGATACAACACAGAACCGGCTTGAGCCCCCACCCAGTAACCTGGGAAAATTACACACCAGTCCTGGGCACCTCTGAGAGGCAATACTTCCCCTCTCGCAAGCACAGAGTCTGAGTGTAGAAAAGAAACTTAATAAAAGGAGGGAAGCAACTTGGCATTAATTTGGGAAAACACCGCAAACTGGGCTCATAAACATAAGCCATGAGTAAAAGACCCACCCCCAAGTAAGTTGGGCAGTGTCCTTTCCCCCTCAGGTTCTTAAGTCCAGCAACCCAAAAGTCCTCTTAGCGTGCCCATCCCTTCTGTGCACCCCATTCACAGCTGCTGTCCTTGGTCAGGGCAGACCCAGAGTTCAGAGGTGCATCTGCAGAGTTCACCTCCCACCCTGGGTGGAGGGAGGGGGTAAAGAGGCACCTTACTCGCTCTGCTGCTCGAGCACTCACTTGTCGCCCCCTCTGTGGGGCTCTGCTCTTTCCCTCTCTGCCAGCCGCCCTGTTGGCTGCACGACGCACCTCTCCACCAGCCTCCCTCCTGGTCACATGCTGCACCTCTCCGCCTCACCAGCCACTCATTCGCCAGCTATCAGTCACCTTCTGCTGCCACCGGCCTCTCTGCTGTGACCGCTGCACATCAGTCTCTTAGCAATTTTCAGCTCTTTGCAGGCTGGGCAGAAACAAAGCCCCATCTCAAGTGATTTCAGCTCTCAGTGATTTTTAGCTCTTAGCAGAAACACAGTCCCACCACAACTGATTTTTAGCTCTGATTGAGCATTAATCTCTTTCCTTAGAGGTTTTTAAGGTCAGGCTTGACAAAGCCCTGGCTGGGATGATTTAGTTGGGGATTGGTCCTGCTTTGAGCAGGGGGTAGGACTAGATGATCTCCTGAGGTCCCTTCCAACCCTGATATTCTATGATTCTATGATTAAAATAACAAAGAGGCTCCTAATGAAGCCCATTTAGCTCTTTCTTTAAACAGTGGGGAAGAACAGGTTAAAACGGTCCAGGAAGGACCCTTGGTGAGTATGTGCAGTCTCCTAGATGGGACATCTGTCCCCACTTCTCTTACTTTCACAGGGCTCTGGCATTCGAGCTCCTGGCTTAACGAGGTCCTTTCAGCGGAAGGTGACCCCACTCATTTGGGACAGGTTAAGCACAGTCCTGCTTCCCTGTATTCCTACAATAATTACAACAATTTGTTAACAGCATTTCACTACCCCTTGTATTCAGCACTAAAGTGATTTGTACCCAACACCAGCCAAAACTGATTACTTTGACACCGCTCTATGTGCTGAATATCTAAGCAGAGCAGGAACAAACTGTATTTACATAAACACACCCAAAGTCTCTCCCCCTCCCAGCTAGCTGTCAAGGAAGCATTCATTCAGACCCTATTTACATATCAACAAATTGTTGCTTGTAAAAAACCCTGCATTTGAATGTGCGGATTGAGTACGTATACACCCAGCTTCCCGACTTGCATGTTCAAATGTGGTGGTGATGGTGGTGGGGTGTTTGCACATGGAAAAGTTTCCGCACACAAAAATTTCAGGCACAAATCTAGAGATTGAGCTGAAGCGCCTCCTGAAAACTTAGCATTATGTTTTAGCTCTGCATGGATCACATCATACAGCTCAAGGGAGGGATATTTTAATATGAAAATTTGGGAAGAGACTATTTCAACTTTTGTTTTTCTGTGGCAAGGAAACAATCAGGAAATTTTCCCAGTTTGCTCTGGCAAGTCATCTATTGTCAGGTCCCAAACCTGTGAGCTCCTAAGCAGGTGTGTAACTGTATGTCTCCATTGGGACTACTTGTGAGTGAAAAGTTATGCATGTGCTTAATTGTTTGCAGGATTGGGGTCATGCTCTGTGATTTGCATTGCAGGAGGTACTGTGACCTAGTGGGTAGAGCACGGGGGTGTGGCTCGTTTCCTGTCCCACACAGCCATGTAATTATGCAATTGCAAAGTATTATTAATAAGAGTAAATAGGATAGTGGTAATACTAGCTGGGAGATTTGTGTGCCCTGATTCCGGTCTTCCAGAATAGCCTGAAATTGCAATCCTTTCCACAGTGAAAATTCCAGTAGCTGCCATTGTAGGATAATTCCGCTGGTGCCTGGGTTTTACTGGAGGATCAATAAGCAGATCAATGGACCTGTTACTTTGCTCCAAAACCTACTTGCCAGTTGGAATCTGAAGGAACCAATTTACAGCTGTGCTGTCCAGCCGGCACCATTTCTGCCCTTATGCATTCAGACAAGTTTAAATCATAATAAAGTTTTGGGTTCTTTTTATTTACCTTCTGGTTTTGGAGCCACATTTTTTAGCTTTTCTTTGCTATCTCAAGGTTTGGAAACTAATTAAAAAAGAAACTTGAGAACTGTATATAATCACATGACTCCAGGAGCTGGAGATTTAAGGAAACACCAAATATAGCGAGAGTGTGGGTGAACTGAGGCAAGTTATTTCACCTCTCTTTGTCTCTGTTGAGCAGGTGGGGCTTGTTAGCCATGGCAGGCAGACCGCCTAGGAAAAGAAAAACTCCACTTTCAAAGCAGGAACATCAGGCCTGGCCAGCCAGTTTGTAAAAGCTGTGCCAAACACACGTGCTGTATGGGTCTGTACTGCTGGGACAAGGCAAACGTGAGGCAAGCAAGCAATCCAGCTAGATATCATGATAAATTCGTGAGAGCTGCCACCACTGACTAGGGGATTAGCACTCTGACCTATTACAGTTCACATTTTCTCCGGTGTCTCTTCATTTCAGGCCATTGAGAGAACTGAGTTTCTTGTCAGGCTTCAGTAGGGGGGCTGGGGAATATCCTATCACGTCTGCTTCAGTCAGACCCTGAAAAAGCAACAAACAAAGCAAAAAGCCAAAGGTCTCCTGGAAGGGAAGGGCTGGGTTTGAGTCCGACTATCATTTCCTCCTGTTAACTATAGAACAGAGAGCTGGGAATCTGCCATTAGGTTGGGGCAGGATGAAAATACCTTCCCCCAAAGTAAAGTCGAGGTTAGAACTCCCTAGCTGGTACTTGCTTTCTCTGGAGTTGCTGGCAAAAAATAAAGGAGGCCTGGGTTGGAGTTCTGTATTGTGACTTAAATTCAGCATTTAAACTTCCGTGGTCCTTCACCGGGTAGCCCCACCCTACCTGCTGGTTAGACTAGTTAATGAACCTGTTGATTCCTGCGTTCGCTCTGCCAATGATGTCAGCCTAGAGCATCCACTTCTCCCTCAAACACCCCCACGCTCTCCCTTGCTGTATCCCTAGGCATTGGAAAACAATTCCCCATCAACGCTGGGAAAACTGGCACCTTTCCAAGCCCTCCTTCAAACCTTCCTCTGCAGTACAAGCCACTCCCACTTGGCATTGGTTAGGCAAGCTGGTGTACCAGGACTTCTGTTAATTGCTGTTCATTTTATCGTCCCATCATCCTCCCGCCCTGTTTGTTCAGTTTGTTCACCTAGTGTGCTGTACTTGGCACTGGTGAGGCCTCAGCGTGGGGCCCACACTTTAAGAAAAATAGGAACACCTTGGAGAGGGTCCAGAAGACAGCAACAAAAATGATAAAAGGTTTAAAAAAACCTGACCTGTGAGAAAAGGTTGAAAGAACTGGGCATGTTTAGACTTGAGAAAAGAAGATTAGGAGGGACCTGATAACAGTCTTCCAATTCGGTAAAGGCTGTTCTACAGAGGGCTGTGATCAGTTGTTCTCCAGAGGGAAGCATTTTCCTGAGTAGCTTCACAGTTGCTTCAATGGGCATTCTCTCTGCAGGACTGGGGTGTGAAAGACTAAGCGTCCCTTTATCTCCAAGTAGCCAGACACCTTTCCAATTGCTTGGGCCTAATTATCTGTCTTCTTTCCTTTCTCTCTCTCCTCTTTTGCACTTTGATAACCCAGTACTGTATGTCAGTGGACAGGTTAATGGATTTCTTTTTTAAAGTTAGGAATATTAAGTATTTTTCCCCCGGGGATGAATATTTTATAAATGATTTTTAATTTTTTGGGGGGGATATTTTAGCTGAAGTGGAGTCTGCAGCAGATTTATTGTTTAATGACTGGAGTGGCTGCAGCCTGCATGTCAGACCCCAAAGGTAATCAAATAATTGATATAGGATTGTTGTTAATCAGAATTTATTATGCTACATAAAAGCATATTTACAGCTCCACAGAGGGACTATTAATTTGTTTGGGGATAAACAATTAATCTCCCCGGGAGCGGGCACAGAAAATACGACCTGTTTTTATGTCTTTTAACAGTGGCAGACAAATAACTCAACTAGCTTCCGAGCGCAGGATTTCAGAGATCAATAGTGAGCAGGAGAGGGGAAGGGCTGCTCTCAGGAGCGTTGCTGCGTCTTTCACCTGCTGTATCATAAACAAGCAGGAGGTGCAGATGCTGGCACAGCCCTCTCCCTTAGCATGGCGGAGAAGGAGACATGGTTGCATTGGAGGAGTCATGGATCTGATTTCGAAGGGAGTGGTGTAGGACTCATGAATGAAATTGTTTTTAGTTATCCTGTACCATTGTAACTTCTGTTCACCATTTCATAACACCTGCCATTTTGCCTACATTGTAACTTCTGTGCCATATTGTAATTCAAACCCCATTTTAAAACGCTTACTCCATTTTGTAAGGGCTTGCTGCAACCTTCATTTTTGCAAACCCTGCTGTAATTTTATTAGTCTAGTTGAGATGTGTGAATGAGGGATGCATGGGTGATAGAATCAACCTCCAGCACCAGCCCGTCCTGATGAGATAAAGTTCAAATACCAACGGCTGAAGAACTAGACAACAGCCCTAACTCAAGCAAGAAGCATCCACCCTAAAAAGAAGAAAACAACAGAAGGAAGATCAAAGCCAGGTCCCAGGCTGACAGTCACGCCTGCAATTGACGGGTGATCAAGCACCAAACCCAGAGGCGGCGTGACACAGCGAGACCTAGGAACTTTGAATCCAAACTAAACTCCTATAAAAAAGGAAGGGTGAGATGAGAGACTTTGGGTAACGTTCTGCTATCAACATCAAGGAGCATCGGTGCGCGCCCGACAGAGACCCGGCTCCTCCTCGTGCTCAGCTTTCCTGGCCAGTTAGCTGCCACGAGCTACGATCCCAAGCTGCGAACTCAAACTACAATCAGGACTGGTAACTATCCAGCAGCTGCAGAACATTTTGGTGTGTGTGTGTGTGTGAGTGTATGTGTATAAGCATTAAGGTATTTGCTAATAGTTACAGATTAATAATAAATGTGGCATCTTTGTCTTGACCCCTAAAACGATCCTGTGTAAGTTTATGGGACAACAGTGGCTGTATAAACACGGGACAGTGTTTGGCCTTAATCTGCAGCTGCCCTGATACTCCGATGAGGGGTCCATTTAAATCCCAGCAATGACTGAACAGTGCGGCTGGGGAAGGCAGAGTTAAACTGCAGGAGGAAAGGCCGTGGAAAGGCACTGGACTGGGAATTGGGGCACCTGCTTTCTGTCCCCAGCTCCGCCACTGACCTGCTGTGTGACCTTGGTCTAGTCACTTCTCTGTGTGCATCTCTTTTCCTACTCATCCTTTGTCTGCCTTGTTCATTTAGGCTGTCAGCTATTTGGGGCGGGGACTATCTCTCTTCAGTGATACATACAGTGCCCTGCGCAGTGGCGGGGTACTGCCATTCATCTGCTTCGAGGCACTATTTTAATGCAAATTTTTTAAAATAAGGAAAAATTGATAGAGAGAGGTGTCGAAAGGGCCCTCAGGATTCCAGGCAGGACCCATCAAAGTGATTGGCGGTGCCCTGTATTTTTTTTTGTTTGTTTAGGTGCCTATCTTTAGGGCACCTAGCGCTGAAGATTTTGGCCAGCATGCTCCAAAGAGCCACCTAGAGTCAGAAAGGCGACTCTGCCTGTGACCTTGTGGGGTCCCCTGTTTGTTCTTCTCTGTTGAGCTGGTTTCAAATGGTCTCCATTGGCAGAAGTCTGAAGACTATTTTTCAAGCTGCCTGTCTGCCCCTGACTTCCGCTGTCCTGCAGCTGGAGCCTTGCTGACTCTCGGAATGATGCGGGAGGCAGAACAGAAGCGGCTCAGTGCCCCAAAGCTGCCTGTGCTCCTGCAGGGCTATTGAAAGCAAAAAAATCTGTTTGTGTCAGTAAAATGAGCCGATGTGACAGGAATACATGCTGGGAGCAGATCTGTTGGGTTGCCAGGTGCCATTTCTACATAGTCATTTTTCTGATGGTAGCTGCACTTTATCATGTGATTAATGGCCCTTTTCCTGAAATTCACTGAGCTGGATTTTCACAAACAGCCTTGATAGATCACATTTGTTTTTCTTTGTCTATTTTTGGTACCAGCCCTTCAACTGTATCCTGTTTCCTGAATCCTTTCCTTTGGTGCTGAGGATGATACGGCCACAAACAGAGACAGGCCAAATCTCCCCAGAAGGAAGGAGATGATTTCTAGCCAATAGTATTTAATATCTTTCCTTTTTTATCTTTTCCCCCTACGCTTTCTGATTTTTCTTTGAATGCAGTTTGTTGGTCTAATGGTGCAATTCTGGTTTAGGGCGTGAGACGTCCTGGGTTGAAATCCTGGACCAGCTCACGCAAAGGCCAGGAATATAATGGAACCTTTCTCTTTCCAACAAGAACGTCAGCGTTATGATCGTTAACGCTAACGCATTCTGGAAGGGATATTAAACCTTGTGCTTCAGGGCTTAAGACAATCTCTAATGATCAGAGACCAGGATGTGATCTAGTGAGGGGGACAGATTATCCCACATCTGATGAGATGGGGTTCTTTTCTTGGATGGCCACTGTTAGATACAGGATACTGGACTAGATGGATTTGATCCAGTGCGGCAGATCCTATGTTCCCAAACTGCCCCTTCAAATCAAAGCCATTGGTGAACCTATGCAGGGAATTAACTTCTTATTCTCCTGATCAGGTCTGTTGTACAATACACAGGGTAGTAATTTATTCATTTGTTTTATGCATGGGGCTGTTTCCCCGCCCCACCCTAATCTAAGTCCCATCCAAGATACTCAGTGAAAGTTTGAATACATGGAAACAAACTAGAAGAGTGGAAAATCCAGGACCCTGCATGGGGATTCTCCCACTGGGTATCTGGGACAGAAGGCTGCCTTTTGGCCTGCTAAACCCAGGGTTGTGAGTTCAATCCTTGAGGGGGCCACTTAGGGATCTGGGGCAAAAATCAGTACTTGGTCCTGCTAGTGAAGGCAGGGGGCTGGATCGATGACCTTTCGGGGTCCCTTCCAGTTCTATGAGATAGGTATATCTCCATTTATTATTTTTATTATTAACTAGTTAGTATTCATATTGCTCTTTCCATCTTCTGTGCACTTTGTGGGTAGTAGCCAGTCCTTGCAACACGCCAGCGAGGAGGGAAGAGTGATCTCCGTTTCACAGAGGGCAGAGTTTTATGTGTGCATCTCTGTATAGGTATCAAGGGGTTGGATTTCTTTACCTGGGATGTTGAAAGACATTTTAGCATCTCTGCTGATGAACTGCCTACCAGAATGTCTTTAGATGAGTAACAAGTGCTCAAAGCAGCTTCTGAAAGGACTTTTGATCTCCTTCTCCTTCTCCCTTAGGCCAAGGTGCTGAGCCCAGCTCATTCATCGCAGGTCAGGGCTGCTTACAGAAGGCCAGGGGGTAAAGTGTCAGCCAGGTAGCTTGTTCTTTCAATCCCTCGCAGGTTCAGCTCCGCAAGGGGGCAGGGTGCTTGGCCAGTGGGCGGTTTGCTGTCATGTGACAGGCTGCATTCTGAAGCTCCAAGCCCGAAATTCTCCAATTCTCTCACCAAGTACCTAAACAGAGAGGAATGCAGAAAGATCCATGCCATTAAGTATCCTTAAGGGATGCCAGTGCCTTGTTGCACGACCCCTTGGCTTTCTTACACGCACAGCTTTGCTCCGCTAGCCTGGGCCTCTAGCTGCTTTGCTTGCTCCTGTCGTGATCTTTGCTCTGAGCCGTCAGTCAGGCCAGGCTGGAATTCAACTGCCAGAACCAGATTGCCATATCACGGGAACCTCCTATCCTGAGGGGAACCGGGGCTCGGCTCTGGAGGGATGCCAAGATGAAAGCACGGGGGGAAAGCACTCACACCACCATGTGTTGTGCAGACTGCATGCACCATTACTCTCCTCACATGCCGAGAAGGCTAAATTGCACATTTATGCAGGTTCTAATACCTCTGGCTTCATTGGGAAGCAGCCTATTCATCTTTCTGTGATGAAGCAATATCCCCCCATTGCGGTAAAGTAGATATCTATCACCGGGCTAATACAATAACTGTGTCTAAAGCCTATACATCTTGCTGCCCCAGCCTGTCATCTCCACTCAGCATTTAATAACTACCATGTGATGAATATATCCCTTTCGAGGGCTAACTATTATTAAGCGATGGTTGAGAACTTGATGATAGACTGCAACAGTTCGGGCTCTCTTTGGATGCAAAGCATCTCCAGGGGTTTGTGCGGCTGCAAGAAAGGTGACCTGTGCAAGCCGCAAGGGTTTGTTCTCAGAGTTCTTACGCATACACCAGGTGTGTGTTGGGCAGTACCATGCCCGTGGTGGTCTGGTCTGCCAGCCCTCTGCATGAGGAACGCCTCTTGATTTCAGTTGTAGCTTTACTTATAGCATCATGCTGTTGAAGAGCAGCTTGGTAACCTTGCAGAAGCCGTGTATCTAGAAGCAATTCGGCTTCTTTCCTGCTGGGTCTTTTCCTCTTCTCCTTTCAGGCATTTGCATGCTAACAGGATCTGCATGGTGAAGGCGTTCTGTTCTTATTGCTTTCTCTGCACCTGAGGCCATAACGCTCCACCTGTGGCATCACAATATGGCTGAAGTGGACCTGATGATGATGTCACAAACAAGATTATGAGGCCTTCTGGTGGGGGAAATGAACAGCAGGAGCTGACTAATTCTGAGCGAGATCCCATTTGCACGCAAAGATCCTTCGCCATGAAGGGTGAGGAATACAGGAAATGTATACTGGTCAGGCAGAGTTGTTTCCTCGTGGAGGAGTAAACCTACCTATAAACTGTATTGGGGGGTATCTTCAGGGAAACAAAACTCCCCAGTGTCTCTGCACTGACTTTCCTGGAATTACACCACCGGAATGGCTGTCGCCCAACATTTTTGTCAAAGGTTTCTTGTTGTAAGTTGTTGGATGCTCACTGGGTCTGATCCTACCGCCCTTCTTCATGTGACTCATCTGTGGTCCTGTCAACGGATGCTGATCTCTAAGTATTTATCATTTGTTGCAGTGAGAAGGGCTTTCCTGAGGCAGAATGTGTGACCCTCTGGCTGGTCTGTAGGTTGCTGCGTGCATAGCTGTGAGTCTGGGGATGACAGTGGGGTATTGAGGTGGGCCTGTTGTTCTGTCATTGAGAACAGTTGAAGATGACAAGCGTCCAGTTTTTGAAACAACATCCTAGTTGAGAGATCCCCAAGTCCCACCCTTGGATGCTATAATTGGCATAAAAAAGGCACATACATGCTGAAGGGCGAATATAAGCACCCAAAAAAGTGTCCTTACTTCCCAGCTGGACTCCCCCATCAGCACGGTGCTGAACTAGCCGGCCACAGCTGGGGTAGTGCAGAGGCTGGGTTGGAGACCTGTGGTGCTGGAGTTGACGATGCCAATGGGGCAGGAAGGAACCTGCACATGTCAGGGAGGGCTGCTTATCTGTGAGTCAGAGCAGGGGCTGCTGTGCAGCACCAGGAGATTATGATAAGGCTCAGATCAAAAAGAAATGCAAATGATTTTATGTGAAGCGCCTGACTTTAATACCAGGGAAGTGATTAGTCAATTGGTTAGCAATCTGAATGCACTTTAGAGGGTAAAGGCATTTGTGTATTTAATCTCAGATTGGAAAGGAGTCAGGTCAGAAGCAAACTCCATGGATGGCTTCCGCACACCCAAGAGCCGCCTTGCCTACAGCTGTACCCATTGATGGGCGCCCCTTGTTCTCAGCCACGTCTCCCTGCTCCCAAACCCCGCGTCTGATCTGTGTGCGCCCAAAGATGGCCCAGCAGAGACTAATGTTTAAACAGGCAGATTCTGGCCCTCAGACAATGATGCTCCATGTTGTTCCTCCATGCCTTGCTCCCTGCCGTTAACTAGATGGAGGCAGCTCCCAGGTGAGACCGCTTCAGAAAGGCTCCTACTGATTTGGCTACTTCCACCTCAGTATAGCATTCAACCAGGTGAGGCCTCTCCCAGCTCTGCACACGCAGCGGCTGGGAATGCTCTTTTCACCCCACGGACAAGGGTGCTTCTCTGATTCCTGGCTACTGCAACATGCCGGATGCACGCAACCCCACCAATGTGATCTTGCAGTCACATTTAGTGTTGACAGCCTCTTTATTCCTCATTCCCTTCAGACACCTGGGAAGGTGCCTTGCCATCTATTTAATTATGCTTTTGCAATTCTGTTTTCCACACAGATCAGCAGGGCCGGCTCCAGGATTTTTGCCGCCCCAAGCAGCAAAAAGAAAAAAAGGGGGGGGAAAAAGGGGGAAAAAAAAGGCGCGCTCGCGATCTGCTCTACCGCCGCCGCTTCAGTCTTTGGCGGCAATTCGGCGGGGGGTCCTTCGCTCCAAGAGGGAGTGAGGGACCCGCCGCCGAATTGCCGCCGAAGAGCCGGACATGGCGCCCCTCTCCGTTGGCCGCCCCAAGTACTTGCTTGCTGGGCTGGTGCCTGGAGCCGGCCCTGTAGATCAGAGTGAATTTCCTCGCCCAATTACACACTAATTTACACCAAATAAACCGCCTGAGCGAGGTGGTGGCTCACCTTCTCTTCTATACATAATTCATCAAGTGGACAGAGGTGCCGGGCAGACAACATGTTATTAATAGCTGGCACGCACGTGTCCCAGCATTTCCAATGATAATTTCATCTCTGATCTGCCATGTTGATGTATTATTTACTGGCAAGAAGTGAGAAAATTATTCTTTTTTCCCCGAAGCACTACTACTCCGCTGCAGCGCTCCCTGAGGGAGCCACAGTTCCATTTAATCGGGGCCCTGCCAGGCTGACTTCTCAAGCGTACCAGTGGCTGCATGTTCGCAACCTGTTGTTGCTTTGTCTTTTAACTAAAAGGCTGTGGCTGAAATGAACCAATTTCCATGTAATGCTGCTGATACCCCCTTTCCTCTGATGTAACAGCTTAATTGTTTGGCTGCAGCAGCGTCGGCTTGAGATTTCTTTATCCTGTATGTAACGAGCTTTCTTTAATAGCCGCCGTAGAGAGGGGGTGTGTGGGGAGATGTTCTGCAATTTTGCATGCTCTTCCCCAGTATATAGCATGGAGATTGCCTGCCACGTAGGCAGTATTATGGATCTATTGTGTATTTTTTTGTCATGAATATACATGACCTTTCCAGGCAAGTATTAACAAATCTTATTCATAACCTGTATTTGGTACCCTTTGAAAGACCCATTTTGGTTTGGTTATCTGTTTATTATCTGTGTAGTTTGGTTTGATTCCAAAAATGGTAACTGTGCATTATAAAATTTACTTGATATGGGTAAAAGAACTTTGCCTTCCTATCACAGCAGAAACCTGGGAGGATGTCTGGCTTAACGTGAAAGATACTCCAAATTCTTTATCCGTGCGATTCTTCCAGAACAAGATATTGTTTAAGGTACTACTGAATTCCAGCATGTTTGCTAAAGCTAGATTGGCAGCACACAGCGAATGTTAGCGATGGAAACAGCCACATGCCAAACTTTCACACACACACACACGCTATACCTGTCAAAAATGCATGTGTTCTGGAACACCATATTCAGTGCCCTCTTAAAAATTTTATTGCTATTTTTCCTTCTCCAAGCTTGAGTATGGTATTACCATTAAAAAATAGATTGCAGTAACTTCTTTAGTGGCCAAAAGAGTTATTTTGAGAAAATGGAAATCTGCAATTCTTCCCTCATACACAGACTGGCTTAGTGAGTTCTCTACTACTACCATAATGGAAAAAATGACTGTCTAATAGGACCGCTTGGAAAAAATATGATGATGTCTGGTTACATATGAAACTATTGCATACTTTTCAGTTTAGTGTATATTAGTCCCTGATACTCGTAGGTTATGTTCTCACTGATTTATTTATTTAGTGACTTTAATTATTGATGCTCTGTATGACTTCTACGCAGGTTTTTTGTTTGTTTGTTTTTTGTTGGGTTTTCCCCCCAGGTTTTTACAAATAAATAACCCTGACTGTTGTTATCTATATGGTATTTCCATCTTGTGCATGTATTTAAATCTGTTTTGTTTTATTATGTGTTTATATTTTATATAAAAATTGTAAAAGTAAAGTTAAAAAAATCAAATCTACGTGATCCTGATTTAAGGCTGTCTGTCACTTTTTTCCATAGAAAAGGATTTCCCATCCTTTATTTTTCCATGCTACTAACGTTGGGGGGATCCGTTCTTTTCCAAAAATGAGCTCTCCCACATCTGGTTGCTAGTGGTAACGGTGTTTGCAGTAGGTCCTTGCCCAAGCCAGAATTCTCCTTTGGATTGTAACTAACAGAATTACTGCGGGAGCCTCAATGTAGTTGTCTTGAAGGTTCTATTTATTAGAATACTATGACCTAAAGGGATTCCCACTGGATACGATCCTCTCCGGCATTTGACTCCCATTCTCATATATCTTATTATGGGCCCAATTTGCCTCTAATGCTCTGAGTGCTCTGAGTTTTATTACTGCTTGATTCCTTACACATCTTCCAACTGGTGGGAGGAAGACTCTTGTCCCTGATGGAGAACAATGGCACACAGACAGTTTGTGGCAGGGGGTGGGCCCTTAGCAATAGTCCCGGCCAGGGAAGCAACTCATGCAGATGCAAAACGGATCAGCTCTGATCTATAAAGCCCTTTGCTGATAATCCACTGTCCTCCAGTTGTTTGATAGGAATGATGCTGCGGGGGGAGGTTGCCACGTCTCTCTTTCCCTGTGGGATTTTTTAAGACATTGGTTTGGCCTAATAACAAACGACACTTCACCAGCGAGATGATGAGGCTCCTTCCAGGTGCAAGCTTGAAAGGCAGGCGGCATCAAACTGACCACGAGGCCTGGATGCTTCAGTCCTATCAGGTCGTTGCACGTGCATTAATTATTGAAGAACTCTGCCTCTAGAACTCTGCAAGCAGATCACTCAGTGGCCGCCTACCTTCTTTGTTGTTTCCTTTACTCCGAGGGCACGAGCCACCATGGAATAGACTCTTACTTACAAACAAAAAGCAAATACCTCCCTGCTGGATCTACCGTCGGTTGCTATCCCGCGTCAGTAGCAGTTGGGAGCACTACCGGTGGAATACTGCAGCACTTCCTGAGAAGGAGATGCCCGACGCTCTATGGGAAGAACACCTGGAAATCCTCTCCGAGAAGTGACACAGCGTCCTGGGAATGGGTGAATTGTTCTCGCCTGAACATTTGTGACTCCTGTCTCCCGGAAACGAGGAGCAGCAAATCACTGCACCTCAAGTCACTTGAGCTGAATCGTTGAGAGTCTCCACGCTCCCGCTAGACTCTTCTGCCGGCCGAGAGGGAAGGTTGGTGAGCTGGGCTGGGCAGGAGTGTGGTCAGAGTACGAAGAGGGAGGCAGGACTCCTGGGTTCTCTAGGCCTGCTCTGACACCGACTTGCTAGGGACGTTGGACAAGCCACTTCTTCTCTCTGTTCCTACAGTTATCTCCTCCATCTGGGGGTTCTGAATGTTTCTAAAGCCCTTTTCACCCCTCAGGGAGAGCAGCTGAGCATGTGTGTGTGTATATATACAGGGAAGTGGGGCAGACCTGAACCCTCCCTGACTTTCCTCTGGGAGGGATCTCCCACTGAACAGGGAGCCAACAGCAACAGGATGCTCTTCCTCCTCCTGGAAAGCAACGAAGCTGCTTTCCCTCCTCGCCAGTGTCCTAGCCTGGGCCAGTGCTGAAGTGTCTTTCTGTGGTGTCAGTGCCATCCTGCCTGAGCTGCCCGCATGGCTTCACTCCTACCCCGTGACCCCGTGGGGAGATTCAGGAGGTCCTAGGTCCATGTCCGGGAGCCATTGGGAACAGGGAGGTTCTGTTGGCCCAGGAGTGAGTGGCACCCATTTCCCCCCCCCCACCGCCTAGTGTGCGGACGAGAGTCATGTCACGCAAGGACATCGCTAATTATTTGTATTGCGATAGCACCTAGGAGTCATGGACCAGGATGCCCTTGTGCTAGGCACCGTCCAATCACATAACAAAAGGCATGTCTGAAGATATGTGCCATCTCCCCAAAGAAATGTGAAGTCCACTGGCCTCTTCTTACGCAATATAATGATAATCCCACCTAGCTCTTGCATAGCACTTAGTATGAAACCCGATCCAAGGCCATTATGTAATTATCTCTACTGGCTCATTGATAAACTGGTCCCATTTGCACTTCCCCTTCTGGAAACGTGGCCAAACCCACTGCCCCCAACCCAGCCTCTCACACCTCAGCCTTTTAGCTCTGAGTAGGAACTTGAGTGGCTCATGGATCATTTCCAGAAGAAGCAGTGAGATTGTAGGGGATTTGTACTAACATAATTAAGAGGAAGCCTAGATCATTAAAACTAATATGCCTGACATAAGTGAGGAGAAAGAAGTGCTTTGCGGAGACCTCTTTGTGCTGTGAAATATTCATCAGTCTAAATATTTCATTGGGGAGGCCGTGGCCGCCAGTGCTAGGCCGGATGCTAACAAATCCAGATCTCCGTCCCAATTCTGAGGCAAGCAGCTGAATGTGTGTGTGTGTGTGTGTGTGTGTGTGTGTGTTTGTTTTACATCATTGGATGAAAACTGCAAAGCAAAATGCCCAGCAGAACCTGCTTCAAAAATTAAAGATGTTATTCCTGAAACAACTGCTACGACTCCTTAGCTTCAAGCCGACCTGCCTTAATTATTCTTTGCCTTGCAGCAGTGCCTAGAGGCTGCAGCTGAGATCAGGGCCCCATTGTGCAAGGTGCTGTACAAACTCATAGAGACCATCCCTGCTCCAGGCAGACAAAGGGCAGGAGGGGAAACTGAGGCATAGAGTAGGGAAGGGATTTGCCCAATCTCACAAAACAGGTCAGGAGAAGAGCTGGGACAAGACCCCAGGTCTTGTGGCTCCCCAGGCCACTGCTGCAGCCAGGTGACCATGCTGCAGCCCTGCGTCAATCTCTGAGCTGTGGATTTTCACCAAACCAGCAAATTTTCTTCCTGCAGCACCGACCGGCAGATTGACTCAATGAGAAGCAGGATTAAGCCCTTTGGAAGAGTCCAGCTTTCCCTTATACAGATGTGTGGGTGGGCGTCTGCAGTGGAGTTACTGGAGACTTTGGGGAGGGGGCGGTTGGCTTGAGAGGTGGAAGATCTGTGAAAAGCATCTCCTAAGCAGGAGTAAAAAGCTCCAGGCATCAGGCTGTCGGACTGCTCCCTGCTGGATTGTGAGGCATTTTCCAGCACGTGGCTGGGGGGCATGTGGGATGCACACACAAACCGAGATGCACGCGTTCTCAGCCCCAGTCAGTCCGATTGGGGGTGGGAAGTGTGCAGGAGCAGATAATGCCTCATGGTTCGTGGATGCTTCCTGACCCGGATTCTTTTCTGCCTTGAGCATCACTCGTCTCTTTGGATCTGAGCAGCTCAAAAGACATCAGAGCGAAGCAGCTATCCTTGCTCAAGTGACTCATATGTTTGTCTCGTGTATGTGGGTCGTATGCACCATTCCCCGGGACTCGGAAGGGACACGAGGCTGCCCAAAGCACTGTCTGAACTCCCAGTGGCTGAACCAGCATGTCATCCGTAGTGACTCGGCTACCACTCTGAAACCTGTCATCCGTCGTGAGTGTCATCGCGGGGGTGTGGAGTGCAATGCAGGGGGCTGTAATCATCCCCCCCCGGTGCAATGCAGGGGGCTGGTAACCGTCCCGTCCCCAGTGCAATGCAGGGGGCTGTAACCATCCCCTCTCCCCCCCGGTGCAATGCAGGGGGCTGGTAACCATCCCTCCCTCCCCCTCGCTGCAATGCAGGGGACTGTAACCATCCCCCCCCAGTGCAATGCAGGGGGCTGTAAACCAATCCCCCCAGACTATGGGTCTGAGTGACATGGTGCCACCTCTGGTTAACAGCAGGGCCACCCCCAGATTCACTGCCCCCATAGGGAAAGTCTGTGGCATGACCTGGGCTGGAATCTGGGCGGGATTTTGTAGCTAACACCCTGATTCTGCCAACCAGCACTGTGACAAGGCTCGGGTTTGACTTGTTCTTTTCATGACAGCAGCCGCCCCCGCCCCAGTCCTGCCCTGCTTTGCTCTGGTGGGATTCTCCACTTTCCTGCTTTCAAATGGTGCCCGAAGACCCTTCTTCCGTTGCGTGTTAGCGGTCGGACAGCCCCTGCCAGAGACCCGCCCTGCAGCCTCTTGTTGGCTCTAGGTTTGACATAGCGTATTAATAATCTATTGCCATGGTAGCATTTGGAGAGCTTGTGCGGTGCCCCCAGCTATAAATACCAGCAGGATTATTAATCACTGTGCAGCACCTGGGGGCGGGGCGGGGGGGGACCCTTCCCACGCGTGCTGCGTCTCTGCTCTCCCAGCTCGTCTCCTGCTAACATCAGCCAGGGCGGCCCAGGGTCAGGCCTCCCAGATCTCAAACACAGCTTCCCTAGCGGTTGGGACTAGCTATAAATACCGCCAGCAGCAGGGCATGTTTATGCAGAGCAGCTCACACCCAGCCGTGCACGGGGGACTGCTTGGCTGGAGACGGGCTTAGCAGGAGTGGGTGGTTGCAGCGTAGTGTCTGTTGAGGCCCGAACCCCTAGGCCTCACGGGCCCAGCAGTGGCTCCTGGTAGCTCGCAGACAGACAAGCTAATGTGCCCAACCGGTTGTCCGCTTGACTGGTTCTGCAGCGGACCTGCTCAGGGAGCGTGTGAGGCTCTGAGGGAAAGCAGCAGCCGGGGGAGAAATGCCCAGCAGTGGGAGAAGCGAGCGAGCAGCGGTGAGCCAGCGCCGCTCAGATTCCATTGCTCACCCAGGGCACGTGGTGATCAATGAGCTGCTGTGGCTAAAATCAACCCCCTGGCAGAGTGGCCTCTGCACGGACCCCTCTCTTGCTCCGCTGCCTAACCCTGCCCAGGTGGGCTCATCCCCCGGGGTAGAGGGATCGGCCTTAGACAGCTCTTGTTCCCCCACCGCACACATTGTCGCACCTGCCTGGTTAACTTTCCCACATCTGACTGGCGACGCACTGGGGCCTCCAGGGCTGCACTCGCGAGGTTTTAGGGGTGGGGTGGAGCCCTGAAATATTAGCAATGACCCACCAGCCCAGGGAGGGGTCCAGATCTGCAGGAAGAAAAGGCCCAGCAGAGACTTGCCCTCTGCAAACGGGCTCCTCCTCTGTTATTCTCGTTGCAGCATTAATAATGGACGTGCAGACCTGGTGCTAACTCATGTGGCCAGGCAGGAATTTTCCTCATATCACCCAAGACCCCTCTGTCCCCTTCACTGAAAATTCCAGGGCTGCGCCCACCAGCCAGCAGCAGAACTAGTCCTGCCCCCGCTCTCTCCCTATGACCAACTCCCGTCATCGCGACATACCCAGAGCACCATCCTCCCTGCCGTCTCTGTCTGCCCCCCCAGGCGCCATGTCCTCTGATGACCCCCGTGCTACAGACCCAGGAATCCTGGAGGCAGCTTGCCTGGGGGCTCAGGAATGGCATTAGAGTTGGTAGGTCAGGGCTGTGTGCATGGTGCAAGACCTTCTGCGGTGGCTGGAGCATGTCCAGCATCTCCTGCCTTGACTTCCAGGTCCAGGGCAGGAATTGGTGATGCTAGGCAGCGCTGGCTGGGTTTAGTCAGTGATGGAGCTAGAGAGAGCCACGGTGTCTGTCTGTGTCCCCTTTACATTCCCGGCAACCCAGTCCTGTCTCTTCTCCACCATGAAGGGCTCCAGGGCCCACAATCAACCTAGGCCTAAGCCTGCTCCTGGCCACCAGCTGCAGGTGTCTGGCTGGCCCAGGAGGCTGCCCATGCCACTGACTGAAAGGCAAAGGGCAGTATCCGGGGACGCCAATCAAGGGCCATAGGAAGACAGGAGTACTGTCTCTGGGCATTGTAACCTCCCTCAAAGGCCCCCGAAGGACTGCAAGAACTGCCAAGGGCCCCACTGCCGAAGCTCCGACACGTGCTGTTTTCTGCAGACAGGGCCTTCCTTCCTGAATGCCAACAGGCTTTCCGAGCTACCTGCCTGGGGAAATTTCTACTTAGAATAACCTTTGCCACTGAAGTGCTTTTAAAGGGGCTCAAAGCTGCCAGCTATCGAGACGTTATTGGTGCCTCTCCGCTTGTGCCGTCTGCCTGTGGGATTGTCCTGCCCTTTGTTGTATTGTTCAGGCTGGAGACGAAAGTGACGCGATGGCGACGCACACCTCATCTCTGTCGGTTTCCATCAGGCTTCTGCGCTCGTCTCAGCCAAATGCGCGGCCGCCCCCCTGACACATTTGTAGCTGGGCTGCAGCCCCAACCTCAGATCCAGTCTGGGTCAGGCAGCATCTCCCACTGTAAGTTCAGGAGACAGCGGGCTCTACCTTCTTGGTGTCGTCCCTCAGCTTTAACAGTAACAGAGAGCGACAATGCAGTGGGAGAACTCCATGTGGCCCGCACTTATGGGAATGATGCAGGGGAAGAGTCCCTCTCCTTTCCTCTCCCTTTCCAGATACCTGTCTGTTCGTCTTGCTCCCCGTTTGCACCAGGAGGAAAAGCTTTCACTGTCCTGTCTCAGACCCTTGCGGAAATCCTCTGCTGCAGTTTAGGGCTCTCCGTTGATTTGCAAACCTGCCACGGGAGACTAGATTCATGAGGGGAAGGAGGAGAAAATCTGTAGGCATCAGAGGTGAGGATGGAAGTCTGGCTTCTTAATAGGTCGGGTTTGGTTCTCTCTTCAGTTTAGCCTCTCGTTCTCAACCAGTCCCTCATCCCCAGTGCATGCCTGTTGTGACACACGGTGGTGTTTCCCTGCTTATTCGATCTCAGCTGGATGTTTGCAGCAGCAGCAGGAAGAGGGCAGAAACGATGAACCAGGTGCAAAAGCAGGGTGTCCTAAGGAAAAGTGGGAGCTACATGGTTCTTCCCTTCTGCTCTAAAACTCTCCCCCAGAATGTCGCTTCTGGCACCTGGAGGAATTGCCTCCACTTGCCCAGAGACCAGCTACCTCTGGGCTCACTCAGTCTCCATTCTGCCCGATCCAGAGCGGAACAGTTATGCGCAGAGCTAAATGGTTGGCAGCAGTGGTGGGATTTAAGGGGTAATTACGGCTGCTGTGGTTCTCCAGGAGGAAGTGGAGCAGTGTGCACACACCACAGTCAGCGTGTTTATTTTCCAAAGGGTGGCAGTTTCTGCCTGGGGAGATCAGAGAAGCCCACAGAATCCTGAAGGTGTGATCTGGGAACATCAGCCTGGGTTCAGGGGGCCCCTAGTGAGATGCGGTGTTGAGGCCTTGCTGGCAATACACAGGGTGAAATTGTACTCTGAGCCCAAACCCAAAGCACTTACACAGGCGATGGATCAGTTCAGCAGAGGATGCAGAGTCCATTCCATTATTTGTTTGTTCTTCACGATTAATATTCTTTCCCCCCTAAAATAATTACATTAATGGGTCGTGCACGTGATCAACCCTACGATAACACACCACTGTTCCAAAGCAACCCTACAATAACAAACCAGTAAGTGCAGCTCAATGCCCAGGAATGAATTTATGATAATAACCCACTGCCTGCGGCTCAGCGTACGTGAGGAGCCCTACATTAACAAACCAGCATTCACAGCCCAGGGCGTATAAGCAAACCTACAATCACAAAACAATAGCAAAGCCGTGTGCATGTGTGATCAAAGGAGACGTACTCTGGTAGGGAAACAGCCCATGTTTGAGCTTCCAAAGGCTTATATTGTAAAAGCGCAGTGAGGCTAAAGACTCCTTTTATGATTTCTAACATACCTTGACAAGTGCCTGTTTTACAGTGAGCCCCGGTAAAACGTTGGCACCCCAGTGGCAACATTTCAAGTGTCCATTAGCGGGAGCTTATCCAGTGTTAAAGTATCATAGAATGAACGAACACCTCACGTGACATGGGCATGAATAGCAAATGAATTCTTTATGGCCGGCTGGTGGCCTTGCCAGGAATCCTCAATGAATTCCATAATAATGGAACACTTGGACTATGCCATCCCTGCCAGCCAAGCCGTACCGGGACAGCAAATGCAGATTATGGTTTAAGGATTTTATAATCTAATCTTTATTTCTGCCGTGTGGCCACCTTGCCTATTTAAATGTAAGTGCTCTGGGACTGGCTCACCGTGTGTACAAAGATCACTCCCTCCTTCTGTACATCCCACAATGTGAAACGCTTCTCTAGTGACTGCTTCTTAAAATAAAAAAGAGAAGGGGAGAAGCCGAGTGGAAAAATGGCAAAGCAACAGTCTAGTTTGGTCTAGTACAGTGTCTGTGAATAACAATTTCCTCTTGGATGCTGACCCCGGAATGAAGTGAGCAAAACAGCCCTGCCAGCAGTGCAGCGGCTGTGTAATTGCAGATGGGGAAAGCACTAGTCTGGTGTGCAAATCATCCTGTGAACAAAGCAGAGGGTATATTATGTTTTATTAATCCTCCAGGACCTAGGTTTATTATCGAGGTGGTGCTACGCCCATGAACAAAGGAACACAGGCGCTGGGGAATGAAAGGCAGCCCGCGTCAGTCACTTTCAGGAGGTGGGGGGGAGAAAGGAATCCAGAGTGGATTGGAGAGAGGCAAATAGAAATGATCTGGTGGAGGGAGGTGTTAACGTCAAAGGGAGACGCCGATCACTCTCTGGGGTGGATTGCAAAGGGACGAGGAGAGCAGTGCGTTGCTGCTGTAGCTCTTTTTGCTCCTTTCCAAGAGCAGAACTTTCCTCCTGAATCTTTAGAGCTTTGACTAGTTCCCCACCACCCATTTAGCTGAACCTGACCCTAACATGTGTCCTTTGGTAGAAGAGGAGAAGGCCCATTTCTGCTCTCCTGCATTTAGTTAATATCATGTTGCTGCAACTGGTTGCTATCCCAGCAGGGTGGAACCTGTTCTTGAAGATGGTACATTTGGCTTAAATAACAAGCGAACGTGCAATCTCAGTTGCAAATATCACGAGGGCTGTAAGGCAGTGACAGGCTTTTCAAGTCAAATCTGTACTGCCTGGGTCATTGTTCCTGGAGGGCAAGGGAATTTTTATTAGGCTTTTTCGACAGTACCGCAAGATTTCTTGAACAAACCCAATTGCTGTTTTCCCTGCAGTTGCTTGATGGTGGGTCCTGCATCTTAACATGAACTTAACAGACGATTTAGTTCTGGATCCTGATTTATTATCTCTTGGGGGGCAGGAATGAAAGGAAGAGTTTTATTGGTTTTGTTTCTATGGTAACCATGGTTGCTCAGAAGCTGGAACATGAAAAGAAACTGGTGCATTTTTAACCAGAAGTGTCATCAGGGCAAACGGCACACACAATGATTCAGAGCTGATGTTATACACTGTCTGCACCAGCCCCATCCGCACTGCCAGGGTAACCGTCTATGCCACCCAGCCCTGCCATCCTTATTTTGGGACCACCTCTCGTTACAAAGACCATCACTCACATCACATCCTCTGCTACATCCAGGGTTGCACCTAGCTTGGCAAATGTAGGACCAGCAGGATGGCCCTGTCACAGGTACCTACAGTGGGCGTGCTAGAGTAGCCAAGACTTGGATGCTTTCGACACAGCCCAGAGTAGGAGCAAAGGGACATGGTGGGGGAAAAAGCCAAGTCCGGCGGACACTGCAGTCTCCATGTCTCTACCAAAGGTAGAGCTGCAATATCAGTGAATTTTTATTGGACCTATGTTTGCAGTCAATGTTCATTACAGGAAAGAACGAGCGTCGGGAATGCTCCCTCTTGGCTAGCGAGAGCTGTATACACCTTACAGAAATTAAGCCCACACTTTCTCAAGCACTGGCCTGTGCTCACGATCTCTCTCTTTGTTATTGTGGGTCTCAGTTCCTGTTTGTGTAGGTCAGTGCCCCATGTAGGCTGAGCTGTGTCTGCAGCTGCCATTTTCAAGGTGTGTCAGCTTCCCCGATATAACCCTGCTGTTTGCCTGTTTTGCCACAGGCTGACACTCGGTGCAAGCAGTCTCAGGACTCATGCAAAATCAGCTCTTGCTTTCTGTCTTCAGTGGCATTTGCGTTCCCATTTCCAGCGCCCTTGGGGCAGAAAATGGCTCTGTCACTTCTCTTGTCTGCCATGCGTGGGAACAGCTGCTTCTTGTCTGGAGGGAGCACATCACATATTTGTTTTCTGTTACATGCTGGGTTCAAACTCCTCAGCTAAAGTCATTGCTCTGTTCTTACCCTGGGGTGGATTTCAGGAATTCATCTGGAATACGCACACGTGCCTTGGCTTCTGATACCAAGTGGTGCTGAATGCTGAGCAATCGCAGGCAACAACCGAGCAAAGGCTTGCAGTGTGGCTCCTGGCCCATACGGCTGTGATTTATTCCCCCTCATTTTCCACTGACGGCCACGGGATGCACTGACATTTTCTCTTCTCAGTTTGCCTGAGTGTGTTCTGGCCAGGTGAGAGCTGCAGTAACCTGATTTCTGTCTGCTACCTGTCCAGCCTGAGCCACTCTCCACCTTAATAACAACACCCAGCTCTGTGGATCTCAAAGCACTTTACAGAGGAGAGAGAGTATCACTGGCTGGGATTGTCACTGAGGGCCTAAGAGAGTTAGGCACCCTCACCTGGACTCCTGAAGTCCCCAGCCACTATTGTACAAATGGGGAAACCGAGGCACCCAGAGGGGAAGTGTCTTGCCCAGGCTGGTCAGTGGCAGAACCCAGGTCTCCAGATTGCTCCAGTCATGGGGGCACTGTTGTCACTTAGGGTATGTCCTGATTGCAATAAATGATCTGCAGTGCAAGTCTCAGCGCCCAGGTCAGTTGACCTGAGTTGTAGGGCTAGAAATACCAGTGTAGACATTTGGGCCCAGGGCGGAGCCTGGGCTCTGAAACCTGGTTATGGGGGAGGGTCTCAGGCTCCAGCCTGAGTAGAAATGTCTACACTTATTTTTAGCAGCTCGAGGGCCACCAGCCCGAGTCAATTGACCTGGGCTCTGAGACGCAGCGCTGCGGGTTTTTCTTTGCAGTGTAGACATACCCTTCATCTTACTCGGCCACCTCTTGGAGGGCAGTTTGAGGTCACTGCTTTGATCCACTTTGAACTGAGCGATGCCTGATGGTGGTGCCTCAGGCAGTGCTGGGGATGTGGCCGGGTGAGAAGTGTTTCCCCTGGATTCCAGGAGCTCTCAGATCTGGTCCCATGGGATCACAGTCAGGCCAGAGGGGAACAAAGGAGAGATCCCCTGGCCCTGGCCCAGTCTGGCTATCTTCCAAAGTTGTTCCTGATCCCGTCCTGTTTTCTCCTCCCACATCTCCTGTGCCTGCGGGTGGCCTGACGCCACCTTAGCGACCAATGGCAGAGCTTAGTCTGACGTTTTAGCCAGGCTGTTTTCTGGGTTCAAAGGAGCAGGCCTGCATCCGTTGCGATCCTATCTGCTTCCATAGGGGTCTGGCTTCCAAGTGAAATGTAACATGAACATGTGTATGGTGGTAATGAGTCACTCAGGTCATCAGAGCCCCAGTATGCCAAGGGCTGTACAAATACACAGATGGTAAATTACCATCCCTGCTTCAAGGAGTGTACAAAACGCACGGGGATTGCAGGCTGGCAGAATGTCCTTACCCAAAGGGAAATTTGGCCAGGCCATTGGGGTTAATGCCCACCTGCTGGGAAAACCCTTGAGATCTTTAAGAAGCTCAGGGGTTGATGTCTGTCCCCTCTGAAAGACTTCATTTCTAAACATCTTCAGGAAGACGGGTTACAAAGCTCTTTCTTTCCAACTTCCAAAGGCTGGATGTGCCTCTGAAGTTTGCTGTTTGCTGGGCGTGAAATATGTTCACAGTCTAATGAACTAGTGAACAAGTTAAACGCCATGAAGAGATGACCTGGTTTTGCGTGGTGTTAGAGGCAGCAGAGAGCAGGGACATAGGCTGTTTGGTTCTAGGATGAGGAAACCATTAGCAGGAATTTAAAGGCCCACTGGGTTGATTTTTTTGTCTACTTGCACAGTTTCTAGCATTCACATTACTAACACACAGGAACTTATCACCTTCCCTCCGGAGACCTTTCTGGGATAGAAAGGAATTACGGTCCAGAGATGATCTCCTGCTCACAGACAAATGCAGCTAACAGGAGCTGGGAAGGTTTTAGCCAGAAAAAGGAAAAGTGATTTAAAAAACTCCCCAAAGGTCCCATTCAGAAGAAAGATCATCACAAAGGTTGCTGTTTTGCTGAATACACAGAGGAAGAAGTCAAGCACTTGATCAAGTGCTCTGGGTAACGGTGAAGCCTGACAGGAGATGTGCATGGAGAAACAGGCTGGCACTAAGATGTCATCATGTCATCACACAAAGATGTGACACTGAAAGAATTTTCCCATGGCAGAGTGTTGAGAGGCCTGGTTTGACAGAAGGTCCATGGCCATTGTACCTTGGCAAGACATGCTCTCCCATGAAGGAAAAGTGGGGGAAGAAGGAAGAGATGTTTTACAGAGGATAGAGACCAAAGCAGTAGCGATGATAAACCAAGGCAAAATACCTCTTTGAGAACATAAAAACAGGATCAGCGGAGAATCCAGCAGTGTGACAGGTCCACATACAACTGGGGAGACCCACATTCAAATCCCGGCTCTGCCACAGACTTCCCATGTGACCTTGGACAAATCACTTAGGCCCAGATCCACAAAGATATTTAGGCTCCTAATTTCCATTGATTTCAGTGGACGTTAGAAGCCGAAATGCCTTTGTGGATTTGAGCGTTAGGCTTTCTGGTCCTCAATTCTCCATCAGTAAAATGAGGAGAACAGCACTTCTCTTCCTCACAGGGGTGCTGCAAGGAGAAATCCATTACAGATTGCGAGGTGCTCACATACCACAGCGATGGCACCTTAGGTAGCTACAAAGACTGAGAATTAAATACCAGACACTGGGAAGCACAGCTGAGGGGAGCTAGATGGCTGCGTCCCAATGCTATCTGTTTGCACCACAAATTAGCTGGGTTTTTCTTTTTAGATGCTGTCCCAACTTGCACCCTGAGGGTGTAATATTAAATGGCAATGCTGTCATCTGGCAGAGGACAGTGCGAACCTGTGAAGATGTGAGCGGCACACCCACCTGCTCTGCCCTGAGAGCAGCTAGGAGGGTGGCGAGTTGTGATTGGCTAAGAATTGTGCACAGCCTATTATGGTGTTATGCTGTCTTCCACCCTGCCCTCTTGTTTCTCATCCACCTGCCATGTCTTGTCTTTTAGGCTGCAAGCTCTTTAGGGTGTGTTGGGTACAGCAGGGGTAGTCAATTAATTTTTGTCAAGGTCCAAATTTCCTGGTCAAGGTCCAGACTCCAGAAAAAATAATTAAAAAATAACAATAATGATAATAATAAGTAAATAAAAAGATTTTTGGATCCCGTTCAAAAGAGTCTGGCAGTCTGGATTTGGCCTGCAGTCCACCTATTGACTACCCCAGGATACAGTATGAAAATTACAAGCTATCACTGTAAGTATGAGGGGTTTCCTGGACTTGCTTCCTGGCTGGGGGGCGTTGTAGGGAAGCATCCGATCTGGGTCTTTCAGCAGTCAGTCTGCAAAGAGCCAACCTAGGATAAGGTGGGGGGGAGTTGTACCTCTCTGCCTTAGGGAGCAGCCTGCTTTGTCTCTCTGTTGTGGGCTCTTGTGTGTTAAGGTTGTGGATTTTAAGAAATAAAGTCGTGTTACCTTGCAAACTTCCAGCAAAAGTATTTTATGTTTTTTCTGACTTCTCTGTTTGTATGCCATAAACATACAGGGACCATCATTTACTATATGTCTGGGCAGCCCCTAGTGCAATGGGTCCCTGGGCTGGCTGGCCAGCAGATGCTACCATAATATAAATGTTTAATAATAACTGCACTGCTTGAGCTCAGATTTGATCATAATAAATAACTAGATACACTTTCAGAACAGAGAGAGAGAGATTTATGAAAGCTGGTCAGAGACGGGAGGGGGTTGCAAGCACCACAGCACAGGTGTTGGGGGGCAGGGACGGCTCTGCGAGGGGAGGCAACGCTGCCCATGTTCCGGAGTAATAACAGGCTAGCGTTTCTTTAAGTGAATGCTGCCAATGGAATTAGTCTAGTAGCAGGTCCCACTTCACAGTAGTAGAGCATCTTCTGCGAAGTACGTATTAATGAGAGAACTTTCAGGCATGGATGCGGTAACTAGGTACATTTTATCTATCAGTGGAGGCGCTGAAATGCATCGGAAGCATCTAATGGCACTTGTATTCGTTACATAATCCCGTCATGCATGTAATACATTTGCTATTATCACTGTAGCCTGAATACTGATAACCCAGGGGACTGAGTGACAGGTGAACCATGGGCTAAAGATTTAACAGTGAACGTAAGCACCATAACGTGAAAGGGAAGGGATGGGGGAAGCCTAGTATGACAGTGCTCTGTTTCTAATTTCAGGGCAGAATGTTAAAAGCTCTGTTGGGAGACCAGAGACAGGATGTCAGATTAAAAGAAAATCCGTTCTATTAGTGAGCACTCTGGCTACTAATTCGGTGAAAAAATATTTGGAGGGCTGTTAAGATTCCAAAGGTACAGCTGGGCATTGTGAGTCTTGCATGACGGGACATGAGGCCCCCACAGGCGTCAGACCCCACCACCTCTCATGGGAAAGGCATTGTTAAGTAATGGCTTCTCCTGCAATACTCTAGAACGTGCCAGTTACCCAGGGCAGTTTATGCATGTGAAACAGTAGGACAATTGGACAGGCAGTGGTATATGATGCCACCGCTACCCAAAATCAGCTTGATTTCTGAGCTGAGCAAGTGGGCTGGTGGATGAGCAGCGCTCGGCTCAGGGGCTGCCTGTTTTCATGTTCGCTGTCCCGTTAACACCTCTGTGTGTGTGTCCTTTCAGACGAGTGCAGTGCTGTGTTCTGGAGGCTGTGGTCTCTTGGCCATCAGCTGCCTGCTGGCGATCATCGCTATATTCCTGCCCAGCGGGCTCTGTGAGAGACGAGTGTGCACCCTAGCTGGCTACATGCAGACAGCAGCGGGTAAGTGACCTGGACACCAGCCTCAGCGTTTTTTCTTGTGTCCTATGTGGTTAAAATGGCGTTGTTATTTTCCAGTACTATTCACTGCACAGGAACTCTGGCCAAAGCTGTCACTGAAGTCAGTGGAACAGTGAATGCTCAGTGCCTCTGAAAATGAGGCCACTTATTTAGGTGCCTAAATACGGATTTTGATGTCTTGCTTTGGCACCCAAGTCTGTAGATTTTGGCTATGGATCTTGCGACACCAAATTGGACCATCAGCTCTGGCATCCTCCACCTAGTAGCGGCCAGTGCTTCAAAGGAAGGCAATGTGGAAGCATACATGGAAATGCTAATACATGTGAAAATGACATTAAGGCCCAAGCTGCAATGCAGAAACTCTTTAGGACTGCAGGGTCTTGCTTACAAAAATGTTTGTCAAGAGTCGTCTTAACCAGATCTTTTTGTAACGCTGGTTTCTTAGTGGAAATGATTTGTATCACCAGGAAATTTGCTGCTCCCTTCTGTTAATAATTTTTATTCTGTCCAGCCAGTTAGGAATGTCTCAACTCACAGGTTTCCTTTTATTCTTATTCTTATTATTTATTCTCTACCCAACTTTTGCTGTAGCTTTCCTTAAAACACCAGCGAGATCATGCTATAATTGTGGACAGTCTGGTAAGCCCAGGTGAGATCCATTTTATAAAGAGGGGCCTACACAAAGCTTGGAAAACACCTGACCACTGTGAGACGTGATGAGATCTGCCAGGTGTTCCAGCAAGTTGTGGTCCATACTATACTCCAAGGAAGGGATGGAGTTACTGATGGTATCAAACCAATGAACTCAGATATGCCTCTGTTTCTTTAGATATATTGACATCTGAATTTGAAGCAGTTGCTGAGTTTATTGGTTTGGTTTAGTTTGTGTGCGAACACACCGGTGGGCCAGATTCTGCCTTCTGTGCTGGTGCAGTCACTGGCAGAATGGCCACATTTCTGGTAGAGCTAAAACTGGCTCAGTGGGCTCAATTGTATTTTCCCCTGGACACGGCAGGAGCTAGCCCTTCTCTGTTGTTGTTAGGGCATGTCTGTTGTTTCTCCCTCACTCTGCTATAATAAGTGAGGATAATTTGCACTTGCATAGCATCTTTCATCTGAGCATCTAACAGCAGTTTGCAAACACTAATTAATTCCCACAGCAGCCCTGTGAGGTAAGTAAATATTAGCCAGTAGGCGATGCTTTGCTGTAGATATTGTATCTTTTATGTGAATTACCGTATTGATTCTTGTAATAGGAATTAAAATTTAATTAAAATAAAACATTATCCATTGGGTGGGAGAGAGGGGAACAGTGTCTTTATTATTATTATTATTTGTATTGCAATAACAACTAGCAGCCCCATCACAGACCAGGACCCCATTGTGCTCGGCGCTGTACCAACAGAACAAAAAGACCCTAACCCAGTAAACTGGACAAAGCTGGATTGAACAATGGATGGGAGACTCCTGGCTCCCAGTTCTGTGTGCCAGCCATTCTCTTATGTACAAATGACAGCCCTCACTGTGGCTTTGCGTATTTTTATTAGATAAAATTCCATACACAGAATTTAAGTGAACTCACAGAAGTGTACGTATGCGCACACACACGTCATGTACGGTGTGAAGCAGGATTCTGAGCCAGTAGTTGAATGAAGAACTGCTGACTCACAAGGACCTATGCACAAAGCAGATGCAATCAAACCCGTCGTTCTTCATGCCTGGCACCCCCTTGGTGATGTAAGTAACCAGCCAAAGACTCACAGCATTAATTGCTAGGCACAAAACAAGGGAAAACAGGTTTGCTTTGCTAACAGTGTCAGAATTGAAAAATACTGTAAGCAACTTCTGACATTTAGTAGGGCTTAAAAATATTGCCTCTTGAGGCCCAAACCCTATTTATAATGGCTGTCCAGATTTCATTCACATTCTTACCATCATTGCTGTTAAAAGTTTTTGCATGTAACTGAATCTCTGGAGACTTGTGATGTCTCTGTTCCTTGTACCCAAGCTGACCTGAAACAGACTAGTCTTTTGCCCACACTGGCTTGTGTCTCCCGCATTCCCCACTCCACCCTTACACTCCCCCAGCATGCCTAAGCAGAACGGCCCTGCTTTATCTTCGTGGTTATTTGTGTTTAATTCTTTGTTCCTCATTAACATCCTTTCAAAGGGTTTAAAGAAAGAAAGAAAGAAAGAAAGAAAGGGTTTAGTCTTGTAGCTCCTAATTTGTTGGTCAGAATAAAAAATCCATCCCCCAAGATGCTGATGACATTCCTGATGTATTTTTGTTCAGCTCCAGGGGGTCTTTGCCTGGAAGTTGCCCCTGAGATGGGGCTTGAACTAAGGTACCCCACACAGATGCCGTCTAGGGAATGGCAGGTGATGAATGCAGAGATTTCGGGAAGGGCACTGAAAATAAATGCCATGTCCTGACAGAAAACACCCAGAGCCAAACTTTAGTTACCTGCCAGGAAAACACCCACTGCCGTACACCTGTTTGTGTGTGCAGAACCCCCCGAGGCTGTGCAGGGGCAGGCACAGTGGCCTCACTGTCAGGTTTGAAGCACACAATGGCTTCCGGCACCTACTGGTTCAAATCCCAGCAGCGTTAACTGTGCCCCTCCCTCGGAGATAAATTGCTGTTTAGCCAGTTTACTTGGTTCGGTCTCTTATGTGAAACCAAGAGTGTTCTAAGGCCTGTATTCCAGTTGTGAGCAGAGAGGTGTGTCCTTGTTCAAACCCCCCCCCGCTATTGTGTATTGCATTACGTGCTGTCTCCTGCACCTTTGCCATCAGCAGGAGCCGAGCATTCCCAGCCCCTCAAGGACTGGGCTCGACGTGCTCCTGGGCAGAGACTGGGACCAGGAATCTCTTTCTCCAGCTAGAACTCTCTACTGCAGCCTGTGCCACTCACACTGACACCCTCTGTTCTCAGGGAGTGCCTGTCGGCTGTTGCCCGGCTGGGTTTATAGCTGAATGAGAGCGCCATGGCGTACCTTTTAGAAACCCATCAGGGTGGGCGGCCTCAGGGGCGTACGGAGAAAACCTATCGCATCTCCTCACTCAGGGATGTAGTGAGGTACTAGCAAGTCCCATAGGGGCAGATAGAGTTTGCAAACCCCAGGCTTTGAAAGACAAGTGGCTGGCGGAGTTGGAGGGCAGTGTGTGAAGGGAATCGCTCCCTGAATGCTCAGGTGTTTGCCCGAAAATATCCTGATTCAATACCATTGCTTCGGGACTTTAGCAGAAAGAAATGGTGTTGGTTATGGCTGTGACTGAGTTAAAGCAGGAGGACAAACCCACTGGTGTGTCTGTGCCATAGAATAAACACACTTCCCTGAAGATATCCTCTGGCCCCAGAAATCCAGCAGAATTTCCAAGTGAGATGCCTCATTATCTGACCTGCAGACTTCAATCAGCTTTCTCGTGTTGCGAGGGAAAATCCTGTTACACGGTATCCTCACTGCAGCGCTAAATATGAACTAATCCTGCGGGATCTGATTTGAAAGCAGATGGACACACCCGTTTCTCCCATCGCACTGCACTGAGGCTGTTATTAAAGATGACTGTTCATGCTCAGCTGAAGGGATAATGAAAGCGAAGAAGGAAGCTGCTCGCCTGTCAGAATGTCTCCGGCTCCTGCCTCCAAATTGCTCGCTATTATATCTGTGTGTACGGAGGCCAGGCTTCTCACGCAGCCTGCCCTTTCCCTCTGCTGCTGAACCTCCTATTCGTTGGGGACAGCAAATAGAATCTAAGGGCGCCCCATGCCCCCATAAAGCGCTCCCCTGGGAAATGGAGAAGGTGCAGCAGTGCTCTCTGAGCCTCTTCTCTGCTGCCCACCAGCCATCGATGAGTTTGTTCCTTCCATCCTCCAGGGTGGGTGTGCTGCAGGAGAGTCAGGGTTGGCTCCTGGAGAGCTCCGCGGTATCAAGAATATTTTGTTGCTGTGCTTGGCTCTTGGTTTGATTGCTAGCTAGCGTCGTAGATGCGCCCAGCGATCCATGGGAGTGCAACGTGCAGCTGAGCGGGGCGCCTGAGTTCAGGTCCTGAGCTTGTTACAAGCTTCCTGGGCTCAAGGAGTGAGTGCTCAGCCCTTTGGGAAAACATCCCAGAATTGCCTGTCCCATATGTCCTCTCTTGCCTCTTCTGCCGCATGACGCAGCATCGATAGAGACCAGACGGGGCTCTGTCCAGACCTGCCTGGAGGAGGGCATGTCCTTGTGGCACAAGGCCTTCACCCGTTGTGGAGATGCTGGGTAAATAAAGAAGTGAACATAGGGCCATCCCTGAAGAAGTCCTCCTGCCTTTGGGGCTGAAAACCTGCAGAGGGCCAAGTCTCACGTGGAGGGAAAGAGGAGGTTTTCTCAGTGGGCGGCTAGGCTAAGTGGCCTCGGGATTAGAGCTTTGTGTGCCATTTTCAGTGGCTCAGGAGATGGGAGGAGGGAGAGTCCAGACTTCTTGTTGTGCAGCCTTTCCCTGAGCCTACATCAGAGACTATGAAGGCATCACCAGGGGCAAGTGCTCCAGGAAGAGGTTAAAAAGAAAACAAGGGAAGCCAGCGTTCAGAACCGCTGCTCCGTCCCCTAGCTCTGGGGCAGTGGTGACCTTCAGATCATCACGCTTCCAAACGCATGCATCCAGCTCTGCAGCCTGCTCGGCTCTCGCTCCCACCCAGCAGCTCTGGCCCAGGAACGGGTTTGGAGAAGCACATTGTTCGGGTGGTGAATTTCCCAGTCTTGGTTAGCGTTCGCCTCTCTCCAGGCCTGGGAGCACTTACTGCAGGGGGGCTGAAGCAAAGGAATGGAATAAATGCATCGACGAGTGCTCAGAGGGAACATGCAGCAGAACCAGTTGGTAGGGTCAGTAACCAACCCAGGACTGAAATCACAAGGCCCTGGAGTCGAAGGAGATTCCCGCCCCGCTGCCGCGTCACGGCTTTGCTTCGTCCCTGGTGAAAAGCTTTGGCCGTCTAGAGATGGTTGGGGAGGAGAGAATCACTCTCTGCAAGTGTTATGGATCCCAACCAGACAGCTGAGTCCAGTCTGAGGTCAGGATTCATTATGGAGCAATGGTCTGGAAAGGCCCTTTCAATCCTAGAGGTGCTGCCACAGCATGATGAGCTGCCACGGAAGGAATCATACACCTTTGGAAAGAGCCACGATGCCCATCCCACTACGGAGACCCCAGCAGGTGATGCAGCAGGGAGAGAGAGCTGAGTTTGTCTTTGCAGGACTTCCTACCAATAGCCGTTCAACATAGATGTTGCAAAGGGGCCAGCCTTGCTTCGTCCTGGGTTGAGATGAGGCAGGTTAGTGTGACTGCAAAGGAGGGAGATTATCCTGGAGAACATGTGGCAGCAAAGAAGGCTGAGTACACTGGGCACATCACTTCCCCCACTCGTTGCCTCAGTTTTCCCCTTCTCCGTCAGGAATGATGTTCCAATTTAACTCCCCAGCTCTGCCACGAATGTCCTGCACAACGCTGGGCCAGTCACTTAGTTCCCCATTTGTAAAGTGTGCACAATCGCACTTCCCTTGCTCACAGAGGTGTTGTGGATACAGGGCTGGATTTAGGGGCAGGTGACCCAGGTGACCTCCGGGGGTGCTGGGCTTGGGGTTAGTGACAAAAGGGAAAAAAGAATGTTTGACGAAAAATCTTTCAGGTATTCCATATGTGGTTTCATTTTTTTACTAACCTCCTAGAATGTTCTGGACCTTTGTAGAATCTTGTGGAACCTTCCAGACTTTCTGAGATCTACATTTTCCTTGAACCCTCTAGAACGTTGTCAGCCAGACCCTCGTGGGTATAAGAGGGGCCGGGTGTCGCCAATCAGTCTGTGAGATATAAGAACGAAGTGAAGTGAGAGCCCAGCTGCGATATTGTGAACCTCGTTTTATTGTGTAATTGTGAAAGTATACTTGTGACAGGGATAAATCATGCATAAAAATTGTGCATCACAGTCGTGAAATGGGCTACAAATGCAATACAAAATAAGGTATTCAAAAGTTTAACAATTGGAGGGAGGGGGCGCCAAAGATGCTCCTCGCCTGGGGCGCTATTTGGTCTAGGACTGGCCCTGTGTGGATAAACGTGTTACAGATGTGAGATGAAATGCATCCTAGAATACTCAAGGAGCTGACTGAGGAGATATCTGAGCCATTAGCGATTATCTTTGAAAAGTCATGGAAGACGGGAGAGATTCCAGAGGACTGGGAAAGGGCAAATATAGTGCCAATCTATAAAAAGGGAAATAAGGACAACCCGGGGAATTTCAGACCAGTCAGCTTAACTTCTGTACCCGGAAAGATAATGGAGCAAATAATTCAGCAATCAATTTGCAGACATCTAGAAGATAATAAGGTGATAAATAACAGTCAGCATGGATTTGTCAAAAACAAATTGTGTCAAACCAACCTGATAACTTTCTTTGACAGGGTAACAAGCCTTGTGGATGGGGGGGAAGCGGTAGACGTGGTATATCTTGACTTTAGTAAAGCTTTTGATACTGTCTCGCATGACCTTCTCATAAACAAACTAGGGAAATGCAACCTAGATGGAGCTACTATAAGGTGGGTGCAAAACTGGTTGGAAAACCGTTCCCAGAGAGTAGTTATCAGTGGTTCACAGCCATGCTGGAAGGCATAACGAGTGGGGTCCTGCAGGGATTAGTTCTGGGTCTGGTTCTGTTCAATATCTTCATCAATGATTTAGATAATGGCATAGAGAGTACACTTATACAGGTTGCAGATGATACCAAGTTGGGAGGGGTTGCAGATGCTTTGGAGGATAGGATTAAAATTCAAAATGATCTGGACAAACTGGAGAATTGGTCTGAAGTAAATAGGATGAAATTCAATAAGGACAAATGCAAAGTACTCCACTTAGGAAGGAACAATCAGTTGCCCACACATACAAAATGGGAAATGACTGCCTAGGAAGGAGTACTGTGGAAAGGGATCTGGGGGTCATAGTGGACCACAAGCTAAATATGAGTCAACAGTGTAACGCTGTTGCAAAAAAAGCGAACATCATTCTGGGATGTATCAGCAGGAGTGTTTACGCAAGACACGGGAAGTAATTCTTCCGCTCTACTCCGTGCTGATTAGACCTCAACTGGAGTATTGTGTCCAGTTCCAGGCGCCACATTTCAGGAAAGATGTGGACAAACTGGAGGAAGTCCAGAGAAGAGCAACAAAAATGATTAAAGGTCTAGAAAACATGACCTATGAGGCAAGATTGAAAAAAATCAGTTTGTTTAGTCTGGAGAAGAGAAGACTGAGAGGGGACATGATAACAGTTTTCAAGTACATAAAAGGTTGTTACAAGGAGGAGGGAGAAAAATTATTCTCCTTAATGTCTGAGAGTAGGACAAGAAGCAATGGACTTAAATTGCAGCAAGGGAGGTTTAGGTTGGACATTAGGAAAAACTTCCTAACTGTCAGGGTGGGTAAACACTGGAATAAATTGCCTTGGGAGGATGTGGAATCTCCATCATTGGAGATTTTTAAGAGCAGGTTAGACAAACAGCTGATGGGATGGTCTAGATAATACTTAGTCCTGCCCTGAGTGCAGGGGACTGGACTAGATGACCTCTCGAGGTCCCTTCCAGTCCTATGATCCTATGATTCTAAGTTCAGACACTACAGAGATGGGGTTCTGATAGGTACTCTAGCTTGCTAGCTTCCCAAAAAGGGAAAGAGATACTTCCCCTCCTCTGTAAAGCACTTGGAGATCTGTCGGTGAAAAGTGCGATATAAGATTTTAATATTATTAATTATTTGTTGAGCAAAGCGTGTACAGTGTTGCACAGAACCTAGAAACAGACGCTCCCACAGGAATGCCCTCTTCCTTGCATTCAGGACTAAGCCAGTGAAACTGCTTTATGGACTCATTTTAACACTGCAGGTAATGGATTTGCTAATAAAGCATGACTTTCTCATGCTAGGTTGCTAGGGCAGCCGATGAAATTCACACCCTTCTGGGATGTTAAATCGTTAATCCATAGAATGTCGTTAGTTACAGGTCAGGAGGAGATATCAGCTGGCTATCATCCTGGCTCCCTCTCTATTTAAAAAATGACAGTGTGCATTGAATTTCCCCCAGCACGAAATGTGTAAGATAGAAAGAACATTAGGGCTGTTAATGAAGGAATTCTACAAGCGTCCGTTCAGCAAAAGAGAGGCTGATATATGGATGCTGGAATAGCTCGGCCAGCCAGTTCATTATCACCCAGCAGCATTAACGTGCTGGGGATTTTCCAGCCTTCTGGGTATTAACTTGTACAATATATAAAATTCTAGATGAAATTTTCTCTCTCTCTCTCTCTCTCTCTCTCACACCCACCCACACAGAGCCCATTCCCCTGTGCACAGCCTGCTCACTCGGGATTTGTGTGGAGGGAAATGGGGGTGTGTGGAATCCAACATAACCCCTGCCAATTTGCAATCAGTGCATGCGCAGCTCTGGGTCTCCTCTGCAACTGCTGTGCTCTCCCCACATGGGCAATGGAATCTGGATAATCACAGACCCCGTGGCCATGTCTTCTCCTCCTCCCCAATCCCGTCATGGTGGATTATGTGGACCCGGTTGCAGAGCCTAGATCCACCATGCCCATGGGAGGAATAATCTCACTGCCTGCCCGCTCAGCTTCACCCCCCATCCTGGGCAGCAGACTCAACTCTACTTGATAAAGACCTTTGCCCAGGGCCATTTTCACCCACTGGAGTATAGAAGCATAGAAATGTTGGGCTGGAAGGGACCTCAAGAGGTCGTCAAGTCCAGCTCCCAGCGCTGAGGCAGAAACAAGTAAACCTAGACCATCCCTGGCAGGGGTTTGTCCCACCTGTTCTTAAAAACCAGCAACGACTGGGATTCCACAGCCTCCCTCAGCGGCCTGTCCCAGAGCTAAACCACCCTGACAGTTAGAAAGTTTTTCCTAATGTCTAACCTAACTCTCTCTTGCTGCACATTGAGCCCGTGACTTATTGTCCTGTTTTCAGTGCACACGGATCACAACTGATCACCGTCCTTCCTCTCCTTTTGATGACCATGTTCCCCATCCACTCACACGCGTTGTCCTCTCTATTTATACTGCAAGCTCTTGAGACAAGATCTGTCTCTTACTATGCGTATGGACCGTGCCTGGTGCAGTGGGCCCAGAATCACGCACTACTGGAATAAAAATTATTTTAAAAATCCACATCAGGCAATGTGGGGGGGAGGGAGCAACCAACAGATCAATGTAACTCCGGCTGCACCAGCCCCGTCACTACCTCCAAATCTTCCTCTGCATGGCTGCAGTGCAGGAAGTCCCTGCAGAACACAGCTCCACAGTGTCATGCAACACGTCAGTGGCAAAGCTGGGAACACAGCCCAGGTTGCCCGGCTCCTCAAGCCAGTGCCCTAGCCACTAGCCCACCGTTAACACCCCCTGCGCTCGGGGCTTTGCATTTGATGCCGCCGCAGTTTGTGTTGAGGCCAGCACAGACGCTAGGACAGTTAAATAAAAACAAGGACCTCTGAGTGTTTTACTGATATTGAGCAGGCTGGCCATAAACCGTAGCCTCTATGCAGTATTGACAAATGAAAATTTACTAGGTACATTTGGTCAAGCTAATGGGCTGCTTAAGCCCTCGCTGTGCCTCAGTAAGCGCTTTATATTGTGCATTTTAATATCATTTCCCTGTGGATTAATTCTTATTCAAACTGAGGTAGCCCTGAGTCAACAGAATGAAGTCGTGCAGTTTATTGTGATTCAGAGACGATGCACCGCTCTGTTTTGTCGTTTCTTTCCCCATTCCTCTCCCCTCCCTCCAAGTGGGAATCTTTGTTAGAAATTAATCTTGCCCCAGCAGGAGGGTGAGCAGCAAGGAGAGAACCTCCCTCCGAAAATAATGACATTTATTGCATGGTACCAGGGTGGTTTTTTAAGGTAGAATAATTGTGGCCGTGCTGAGTAGAGATAAATTGTACGAAGGCCGTGAAACAATGATCTCTTGAGTCTCTGCACAGGAAAGTTCTGTCCTTGCTATGGCCAAGGGTAGGACTGATTCTGTCACTGGTAGAGCCAGGAGTGCTTGCTATAAAACGTCATTAGAGATCCTAGGAAATACAATGCATACAGAGGAAGGATGGTTTTGTGGTTAGTGCACTGGGCTGACAGTCAGGAGATATTGATTCAAATTCTGGCTCTGCCATAGACTCACTGTGTGACTTGGGTCAAGTCACTTACTCCCTTTGTGTCTCCTCAGTTCCACATCTGTAAAGTGGAGGTACTAATCCTTCCTTTCTCTGTTTTGATTGTAAGCTCTTTGGGGCAGGGATGACATTTTACTCTATGTATGTATAGAACCTAGCGCCATGGGGTTCTGATCTCGGTTGGGGCCATCAGGTGCTCCCATAATACAAATAAATAATGCCACCACATTTGTTGCTATAGCGCCAGCTAACTGTTCCCAAACCTTCAACGAGCTTTCAGTTTATTAGCTGCTCACAAGTGGAAACTATGGCTGAATTGAAGTTAATAGCAAAATTCGTCCTGAGTTCCAGGGGACCAAGATTTCACCCTGTATGTGTGGTTTCCCCTAACAGATAAATGACATTTGTAAAAAACTGTATACCCATAATGTGTGTACATGTATATTTGCATCTGTATGTATTTAGATATATTCTCTCATGCATCACATACCAAATACAGTTTATTCCATCTATCTGTACTTTATTTGTAATGTATATGATACATTAGTGAGAGCTCAAGCATTGTAAATACACAAGAGTAACAAGCTAGTAAAGCCACATTTGAACTTGCCTCTGAAATACCAGTTTAAATTGATTCGCTTCAGATACCTCACTCCAGCTTTTCCCAAGACCGAGGAGGAGCCATATGAGGGGTGGGTATCGAGGGCTAGTGAAGGGTAGGGAGGGGAATTAATAGATTTCTTTTTCTTGCCTTTCTCTGTTTTTTTATGTTCTTGAATAGAGGTGTGTGTTAATTCTGGTCACTTCTAGGTGGCCATGTTAGTTGGTAGTAGCTGTGGTGCCGTGCAGACCTATGTTGCTGAATAATAAATACAATAATCATAGGTTAGAATTTCAGATTCATCGTCTTTGTGACTGTGATTATTACCTCTCCGGGGTTCCCTGGAGGAAGGGAGTGGATCAGCAAACACATTATTTCTTCTTGTCAGAATATAAACAAGAACAAATATTGAATCAGCCTTTGTCCCAAACCCGCTGGCTCCCTTCTAATACAGATTTGACACGTATCTTTGCTAGTTGGATGGCTTTCTGGGCTTTATCCTTTTCCCCTCTGTTATCAGTAGCAGTTTCTAACCCCTTGCAAAATCAGTCTGGACTTGGCCTTTTAAAGACAAGGGTGGCATGTTCCCACTTCCACTATTTTTGTCCAGGCAAGGGGAATTGGAGAACCTTTAGCTTTCAGGATTAGATCTCCTGAACCCCGGGCTGGGCTACTTTAGCGGGCACTAACACGGGTCCCTCCCATGTGCAGTGATATTGTCTGAAAGGTGGAAATGTGATAAACATTACTGGCTCCATCAATAAATTAACTTTTTCTCCCTTGATTTGTGTTAGACTCTCCCCTCCCCCTGCCTAACCTGACCTTTGGCTCTTGAAATTAAAACTTGGTTTCTATTTTCCCACATCCCCGTCTTCCTGCCCCACTAGCAGAGCTAAGGGAATTTAGCAGAGCTCTGCAGACAGGAGCAAAACTAATACAGTGTAATAAAAAAGATGGATCCAGCCCTCTAACTTCAAGATAAAGGGCCAGGCGTAGTCAGCCAGGGGCAATGAAAGATCCTTTCGCGTATCTGAGCAGGGGAGCCAGCAAAAGTAATGAGAAGATATCTGTACCGAGATCGATCATTTCCGCCCTTGCAGCTCTGTAGCTGATCAAACGGGCACGTGGGGCTTTGAATTTCATTCACGTAAATTCAGACGTGGAGCCCGAATTCAACCAGGTGACGCAGGTTTGGGGCCTGTTTCTGAGAGCAGCACCACTGTGAGCTGGGAGGAGGGGAGGCGCTCAGCGTCTCACAAGGGATCAGGCCCTCCTGTTTGGCTCTTGGCTGCCATTTTTAAGCAGCTGAACCCCACAGCCCCTCCCCCACCCCCCCAAAAAAATTCCACAAGCAAAGACTATGTAAACTTTGTGCAGATAAAGCAAAATGTGAATGGCAAGGTGAGTGGGTCTGGCAAGGCTAGGGCACTCCGGGGATTGCTTCCAAGAGAGAACACATGATTTAATGCTGGGGCGAGGGGGGCGAGGCAGAAAGGGGTGGATGCAAGGGCACCTATGGAATTACTGCCCTTCGCATGCGGAGTCAAAGCGCCACTGCTGTGAATTACCGGAGATATGAGATGCACATTGTCTCCAGCCACCATTGTTGTCCCAAACATCAACCTCAGAGGGGGAAGGGCTCCGTTTGTGTAACTTTCATCCCCCCAAATCTGGGTGCTCTCTCCGAGTGCAGCTCTTGCCAGAAGATTGGTAGCTGTTAAAATAGCACCCTGGCCTGTGCCTCAAACTCCATCTTGAGTTTTATCACTTTACCCAGACAAAAAAGTTTCTGTCCCCGCCCTGTTTGCTCTGGGATCTGACAACCAAGCTGGGTTCCTTCTGGCTTGTGCATCATCACCAGCCAGAAAGATTCTGCAGGCCAGATTCTGCCCTCATTTATACTTGTGTCTTCAATGGGTTTACACAGGTGGAACCGAGGGCAGAATTTAGCCCTGCAATTGCACCTTAGTTCACACTCTCTGTTGATGATGTGTGAGCCAGGAGAGAATGCAACTCGCTTCCCATGGCAGGGTGGGCTCTGCAGGGCTCCTGGCAGCACGAGAAAGTGCGAATATAGAGTCAGCAGGTGTGACTGTGAATGCAGCCTGGGTGCTGATCCGCTGCGTCAGAATGAGGTTACAGCCACATGGTCATTGTCAAGGTGGAACAGCACCATGGCTCAGGTGTCCGAATGGGGGACAGCTTCTGATCATTGTAACAAACCTGCTCCAAAAAACTCCGCTGGACAGAACAGGTTGTAAAGGGAGGGAGAGGACCCGTAATGCAGTTGTGTGTCCTGTAACCATTTCCTGCTTCTGATTTCACCCTTTCCTTGAGTTCCCAGAAGCTTGATTCAACGGTCCTGGTCCAGTGCCCCCACGTGCAGCAGCTTTAGCGCTGACTTCCAAGAGCAGGGAGCGAAGGAGTGATTCATTTTTTGCATTCCAGATGCTGAGTATTCACGGCCACATCAGACGCTTGAAAGAGGGAGAAAGGGAGAGGGCGGGGTGGAGCATGCCTGCCCAAACAAACCCAAACCTGACACGTTGGCAGAGGTCTCCATTGAAGGTCATCGGGAATGCAAAGGAAGCTGAGGCTTTTTGACACACTGTCTCATGGGCTGATGAACACGGTGTGGTGTGACATTTAATTTCACATGGCCCCAAGGAATGGAGAAGGGCAAAGGGATCACCAAGACTGTTCAGACAGGAAACTCGCCCTCATGGAAATCACACTTGCCTTGGTAGCTGTTGATGCAGGCATAAAAGAGAGACGTTCTCCTGATCCCCTGGAACTTACTGGGGCCAGAGCGAGAGGCACAGGTCTACCTTTTCCTAAAGTGATTAGTGATTTTGGGTGGTCAGCTGGAGATGCTTTGGGGGGGGGGAGCTTAGCACTTACTGAAAACTGGGCCCTTTTGAAAAACTAGGCCATAACATCTGCATACCCCAGCGATAAAGGGGCGAATTCAGCTCTGGCATAAGCAGGTACAATTCCCATGGACGTCAATTCAAGTAGTTCCATGGCCAAATTTGGCTCATGGTCTCTAAACCCTCCAGCAACAGCAAATTGCATCAGTGGCAACAAAATGCGCTCGCCTTCTCTGAGACAGGAAAAGTCATTCTGCCTGCCAAGAGGCATGATCCTTCCTCTTGCTCTGATCTTCTTTCCTCAGCCCCGTTTATGGAGATAAGAGGCCTGTATAGTTTGAGCTTCCTTGATTGAGAATTTGTTTCTCCTTGTCCTTTTAAAAATGATACTTAACAAAGAACATAGATGAGGAAAGAGTCCTTTGCCATGTGGCGCTATAACATTCCAAAGGAGGAATGTTGGTTAAAGGATATTAAGTCTGAACAGAGCCATGCTCAGCTGTGTATTGCCTATGCCAGTCTCTCTGTAAGAACAGCTGCCATTCAGATTCCATCTCTCAGGTGCTGGGCTGGAGAACAAGGGCATAATGTTTATAGACCGACATTAAAATGAATCTTTGAGAAGCTATTGCACAGCGTTTCAAGTGACTGCTGCAGGAAAGGCAGCCGAAAGGAGCACATGGGATTTATCTGTCTGGATAACAGACAACAGACTCACCGATCACCCTGTGATCCTTGAGCACTCACCCTAATACTAACCTCACAAGAGACCCCCATTCCCTGTTCTGAACCCCACAACCTAAATTGCATCCAGCAACTGCCATATCAGGGAACAAGACCAAAGCCAGGTATAGTTACAAATTAACAGATTTTTCTGTTGACATAATTCCCCGTACCCCCTTGCAGGTAAATATAGTGCTGGTGAAAGGCACTAGCCTGACTGTGCCTGAAACAGACACACTTTATCTCCAGGACAGGTACAGGTAATCCCCTCTGCATTGTTCCTCTCCGATGTGACTCAGCATGTAATTGCACTTGGTATTCTTGCTGATTCATGGTAGCCCAAAGTGAAAACCCAAAGCCAGGGAGAGATTGTGTGCTACCCTATGAACTCTCCTCCACCAGATGGTGTCCCATAGGGTGACCAGATGTCCCGATTTTATAGGGACAGTCCCGATTTTGGGGTCTTTTTCTTATATAGGCTCCTATTACCCCCCACCCCCTGTCCCGATTTTTCACACTTGCCGTCTGGTCACCCTATGTCCCCATGGCAAGTCATCTTAACCAGTCTTCATCTAGTTTATGGTGAGGCTCCGGTATCAGAATAGGACTGGCCATACCCCTGCAGAGAACATACACGCCGTGTTGTAAGATATACAATCAATGCAACATCGTAATGCTTTGCACTGCTATAGTGCCCTTCATCCTGGGATCTCTGCAAACTTTATAGACACTGTAAACCTGATGAATTAAACCTCACAACTCTCCTGGGAGGTAGGGAAGTATTGTTATCCCCCTTTTGTTGATGGATAAAATCATACAGCAAATCTCGGAAGAGATGCCAGGAGTCCTGCCTCACAGTCTCGCTGGTTGATTCTGTGTTTCAGCTAGCAAAGAATAATGACATCACTCCATAGGATTCCAAGGGAATGGCCTATTAGCATCACAAATGCTTTTGATTGGTCTGTGTGACACATTGTAACATTCGACATGTCCCGCACTTGCATTTGTAAATACAGCCTGGCTGAAAAATGCCTGTGATTATTGTTTTTATATGAATGAATGATAGTAGCAAAGCTAAACTTTATTGTATTGATCACACTAACTGTGTCCACTCTCCAGTTGGAGAGCATCTGAGCATACAGCCTGGAAGTTTTCTGAGAACCGAAGTAGCCTGAGCTGCATGAGAACTCGGCTAGTGGGTGGAATCTGAGACAGCAGTAGAGGCTGAATAAACACAGCGAAGAAAGGCAGCTTCCCGAGCATCTGGGACGCTCAGGACTAAGGAAAGGATTAAGAGTCTGGAATTGGATTAAACTGCTGGCAACTGCAACTTGGCACCAAAGTAGATTTTGTATGTTGCTTAAGAAATTGCATGAAGCCTTGTAGGTGGGCAAGGGGGTCCAGAATGCGCAACGGGATGGAACGAGCATGGGAAGCTATCATATATAGCCAGCAGCAGGTAAAACTGAGCCATATGGTTCATGAGAACTTGCAGAAGTGACAAATCTAAAGGAAGAGTGACCCTGCTTCACTGGCCCAACACAGAGTTTTTAAAATAAATTCTATTCAGTATCCTATAGATGGCTAGGAAATAGCTTCCTGAATATACACTGTTTTGTTTCTCTTACAGTTTCTCTGGCTGTGAAAGTTCCTAAAGTGATTTTGCCCATTTCATATCTGCAGCCGCCCAGCAGCACTGGAGCCAGATAACATTTGTAAAGTTGAGGTTTGATTTTCATTTAAGTTATGGGAGAACCTTCCACACATTCTTCTTCTAGTTACCCTCGGGCTGCTGGGGGAACTGCTGTGCATTTCTTGGCAGGGATCAAAGACCTGCACGCAGCCTCTTTTTTTGTGCGTAAACTCTCATTTTATCTTCCTTTGTTTTCCCCTTTGCTGTAGATTACTTGGCGCACAAGCCAGGCGTGGCTTTGCACTGGCTCTTTTGCAAACCCTGTAACAAATGAGATGAGCATTGTGAGTTCATCTGCAAACACAGCACAAAAAGAGGCATGTCCGAGTAAAATGGCTCTGCTCCAGAGCCTCAGCAGTTTCTCCTGGAGGCCGAAAGGGGCTTGCTTTCATCAACGGGGCTCATTCATGTGCAGGCTGGACTGGAAGAGAGAAAAACAGCTTTGGCAAATGGGAAGACTTGGAAGCGATAGGCCACGTTAAAGCAAAAAACCAGGCCAAGGGTCTCCAAGAGCTAACTCCTCGTGAGACGGCTCCACAATGCGTGGGGGCCATCCCGGAAGTGTCTGAGTTGAGATAGACAGCTGATAAAATGTAGATCTGCCCCACACTGCCAGAGCCGCATTGGTATAAACAAAGAGGGGGCTGTGAAGGCTCCAGAGCTTCGGAAATTACTCCCACCCTGTTGGTCCGAAATAACCCCTATCTCATGACACATGCAAGGACTCATCTCTTTCCCGAGGTGTCTGGAAACAAGGGGTGGCAATTGTAAGGGTGGAGAATTGTTTGAGAGGAAGGAGGGTTTCTGGGGGTTTAGCTCCAATTGCTGCACTTAGGACATATTTTAAAGTTATGTTGGGGTGCCTAGACAGCCCGGAGAAGCTCCCTGCCGAGCATTTTTATAAATGGCAAGAAATACATTTGCTTTGGCGAGGATGTGCACTGAAAATCTGCCTTTGCTAACTGCAGTAGATTCAGACGTGCTAGGCCTGGCTGCCTCCCCCAGAGATGCATGCCAGACTGATGTTCACTTATAGCGAGGATGGGATTAAGCCCTGGACTTCAGGGAAGTTCAGGAACCCTGTAGCCTGAAGGTAGGTAAGGAAAGGTGTATGCACCGAGCATTGTCCTCTGGAGAGAGGCAGAGGTTTGTTGGATCTTTTTACCTTCATTTTGGAGGGCAATGTGCTGCAGATTGTGTGTTCCATTTAAAAAAAAAGTATTTGCTTAGGAGCTGGTAACGGCGGGATGATGACACTTTCTTATATAAAACCCAGAGCGATTGCGTGAGAGCTGCCAGCTTCCGGACCGACCTAGCAGAATGGAGAGATGGAATCAGCCCTGTTCTTTTGCACCTACCCACTGACAGCCCGGCTGACGTCTCCCTGGCCATCGCTGGGTACTAAAGGTTAGATCCAACGTCTGTGGAAGCCAGTGAGTGTCAGATCAGGCCAATAAGCTGCATTTTCAAAGCACTTGGGTTATCTAAGGAAAAAAGAGCATCGGTACGTCCAGCAGGAGTGGGTGATGTAAGCCAGGGAATCCTTCCATGTTACTTTCAAAGGGCACAGTTATCCCAGGGACTCACCAGGGAAGGAGCCAGGGAGAGAAAAGGTGCTGTGCCCTACCCTGTAACCTAGCCGTTCAGCACTGTGCATCTGCTTTTACACTCACTCCCCTCGAAGTCGCTGTCCTAAGGTTGCCAAGGTAGCAGAGAAGACTGCACAATATGGCTGCTGCCTCCTTTGATCCAGGATGCTCCTTGAGATGCCCTGAAGCCAACAGCCCACCAAATGACTTGTAATGGAGCTGCCAGCAGTGCCTGATGGCTCCACCCTCCACGGGGAGTTGATTATCCGTGTCTGTGCTGCTGAGCTCAGCTCCCTTCCCTCCCGGCAAACCCACCTGCCTAGGTAAGCTCAGCATAAAGCACTGAGGAGGCTGTTGCTGAATGAGAATGTTGGCTCGGGAAAAACATTTGAGGCACAGATGCTCTTTTCCCCTCAAGCAGCTCCTACCCATGCTATGCAATTTGCAAGCAGATGTCTGCCAGGCATTCCTTCCATGGGCTGCCAGCCAAACCACGACCCACCATCCAGACCATTTTCCCCTGCGCTCTCCCTGCGGCACAGGGCTGCTGATGACACTGACCAATGCATTTTATTGGTGAAGGCCAGGCCTCTCCCAGGAAGCAAAGCTCATTCCCTTTGACTTTGCAAAAAGGCTTCTGCCTAAGTCAGCGATGCGTCACGTTAAGGAGGGCTCCAGGTGAGAGGCCCGGGGAAACACTAACATTTTGTCATGGCCTGTGCCCGTCCCAAGCAGCTCCATATCCATTGGGCCTCCAATTTTGATTTTGCTGCACCCCAAGGATGGTTGGTCGCAGTCATTTGTCACGCTGGAATACAAAGCCCTCCGCAGCCTTGCACCCTCCCCTGTGGTTAGTACATCTCCCAGCTGAGCCTCACGTCCAGTGGGTTGTAGTGGATTGAAAGACGAGGGAGCGCTGTCAGTTCCTGGTCATGGGGCAGGGGGAACTGTGGGGAAGCCCTGCTCCCCCAAGCCAGGAAGTGCAGGGGAGAGCTTTGAGCAGAGAGGGGGAACTGCGCATCACTTGCTCACGTCTGCTCAAGCACATGGAGTTCTTCACATTCCTTATTCAGCTGCCAAAATGAACTGAAAAGCCGTTAGTACGGTTAGCTTGGAGAAGGAAAGGGGGAGAAGGCAGTTTACAGATGCATCTGAATCCTCTCCCTGGAATTAAAAGGCCCCCAAAACTCCATTGGAAGGTCCCTTGTTGAAATCATTATGGGCAGGAGCTCAGTGACTATTGAATGCACAGTATGACAAAACAGATAGATTACAATGGAAAGAGGCAAAGGAGCCATCCGAAGGTGCATAGAAGAACTGTGTGTGCATCAGGTGGTCATTTGGTGGGAGCTAATAGGAAAAAAACCATTTGATTGTATGGGGAGAATAATGTAAACGGATGGAAGAACAAGATGCTAAACAATGAAAACAGCAGGCTGCAGATCGCAGGTGCCAATGTTGCTGCTAAAAGAGGAGGGGATGGAAGGGGAACACAGAGGAATGATCATATCTGGCGAGGAAGGGAGACAGCAGGAAATGGGATGGAAATGATAGGGGTGAGAGGCAGATAACAGCAGCTGAGGGATAAGAGTGGAGGGGAAGGATACTGTAGGAACGGTCTTTTCTTTCATCTGGGGAGATGCTATTATGGCAGTAAACGATGTGTGTGGGATCTATAGTTACCCTCAGCAGGGATCCCGATTCGCTCATCAGAAGGGGCAGTTGGGGAGGTCATGGAAGCGCCTGTGATGTGAGACGCAGTGGCAAGCAACAGCTTGGAACCCATCACAACTTGTATAATCTGCTGTCAGCTGTTGAATGGTTTCTGCTAGGCATGAGTCTGCCAGTTCCCTGCACTCTAAGCAGCTGGTCATTTCCCACCAAGTAGGCAGTAAATCCTGTTACTGAAAATACATGAACATTAATTGGTGCCGTGGGAACCTGGATTCGGGCAGAGAGGAGGGATGGAGAAGGCACTTCGTTACATTCAGTTGGGTCTGGGGAAGAATGAAGGTTTAATGGCTGCTGTTGCACTGGGACTCTGAGGTTTCATTGGCGTTGCGTTAGAGAACTGGTGTCTTAGGTTTGCCACCTGTCCTGTGTTGAGGGGGAAAGTTACAGTTCATCAGGACCTTTGCCTGCAGAGAACGGTCCCTTGGTGAAGTTGTGCTATTGCAATGAGCTAAGAAGCAATGACTTCCTAAACATTAGCCACTGCTATCTTGGTGTCACAAAATTCTCTTGCAAGTTCACAACTGGGAAGTCCCTGGTAAAAAGGATCTTTTTCTGCCATGAGATTTTTACACACTCAAGATGGCTGCACCTTGCACCTTCCTGGGTCATAAAGGGTGGGGTAGGAGGCCTCCACTATCCTGCAGAGTGAGATATTAGTCTGCGTGGAGATCTAAAGCCATAAGTCAGGAGCCTGTAGGCCAGCAGTAAGGAGCTGGTGCCTATGACTCCAGAATTGTTGACAGTGGGCTGGTATTTCCCTATTTTCCTCAGGAATGAAACTCTCTCTTTGGACAATCAGCTCTGTTACATCTAGCCAATTCCTTGTCCCAAGGAATAACCTCACAAGCGCTAACTTCAACCTGTTTGTGCACAGCTTAGTAACTGTGGGGCCAAATTCTCTTCTTGGTGATTCACTCCCATTTAATTGAATGGAGCGTGCGTGTGTTGGCCTGATGTCAAAAACTGCTCCAATTCCTTTCTCTTTACTGACCGTTCCGGGAGAGGCCTCCATGCCTGAAACCTTTATGTTGGATTCTTGGCATCCCCTAGGTTCCTTATGAGTCTGTATTTTTCAGAATCATGAAATAGAAAGAAAAAAAGTCTCACAGAGCTACTGAGCAGCTATTGCTGTATTCAGACCCAGCGGGCTGGAAAGGAAGGTGGCTTTTTACGGAGCTCAGACCACTCAGCATTTGGGGACACTGGCATTCACTCTTTTACATGTTATCTTCCCCATCCCCTCACAGTCGTGCATTGGGGAATGCTAAAGGCCTGGCGTGTTGTACCGGAGATGTGTAATGAGAGGACTGTTAAACGCAGCACACTTCAAGGAAAGAAGACAGAGCCTTACATGGGACAAAATTCAACCCCTCTTTAGCATGCTGTTCCTGGACAAACCACCTCCCACTTACCCTGCTGTGGCTAAAGGTGGCTGCTTTGTTGGCTTTTCATTATTGGATGTGAGACCCCAATCATGATGCTCCTGTTAATCCTTTCCCCTGTTACCTGGGCATGCCTATAAGATTGTGCTACATGAGAAGGTCAGACTGCGGTCAGGTCTTTCCCACACAGACTGTGGCACAGATTCGGCCCAGCCTGCAGGATCACTGATCCAGGCCCAGCCCCTCCCTAGGCCAAGCATTCAGGGAGTAGTTTCCTTTAATTTCACATAACGGTCTTTCTAATTCTGCTCTAATCGACTTCCTCTGCTGCAGACGACATGCAGAGCTCTGAGGGCGAAGGATCCCTGACCCTTCCTGCATAGCTAAGAGTTTCTGGGAGAGAATCAGAATATTCATAAGCGCTGCTGCAAAAAAGAAAAAAAAATGCAAACTCCTTATATAACCTCATTTAAATCCCAGGTTTGGAAACTTTATTAAGGCTCGGCAGGGACTGTTTGGTACTCACAGGAGCAGCTTGCTCTAAAACCTGATTGCATTTCAGAGCCAGGGTTCATGTGAACAGTGGAGGCATCTCTGTGGGTATTAAAGATGACGACGCAGGTTGCATTCTGCATGGCTAGTACAGCAGTTTAGCGAGAGGAAGGAGACAGTTGACTCTCTAAAGCAACCTGCCTGTCTGTGATTATTGAACAACACAGGCAGGGATTTGGGAGGCACAGAGAGAGAGAATCTCTCATTTTCCGATTAGAATTTTTCTCAAACTTATCTGAGGCCTAAAGCCTTAAAAAGCCCAGATTAAAAATAGCCCATGTCATTTGAAAGTGAGTGCCTAGGGTACTGCAAGGCTGGAGGGGGAGGGATTGTAAGGTTAGTATTGGGCTCTGGATACTGCTGTCCACCTGACTTGGAAGAAGCTAAGTGTATCTTGGAGGGTCAGCATGGAGCTTGGTTTGTGCCCGATCTGTGTGGAGGACATGGACTTTCACCTCCTCCCTTAGCTGGCTTTGCCCTTGATGAGAGAGACTCGCCTGTCCGGTGGCTGAGAGCTGCAGTGGGACTTTTTGAACCAGGCATGTAGTGATAAAGGAAGCCCCTGGTATTTCACCCAGCTCACTCTAAACATGAGCATACACTGCCCGGCTCGTCATGCCAAGCAGGCGAGCAGCGCTTGTTATCGAGCCCATCTTCCCTTGAGCACTGAATTCCAGCGTGGCTCCTTTGGAACCTGAGGATTAGCCTGGACAGCATTACACAAAGGAATCGGTGCTTGTCTCGGCGTGATCCTGATCTCTTTCCATTTCTTTCCTCTCCTTCTGATGCGGCTGGAGGGCACCTCGCTACTTCTGACACCACCACCTGGGAGCTCCGTTGGTCCTTGGTGAAGTGTTCTCTAATATCTCTCCCCGTTGGCTTGTGTCTACACTACTGGCCGGATCGACGGGCAGCGATTGATCCAGTGGGGCTGATTTATCATGTCTAGTATAAACACGATAAATCGACCACCAATCGCTCTAGCGTCGACTCCGGTACTCCACCTCAACGAGAAGTGCAAGGGGAAGCGACGGGAGAGCATCTCCCATCGACACACAGCAGAGAAGACACCGCGATAAGTAGATCTAAGTACATTGACTTCAGCTACGTTATTCATGTAGCTGAAGTTGTGTAGCTTAGATCGATGATCCCCCCCGTAGTGTAGACCAGCCAGTCAGTGGGCTGCAGGGCTTCCACACAGCAGGTGACTTGCTGTTGCTTTGGGGTGAAATTCAGCCATCTGCAAAGGGCCAGCATGAGCTCTCTGCACAGGGGAGAAGAGACTAGTAAACAGCATGTTCACTTCTCTGAGGTCAGTCACCCTCCCCACCCCTTGTTTTAGCCAGCCTTTCAGATCAGTAGAGTCCTGTTCTCTCCAGATAGCACAGCCCCTGAATGGCAAGCAGTAAACTCTTCAGTGTGCCTATCGATTTCTCTGACTAATATTGATCACCTTGGTGACATATAGGTAACGTGTAATTAGTAACTGGGGAAAAAAAGCAATGAGCGGGTCCTAAGGCTGGGATCCAAGATGTGCAAGAAGTGTAACCTCATGTCAGCATCAGCAAGTTAATGATAAATAGGGGAGGGGCAGCTGACCTGTCCATAGATGGACCTGGCTTGGTAATCGTCTAACCCACTATTAGAGATAGTAGCTAATCCCTGGAAATGGCCTGCTTGGGTCTCTGATCTCATGAGCAGCGGCTTTTACGGGGAGGATCCATGAGCTACAGATGTAAGAGGAGCAAGGGGCTACTTAATAGAATTTGAGCCTACGGAAAAGGCATCCAGAATCTTATATTTGAAAAAGAAAGCGAAGGAGCAGCATGTAGAAGAGATGCTTAAAATGATGGACCAGGGAAAAGCTCCTGTGTATAAAAATGTACATCCCTACGGACATAAAATACATGTCTATAAAACTCTCCACCACTGGGGCCGTAGGCAGCAGTATGCAGGGCCGTCCTTACCCATACGCAAAGTACGCAGCTGCGTAGGGCACCAGACTAGCTAGGGACAGCCCTGGCTGTATGTGTGGGCATTTCACCAGCAACGTTATTGCTATTTAACGTTTATGTTACCATAGCACTCCGAGGCCCCTCCGTGCTAGGTGCTGTGCAAACATATCAGAAGACACAGTCCTGGTCCAGAAGCACTTGCAGTTCTATCTGCTGAACTTCACCAAGTGCTCTTTGTAAAAGGGGTAACAGAGCACCGTGCTAGCTATGCTGAACAAAGCGCAGGTAGGGAGATCTGGCAAAGAAAGAGGTAATTTACGGGGGCCCCTGCCTCAGATTTTCTTTCACTGACACAGCTGTCTTTGCTGTGGCTCAGAAAAGGAAAGCATCAGTTTCTCTCTCTGAGTTTTATTCTATGGCTTTGGTGCTGGGCTTTCAGGGCCAAATTCAGTGCTGGTATAAATTGGTACAGGGAGGGCATGCTGGCAAGTATTGGCTCCAAATACCTTAACAGGCCTGTGTTATAAGCTGCTAGTTTGGGTCTCAAATAGGCTGGGCACTTAGTCACGTTGCATCCTGAAGGCTCATTGGAGATGTTCTCGTTGGAGACAGTAAATAATATCCTGCAGGCCACCAGAGCAATGGTGGAGGGAAGCAATCGCTTCATGTTGACAGGAATATGAGTAATGATGCACACCACCGTGAGACTCACCTGGATGGTCAGATATAAATGGATCCAATAGCTGTATATAAAGGGGGAAGGAAACTATTTGGGGTTTAATTGCTAAAGCTGAGTTCTGCTGATCTGAGCCCGTACTTGAAAATACTGAGTAAGAAGCCAGGTCGGCTTCAGAGAGGCCAGTTCAGACCCTGTGAACAGATACACAGGAGCCCTGGCTGTGAAATTACCCCTCCCCAATATAAGCACTGCTAGGGACTGGATTTGTAGGCCTGAGATTTCTGGTTAAATCACACCCTTCAAAATAAAATACAGAACGTGCCCTCCAGGATTCTAGGCTATTGAAGTAAATTGAAAGACTAGAGGAAGTTGCTCCGAGAATTTTGAGCGTGCGCGCGCGCACACACACACACACACACACACAGAGTACATGGTAGGTTAGACTGTGGAGTAAAACCTTGTAGTGGGGTCACTCATTCTAGACTATCTAGCTTCCTAATCTTCTCACAAGGGGCTGTGAAATAGGGTCAAGTAGGGTGTGATGCGGAATAGACAGAATCTCCTCGGAGATTCAGTCGTGTCTGAGCCGTTGTCTCCACTAATTACGGCGTGGCTGCTCAGCTATTAAGGCTACACAGAAGCGGTGTTTATAGTATGGGTTATTTAGCTGCTTATGGTCTTGATCCTGTGGGTCTTTGCAGAGCTTGAGCGCAGTGCGTGCTGAGGTGTGTGAGGGCTCCGGAAACGTTCAGTACCAGACAGAGGGCTCTACAATGGATCAACCACCCCGTGTCCTTGTTTCCTTACTCTAGGGTAAAAAAAAGGGGGCAAAGTGTGAGTCTATCTGAGGAGACGTAGGCATAGGCACAATTCCCATCCTACAAATGAAATGCTCTGCTATACACACGCCCTTTCCAGACCTCACTCCTGCCACTAGGCTGGAGTAACGCGACAGCCCAGCAGCAGCAGCTCCTTAATGCAGGACCAGCACTCTGCACCTGTGCTGGCTCAGGTCCCACCTGCAGCCTGCTACCTGAACGGACGTTTCTCCTCCCTCCCTCAGACAACAGAGAACAGGAGCCCTCATGCTGTTGACGTTGAGAGATTGTTTGTCAGGAAGCAGCCCTGGAATTCGGAAAAGCAGTTTTTCCTGGGGGTGGGGTGGTTGGCGGCGCTGTGTATCCTTCCAGGAGTTTATTTCATAAAAATAAAATAACTCTTAAAAATAAACCCTTGTTTTTATCACAGAGGCTCAGACAGCTCCTCTCCTTCCTGAAGCAGCAGCTGCAGAGCATCCAACACAAACAGCGCCAGCATCTCGCTGTGGCCTTCTGGGGTTTCTCAGGGATTTGGGGCATTGTCCTGCTCTCTCCCAGTTGTTTCCTGTCACAAGCTGGGAATGCTCTCCAGTCCCTTTTGGCCTGCATGCGGGGGGGGGGGGGGCAGGGAGAGGGTCGCAGTCTGTCTGGAAACAAAATCCTCCTTAATTGAATGGAGACGCTTCGGTTTCCTCTGTGATTGTGTCTGGGTGACAGACGTTCCGCTGGCTTAGAGGTGCTGGGGCTCTGGCATGCTTTATAAGAGCAGCTTTGTGTTCCTGTAGGTGAAGTTCACCACTGGGCAGAGGGCCAGCCCGGGCCTGTGCTCTATTTCAGTCCCACTTAAACCCTGAGACTTGGATGTTGCCTAGGCTCTGGGTGAATTTCACCCGCTGTTGGCTGTGCAGTATTGGTACTAACAGGATTCTTTTGCAGTAGGTAGATTGTTCCACAAGGCACCCAAAGGGAAGAAGAGATTTAAAACAATGTCATAAAATATTTACTTAGCCCAGATGGCATGACATCGCTGCATTAGTCACTCCATTGGTTAAAGCACTGGGACTGTAGTTTATAATTACTGTGATAAAATCGTCTCCCGAAACATCCTTAAACACCCGCTTTTAGAACTGTGTGTTGGATAAACCAAATGAGACGTGCCAGAAACTCAGTGAAGTCCACTAGGGATTTGGCTATTGCTATGAAAGGTGCTCAGATACGATGGTGATGGGCAGGGATATAAAACCCTAAGATACATTGAGTTAGATAGATAAATAGATAGCCCCCACTCTATATATCCCAAGGGTGGCTGTTCTTTCTTTCTTTCTTTCTTTCTTTCTTTCTTCTTCCTATCATCAGATTAAGTATCACAAACGACATCTTCACCATTCAAATTCTTTGATTTAAAAGGTAACCATGGCGATAGCCAACCAGGCAGGCGGAGGACTTTCATATATTACCATACTATGGACAATAATCTATAGGACAAGTGAGCAAGTCATATTTATTTATTATTGACTGACACATGCTTTTACCTGCACAATGTCCTTTTCTGTTTATTTGAGGGGAACTCCACTGTCCCTGAAATTTCCCCATTTTCGCTGCTTTAATTCCCCTCCTTGCTGGCTGAGCTGTCAAAAGCCGCTTGCTAGTTGTTGAACAACCTTTAGGTTTATTGCATTAGAGGAAGTTTAAGCAGGGAAAATTAAAATGGGAGCTCACAGGATTAATGGGCATCAGAGCTGTCAGATTTGATATAAGCAGGGTGCCAGGTTGGGAAATGCTACTATGTCTTGAATCGCTCTTAACACTAAGGCAGCTTGAAGGTCACTCTGCTGTTTAGACAGATGCAAGTGACCAGGCCACAAAATTGGGGACAAGGGCAGAGTCATTAGCATTGTGCCATAAAATGTTTGGCTTTGAAATCCGGAGATGCAATTCACCGTGCGTGAAGTGCTCCAGGAGTTTTATTTATCATGTCGAAGCTCAAGGGTTAAATTTAAATCTTCCAGCCTGTGCCCGTGCTTTAAATCATGACTTTTTATACAAATGGATTGAAATACCAGCCCCTCTAGCATCCGCTGAGAGCTGTAGCCAGGGTTCCTGCAGTTTAATAAGTAGTTCGGCATCTTCAGAGCCTGCAAATGTTTATGTGCCCACAGCGTGAGATCTGCTAATGGAAATATCAAATACTGTTGCATGGAGATTTGAGTTTTCAAATATTTCAGGCCAGTGGCAAACTGGGGAAGTGGGAACACATTAGATAACAATTCAACTCCTTTCCTCTGCCAGACCACCCAGAGGTGAGGCGTGAGGGCACCATCTCCAGAAGCAACTCATGCTGCTGTGACCATTCACGGGCTCAGCAGGGCCAGCTGTGTCATTCTGAGTGGTGATTTGCAAAGGGGGAGGAGTTGGGGGACCAAGGGGAAGAATAATGTGAGAGTCCGGGTGGCAACAATTGGAGTTTTGCTATTGATTTCAGCAGGAGCAGGACAGTGCTACAATCAGGCCCTAATTCAATGAGGCACTTAAACTTGTGCTTAACATTAAGCACATGAATATCCATTGACTGCAGCTGGCAATCGTGTTCCACACATGAATTCTTCAGGCAGCTCAATCTTCTTGGAAGTTGTCATTCTTTACATGGACACACTGAGTGCCATGGGTTTGCATATGTATGTGTGAATGAGGGCTCTGGAGAGCTGCCGTTGTACTGTCCACTGCTTCATCCTGTCGGGCATGTAGCCAGCAGAGACAGCTCATGATCTGATGGCTGGGTCAGCCATCCTGGGATTGTGATCACAGCGGAAGCCTAAGGAGCAGAGCTGGCCCACCAGTTAATCAAGTAATTGTGATGACTAATACAGAAGGCCATCACAAAGATTACGTGTGTGTGTGTACGTGTGTGTGTGTGTGCACGTGTGTATGTGTGTGTGAGAGAGAGAGAGACACACACACACGCACAGGCAGATCTGTCAGGCATGACAGTACAAGGACCAAAGTATGATGTATGTTCACTTGATAAATATATTGATCAAAAAGGTAATTCAACTGGATTGTTGTTGACAAGATATTTTCAGAGCTAACAGCAAATTGATGTGGGAGAGAGGCAGCGTGTGAACAGGTGATTTCTGAAAGACAATGCCACACATTTCGTCCCTGGTAGTTAATAGATTAGGGGGAAGTCCCAATCTTTCTCTTGCCCTAACTCAAGAGGGAAAGGGAGCACATTGAGACAGCCAGCAACCACTCTGAGGTTTAAATAGCTGGGAACTATTACTCATCGTGGGTTTTTCACCATTAAAATGCTGGTTCCATTCCAACCCTTTCTTCTTGTATTTCATAGTTCAGTCTTACAATGGCGAAAAACACCATCAGATTCAGAGGCACTGTTTCTCCTGGTGTGCAGCCTTTTCCCATGATAGCCTTAATTATATTAGCAACGCTGAAAAACCAATTTTGGCATGTTATTATTCAGCCAGTGAACTCCCACTAATTTCTGACAAAACTAATAAATATCAGTGGGTGGAAGCTGGTTCACTCCAGATAATGTTAGTTTACGGCACTCAGGCCACTGCTTTGGGCTCCAGCGGATTGGAATAGTAAGCAGTGTCTCTTATTCATAAAAGGAGAGGCTAAAGAGAAATTTTATTCCCACGGGGATATTGTTTCTTGAGCATCAAAAGTTCTTTGGCCCTGTGACATCACTTCTTACACCCCCGTCACCTTTAACGTTAATCATGAAAGAGTCAACCCAATTGATATGACAAACTCATTTGCACCTGCTATGAAGTCTCCTTTCACTCACGCTGGTTTTGATCTGACTTAAATCCCTTGACATCAGTGGAATTACTGCTGAGTTACACCAGAGTGCATGAGACCAGAATCAGGCTCAGTAAACACACAGGTCTATAGATGCCCTAGGCACATGCCCCTTTTAGCCACGGTTGAGTTCCCACTTCTATCCTAATATCCTTTTTCCTGTTGCTCGTGTCTACCACAAACAAATCCCTCTGGGCATTAAATTGTTCAGTGCTAGTGTGTTCAGTGTAGAATTCGTTGGGCACTCTTCTGATACGATCATTATTATCGACTTGTATTTCAGCAGCGCATAGAGTTCCCAGAGAGGATGAAGGCCGTGTTGTGCTAGGCTCTGCACCTACTGCTAGTAAGATACAGCCCTTGCCTTGGAAAGCTAACAATCTAAATAGCCGAGACAAAGACAGGGTGGGAAGAGAAAGAGAGGCACAGAGCTGGGCCTTAAACAAGGACATGCAGCAGATCACTGGCTAATCCAGGAATAAAACCCAGATCTCCTGAGCCCTATTCCTGGATCACATTGCCATGATAGGTATGGCAGTACCTAAACAGACCACGAATCCCCTTTACTCTTTTCTCATAGACAGAATTCTAGGGTTTGTCTACATGGTCTGCACTGGAGGGGTGTAAGTTCTAGTGCGCACTAGTGTGTCGTGCATTAACTGGCCCGTGTGGGCCCAGCTGGTGTGCAGTAGAAGTTCCCGCGTCAGTGTAGTGTGTAGAACTTACGCCCGTCTTGTGCGGACTAACGTACCATGTAGACAAGCCCTGAATGACTGGTACTCTGTCCATTCCTTGGAGACTGAAGCAGAATTATTTCTTACAATATAGGCTGTGCTGGAGATATATCCAGCCTACTTTTAAATTAATCCAATGCTGTGACTTCCCGTGCTTCCCTTCGGAGACTGTGTCTATAGCCTTTCCGTGTATTATTGTTTGTTTAAACAGAGGGACTCTATTGCACCCCAGTGACCCATTGTGTAAGTCCTTTTGCATGCTGGAGCCCAGGACTGGTGCTTCTCGAAGCACTGCCTCCTGTGGGTGACTCTGAAGACATCTTAAATCCCTGGTGCCTCGCAGTGACGATGCCTTTTCACCAATCTCTGTATTTGAATGGACTTAGCGAACTTGTGTGTTGAAAAGGACAGAATGACTTTCTGCAATGTGCTTTCTAACTGGGGGCAAAGGCTCCAACCGAGAGGATATTATAGAAGGACGAAAGGAAGCTTGTAAGATCCGCGAACTGAAGCACTGTGGAAGTGAAGCTATAAATGTTTACTGGACTTTAGCCTTTCACTTGGGGAAGTTTTACTTCTGCTGAAACAGTAATTTCTCCAAGTTCACTTCGGCGAATCCATTAGAGTGACAGATTGTATTTGTTAGAGAACCATTCTGCAGTTTTATTTGTAAAACCTAAAATCATCAGCAAAGAGACAGCCCATTAAACTTAACAGCAAAAGGAAGAGGAGCTGGCAGCGCTCCTAATGGCCAGGCTGCCTGCCACAGGTTAAGTGTAGATTAGCCTTCAGTAGCATTTCACACAAGGTGCACTCAAGAGTGTAAAATAGATGCTAAAAGATTAGGGGCCAGATCTTCAGCAGCTGTGAATTGGCCAAGCTCCGTGGGCTTCGGCGGAGTTACACTGATTTATACCAGCTAAGCATCTGGCCCTAGGCATCTCTCAGTCAGGGAAATACTGGCATCAGAGGGCTGAATTTTTAAGGTAACGTGTGATCAAACTGCCCTTTGTGGAGAGCTTGGCACAAGCTGCCTTGCTTTGATGGCGTGCTACCGGAGGCTGCCTTCATTTGGAGTTAGCATGAAAGGTTCATGTTTTACCCGCAGTAAAGAAATGGTACAAGCTCTGACTTGAAAAGAACAGATGGAGGGGTTGGAAAAAAGTAGTTAAGCGCCTTAGAGGAGTAAGTTTGAGAAGCAGGATTAATTTACGTTTGACATTTTAAGGGTTTTGTTTCATAGGTTCAGTTTTCAAACCATAATTTAATTTTTTTGTGGTTCTTGTTATCCAGTGCTAAGATCTTCATGGAGTGATTTTGCCCCTCTGCATGATCAGACAGACACAGCCAGTAACACATTGTGTGGGCCAATATTCCTCAGTATTTCTCAGGCTAGGTCTACACTACCCGCCTGAATCGGCGGGTAGAAATCGACCTCTCGGGGATCGATTTATCGCATCCCGTCAGGACGCGACAATCGATCCCCGAATCGACGCTCTTACTCCATTAGCGAAGGTGGGAGTAAGAGCCGTCAACGGGAAGCCGCGGAGGTCGATTTTGCCGCCGTCCTCACAGCGGGGTAAGTCGGCTGCGGTACGTCGAATTCAGCTACGCTATTCGCGTAGCTGAATTTGCGTATCTTAAATCGACCCCCCCCGTAGTGAAGACGTAGCCTCAGTAACCTCACTTAGTTTATGAGCCAGCCAGGTTGTTTCATTGGTTTCCATGAAAGGGACAATACATTTTCACTGGCACCAGTGACAGAAATGAAATATCCTTCCATTGATATCATTGAAAGAAAGAGGTTTTATAGCACAGGGAAGAATTGTTTCATTTTAAAAATATATATATATTCTATTCCCTTAAACTCTTTTCTTATTATTACAAGGCAGAAGAGCTTCTATTTCAACCACTGTCTGAGGGATTTGAATTTAAACTAGTTATTTCACTTGGATATATTAAAATTCCATAAAAAAGTACATCTTATAAACAGCAACAGGGCTGTCATGATTAATGACACCAGCAAATCACCAGACTCATGTGGGCTTTAAACCGGATGCTCTCAGTGGAAATGACAGGCAAACCTGGGATACCCCCATGGAGACCCAGCATGGCTGCAATACCCGTTTTGTTTAGAAAGGAGAGGTAAATCTGAGACCCCCTCAGATACGGACAGACCTGGAACATGATTCTGGGTTGGCGTGACAGTGGTGGTGTGGGTCCCTTTGTGCCTGCCACCTTCTGAGATTCCATGGTCTGGGCATTGTCTTAAACTACCTGAGACACCCCGAAAGAGGAATTATGCACTGCAGGAACATGGGTATGTTCTGGAGGACTTGTGCTCCCATGTCTTCTTTAGGAATACTGGGGAAAATTAAGCTCCAGTTTAGAAGGAATTTGGTTGTGTTTGCCTCAGGTTCTTTATTTGGTTTCCAAGTGATTGTTTCCTTCTCTTACAGCTGCAAGACTCTACTTCATTATTATTTTTTTCAATATACCAAGGGCCCGTGTGTTGGCTATCAGGGGTTGTCATGCCCCATTTCCTTTCAAGTCGGCTACCTGTCATCTGGTTGTATTGGGACAGAATGGTTTGGGTTACTGTTCAGGCTTGATGGCCTTAACATTAACCTGCCTTGCCAGTTGTTTAACTGGAGAACCCCTTACATTTATGGGTTCCTCCTACTTTGTGTGTTGCTGACCGAGGGCTGCACGTAGCCTGACCAAGTGAGAGGACGGAAAGCTATCTGATGTAGTATTGACTGAACAGAGCTGCAGAGTGCATATAGCGAGCGTCACGCTACAGGTACAGGCTAGTGGAGCAAGAAAAAGGCTGTTTCCACCCATCACTGCCTTTTACTGAGCGGTGCCTGCTAGCCAATCCTGAAGTCTGACAGAGGCACTGGGAGCAACCAATGGCAGGAGTAGGGTGGGTCTGCCATTCACTAGCAGGTGCTGTGGCATCACCTGACAGGAGTGGGTTAGTCGTCAACCATGCTCCTACAACCCAGTGCTGGCTGAAGTCGCCATGACCCCTTGCACTTTCATCTAAGAGAGCTGTACAGCGATGGACAAGCATTGCTCATGTATCTTATTACTGCATAAAGATAACTTTGAAATATAAAAGCCAGCACATTTCCTCCAGCACTGCTAGTATAAAGCACACCTTGTAAATAAGATTCAGAACAACTGAAGAAGGCAGCAGGTTGCATGCATTTTTAAGCAGGTACATTTCACCTCCAAACACCAACCTGTGTCTAACCGCTCATCACGTGGTCTGTGCTGTGAAGATAAATCTCATAGAAGGTGGGTGGATCAAACCACAGTCCTCCCTAAAATACTGATGTTTGTTGTTAATGTGACGGGTTCAGTCACAGAGACCCCCTTGGGACTGTCACTTGACATGCTGAATTTACCTCTGAGCCCGTTTTCCCTGCTAGTTTGGGCCTCCAGAACCCTGCTTTGTTGAGCCAGACACGCTAACCTGCTGAAACACAGACCCAGGGTCTGAACCACGCCCCCAAAGCTGAAGACTTAACTGAAAACAGCTCAGTAAGTGCTCCTGTCTCCAGCACCCAGACACCCAGCTCCCAATGGGATCCAAACCCCAAATAAATCCGTTTTACTCTATATAAAGCTTTTACAGGGTAAACTCATAAATTGTCCACCCTCTATAATACTGATAGAGAGATATGCACAGCTTGCTCCCCCAGGTATTAATCACTGTCCCGCACCTTTGTAAAGATATAAGGTATGTGTCTCCCCTTATCCTCCTGGTATTTTACTGCATGTTTATGTCTGCCTGAGCAACTTGCTTTGTTTTTCCCCTGTTTTCCTGATGGTTTTGTTCACATTTCTATCTGCTGTTGCCAGGAAGCTGGACACTCCCACTGTTATAAATCTCTCGGGGCACCTGAATATCTTCTGAAGCTAAGTGGAATGTAGATCTTAACTGCATTTCATGCCTCCTGAAGCAACTGTGTAGAGTTTGTATCATAGTTATTGACTCATTCATCTGGGCTGAGCACATACTGTGAACAGGAGAAAAACCTCCAGGCCTGTCTACTGCTAACAGAGAGCTCAGTATTGTCAAGTGCAGTTTTAGCTTTGTCTGCACAAGAGAGGGAAACATTCATTTTAGCTGGCTTTTGTTACTGCCCCTCCTCTCTCTGTTGCTCTCTCACCAAGATGGGTGCTTGGGAGGAGGCGTGATTCTTTGGCTTGTTGGTAAGTCTGTCGACCATCAGATGTTAGCTGGAGATTTTCAGATGGGGGATGCTGTCTCGCCTTCATGTCAGATGTAAGTATTTATGGGCCTGGAGTGATCTCTGATGGTCTTATAACAGGCATCTAAATGCAGTATAATTAGGAAATGTCAATTGATTAAGCTGGGCATGTTGTGGCACAATGACAAGTGCCGCACACTTCCAGCCTGCCAGCAACAGCAAACTGCCAACCGAGCACTAATGCAGTTTCAGACTTGGGTAACACAGTGAGCCCAAAATGTCTCTAAATCTGTTATCTTGAGATTAGGTGAAGCACCAGCTCTCTGTGGGTTCCCCTGGAAAGTCACTACCGGGATTGTCTGCTGTACTCTGCGGCAGAGGGAGCATGTTAGACTGGCCTTGGAGGAAGAGGTGGCAAATCTGGGCCGCAGCTGCTCTCTGACTTTTGTGTTACCAATTGCCCAGCCAGTTAAGAATGCCAACGTTGATCCACTGGCCGTTCCAACTGTTAGAGAGGAGATGGCCAGATATGAGACTTTTCAGGGGATGCCGCTGCTCCTCTGTCTGGTGGCAAACCAGGAACTAACACAACAGGCTTCTCCCGCACCTACACTTTGGGATGGATTGTGGCCTGAGTGACAGACAGCACGTAACTGTGCTGCCTCTGGACCAGGACAGGGACCCATCTGTGACTCAGAGAGTCAGGTCAGTCCTTGCTTCCCCTGCTCCAGATGGAAAGTAAACTGCTCCATCCTGATAACTGGCATGGATTACTATGCTCTAATAAATTTGTTAGTCTCTAAGGTGCCACAAGTACTCCTGTTCTTTTTATGGATTACTATGCGCTCTGTGCCGGCTCAGCTGTGCTGGCTAGCACGTTTTGTAGATTATAAATCCAGAAGGTACTACTGTGATCACCTACTCTGATCCCTTGCTGAACACAAGCCACAGAACTTCTCTGAATTAATTCCTGTTTGAACTAGAGCAGATCTTTTAGAGAAACATCCCATCTTGGTTAAAAAATTGCCAGTAATGGAGAATCCACCACAACGCTTGGCAAAGGTTTCCAGTGGTTAATTACCTTCACGAATAACAATTCCTTATCTCCAGTCTGAATTTGTTTAGCTTCAGTTTCCAGCCATTGGATCATGTTAGACCTTTCTCTGCTAGATTAAAGAACCTGTTATCAAATTTTTGTTCCCCATGTAGGTACTGATAGACTGTGATTAAATCACCCCTTAAACTTCTCTTTGTTAAAATAAGCAGATTGAGCTCCTGCGGGTGTATGGAGTCAAGGCTCTGCCCATTCCCCACTCACCAGTGTGGAAATGGGAGTAGTGGGCCTGTGCCAACTGTTGTCTCCTTTGTTTTCAGACTGGCAATACTGGTATCCCACGCAGGGGAGTATAGGGAGCACCCTGCTCTCACTTGCTCTCTCGCACTGGCATGGAACAAGGCTCACAATTGAGCTCTTCGGCCGTTCCCGGTGCTTTGATCGCATTTACAAATGCTTCGTTCCACCTTGTCATCTGAATCTGCACTGAGAGCTTCATGCAGTTGTGAGAGAGGAAGAGATCTGTTAAGAGAAGATGTCTACCCTGCACCAAATGTGAATACAGATGGAGACACAGTGAAGGTCTTGTCAAAGGTAAGGGAATAAATCTGTTTAAAAGAATGAACATCCAGTGTGACAAGAGGCAAAGAACTGCTGATGGAGAATTGACCTGGAAAAGGACAGTCCTGATAGAAGAATGCTTGTTCGTACCAAAGCATAGTTCACAGAAAAGCAGATGCTTCTTCAGTGGATAAGCCTTTCCAAAGAACTGCATTTTGCTCCAACAAGAGTACCTGTTCAGCAAGTTCTAATCTTTCAGTGTCTTGTATACTTTCATAGGCATCTGGGGCTTGTCTGCTGTGTCCCCAGCACTGAAGATGAGGCATCTCCACAGGCTTTTCCTGGTGAACTAATCTGTTCTGACCTTTTTGAGACAGAATTCAGCAGGCAAATGCCTTGTATTGCTTACAGCTGTTGCTGTAAATTGCATTTGGCTTCCTGTTTACACAGTGAATGCCGTACTGTATCCATTTACTGGATCTGAGGGGTATCACCCTTCTCCGTTCTCTTTGAACTGAACAAGTCAGTGGCCATTCCGCATGCATCGCTCTTGGAGAGGTGCAGAGGATTATCGAGAAGAGCATATTCCTAAAACCCCACTATGGGCTGGATCCTCCACTGGTGTCAATTAGCACAGCTCCGCCGACATCTATGATTTACATAGTTATGTAAAACATTTGATGATTTCTGTGCTGATCTGCACCAGGTTCTGACCCGGTCTTTTCAATTTCCTCAAATCTCCCTCCCCCTTCCCCCACTTTGTACATAGATTTACTGTATTCCACTAGTCTTTGCCTCCAGAGCTGAAGGTAAAAGTCTGAGGTTTGGATCCATGTAGTTATTTTGCTGGGAGTTGACTGACTGTCCTGGTTGTAGCCAGAGCCTTTTGCTACAAGCCACATTACCAGTGTCTTGATTATTTTACAAAATACTGTACTCCGTCATTTCTGCTGCTGTATTTTTGCAGTGGCTTTCTACGATCAAAGGGTAATGTTCACCTCTGTGCAGAGAAGCCAGCACACGGCTTATACCCCCACATAAGTCCCACTAAAGTCCCTTTAGCATCCATTTCACCTGTAGTGTCATTTAGTTAGACACCATCTGATTGGTATTATAAATGTGCAAAGGGGGAGTTCTCAGGTTTCTTCACTCACATCTCCCTGTGCCCAGGGAGAACTCATTCTGGGATCCTAGCCTGGTTTGTTAATTTTGGGAAAGTTTGTTGTACTGCGTATGGCTAAATAGGTATTTACATTCAGTGCTTATACAAACTGACAATTTCACCTTTAAAATCAAATATCAGAAAGTATGTTCTTGTCTAATATGTCACAGATTGCACATTACACAATGCTGTGTATTCAGCAAACATGATTATAGCCACCACTTACATCCCAGAAGGTGGCCAGAAAGGCTAGAGACATTTAAAAGAAAAAAGAGAGCGAAAGCTTAGATTTTGCAGAAAATGTCGCGATGACCAGAAAACATCTTTGTTACTTGCATGAGGGCTGTCAACCTTAGGCTGCGAATCTGCAGGATAAAGCATCTTCATCTTAGTCTTTGTATTTCAGGGATCTTGGGTTTTTAGGAAGATGAGAAAAGGGTCTTCCATGATCTCCAGTTCAGTTTCCAGTTTGCTGTTGTATAATCCTGCAGAGATTTATGCATGTGCTTAACTTTGCACACGTGGACTAAAGTTAAGCACGCTCAGAACTCATGGCCAGATCGGTACCTCAGTGATTTCCAGTGGATCTGGGAGGCTGAGCTATAGGAAGAGAGAGGAATTTACTGCTATCGGTGGATGAGGAAATGTTAACTTGTGTCCTTCTCATCTGCGTGACCTTGGCTGCACCATTGCACTGAATGTGGAAGGCAATAAAATGAACAACCTCTGTTGCCTTCTGGTAGGGGTATAAAAATATAATTACTTCAACAGTGACTTATGATTCAATGAAACAGGGACCTTCTCTTTTTTGATTGAATTATGCAACGGTATTCCTAGAAGACTGGAAGCAGATGGCTAGCTCTGGTCAGGCATTTAATAGCCTGAATTACGGCTGTGTGGAGGGGAAGGTGGATGAGTTTGAATTGAGCTTGACTGGAACACATTACTCTTGCCCTTCTGGTTGCCTTGTGCCATGACACAATGGCACATTCATGTGGAAGAAAGAGGCTGGGGGATGGAGCGAGATGTTTTGCAGAAACAAATTCATGAGGCATGTCTGCTGTGGAGACTGGCTGTGATACAGACAGTGATTGTTCTGAGAGGGGCTTTTGCAGCCAGGCCGCACGGCTGAATGCTGAGTGAGAAGCAAAGTGCTGTGCAGGGGGGCATGTTATAAAACCAATGCAGACATCCCAGTGCTGTTTGTGAGATGGGGCACTGTTCACGCTAGGTTTGTTGCCTGTTCTGCAGAAACATTCATGAGGAAAAGTGGGGAAAGAAAGAACCCTGTCATGCAGAAAGAACTCTGCAAGCCATGGAACTCACTGACTAAAAGAAAAAATAAAAGCATCAGCAACGTACCAAATGCACCCAAGAATGGGACATGTCTCCTGCACATATAGTTTGCCTCTTTTGATTGCTGGGTTTATGTGACTTAGTTAAAATTAGCACAGGTTGCATATGTTTTCGTGAAAGCATGTGTGAACTCCCACATGCAGGGCCGGCTCCAGCATTTCTGCCGCCCCAAGCAAAAAAAAAAAAAAAAAATCCGCCACCAGCCCCGCGGCAGGTCCTTCGCTCCTAGAGGAAGTGAGGGACCTGCCGCCCCCGAATTGCCGCAGGTGCCACCCCTCTCCCTTGGCCGCCCCAAGGACCTGCTTGTTAAGCTGTTGCCTGGAGCCGGCCCTGCCCACATGCAAAAACATGTTTGCTGCACTCTTATGGGAGCTACAGGTGAACAGTGGGTGAGCAAGTGCCAAACCCACCACTAGGGTTTGGAAGGGTACGTTTAGTTCAGAGCATTAGTCTTCAAACAAGCCAGCCAGGAATCATCGGTTCTATAACTCACTCTTTCAAGGGAACCGCAGTCCCAAAGCTGAAATGCAAAGCAACCTCTGCTAAATAAAAATGTCTCTTTTGCCTTTCTCTTCTGACCAGCCCATGGCCCCCTTGTCAAGCTGACACACGGGAATATCTGCTGTGCGCTCCTCGACTCATAGCAGCACAATAAGACACAGTGCTGTGTTGAGAGTTTTCTTAGGCATTTTTATTCTCCTTTCCCACCATAGGAATCTCTGGGTGAATACGTCCAGGAACAACTGCCATTCTTTCTCAAGGCGAGGAGGGTGTCAGTTCCTTGTGGGGAGCAGCAGAAGTAGGGAGTTTCTGATCATGACTTGTCAATTGAGTTTAGTAGCTTGAGAGGGAGAGCAGCAATCTGTGACCGTTCTGCGCTGTTGCGAAAGGGCGTCAGTGCTGTATCTCCTGGTAAATTCTCTGACCTGCGTAAAAAGCTCTCGCCTTGTGTTTGGGATGGTTTTTCATCTTTGTTATGCTCCATTCTCTCCTGGGCAAGGTCTCCATCACTGTTTGAAGCAGTAAGAAGTTCCCCCCCGGGCCCTACTATTTAAAAAAAAAAAAGCGATTTTGCTGCTGGTGAAAAGTCCTGAACTAACAGCACTTCAGACTGAAGTTGTCTGTTTGTTCACAGAGGAGGCAAAGCAGCCAAAGCGCCAGTGCCAGCTCCCTGTGCATTGCACCCCGATGTGCCTGACTCCAACGTGGTAGAGGACAGTTCACTCTTCATGCCCTTTCACGGCTTTGCCAATGCTGCGGTGGCTAGGAAGGCTGCCAATTGTAGATGTGGCTTTGTGTTGTGTACATTTCACATTGCCTGCCTGTCTGTTTTTCTAAGTGGTATCTGAGCGCAAACAAAATTTTAAGAGTGAACCATCAGCCAGAGAGTATTTTCCCCTCCCTTTGTGACGTGCTGAGAGATCGTAAGTCTTTTCTTCTGCTGCTGCTTCTTCCTTTACTTGCCACCTTAAGAGAAGTTACGGTGGGAAAGCTCATGCAAAAAGACGGGTTGTGATTTTTGTTCAGAAAGTGGTAGGGTCTGTGATTGTTATAGCGTCTGGCAGAGAGGAGTTCCATAGCCGGGGACCAGCTGCTGCTGAGGCCAGAACCCCTGTACTTGCAAGTTTCACCCCGGGCATTGTCAACAGCAGAGTCCCATAGGTCCATACCCCATTCCTTGAACAATCTAGTCCTCCCTCCAAGTGAGAATGACTAATCCACGCTCTGCTGTGGCTAATGTGCACCTTTCTCCTGACCCGAGAGAGCTCAGATGGTAGGAACTGTCCAATACAAGAGGAGCAGGAGGTAAAGGAACCACGTAGACCTGTTTGACTCCAGTTCTCCACCTGGATGTAGCGTTGGATTCTCCAGCTGACAGTCTCTTTAGCACTAACCCCATTCCCTTTCCGGTGGCCTCAGTGCTCACGTGGTGTCTGAGAAGTGTTCTATGTGCCTGCAGTGTCACTCCATTACCTGTGTTTGGGAGGGGATAGGGAGAGGCCCTGCACTCCTAACAATGACATCAAATCACTTTCTCCTCTGGCCATGACAAAACCATCACCTGTTTGGCTTTGTTAGTGTGTTAAGTAGCCGTGCGCTTGATCTAAAAGGGGCAGTAGGTTTCTTTGACTAAGGGTATGTCTACACTACGGGATTAATCCGAATTTAGATAATTCGAATTTGGGAAACAGGTTGTATAAATTCGATTGTGCGCGGCCACACTAAGCACATTAATTCGGTAGTGTGCGGCCACACTACCCCATTAATTTAACCACATTAATTCGGTGGTGTGCGGCCACACTAACCCTAATTCGAATTAACAAAATCGATTTTGGCGCTACTCCGCTCGTCGAGGTGGAGTACAGAAATCGATTTTAAGTGCCCTTTAATTCGAATTAACTGGCTCTGTAGTGTGGACGGGTGAAGGGTTAATTCGGATTAACGCAGCTAAATCCGAATTAAAGTCGTAGTGTAGACCAGGCCTAAAACAGCAACACACTACTCAGCCTCCTGAGTCAAACTATTAAGTGTCAAACCCTCCACTTGCCCCAAGCCCAGCAATCTGGAGAACAGGGAATGGGGCAGTGAGAAGAGAACAGACGAAGACAGATGTTTCCATGACCTTGTCATGAATGAACAGCATCCGTGCCATTTCTCCCTGGCTGCCCACCTCTCCCTCCTGCCTCCCCAATGGATCTATTCATCTTGAATGTGTCAATAAAATCAAGCAGAGTATTGGCATTGTGTCAAGGTATCAGCCATGGATGTGGGTTCCATACATTAAACAGCCACACATTTTATGCATGTTATGAAGCCAGCTACTCACAGCATCACTGGGTTTATGGTGATTATCGAATCAGCCACTCATAACTAGGGGATGGGGAAATTGTTACCAATGGCTTTTATGATCTGCCCTAAATCAAGGGCTCTTTTTTTTTCCTTTTAATTTTTTTTTTTTCATTGGGGGGGGGGGAGGGCGCCACTCCTTTTTTTTTTAACTACATAGTAGTTTATCAGTGATCTTGAATGTTACATGAAATGCAGCTTTTGTTGCTGCATTGTGCCTATTACATTGTCTTGTAAAAAACATGCAAGTGTTCTTCTGGAGCTCTGAAGTATGGAGATTCATTTTCTGCTGCTCTGGTCTCTTTGTCATGGGGGGGATGATGTATGAACGGGAATTGCAAATAACTGTTTACAGCAAGCAAAGTCATGGAACAGCCTACTTTAATTTCTGCTCTCCACTGGAGACCATCTTTGCTGATGGTCGAAATTAATTAAGCAGGAAGGAGGAGAGTCAGAAGGCAGCACGAATCTAGTTCTGACATTGAAATATTAATAGTGAGATAATCAAGAAAGAGTATGTGTGAATATCTAATCAGCTTACAGTTTGCATGTTTACTGATGCAGTGAGCTTTTGGGCACAGTCATTTAGGGTAGTCAGTCAGGAGCGGAGGTGGGTGCTGGCTGACTTCTCAGTCTGGAAATAAATAATGCAGGCAGGTGTAGTGGGGCGAGACATGTTTCCCCCTTGCATTTTGATGGTTCTTCTGTCATCTCTGTGAGAACATATTGCTCAGGCTGGGTGTGTCTGGCTTCAACCTGAGACAGGCGTCCTTCCCCGGCCAAGATCACAGAACCTGACTGCTGCATAGCTTTGTTGTCACAGCAAGGCAGCTCAGTGGCGTGGTGGCTATTACATTCCTGGTCCTGTAAGGTGCTGCACATCCTCTGTTCTCACTGATGTCAGTAAGGATTGAGCGCTCAGCTTCTCATAGGGATTGGCCCTAAGAATCTAATCCTCTGTACAGAAACAAATATTCTAATGGCTCAAACCCCAACTCAAAACCTAGTATCTGTGGGTTCAGGAATGGCTCCTAATAGAGGTGTGTTGGCATATGCTGCCAAACAGTGAGCGGCTTGACTGTGCTATGCCTACGTGTATGTCAGGTCTCCATACCATTTTGCAGGGGAGCATAAGGCAACGTACATCTTGCATGAATGGCACATGTTGTAGTCATACAGTTCCCCAGCACGTGCTCCAGCCCATGGGATGTGGGGTATAAACAGCTTTTCGGGTCCAGTCGCAGAAGTGGAAAGAAAATGATGAGAAATGATTCTGTGACAAAACTGGACTGAATTTAATGAAAATCACAAAAGTAAATGTCACTATTGGCACCAGAAACAGTCAAATGCCATTTCTCACATGAATGTCAGTGTAATAAGGACTCAGGCCTTGGAGATTTTTATTGCTGTATTTCTGAAAACAGTTTCTTCCTCTAACACAACGGAAATTGGATTTTGCAGAGCTGCGAGGGATTTGTGTGCAGCAGATAGTGGTATGGAATGATAAAGCAAAAACCTGTTTACAGACCTGTTCATAACGAATGGTAGCTCTGCGCAGGTTACCAAGGAGTGGCCTGGTTTTTCAAACATTTTCTCAGGCTCTGTTGCCTAATCCCTGTGGAAGAATCTGTTATTACTACTTAAAGGGGAGAATCCTGAACTTGCCAGCTTGAATGCTTAACAAATGTGAAAAGAACTTTGTGTAATGCAAGCATACAGTAACTTAGACATTAAATTACACATGGAGATTGGTAATAGGATAGTGTACAAACCCTTTCACATGCAAGCCAATGGTTCAGACACAGTCCCAAGTGAGACTGAAAGTGGTCGCTAAATAGGTGAAGTCTGCTGGTTGTTGGTGGCCTGAATCCACTGCTCAGTCGGCAGGTGGACACCCATCCTGCTTGACACCATCTGCCCTCGTTGTTGGCAGTGAATGGATGCAGACTGCATCACCCTGTTGACCAATCGTTTCTCCAAGACTAGTGGGTGGCTGTTTACAGGCAAACTTGCACAGTTAACTAGGGAGCCTTTGCCACAGCACCTTTCTCCAGCACTCGGTGAGAGAATGAAAAGCAAATGATTTGCCATCAGCGCCCAAGGAGGTTTTGTGTTACACAGAGAGTAGCTAGTGAGGTGGGATGCATTTCTAGCGGAGGTGGTGGAATATGGTAGAATAGTGTATTTAAGCAAGAACTGGATGGCTGCATGGACTCAGATACATTAATTACTGTGAGGAGTCAGAGCATGACACCCAGCTGGGGGCAACGGAGAATACTTTTGCTGATTATGCTCCCCCCCCCGCCGCAAGGTAGGCTAATATGGTGATGGGGAGGAGGGGTTATGAGTCTTTTTTTCTGGCACAAAAAGCTTTTCAAAGGTTTGAGGGTTATTTTTCAAAAGTGGACAAGCTGTAAAGGTCAAGGTGGCAGAATTTAATCCAGCTGTGGTGCAAGTGGTGCATTTGGGCACGAGCACATGACCATGTGATGCACACTGGCTGACTGTTGGCTTCCAGTTCTTGGTTTGACCTGTCAAAGCTCTACAGGGGATCTGCCTACTTGAGAAACAGCTCTCCTCATGTGCCACATTGCGGCTGTTGCAGTCAGTGGAGGCACCTGAGCTGGAGTCTCCTTGCTAGAGAAGAGGGAGCTGCCAGCAGGGAGTTCTTCATGAAGAGCCCTCAACTTTGGAACCCACTCCCCTCCCTTGCTCTGATATCGCCCAAATCTGTTGACCTGTAGTGTATTTGTTAGGGTTTTCGCGGAGGACTGAGTGGTTGGCTATCATGGGGCATGGCTTTTTGGCAAGGGAGAGCACATTTTGCTACTTTGAATTACTGGCAGGTTAATCTAATGGGGGGGGGCAATTTCCATTGCATTTGTTGTGTCCTCCTTTTGTAAAATTAGCCCTTATAGTTGCTTATGAGGGAAAATGAACTAGAGTCTGTTTAGGTCTTGTTTAGTAAATTTACTGGTCAGAAGATACCCAGCTTCATATCATGGAAGGGGATTGAGTTAACTGGACAGTGAGAAAGTATCTGCTGACATTTAGTGGTTGGGGGTAGGTTGGGATGGGAGGAAGCGTGTTATGAGAGATCCCACGGCACTTTAAAAAACACAGCTTAATTATCTGAAGAAGACTGGAAAATTGGGAGGATGGTTTCTGAACAGGGTTGCAAGAATGCAAGGTGCCGAAGGATGGGTCATATTGACAAGTCACCTCCTTAGGCAAGGAGCCCTGTACATTTCTCCTCAGCTAGTTATCTCCCTAAGGTTCTCCATTAGTCCACTTTAATCTTTCTGACTGAAAAGAAGTGTCTCCATGCTCCATCTCATCTAAAACACTCAGAAGCCAGAAAGACATAGGTGAGGATAGCCACAGACATAACTAAGAGGGCCGTCGTATTCCTGAGGCGGTATATTGACTGTAGACACTAATATGAGCTTGCTTGTAAAATCCTGTGGTGAACATGGATGCACAGGACAGTTTGGGATTTGGGTGAGTTAGTCCCACTGTTATTAACAGGAAATACTAGGCACAGATACACTGCAGAAAGAACACACCCTTTACAGATGAGTCATTTAGCTTTAGCATGCATAGAAATGTTCCAGTGGAAAGTTTCTTTTTTGTGCATGCTGTTTAATATTCTTTAATATGCTCGTGACATTTATTGGCAAGATGTATTTCTTGCAAATATCAAAGTGAAGGATTTCAAAACATCTCATGGAAAAAATTAAGGTCAGCCTGAGGGATAATACAGGAGCAAACAAAAGATGAAATAAATGACTATCTACAAGGAAGGTACATGTAAAACGACAAGTCACGCTCAACTGTGGTCTGAAGGAAGATTGTTTACATGTGTGATGGGAAGCAGCCACAAGGCACTGGTTTTACAAGTTAGGGTGATTTACTCAATTTAAACAAGGTTTTTCTTAATTAAAATAATCTTAACATTAAAGGATTCCTTGATAATCTGTAGGTAGTTTCTCCATAGTTGTGCATGTGAACAACTTTACGCCTTGTATTTTGTCCACCAATTAGCGGAATTTGATTTTAACTTATGATGCGGTGTGTCTGGGAATGCTTGTCTTGACTATCGGGCAGTGTTCAGAATGCTGTAGTTAAAGCTGCGAACATAAGAATGGCCATACGGGTCAGACCAATGGTCCACCTAGCCCACTATCCTGTCTTCCAACAGTGGCCAATGCCAAGTGCTTCAGAGGGATGAACAGAGTAGCAATCATCGAGTGATCCATCCCCTGTCGTCCAGTCCTAGCTTTTGGCAGTCAGAGGCTTAGGGACACCCAGAGCATGGGGCTGCATCCCTGACCATCTTGGCTAACAGCCATTGAACTTATCCTCCATGAACTTATCTAATTCTTTTTTTTACCCCATTATAGTTTTGGCCTTCACAACATTCCCTGGCAATGAGTTCCACAAGTTGACTGTGCGTTGTGTGAAGAAATACTTCCTTTTGTTTGTTTTAAACCTGCTGCCTATTCATTTCATTGAGTGACTCCTGGTTCTTGTGCTATGTGAAGGAGTAAATGACACTTGTTCACCCCATTCATGATTTTTTAGACTTCAATCATATCCCCCCCTTAGCGGTCTCTTTTCCCAGCTGAACAGTCCCAGTCTTTTTGTTTGTAACTTATATACTAATGATGCCTGGCCAGGAACTTGTATCTCACAGTCAGGCATATCACAGAGCTAGCGGGTCACTCTTGTCTGCTTATTCCTCTTCTTCCACAGTCATGGAACTGGAAGGTTGTTTTGTTTTGTCTGTTTGTTCTTGCCTTGTGGCTGCTTCCCATCACACCCGTAAACAATCTTCCTTCAGACCACAGTTGAGCGGGACTTGTCGTTTTGCATCTACCTTCCTTGTAGACAGTAAAACTTTACATTTAATGTTCATCACTAGGTCACTGTAACTCTCACCGGGATGAAACTAGACGAACCAGCTGACCAGCTGGATGCACAACTGAAGATGAAATTGACTTGGGGCCCAATCCTGTGAGGGGCTGGGGGCTTCCTGTGAAGTGCTGAATGCCCTGAACTCTAAGGCTGAAGGTAAAGCCTGGCAGGGGGTCCAGCTCACGCAGAATGTGGCAGACCACCTCCTCAATGGGACAGGCTGGCCCATCATCCCTGTCCCAGGTGCTGGCACTGGGGGGCTGCCGCACCCCCTGGCTTGACGTGGTTTCCATCATAGACAGGGTTTACAGTTTGGTTCAATGGCTCTCAGCACCCCCACTATACAAATTGTTCCAGCACCCCTGCCTGCACTCTAGTCCCAAAACTGGCTCATAGTCCACTTCCATTACCTCTTCAGGGCTTTGGTTCTTAATTTCAGAGCCATCCAAAGTACTAGTCCAGTACCAATCCACACATTGAACAGTTACAATACAATGTATAGGGAACACCTGTCAGTGGGATAGGCAGAAGGTGTAGACGGTTATGAAAACCAGGTTTGGGAGCAAATGACTGAGCTTTGGGAACTGGGAGGCTCATGGAATGGGATGTAATTGTTTTATTGGCAAGTAGTTTAGGTAAAGAAATTTTGAGACTGGATTTTATGTGATGTAAGGAGTTTAATTCAGTGTAGAGAGGCAGAGAAATTGTTCCAGATGGTGGAGGAAGAGTGGAAGAAATATTTACTGTCCACTCTGGAAACAAGGACAGGGAGATGTCTGGTCCTTGAACAGTGTCAGAAACACACTCAGAAAATGGCAAGAGATGAGGTGTTCAGAGGAGAGGCAAACGTATAGAAGACATTGCAAATGAGTGACTCAGTCGTGGCCCATATAAGTTAATGGCTAAATTCCCATTGACTCGAGTGGGAACAGGAATGGACTGTTGGGGAGAGGCTTTACACAGGATCCTCCAATGAACAGGAAGTTGAATGGAGATTTTGGAGGATGGAGAGAAATTGGTTTTGTTTATGGATTCAGGAGAGGAGATGACTATGAAGTCCTGTTTAATTAGTGGAAAGGCTTTTAACTGTAATTCCAGTGCCAATTAGTGCACCTGTCAGATTAAACGATGGTGGAACTGCAAACAAACAAACAAACAACAAACCAAAACACCTTTGGCAGCTTCCAGTTCTGTGAATGTGGATGAAGAGGAATAAGCAGATAAGAGTGACTTGACAGCTCTGTGATATGCCTGAGTCTGAGGTACAAATTCCTGGCCAGGCCTCATTAGTAAATCACTTTTCCAAACACTCTCTTGGCATATAAAAGAATTTTTCCCTTCCTGATTTTTTTTTTTAAATCTAAGAAGTTACAAACGACATGACTTTATGGCATTTTAAATATTTAAAACAAGACTAGAATCTACAGTCGCGACCTTTAACAAATGTACAGTAATGTGAGAACAAATTTGCTTCAGAACAGCTGCTATCTCGGTACAAACTGGCATGAAGATTAGGAAAGTAATTGGCTAGTTTTCAGATAATTACCGTAATTATAGTGACACCATTTGGATCCCATCTAGCTGTGTTTCTGCTGCACGTTGGATAATTTAATAATTGGCAACATTTAAATCGACAGTGAAGGTAAAGACTTTCCTGGAGTGTAAATCCTGAGCAGGTCAGAGGTGGGAGAACATGAGAGAGTCTGAAGGGAGTGGAATTGGCTTTTATATATATGGCTTCATTCTAGGGCATTCACACGACGTTCTCAGGAATCTAGCGGGCTGGACAATTATCTGCTGATTGCAGTCAGCCGAACAATCAGTGTTTGAGTTCCAAGCTCTGTTCCTTGGCGATAAAGAAGCACCTCTTACTGGTCAGATTAACGTTGTCTCCTGGCCCCCGTTGCTCGCAAGTTATACTCTCTGGCTGACCTAGGAGCAGTGCTGACAGGTTACAATGGGAGCAGCACCCTGCTCTTGGCCCTAATTCCAGGTAACAGAGACATGGGCCTATGGACGGGCAGAAGAAAGAATGAAAGGAGAAAAATGGGGTAAATTCATGACAATCTCCCCTGTCCCCAGCTCTGATTCCTGTTAAATGTGCAACCTGTGCACCTAGCCATCCTCCTTATGTAGGTATTCGTTTGGTGTTGAATAACACAGTGCAGCAGGTGATGGTTAAGTGATGTTTGGGGCAAGGACCATATTATTGTTCTTTTCATACAGTGCTTGGCAAAGTGGGTTCCCTGGTCCATGATTGGGGCTCCGAGGGACTACAGTAATACAAGCAGTGATAATAATTAACAATGTCCTGTTACACACCAGTTCTAGCTGAGAACCACTTTTAGTGGGTATATTGTTTGAGTGGCCATTTATCACCTCTGGTCTCACGTTTGCCTTCAGCTTATGTTTGCGGATTTTCCCCCAGGAGCAAAGCTCTGTCCATACCCTCATCCTCCAGAGTGTTGGGTTTATCTAGTTTCAGAAACGTTTTCTTTCTAGATATAATTTTTCTAGATATAACCACAAATTATTCAGGAAACCAAACGTTCCTTAGAAGTAAATTGAGTCTGTAGCACCTAAAAACACAGAGGCATTGCTAACACCTCAACGGTTGCTCTTTTCCTGGATTGACCTTATTTTCCTGGGGCTTTCATTGGATTTTGCCCTTCTTACACACTGGGTCTGATTCTCCACTGCCTTGCATTTTATGCAATGTTTTATCCCCCTTTTAGCATGGGTACAGGGTGCACAGAGATTCAGCCACTGATGTATATCTTGTGAATCAGGCCCTGCAAGTTAGTGTCATTCGGGCTGGGTTCTACTTGTTCTGTTTTTATTTATTTATTTATGTTTGCTTTTGTTTTAGGCAAAGTATTTTTAGCTGCCCTAGTTCTGTTTGGCACCCATCAAAGCTCAGCACTTAAAGTGGATTAAACTGCATTCAGGTGCTTTTGGGCTGGTAGCCAAGAGCACTTCCTGGAGCTGGAACATGGATCCTCTGGGGCAGGCCTGACTCTAGTTAATAAGGCCTGCCAGGCTGCAAGAGAGACATGGTACGACATATGCCTAAGCATGTCACGGCACACGGTACCAGAGATTTCATTACCTTCTGTCTCTCGTCCCACTTGCATCATGTGGACAATGCTAAGTGGAGAATTCTCTTAAGATTCCAGTCCTGAAGGCAGTTCATCCAGGGTCCCTGAGAGTAGAAGGGGTCAGAGGTAAGTTTAGAGCCCAGCTGAGGGATGTCTTCCGAAAAGAATGCAGCTGGTAGAGGCAAATTGGGCATGTCTGCTGGAAGACTCTTAGCGCTGAGCCAAAGCATGGGGTCACTGCCTCTGAGACTTTGCAGTTATTAGAACAAGGATCTGGGAGTCTCTGGACTCCTTACTGCTGTATCCAACTTGCTGTGTGCCTTGCTTAGAACAAGACACTTAAGGCATCTCTGTGCCTCAATTTCTTTTCTGTAAAGTGGAGATAATAACACATACAGGCTTATAGTCAGACTTGATTAGCAAATGGCTGCAAAGTGCTTTGCCATCCCCAAGCACTTTATAATGTTTTACTTTGTGCATTAGGCTCCTCTTTGCTGTTTTCAGCAGATCCTTTCTCATGGGTCCAGCACAGGCACCTGCTGTGTAGGTTTGCAGAAAAAGAAAATCCGTTAAAGTGCGGGGAAGAAATACTATGCATTATTGTATTGTACTACTGTATTATGAGGGATGCTGGACACCAGCTGATGAACTGGAACCTCTCCTGCCCCATGGCCCATAGCTGCTGGGAGAGCTTTATGCCTGTGATCAGCAAGGCCTCTTGTCAATCCCTTATTTTCTAGGATCTACAGGGCTGGCTTGTGAGATTTGCGCACAGCCTAGCGAGGAGGCCTGAGCCAGGCCGAGCTCCTGGAAGGGTTTTCCCTCAGGAAGACATAACCCCCACTTCCCGAGTAGCTGATTGAACAAGAGACTGACTGTCTCCCTGTGGGCTGGTGTGAAGTGGGCCAAACTCACAGCCCTGCCTTCTCCCCTCCCGTCACATATCATTTGAGTACAGGGAGTGCAGCTGTGACAGGCCCTACTGCTAGCTGCCCAGAGGACCGAGAATCCTACCACTCCCCTGCGTACCTGCATGAGAGCCTGTTTCTCTCTAGGCCTGGGTTTTTTTTAATCTATCCTGGTATTCCTAGAGAAATCTCACATACTCATTAGACACAGCACATACATGACACCTTCCATGACCAAAGCTGCGTACAAACATTAACTAAGCAATGATCTGCAGAGAATAATCAGAAGCCACTGGGAGATTCTTCACGAGGCTATTCTGACCACAGCCAAGCTTCTCTCTGTGTTGCTGGGTTGTATGTTCTCTCTGCCCTCGCACTCTGCCTGCATTTGCGTTGAAAAAGCAGATGGCAAAATCTCTGCCTATCAGATCTGATTTTCGTTTTCAGCGTAGCTGCTTTGTGATACACCAGGGAGCGACTGTTACTTAGACTCGCTTTCTGCTGGCTGCTGTGTGGGGAATTGCAAACTTAGGAACCAAAGCATTTGTGCAGCTTTGCCTTTTTTTTTTTTTTTTTAGCATGTTAACTCCTTGGCAGGGCTGGAGCTTCCCCTGCTGACTTCCCAGGTATTTTTCATAGCTGTCAGTAATCCCTTCTGTGGGTACCATGGAGTTAACTAGCACAGCCTCCTCTGCTAGGTGACTGACTAGTCCTCCAATTTACCTTGTGGCAATTCCACAGAAGGAGCGAGCGCTGGATTCCTCCTCCACAGGCTAGCAAGGAGCTGGGCGCTCCAATGATTTATAATCTCAATGCCTGAGGAGGTGGCTCAGTTCACTTTGTTTCCCTGAATCCTGGGCAGCTGATGCAGCCGTTGTATGTTTACTGCAGCATCAGACCGAGCTCGTACACACACAACACTGTCAGGCACAGGTCCGAGGCGGACACAGTTTGTCCCTATGGGGAAGAGGAGAAGTTTAGGAAGCAAAGCAGAAAATGGCAGCTCAGAAATTACACTGAGCCCCCTTTGCTGGCGCTTTAACATTTAATCCCATCCGGCTCTTGTGCTGGAAGAACAGGAGAGGGTTAAACTCGCGGTCTGGTGCCTAGACTCACCTTGGGGGGTTTTTTGCATGGAAAAAGCATATTACAAGAGCAAAGATAATGGTTGCAAAGGGCTTTGGTGAGGGCTGCTGCACATCACAGTGCTTCTTTCCCATTGCCCTGTAAATACTGCATGAGCTGCCACACTTACAGCTTCCACCAGATTGTGCAATGAGCCACATGAGAAGCTCTGAACTTCGCTGACCTGCCCCACTGTGAGTTCACTAGTGAAGGCAGCCGCTCACAGCCCCGTGCTGCATTCCAGTGCACTCCTTCATTGCAGTTCCTGCTTCACTTCACCTTTTACAGAAGCCTGAAAGCTTCAGTGCCTGAGTCCCTCCCCCCAATACCTTTTGGAGCAGTGACTAGGGGAGGTCATGGAGGAATGGGCGCCTCATGCAATGCAGGATTTGCAGTGCTGCCAACCTGACTATTTTCCTCAGGCTTCTGCTTCATGCAAGTTCCACTGAGCAAAGCACTGAATATTGTTGTGCTAATTCTCCCAGCGGCCTGGCCAGCTGTAACTGCATCATGGACCAGCGAAGGTGCTTTTCTCTGTAATAAATCCATTTGACCAGATAGGCTTGACAGCTTTCTTCAGGCCCGTTTGATTTGGGGGTGCCTGAAAAATCCAAGCAGAAGGGGGATTGAAAAATGGAGATGTTGTTGAAAAACTTAATCTGCCACGCCAGATGTCGACTATCTGTGCGGGGTTCGGGAGAGGGTGGTTTGTGGGGAGAACCGGAGGTATTTTACAGTGTTAGGGTTGTCTTATGCAGTGGCAAGTTGTTTGCTTTATTCCAGGGATGGGGTTGTATTTGTTCTGCCCCCATGCCCTGCCTTGGTAGAGTTAATGCCAGTCACAGATAACGGATGGATGTGTACCAAGGAAACGTCATTGCGGTGGGAGAGGAGGGAGGGAGCTGTCACAGGATGCCTGTTTCCTAGCTATAGCTTCCTCCCCGACATTGATTTATGGCTGTAAAGAGGCCGGGTGTATGGAGGTGGTATAAATCTCATCCAAAACAGAAGAAAGGAGGAAATTTACACTCACTCACTATGCAAAGTTCAGCTTCCCAGCATATGGAATGCAGCCTTCCAGTCCATTGCTGAAGCACTGAGTCGCCCAGTAACGAGGCAGAGATCCTTAATTTCAAAGGGTCCGTGTGATGGGGGACTCTCCTTTTCTGAGGAGACTTTTCCTGCTCTTCAGCCTAAATTTTCATTTTATTAATTTCATCATGTTCCTGTTTATACTCCGTTGTACCACCCTAAATAATTACTATTCAGTGATCACATCCTTCAAATACTCATCATGGTCTCCTTTAATAGTCTCTTAGCAGCTGCAAACTCTTTGCATCTTTCTTTTTCAATCAATCCTCCTCAGACCCCTAATCATTTCTGTTCCTCCTCTCTGAACTCCTTCCAATTTGCCTACATCTTTCTGCTCTTGTCTGAGTGTCCTAAGCATCCATTTGGCTCGCAATCAATGTTCTGGTGTTAAACTCTTGAGAGCTGATATGAGAGAGAGAGAAAGATACCAAGACAATAGAAAGCAATTGGGGAGATTACAGACATAGCAGGTGGTTGTTACTAGGTATGGAAATGGTCTTATTGTCACAAGGAGCTGGTTTAGACTAAGAAGCTTTCTAATAACAGAGTGTGAGGAAAGACAAAATACTACCTTATTGTTTTTTCCAGAGTTCAGTTTCAATTGAAAATCTGTCAATGTTTTCATTTGTTAAGAATAGAATGGATAAAAAAAAAACAGACCAAGAAGGAAGGAGAAACAGAGGTGGATCCAAAGTATTAATCAAAAGCAGAAATCTTAGTCAGGTTTTCAAGTCAGCCTGAAAACCTCTGATCTTTCAAGGACTGAAGACTGTAAATAGCATTTTGAAGCAATGGAGGAAGTAAAAAATTAATTAGAATTCTGAGATCCAATCCCAGTTCTCCCACAAGCAGCATTTATTAAGATCTCACTGAGGCAGGAAAGATTGAACAAGGGACTTATGGGACCACGAGGTGGAAAAAAGAATTAATCAGTTTGTCCCCGAAGACTAGAGAAATCAGATTATATGAAACTGAAAGTTAAATGAAAGGAGGGGGAAAGCAAGGAGATCTGAGAACCCGAAACCACCTGAATGTTAAATTCAGCCCACATTCAGGTTGATAAGACCATTTGCTTAGTCTCACACACCAAGAACTTGCATTGCTACCAAAGAAGTCCATAGTGTGAAAGTTTCTCCTGATGTCTTTAGTTTTGTAAATGTTACAGGTAGGCCCAGTGCCTCATTCAGCCTTTCTTCATTTACACTGTGTGGTTTTCTACTATGTTTTGTGGATTGCTGAAGGAATACAGAGCATTTTCACCACTGGCTCACTGCTCCAAATCTTGTTTTGTGTCAGTACTGACCAAACATCATCACCCTCTGAGAGTTCTTAGTGGATAGGTGTCCACAGATCATGACCATACACTGTCACAATTGGTCATAACAGCAAAGAGGCCAGCGATTTTAAAAGAGAGCAAAGACTCAATATCCTCTCAGTCCTAGACTTGGTCCCTATAGGTTGGGACTGAGACACGTTGGCAGGGCTGTTTAGGGAAGCTTACCCATGTTGTTCCTACACTGTACATAAAGGGAAAACTTCTGTCACCAATGTTATCAATCCCGCACATTTCAGAAGCAATAAAATTCAATTATTTCTGTTCTGAAGTGTAAAACGTTTTCCTCTCTCTTTTGTCTTGGTTCTTTTCTTCCTCGCTCCAACCTGACCCCGTGGGAAAGGTCACTAGGCATCCTACAACCTAATGAGCTGTGACAAATGCTGTTGATGGTGACCAAGGACTGAGTTTAACAAATACTAGTCATGGGATTTGGGCCTGTTCGTTTCTTGCGAGTATCTGTATCATAACTGGGCCTTATTCCACACTTACTGAAGCCAGTGGCAGAAACTACCACCACTGACTTGAAGAGGAACAGGATTAGGCTCTTTGTTATCCTATTTCTCCCTCTTAACAAACCCTGATATAAATCATATAGGAAAATGCATCCATATACTTAAAGGAAGCAGCTGAACAGTGGAGCATAATTTGTTATTCTTAGCAATTTTAACTCTAGAACACAGGTTCAACCAGAAAATAATCATCATTTCCCAGTGTCTCTGGAAGATGCTGGCTTGAGCAAATCCATACTGAAATACAAAGTAAAGATTCTACCCTTCCAGGTCCAAACATGCATTCAGAAGACTGAAATGATGTTTGGATGCTTTCTCAAAATCATATTCAGGGGAAAGATGCTATTCAGGCCAAATTCTGGCCTTATCGAATTCATCTCCTTAATGGAAGGCCATTTGTAATACAACTCGGTGCCTGTTTACTTAATAAACTCGCAGCTGACTGCAAAGCTGAAGGCAGATTATTAGCAGGCGGCGAAAGGAGAGAGGAGGATGTATTAACAGGCCAGGTAGGGTAGTAGCCTGCCTCTGCCGAGTTATAACAGCTTTGTAATAGGATGTGTTGTAACAAAAAGCAGTCAGAAAAGTGGGATAATCTGCAGACCCCACACTACTATTTCATAGCACAAGTATAAAATACCATTGGGTATGGTGATAGGGCAGTACATCAAAATGATGTAAGGTCTGTGTGTGTGTCTGTATTGGAAATTATTATCCTAGTCCATTCAAACCAGACCTCAAGCATTTGTTCCAGGTCTGTTGGAGAGCCAAGCCAAAATTCACCCCACTGTCAAGTCAATTTGCTATTAGTATGCAAAAGGCATTATCCTGTCTTGAATAAATCCAAATTAACTCCTTCTAATCCAGTTAGACATAAGGAAGGCCCCTGAATTGCCCCCTGCTTTTACTTCATCTCTGTGTCTTTATACATATTTATGACAAAATCAATACAAGATGTTCTGTAATTAAAAGTCCTTCATATTTTGTGCACGTACACACAGACACACACACATGGGTATGGAACAGTGGCTAAAATGTTTGTTGGCTTCAGAACGGATGATTCTGTCAGCAAGTGTTTCTTCCCCTTTTCAGGGAGTTTTAAAGTGTTTTTACAATGCTGCCTACCCTGATTTACTTCCTTCCAGAAATTATTAACAGCTTTGCAGATCAGTTCACACAACAGTACAAATATATCTAAAATCTGGTTGGTGCTATTACACTTGTTTTTCGGAAGTACAAAGCACACAAAAGTCCAGTAGAAGACAATGAGACATGCAGGTGCTCAGCATCTCTGAAAATCAGACTCAAAGCCCTTAAAAAACTAGTAGATATGGGAGGCACACTTTAGTGACTATTAAATTCTCACCAGAGCTTTTAAAACAAACCAGACATTTTTTAGACATCAGAAACACTTTATGTCCGGAATTCTGTGGATGTTTTAGCGTGACATTACCTTTTCCAGTGTTGATAATCTAATCAGAATTTCTTGGTAACACTTTGGAACTTAGAGGATTGTCCAGTAGCTAGGGCACCAGTCTTGGATTGGGAGCGAGACCCAGGTTTATTTCCCTTCTCTGCCATAAACTTCCTGTGTGACCTTGGGCAACTCACTTAATCTCTCTGTGCCGCACTTCCCTACTTCATAGCTTTGTTATGAGAATAAAAAACTGTGAAGCATGCAGGTGCTGTGGTAACATGGGAGCCATATATATGCCTTAAAGTTATAGATAGATGGTCTCAGTAAATATGTCAGAAATTCATTAGGCACACAGCCGAACTGCAAAGAAAATTAATATCCATCAGTTTTAAACTCCTTAAAAGTGTCGTCACCAAATCTGAGTCTGGGGCAAGACTATCATTTACTGCAGGATTTGGGGATAGGATTCATTCAAGCCTGTACTGTAAATCTCACACATTTCACAGAACACACAGTTTTTGTGGAGAACCCATGGACACACCTGAACTGACCTCAGTCTGTAATCTCCAAACAGATCACTGCTATCTTGCCATTTCATTATTTTGTGGCATATCTTTAAGTGAAATTAACTTGTGCGTTTATTCAGCATCCGCATGGGGCAGTCTGTGATATTACTACAGTGCCATCAGTGGGTGGAAGTGGGAAGGGAAAGAATGCTTCAACATAGCAGTGAAATTCTTCTGGGAGACAATTTTACTTTCTTTTTCCAGTGGAATCAATTGAGTTCATCATGGAGAGGAACTTCATGACTAACAGTCTGATTTCTCTCCACTCCGCCTTTGGTGGTCATCTTTAAGAGGAGGAAAAAAAGAGATCATGTTCATCATACTTGTAGCTGAAGGCAGGAAAAGTGCTTCCAGGAGACTGGCTGTCTATTTATCTTGCCCTGGTTCTTAAACCACCACTGTGGTGGTATCCGAGTGTCTTATACATTTCTTAAAGTATACATGTGAAGATTTCTGTTTCTGTCTCTCCTTCCCCACTCTGTAGGCATTTTTAAAATGTGTCCCCAAGGGAGGCTGAGTATAAGTTGTCAAATCATAGAAGTTAAAGATGGACAATAACTATTAAGCCATCTATCCCATCCCCAGTCACTGCAATATTATATTCTTCACCATATTTTTCAGTAAAATAATTTGTCCAGTCCAGTTTTAAATGCCTCACGTGATGGGACCTCTGCTGCTTTCCTTGTACTGAGGATGCAGATTTGGGGCAGAAATACTAAGGCAGTAACATCACCTTTTGTTCCTGTGAAAAGCCTCATTTTAAGAGTGCTGTACTCCACAGATTTTTTTAAAATTCATGAATAAGTAACATCCTGATTTGACCCTGTGAACTGTCTTTACCCCCCTAGAAATGGCGCTATTTTCAATGGGTTGTGGTGAAACAAGAAAAAAGTGTACTTCAGTGTTGAGCCCATCCTGGTAGAGAGACAGCCTTCCTTAAATTTGTAAGAAATGTGAGGCAGTAAAAGTCTTTCTTCAAAGAAATCCCCCCCATCTCTGTGTTATGTTTTCAAAAATTAAAACTACTTCAGGTAATAAATCATCTTGTGTTGATAATGCTTTGGGTATTTCAAGCAAGAAAGATAACTAGCAGGAGCAGTCAATTAAGAAAATGAGTCTGACTTTTCCAGGGGATATGGAGTGACTTTAGCAAATTGGAATATCGTGAAAGATCACTTACTCTCCTCATGGACGCGAAGTAACAAAGGGAACCCAAACATAATTTTGTAAGATTTAATTAATTGTTTTCTAGATAATAGTTAATGAAAATTGCTGCTTGAGAGTCAAGGTACTTGAGTGATACCTTAATGGATGAAATGCACTTCCACAGTCCTCTATGACACATGGCTAATGCTCTTAAGCAACTAAATATATTAAATTTCACCTTGAGCGCTACCCTCTGAGTATAGCATATCTCACCCCCTGTTTCTAATAATCTTAGTGAGACAAAACTTGCCTTGGATTTAAGGTAAATGAATTGCCAATTTGGGGTTGCAAGGAAGGCTTCAAAAAACAAAGCAGATTTTGCACAGTTCACTTTTCATATTATGTGCATGCATATATATGGGACCAGTCAAAGAGCGGAAACTCTGTCTGGGCCCCAGGAGCGCATTCTCCTTCTGAAAATGTTGATGAAAATCATTGTAATGTGGGTGCATAGATGAAAGAGCAAGTTGTTTGTATTTTCTGTAATGTTAGACTTGGAGGTAGAACCTGAACCCAGCGGGTGGGGAAATCCTACGTGGATTGCAAACAGTATTGCACATTCATGCATGAAGGCATGATTTTGTAGCTCTGGTTTTCAGTCCTGTGCAATCTGTCTGTGGGTTAGGAGGAGTGACTGAAAAGTTTCCATATTCCTTTTGCGTTGAAAAAACCATCGTGGAACATGATCATGATTTGCATTTAGTAGTGAGCCGTTGTGGGGATAAACTACGTTTTTAGTGATATCATTTGTCCACAAATCTGCCAGCTGTGTGAACCTCTCCACTGTCCTCCACATGCACTCACAGTAAGGAATATAACCAGAGTAAAACACTTCCCACATGAGCTTATTATTTTCCTGTCAATGCTGCCAGCAAGTTCATACATGTTCATTTTGAGACAGTGCATTGCATGAACCTGTGCTTTTTATGTCTCTCTTCCGTGCAAGATCTTCACCAGCTGTGCCTAGATATTAATTGATTTTTCTTAAAGTACTTTTAAATTAATGTAGTGCTGCTGAAGGGTGCCAGATTAACAACTCTAGAGACTGAAGCTTCTGCACATTGCTCTGCCAATGTACCTCAAAGCTAACCTGGAGGGAATCTCTGAGAATGAGAGCCTTATTTAACATCCAACCTCAATTCTTGGTCACTCTACTGAGAGTGCCAACAAGTGAGCCAGGTCGTTTTTTTGCTAGGGTCACCTGTCCACTAAGAACTAAACTGAGATCCCTACGTATTTTACACAGGTCACCCAATAACTATTAGATGGTAACAACTTCCTGTCACTCTCAAACTGGGCATTTTCCAACCTAGAGGTAAAAGGCTCCATAGCTTGTTTTTATGTCCCTGGAATATGGCATCAGATTTAAAATTAAATCAGGAGACCCACAACACTTCTGCAGATTCAGAAGACTTTTTTTTTTTAACAGTTAGATTAAAGGTAGCTCAGCTTGTTTTTTAACAAGATGCTAAGTGCTGTGTTTGCATGTTGTGAACACAAGGCTTCTTTGGTCTGTAGCAAGTCCAAATAAGTCGCCACGCTAATTTACTTGCAATTCCCTCTGGATGCTTGAACATTAATTAGGACTGTGAAGATAGAGTAATCAAGTTAAGGCAGCCAATAAACCCAGGATCCCTTTTTAAATAAAAAGTGAATCTACCCGTAGACAAGTACTTTCCATTCAATCTATCACAGTGCTCTAAAATTATTACAGATGCCATGTAAATAACTGTGTTTTAATGATTGATTGAGATCTTTCATGGAAACAGTCTTTAATGGAGTGTAATTTTTAGTTATAAACAGTGTACAGTAGCCAAATTCTGCTTTCACTGACACATGTGGATCCAATTAAAATCTTTGGTGCTATACACATGTAACTGACAATAACATTCAGCCCTGGATGTTTCAACTGGTTCTAACACAAGTTTTCCTGTAATATACTGTACATATATAAGGTGTTCAGCAGGTAAACTATGATATATACGGAAGGGATTGGTTAACCTGTCAAGCTTTGGGTGCTCTACAAAGACACAACTGTAGAACCCAGCATAGAGTAAGAGATGAAAGACCACACAGCATGTCTTCTTCCTAACGAAATTACAATTTTAGGATTTCACTTCTGAGAAAAGATGCTAACAGAAACTTCTCTTCTCTAAAGACTTTATTAATGTCTCTAAAATGCAAGCTTGGGAAGTCAGAGGCCTGGAATTCTGCCTCTATGTTGCTTTTACATCATAGGCAGCTAGCCAGAGGGCAATAAAAAGGGCAGATATTTTTTAATGGGAGACAGAACAGTACAGCACTCCTGTCTCCCTGAGTGCCTTATATAACTTGATGCCCCTATCTGGCTCCTTGTTCCAAAAGTCAATAAAGCAGGTCTTGTAACTTCAGAGAGGAAATATGGTCCAGTTAATCAGAGAAAATTCTGAAGTTACATCTAAAATCACAAATCAATATTCACTCTGTAATGTGCTGCTCTCATAATTGTACCTAAACTCTGCATTAATTAATACATAGTACCTTTAAAATGAGGATCTGGAGGGAGGACAGGAATTGCAAATTGAAAACTTGTGCAATCCCCTAGTAATGAACAAATGAAAACACCAGAATTTTCTAATCACTTTCCACAAAAGAAGGCATATCCAACAGGATAAAATATTCTCAGCCTGGTTAAAAAGCCACAAACAGATTGGTGTAATTGCTCATAAGTGCCTACATTTTGTCACGCCTTTTTGAAACCACTCATTTGGGAATTGGGCACAGCCTAAATACTGAGTCAGGGTAAGCCATGCTGTATCTTTCAATGAAATGGACTCAAAGTGAATCTTCATCTAAATGCCAAAGGCTCGAAGAAAACAGACAACTAGGAATGGCCCCCAAAGAGCCATTAAGAGGAAGACTTTGGCTTTATCTTTGGCTGCCTGCTTTGCTGTAGAGTTCCTCTTTGGTTTTTGGATTGTGTGTCTGCATCTGTGCCTGTGACATAGTTTATTAGAATGTGAAAGACTTTTCAGAATCTTGTTTAAGGAACATGTGGTAAAATAGATTTTATCTCAGATCCAATTAACAGCTGAGTTACACTACTCTAGTGAAATAAAGGGCAGTGAGTCTCTAAGACTCTATTTACATGATTTATTAGAAAATGGCTGTCTACAAGAGCGGGTGGCAGCAGTTATGTTTAATTTATAAGGACGCAATGGGGAGAGGGCTCAGATATCAAGCTGTTGGAGATTTTGATTCCCCAGCACAACACTAAAGCTGTTAAAAGCCCAATACCACTAACAGATCTAGCTGTTAGCAGAACTAAATGGCATGCCAGACCCAGCATGCCAACTGGACTTGGCAAAACAGCTGATAGGAAATGCCATTCATTTACGCTGCGTGGTCTCAGGTTTATTCAGAGGGAAATGCTGACAATTGAGTTCCAGGGGGAAAAGAAGATGAATTCCCCAGTCTTTATGAGCGTAGTATGGCTGACAAGCAACGTGTGTAGTTGAGAGGTTTTGAAGCAAACATCAAGATGATATAAAGATGAGAGAATAATGTATTTGAAACTCCACATTTTAAGCATTTTGCAGGCCAGCAGAGGACATTCCGCTGACAGTCTTGGATAAGGTCCACCATTTGGTGTTTGTATGTTTATAAAAGAAGCATGGGAGGATTTTCAATGACAGACTAAATCCACGCAGTCCTTCTATCAGACCAGTTAAAAAGATTTTCCCCCTCAGGAGCTACACTGTATTGTTCCTAACAAAGAAATGTTTGATAGCAATGAAAGTAGGTAGGGTGGGGAGAATACAGAGCAGGTGTAATTTGTCTTGCACTTCCCTCAGTGTTCATGCAAAATAGCTGCTGTACTCGTCTTTCATAGTGATGTGTGATGGTCAGACCGAATGCCAGATGCCAGTTGATATTTTTGGAAGAGGCTGTTCTAAAACGTCAAGAAAATACAACTACAAATAATAAGCTATTTCCGTGTAGCCAATATAAATAAAAATATGTTTTGCTTCTTGTTGAATGACACTAGTGCTGCTTTGAGCTCCCATGCTGAGAAGAGGATTCAAATGCTCTATGATTTCACTATTGCTCAAACTGGCTTCATGTCTATTCAGCTGGTTAGGGAGAGAGGGTTTGGAGAGATAGCAACACTAAGTAGTTAAAAAAAAAGATGTATTGCTACTAGAGTGGCATCTGATTTAGCAAATTCAATCCCCATGTTCCAGCCAAATTCCATTCTTGGGAAAGGAGACAGTTTTGAGCCATAATAAGAGCTTCTAAAAGCTTTTTTCTAATGGGTGCTCTCTCTCCAAATCTCTGCTGAAGGTCTAAGGATCTCCCCAGAGGTTTGCACTTTACTGGCCTGAATGAGATCTCACACTGGTGTAAGAGAGTTACACCAATATAAAACCAGTGTATGTAAGATCAGAAGCAAGTGCTATATGCACAACCTTGAGACCCATGCCACTGCTGTTCCTTAGTTAATACACTGGGATCTCTTATGAAATTCAAGAGACTCCTTCCAACCGTCCCTAGGTCTTAATTATATGTAGATACAATTTTCTTTTAAAATATCGTGCCTAGAACGCCAATACAAATACAGTTTGTAGTGTTAGAGCCACAGGTAAGAAACTTATAAATCATCCATTCAGGGCCGGCGCTTCCATTTAGGCGACCTAGGTGGTTGCCTAGGGCACCAGGATTTGGGGGGACGGCATTTTGCCGCCCTCGGCAGCAATTCGGCGGCGGGGGGTCCTTCTGCGCTCTGGGTCTTCGGCGGCAATTCTGCGGCGGGTCCTTCACTCGCTCCAGGACCCGCCGCCGAAGTGCCCCGAAGACCGGGAGCGCGGAAGGACCCCCCTGCCGCAGAATTGCTGCCGATGATCGGGAGCGCGGAAGGACCCCCGCCTAGGGTGCCAAAAACCCTGGCACCGCTCCTGCATCCATTTAGTTTTCAAGTCCCTGTTAGACAGTAAGGAATAATGACAGGTTGTGCTTGTTAGGTAAGTTTTCAACCATTCTAGGTTTTGATAACTTCACTTGTGTGTCTTGTTATCTAAAACAGGAAGATGCAAAATATTGCCAAGCTCTGGTCTTCTCAAATGACAGTTAATCTACTTAATTATCATTGGCATTTGAAGTGTGAGATAACAAGATGTTATGGTGAGTTGTAGGCAGTTGTACTTTCTCTCAAAGTTACTGTGATTTTTCATGTCCCAATTTAAGATGCACACTGGAAATGACAGAAAACACATTTTAAATGATGGGCATGAAAAATGTTACCTAAATGCATCAGTAGTTAGGTATCTGCGATATAAATCTTCTGTAACATCTTTCCCACCTCCACTATAAACACCTCCCATGTCTGAGATACTAAAATTCCATGACTCAAAACTTCCATACTCATTAACAAGGGTTTTGTGGCTTCTGTAATAGTGCCTTGGGAACCATGTGTTTACAGCCTCGATAGACTGAATGAGCACATGTTTTCCTTTTCTTAGTCTGGATGGGTGAATCTGGCATAGCGAAGGGTGGCAGTCATTTATTACCTGAAAATTAAGCTTCAATGACTCAGATCCAGCTTGTGCTGGCAAACCACCCAGTTTGCCTTAGGCTCCTTCTTAACTAATATCTCCGCACACGTACAGTGGCACAACTCCCTTGACTTCAAAGATGTGTAACTATGAGCAGAATTTGTCCCGAAGTCTTGGAGAATTCTATACTGACTCATGGCTATAGGAGCTACTCCAGGAAGCTCAGCCAGATAGAGATCCTAAGGTTCAAGGGTCCTCAAAAAGCCGAAGTCTCTCACCCCTTCTTAAACTTCCTCATTCCCACTTTAGTAACGAGCTTTTGAGATGCTTGAATGAAGGGCAGTATATAGGTGCAAAGTAGGTAATATAATCCATCAGTCTTGCTTGGTGTATCAGAGTAAAATAAACTCATTTTCAGGTTAGGACTAGCCCTTACTCTATTGTGTGTACAAAGCCATATTGTGCTTTGCTTAAATAGACTCCAGCCTTTCATTCAGTGGACAAGTATACACAGTAAATAAGTAAGGATTAAATGACATGCTATTTGCAGCCCTTATTGGGTGCCCAGCTTTATGAAATTACCCATCTGCACACAGTTCCATTCCAAAAATAGAGCATAGATGGTTATGGTTTATTGTGTCCCCCAGTGGTAATAATAGTAGTTGAAACACTGTCTTACTGGCATGGCTTTCACTAGAAAACGCACCTGAGTGTGTTTTCACCTCACACTTAATTTTAAATTAATTCCTTAAAAAAATAAAAACAAGCCTATCGAGTTATTTGTTCCCCTAGGTAGTGAAAGCAGGATTTGCATATACACAGACTTGCTGTGGGTGAGGAGGGGATTTCTGTCTCTCCTGGTGTGTTGAGATTATAGCTACTTAAACACTTTATTACGGACACTTTTAAACTGCACGTTTTTTAGACTACAAACTGTAAATGTTTCACAGTTGTTAGCTTGCGGGGATTGTTTGTCTAGAAAGATAATTTGCTGTCAGTTTGAAATGCTGAAGTTCTAGGGACAGATCCCTGGTGCAAGTGTGACACAAAGCTCATCTTGGCAGTACCCAATCCTGGGGCTGTTGGATGCAGGCCCGGTCCACGGGTATATGTTAGAATACTCTGAGAGAGGAAATCCTGGCTCCTAGCCTCAATCTATCTAGGTGATTATATGACCCTCATCACTTTAGTATCTGAGCACCTCATCTCCATTAACGGATTTCATCCTCACGACACACTGTGAGGTAAATAAGTATTATACTTGTTTTATAGATAGAGAACCGAGGCAAAGGGTAGGTCACATGAATCCCCAGAGTCACCCAGGAAATCAATGGTTGTGCTGGGAATTGAACCCAGCTCTCCTGTGTTCCCAGTCAAGCCAGGTGGCGTCTCCTTATTAGCATGTCAGGGGACATTTTTCTCTCTCTCCTCTTCCAGTGGTTTTAGACCCGAGCTGTACTTGCAAGGGGGGTGGTGTTGGCAAGTTAAATTAAAAGGTGTCACCTACATTCCTACTAATCCAGGTGTTAGGGCACTTTACAGAAACTGTGTGGATAGGAAAAACCCAGTATTAGAACCATTAAAAAAACCCAAAACCACCACCACACATTTTCTACATTCCAGAAGAATGGGAGGGAAAGCAATTTTTAAAAAGTATTTTTAATGCCATTTCCTCCTCTTCACTGACCCTTTCAATGGTGTTCATACCTGGTTTTGTGGGAGCCGTGTTTGTAATTTTCAAACACAATTCCCCTGTGTGGAGTGGAGAAGAGGGCTTAGCTGCAGGGTGAGGGGTGGGCTGTTCTGTCTCTTGCAAATCCAAAGCACAGAGAAATTTACATACTCTGCTAAGGCAAAGTAATCATTCAACAAGGAAACATTATTGGCAAAATGGTTCTCTTGGCTTCATTTCAAGAGCTTGTTTCAGAGGCAGGAGCCCATTTGATCATATTACTTCAAAAATAGCTCAGTAATCAATTCAACCCCAGGTTCTAGGAAAGCTAGTGCAACGTTTAATGTTTTAATTTTATCAAATTATTCAAAGTCTGACAGCTGAGTGATGACTCTGACAAAAGGTTATTATTATCATTGTTATTATTTATTATTTCTAAGTGCCCAAGAACGTGCTGGGTGCATCCAAGAGAAAAAGTAGTAAAGACACAATGCCTGTCTCAGAGAGCTCACAGTCTAGATTTAGGCATGACAAGATCAAAAAATTCTTGTACATTACTGCCCTCTCTTTTCAAATTCGGTGCACTATTGGCCATAAAAATGTGATCTCTTAATTTTAGGAAGCATTTGGTATTTGGGGAAACTAAAATGGTATTAGCATGGATCAAAAACCTAATGAGTTGATTGTCTCTGATGCTGTTTTATAACTTACTAGTAATCTTTTATTCCATTTGTATTTGGATAAGATTATTCCCCCAGTTAAAATGTGCAATTGAGTAAAATGCTTGGTAAATGCAGACTAGCTTTCCGCTACCAGAAATTACGAGCTGAGTGCCTTTTCCTTTTTTCACCCTATTCCACATCTCATTCCGCAGGCTCTGAACTGCTGTTTCCTTCATTGAGCCCTTGTGTCTCTGAATTAGGTGCATCACAAATTCTAAGGCCCGAAGGGACCACTCTGATCAACTAGTCTGACCTCCTGTATAACACAGGCCAGAGAACTTTCCCCCAAAAAATAATTCCTAGAGTAGATCTGTTAGAACTGCTCCTTTTTCCAATCAGGAGCAAAAAGGTTGGGTTTATACCTTGGAAGAGCAGAGCATGTCTATCTGGCTATCTCAAGTATTTCTAAGATGTCTTCCCCTTAGGTATCTAAGCACCAAATCTTTGTATATTAGGCACTGCTTGGTATCTAAGCATATCTGGTCAGAATAGTGCTTGTGTATATTTCAGAGCTGGAAGGAGCCAACAATATTTTAAAGAGGCAACAACTCAGCCCGTCCTTTTTAAATTGAAGATTTCACATAAAACTATCCACCCAATCCTGAGCTGGAGTGGTTGAACAGTGTGCTGGTGATCTCTGTGCTGGCTGTGGGGACCAGTCCTCCCTGGGCTGGCGAATGGCAGCAGAGCTGCTCAATAGCTCCTGTGGCTAATGTTTTTCCCTGGTGCGTGGGAGAATGATGGGTGAACCATGCCTGCTCCGCTCCCATCCTTGGTCCTGGAGATCCCCTATAGAAGAGACATGGGCTGTGGAGCCCCTGAGTGGGTTCCCAAATCCTGACCCCCTTTTGTGCAATGGAACCGCACCAGTTGCCAGGCTCAGGACCCTCCAGGGCAGCATGGTAGAGTTTCATGCCTATTTTACAAGAGTAAACGAGCAGGCAAGGGTCAAGGCAGTGGAGAATCAGACTCAGAATTATTAACGAACTTTCCCCAGCTTTGAATGTTTTATTTCTCCAGACTTTTTGTTCGGTGGATCACACCCTCCCCTCCTAGTTTCTCAGCCACTCACTATTTGCCTCTCAAAATGTCTCATGCTGTGGATCAACAGGAAGAGTTCTGATGACCACAGATTGAGAACAACTACTATGCACCATCCAAGAGAGAACTGCATTGTAGCATGGCTAGATTGCCAAAGAATTCTGCTCTCCCCCTCCTTTTTCCAAAGGCTAGATTCCCAGCCACATTTTGATTAAAAAAACACTGCTAAAATGAAAATATTTCTGGATAAAATATTGATATCCTATATACAGGTACCTTGTAAATATGTAATATGTATAATCTTGCCTTTTGGCAGTTTCTTAGGATCCTGCAGTTGTTTTCTCAATCAAGCTAACCCCCTAACAAACTCATTTTTGAAAAACTGTATCAGCTGTTAGGATGCAGATGGTCACATTTGCATCAAACAACTTTTAAATTATCATTCAAATTAAATTAAATTGAAAATGCAATGAGCTGTTCCTGTAGAACTAGGCACACAAAGGCAAGTTAATTAAGGTCACATTTTTACCCGTGAAGAATATTTAAACTGTAGCATGTCTAGTAGTGGGCCATTAGAGTAACATCGCTTTATAAATTAGAATAAATCACTCTTGAAAGCCTTATACAGGATATATTCTGCCCTCCTCCCCCCGCACACTCCCAAGTAATATTGTTCTTAAACTGTAAGAAGGTGTGATTTTTTTTTTCTTAAGAGTGCAGGCTCATGTGACGGGGTGGGGGGGGTGTCCTGTGAGGAACCTTTATTACAGAGCCTTATCGTGTGCATAAACTGTGCTGTTGTCACTAGTGTACAAAAATACAAGCATGTAAAGTTACATATAACTGAGTAGGGAGGCAGTTTTTCAAAGGAGGGAGCTATAGCTTTGTGAACATGCATTCTGCATATCACTGAAACAATTTCACATCTGAAAATTCACCTATACTTGTAATTGCATGATTTACATGCACAAAACGGTGTGTATTTTGCATGCGCAGTATGTGTGCATTTTTGCAAGTGCACCTTCTTCACCCTCTGTTGTCCTTTAAGGTTTTCTTTTTGGGACATGAGTCATCTTCACAGGACCCAACTGTCACAAACAATCGGTGATGAATTAACCTTACCTATTTCCCTTGGCTGAGAGGAAAAATGTTGCTTGCTCTACTTGAAAGCAGAAAATAACAACCTTGTCTTCATTTCCCGCAAGCTGGCTAGTGTCCCAGCATCACATTCAGCCAAGAGACAAAATCTGAAGTATATGCAGGAATGCATTGGACACTGTTCAAATGATCAGCGAGCCATCCAGTGGCTCACGGTGTAGCATTTGAGCACATCAAATTGAAACAGAAATGTTTTTAATTAAAACTATCTGTGTCTCCCTTTTATTTTCTCTTTTTTGACTGCTTGAATTCACTCCTCTATTGCTGCCTCAGGCCCTGGTTCATCTGGTTTATCGGAAAATATATCACTGCAAACAATGAATTATAATTTCAGATGGGGGAACAAGTAGCGAGAGAGGATACTGTATGCTTTTGAGCAACAAGTATCTTGTTTTTACACATTTTCTGTATCATACCTTGGTGTGAACTCAGACAGTGAGGGATCAAGGAAAACTGTGGAATCCAGGAATAGCTAGACAATAATTAACAAGGCTGTTGGCATCCAAAGATGATTCTTGAGGAAGGACTTAACCGCTGCTTGTGTATGTGGCTGGTAGCTTGCCTTCCAAAGCAAAGCATTAACATTCTTCTTCAAAAGTGTGCCTAATGATTCTCCACTAGATTTAATCGGCCACAAAGGACATAAGCCCAGCAGAAAGATGGTTGGTTGCAAATGTCCCCGTGCATCTAAAAATCTCAGGAAGTAAATTGGAGTAAAAAACAAGCAGTACAACTGGTGTGCTGACTCCCATTCACTCTGATCCACTTCCAACAGAAGTGGTCAAATCGGCCTTAATCCAACTGATTTTTATCTGTGGATAGAATCATAGAATCATAGAATATCAGGGTTGGAAGGGACCTCAAGAGGTCATCTAGTCCAACCCCCTGCTCAAAGCAGGACCAATTCCCAACTAAATCATCCCAAGTCAATAGTTCCTTGCAGCAAGAACTACCCAACTCAGTAATTGAGTTGAGGAAATCTGGGTTGACCAGACTGACCACAGCTGTGAATTGTTCTAATGGAGGTTACACTGGGGACTTTGAATACGCTGTGACTGAGAAAAGGAACTTTGGACTAGATTCTCATCTCAGTCACACTGCTGTATATATGGAGAAACTGCTTTTGACCTCAGTAGACTAATTTCAATGTACACTGGTGTAACTGAAATCAGAATCTGATCCCTGAGTGCTTTACTCAAAGAAAGCTTCTGTGTTGATGGCATCTAAGAAACAGTTGAACTCCAGTTACTGTAGGACATTTTAAAAATACATACACAAAATCCATCTAATAAATAATATCAAAACAAAACGTCAAGCAAAACTGATTCAATATCAGCCCTTCAAGCTTGTTTTTAAAGTGACAGGTTTAGAAATAGCTTAGCAGGAAACAATTATATAGTGTAAGATTTAATTTGTAAGCCAGCATATATCTCAATACATTAAAAGACAATACAAATGACAAAGCCAAGGCTAAATTAATATAGAACGAACACATCCCTTTGCTGTTGCCTTTATGGATTTAACAAAGAGAATTTTAGACTTTGCCTTGACATCGATAACAGGCAAGTAATATTTGATCTTCACTCCAGTTGTATTACAGAGCAGAACCTGCCAAAATCCAGTGATGTTCCCACTCCAGGCCTGACAGTTAAGTAACAGAAGCAGCCAATTGTATTTCAAGAGACTTCCAACCTCAGCCTCTGCTTCTCTTCTTTATCAGTTCTGTGGTCATTGAGTTAGAATGGCTCTGTTCAGAGTCCTCACTGACAAAGTTAAAATCCTCTGTCAGGTATCTTTGCTTTTTTCTAATAAAGGCTGCTGCAGAAGTCTGAGGGAATTAAGACAATAATATGTTGATGGGGCAGGAAGAAACTAGGGCCTAAATGCATGCTTCTTAGGTTTTAACCAATGAAGGTGCAATGTCCTTTTCAGAAAAACAGCTGACTTTGTCCCAGGAGCTTGAGTTCTCTCTTCCATGGCATGAAAGCCTTGCGAGTGGAAGCGTGTGCTCTTCAGATCCTCTTTGCCTAAGGAATCTTTGCATGAGGGATGTTTCTTCTTTTTTTGGATTCCCCATTACGGGGTGTTGGTGTAGAAGTCCCTTAAATCCATTAAAAGTCTATTAAGACTATAGGACTGTGGTTCATTTTCCTTCTTTGCCTAAGGAGTTGAGCAGACAATCACGTCAACTGTTGCATATCATTCTTTGATGGGTGAATAGTGCAATACCTTATATGCAGTATAGCATGTACTTATCTGAAAGGGGAGAGAGAATAAAAACCAAATTGAATATGCCTAGTTTACTAGGCCAATATCTTTGAAATATGTCACACACAAATGACAGAAATGAAAGAGAGTTGACATGTGAAGGTCAAGTAGACTGACCGAATATGTAATTTGGCATTTTACATCCGAACTATTTCCCATCTGAAACATCTGCTGTTTGTCTGCTTGGGAACTATAAATTCCTCTCTAATAACTGAATTCATCAACACTGTGTGCATTATGACTGGATATATTTAATGGTAAGGTAACAAAATTAACCTGACATTGAAAAGCAAAAATCCAACTTTACAAATATCATTCTAATGGGTGGAAATATTCAATATTTTAAAATAATTTAGATTGCTGTAAATCATAACTACCAAATGTATTAGTCTGAATGAATCGTTAGGATCTCAAAGCATTTTACATATTTAAATTGATATGTAAACTATGTTTTCCAGATATAATATGGATCACTTCTCCTATCACTGAAAAGCAATAATTTCTAAGGTGAAACTCAAGCAGCTACATAACAATGCACAACAATATATCACAATGCTTTATGACAATTTAGTTGAGACTTGAGGGGAGTTTTTTAGCTAGGGGGAGCATAATTACCCAGAATGGAATTAAGCCAGAACATCAGGGCTAATCTTGCAAACTAGGACCACGATTCAATAAAATACCTTGCTAGGGATGTTCTCCTCAACTTGGGCCTAGATCTTATATACAGTCTTGCAAGAAGTGTTATGGGATCTTTAAACATCATAAATTGACAGACCTTGGCTTCACATCTCATTCCCAACATGGCACCTTTTGCAATAAAGCTCCATCCTGGGCCATTAAGTCACTGGGAAGAGAAGCACCCACTATGTACTGAATATTTTAAGAAAACTGTACACACTGACCCACTGCAATGAGACATCATTCATTACTGAAGGTTACCCTTGAATTCTTCACTTGTAATCTTCCTTCATTTCTCTTTTAATGTTGGTATTTTTCAGTTCTTCTATTGGCTATCATGTTTTCAGGGCAATTTGGAACAGTGTATTAAATTCTTTCATTAAATTATGTCATGTGGTCTGTCATAGTTCTGTCTCTAATTTAAGGACCATATGTGATACGAGAGATGTAGCTCTGTTCTTTTATTTTTACCTAGCAATTAAGTAAAATGGCATATATTTTGTGCATGAGGGCAGAGCTGGTGACTATACGTTTTATTTTTGACAGACACGCTAAATGAGTACCATGGTTTTTTCAGTCAAAAAGTGAAAGTGGTTTTCTTTTAAGTTTCATATTTCTCAAGTTCTCAAATTTATGGCAGCACCAGAAATATGCTGAGTGTAATGGGCAATCATTTTCATAAGGCTGTCAAGATGAAGGTGAGAAAGCCAAGCTGACATCCTTACTCGAAGCATAGTGGTAATATTAAATTATGATGTCTTGATGTAGCATTATTACATCATGACATATGGTCATGACAGAATGATGATCCATTGACTTACAGAAATTCTGGGCAACCTCATTAGTTAACTGAGTGGGCCTATTACATTGTGGAGGTCACACACAGTGTGAGGGACTTGACTGAATTGTTGTTGGCCATAATATAAAACCCATTTTGGTTTGGTTGACTTTTCAATGTACATTCTGGGGAAGGAAACTTCATTACATGACAGCACAGATGTATTTAAACAACACAATCTTTAAAAGGCATGACTCCAAACTTGATTACAATGCAGGTTTCACAGTGTATATTTCATCAAGTCTGACAACTAGCAATCCTTTTTAAATGGTTCCCTTGATGGCTGGATGTTTATTTGGATGCAGTGAATGTAGGTTTGGTGAATGACAGTGTCAAACAGGTCAAGAGACGAGACGGACACAGAGCCCTGGAAATTCAAGCTTTTATTATCTGGTCTCCATGGGGTTTCCTTTCCCACATGGAAAAATGTGTGGTAATACCATAGCAACCACAAAGGAACAAACATAGTAGGACACGTCTTTGCTGTTTAAAGCTTACGAGGCTGGTTTTTGTAAAAGGACATTTCCAGAACTGTTCTTTTGCTTAGAGTAATTTGAACAATGAAAATGTGAAGGCGCAGAAAAGGAAAAGCCATCAGCAGCTTTCCAGCCTTTCCTCTTCAATGGTTTTTTTTCAGCTGGGCAGGGGGAATATTATAAATGCAGGAACCAGCTCAAAACTCTCAATATTCATTTTAAACCGCTCCCATCCCCAGCCTTGCGGCAAACCTGTCATGGAAACATTAAGGAAACACACTGTAAAACTGCACTCCGATATATGGAATCACAGCTGTCTAGAATTCTTTGTATTTCTCTGCTAGTTTATTCCCACTGAGAAAACATCGTGCCTATTTTATCACACGCAGGAGCTTTGTTTAAGGATTCAGAGGCTAGACGACTGGCGATGTGATACATAAATAGAGATTCACACAACTGGAAGAGGCCATATGGTGAGTGCTGTAGTTTAAAGTTCACCAGCTCCCCTGAAAGAATAGTTACATGCATGAGGATCTGAAATTCACTTACATCCATTACTGGGTTAGGCCATCATGCTATACATGCACCAGCAAAGGAAGATATAAACTGGTCGCCTTTCTAGGGGGTTTGATCTTTTAGTTAATAATAATATCTAGCACAACACAGTGCTTTTAGTCTTTGAAGACTTTTGCCAACATTAATCAACATGATTTATGAAAACTGGGTTGTAGTCAAGACACGTCAGTGTCTGCCAGTAACCCACACTAGAGCTCTTTACTTCTGGCCCCCATTTATTCTTTAGGATTCTTGATCTGAAATGCAGGGGATTTTGAACAATCCTGATGTTACCTTGTTTTTATACCTTCCTGTAATAAGATATGACTCTTTTCACCGTCTCCATCTGCAGCATGGCTCCTTGGCAACCTTTCCAATGCAGGGCTTGCTTTAAAAGCCACAATCTAGTACTATGTAGCTTAAAATTTATTCTTTGCTAGAGTAAAGCAAAAACACCCCCAGGTGAAAAACTACCAGAGTGTGTGTAAAAAACAGAATCAGGGAAAATTCCCTGCTGAATCCCAGAAAAAATGGCCAGCTACTTGAAAGCCCGAGACTGACTTTAACTGAGTATAGTTAATAAAATCACACAATTTTTGCTTAAGGATATCTATGATACTACCCTCCACCACTTCCATTTTGGAAGCCCATTCCACACCCTCATAACTGTCTCTGCAAAATAATACCTCCTTAAATTATTGTAATATAAGGTTCTTTTTCACTTTAACCTATGTCCACTTGTTCTGATCTCTCCAATTATCTCAATTAATTACAAATGTTAAATTTTATAATAACCCCTTTGTAGTTTAAGTATTTCACGCATATAATCTTGTAAGGGATGAGGTTGACCATCCTGTGCCACTGAGGGCACAGGAGCCCAGTGGCTTCTCAGGATCAAGCCCTTTAATCATCTTCTTTGAAGTCTAAATCATCCCAGTTCAGCCAGCCTCTCATGGTAGGAAAGCCCCTTCCTTCCTCTTTATAACCTTGCCCTATACTGAGTTGCCTCCAATTTCACTACGTATTTCTTTGATTACCAAAATTGGACACTATCCAGGGTATATCAAATAAAGTAATGGCAGTCATCCCATGGTAGAGTAATTAATATGACCATGAGGCTGATGTGTTTACAAACAGCGTTTCCTCCAAAATGATCTTTTACAAGGGATAATGTGTGTGTTAATTATATGAATTATGAAAGAGTTCACTTCATGCTGAAATTCTCTCACCAGGCAAGAAAGAGCAATATCATGACATTAATATGTACTGATAAAAAAAACAAGTGGATTTAGAAAACAGACTAGTTAAGCGGACACATTGAACAGTGTTTTGCGGTGTTATTTCCCTCTTGTCTGTGTGACTATACATCAAGTATTTTCCTGGCCTGTCAACACAGACAATATTAATAGTTTCTAATTCTTTAGTCAGCAGAATAAAAAGGTAAATGCAGGGTTAGGAGTGGACATTGGGAAGCATATTTATGAGCCTCCAGCATCCTTTTGAATTCTCCTCCTGTCATTTGCAGCAAAATGGGCACTTGTGGGTTTATACAAGGCATGTTACAGAAAAGAAAAGGAATAAATACGTCTGCTGCCTTTTAAAAGTGAAAATGGACTTTATAAGTTATATCTAAGAAATAGAACAGTAGCTGAGATTTCTTTGTTGGTGATTGGGGGGGAAATGAAAGATATTTCCTGCTGTAATGCAATGATTAGTGCTTTAAAGGGATAATAAATGTGCCGTTTTTAAATTAAAATACGATTATCTAATGGACAGGGTAGGAGGAGCTGTTGACTTGATAATGGCAAATGACCTGATTGCAGGTGAATAACAATGATCATGCATTGTTAATAAGGAGCACCAGCTTGACAGATAGCTCTGGCTTGACCTGTAATATTTGGCATCAAACCTCATGTCTATGCATCCAGCTCTGTACCTTCTATCTTTATTACCCACTGCATTTTCTTTTCTGAGAGAAGTGTGGTTTCTACTAATTCTCCCCACTGCAACCTCATGCTCTGTATTTAAATGAGGGCCCCGTACTTTTGCTAGAGTGTCATTGTGTACCCGTATCACCCTCCTCTCCATAAGTGATAGCATGAAATCTGACTTCTCTATTAACCTGCACTGAATTAGAATCTTTGTGATCGAATTGGTTGACGTGAGATTTTAGAATCTGGTGCCTTGAGGCTCGTGAAGCATGAGGGTTTGGAGGGTTTGTGACTCCTGCAAGAATCACTTTTCTGTGTGTCAATTCGTTATGGAATTCAAAAATAAAAACCTGTTCTTCCTGCTCCATTAAGATAATTTCAGGGGGAAACATTTCACGAGAGTTCAGCGTAGGTAATATCCTTTTGCAGTAAAAAGGAAACTGAGATGAGGAAATCGTTTATGTAGTCTGAAAAATAGTAGAGCTCCACAGCTGTAGCAAGCAGGAAGGCTCAAGTTGTCTGGGTCTGTCTACGAGATAGAAGTTAGACAATACAGAAGTTAATTAAAAAGATTATTTAAACATAGCTTGCTATGATGCTATATAATACTTAGCCAATTGAGACTGAAGATGCATTAAAGGTATGTTTGTGTCTTTTGCATGTTTTCCAGAAAATGGCCTGAGAAAAGGTCCTTTTCCAATTAAAATAATCTCTCGTTTGAAAACCCCACCTTCCAAGTGGGACCCTCATCAAAGGACTAAAACAGAGAGAGGGACTGGAGGTACATAGCCAATAAAAACAGGAGTTTCCACCTCTACCAGGCAACATGGTTTATTTATTGTAGAAAAATCTCTAAAAGTTTTCATGAGCTGTAGCTGGAAACAGACAGACTCTCCCCAGAGCGGTGTCATGGTGGTGAGTTCCTCAGTTCAAACAATGCACCCTTCTCATAATGCTGCCCATGTGAGCATTCTGAGCATTGTAAAGAGATACTGGAGTGAAAATATTGAGAATACAGTTTAATCGATTTTGTGGTCAGGCAATTAGGTGCTATTGATAAAGGCTCTGATTCTGACCTCCCACTAGAGTTACACTTACAGAATGCCATTGACTTCAGTTACTCCCAATTTACACTAGTGTAAGAAAAATCAGAATTAGGCCCAAAGCCTGCTAGTAATGAGGAAGTTGTGAACTTTTCTGTACCTATTCAAATACATGCGTGCCCTGTATACTGTAGTACACTCCCCTGTGATGCACATGAAATTCTCTACTTTAGGAATGCTGACCATGTAGGTGTTCTGATGCTATGGTGACAACTGTGGTATAAGAACCTAAATCAAGTAGAATAGACTAGAATTATGGTAAAATCCTGCTTTAAGTTGTGGAGGTGTGGTTGGGGCAGATTGAAAAAGGCAGAGGGAACACATTTTTTCTTCCCATCCCAGTGCACCCATGGAACTGCTGAACAGGATTCCAGTCTAGTACTCTCCTGAGGCATGAATGACTTGGCTAGCAATGCTCCATGGACCAAAGGGAGTGAGGTCTGTCGGTTTGGGGACTTGTTTAGGCACCCAGCTTTGATGCTGCAATTTAATAATGGGAATGATACATTGCTCCTTTCTGTAAGCTGCTTTGTGAAGTACATGACTCAGGATCTGTCCTGCTCAGCTCTGTGAGAAAGTCTTCTGAACCCTCTATATATCACACTTTATGTTGGCCTCCTCTACTCCCTCTGTATATCTTTGGTGAGGTAGGGTAGAATTTTGCTCGGAAGGTATAAAACCTTCAGTCTCCTTGCGCTCTAAGTAGGCAAATGTATGTTTTCTAATTAATATCCTCAGTTTAAGATAATAGAAAAATATATTTAAAAAAATAATATAGAAGGAGATTAGATACTGATACCTCAAGGAAAAGATTCAGAGGACAGCTAGAATATGTCTAAAAAGCCATTTGTTTTCTTTGCTATGATTTGCACTTTGCTGGGAAGGTCAATGACAGCAAATCCTATTTTTATTAATAAAATCCTGTTGAAGATTCCACCATATAATTACTCTTTGTATGAAAAGGCAGACATGGCCAGGTTTAAATTTTGCATAGGGCTGGATTACTCTCCTTTACTTCATCTTGTCACCAGGGATCTGTAATGCAAATATTTTTCTTGTTCAAACAGTCCCCATCTAGCTATAGCTCTTTGCGAAGGGGCAGGCTTTGTTACTAATATTTATG
>NW_020664582.1:16893341-16910046 GCF_002925995.2 Terrapene triunguis
CAAGCCCGGCAGGGCAGCCCGCGTCCTTCCCTCCCTGCCGACCGGAGCGGTGCGGAGCCCTCCCGGCAGGGGGCACGGCGGGAGGGGCCGCGTGGCAGCGCCCCGCTGAAGCCCTGTCTGCCCCCTTCTCTCTCTCCCCGCGCTCCCTCCCCCTTCCCCCGCTAGCCGGGGCACATCTGCAGGGCAGGGAGTCCCCCTGCACCCTGGCTCCAGCCGCGCCGCAGGTTTTTTTTTAAATTATTTTTATTCGCTTTGCTGTTCTGGCTGCTGCGGGTTTTTTTTGTTTGTTTGTTTGGTTTTTTTGCTTGGGGCGGCCAGAAAGCCAGTGCCGGCCCTGCAAACAGGTTATAAATCCTTGCCCTGAATGGCTTACAGTCTAAGGCCCACGCAAAAACAAATACTATAAGATGAAACAGAGCAGGATGTGGCCATTAGAGCTTGATTACTTCACCAAAGAGGTGAAAATGTAATAGGTTTATGGTGGAGAAGATGGAGGGAATTTGATATACCAGTAGGCCAATATAAGAAGGCTATTTCAGAGACAAACAGTAGTATAGAAAAAGGCACTGAGCTGAGAGTGTACAAAGGAGACATATGAGGAAGTAAGAGCGATAGAGACAAAATATTATGTCAGAGGGTGGAGACAGAGTTATGGAGAGCTCCGAAGGTGACTGGATATTAATAAAAGCTTTTTGACGTTCAGGTTGAAGGTTGTTTCATAGATTTTCAGCATGGATGCTGTTTGGAAAAATTAATTTTGTCCTCCAGATGGGTAGTGCTAAATAATTATATATCCTTGTGGAACCGTTTTTTAGTAGTGGAGTAAGATTCCTGCCCACTCTGAAACTTTGAAAAAAAGATATCCTCATCTTTAATTGGTAGCTCAGTACATGCTGAGACTTCACTGTCTGCTGCTAAATTACACATTGGGAGCATGTGCTTTTTATAAATATATTCCTCCTTTGCTGAAAATTTATTTGAAAAGTGTCCTTCTGGTCTATCTAGCATTTGAACTCCCCTTATTAGAATCTGTTCAAATTTACATTACTTCAGCACTGTCTTGAATGTTTGCATAGTATTTCAAAACAATTTACAGTAAAAATGCATTAAGGTATGCAATGATACTATAAATAAGAGGCTCTTTAAAGAAAGTCCTTGATACATTTTGTTGTAATGACAGTAGGCCTCATTAAACAGCTGTATATACTGCACAGATTGGTAAAGTACTGAAATGCTCACATGCCTGCATTTTATAACAGCTCTGAATGTGACCCCTGAGAGAATTCTGGTGACTTACAGATGCAGGCCTTATACTGAGGTAGCAAAGGAAGTGAAAATACGTTCTGGGTCTCTCTCCTCTGTTCTTTTCCCCCTGCACTTGGGTGTAGTCTGGGAGCTGACCAGGGTGCTGTCTCAGTTCACTTCAGCTCTGTTCATTGTTATTCAGCTCATAACGATCTGTTGTGTTGTGCATGATGACATTGTCACGTGTGTGACAGTTACACACATAAAGCTGTTTCTCACCATTGACAAGGGCCTGGTGGCAGTGTGGGAAGTGCTTATTAATGCAAGGCTTTTAAAAAAATTATTGTATTGTCAATCAGGATGTGACAGTACATGATTGGTTGAAAAGGTCTTTAGCTTTAAGAACACTGAATGCTGGGTGAATGATAAGGGTTTGCTCATGACTGCAGCCCTAATTGTTTGGGTGTCAATCAAGTTTGTGCATAAGGAACATAGAGTCCCATGTTGTTCTCAAAGGGGAAAAAGACATGTTGTGGGCAAAATAACATATAGTTAATGTTGATTTTTGTATGAAGATGAAGGGCTATCAGCAGCAAAAGCTTTTTCAAGAGAATTTTTGATTACACGCACACCCCCTCAAAGCAAATACAAATAAACAGAGGAACCATTAAGGAAGGAAGGCGTCAGCAAGGACACTAGAAGCATCCTTCTTTTGACTCAGCAGTTGCACCATAAATAATTTTGCTTGTCTAGCTCCTTTTTGGACATGATATACACCAGCTGCTCTTGCGATTGCCCTTGGAACACTGTCCCTTTGAACTACTTTCAGTAAAAAGAGATTCCGCTCAATTCCAGTGTGAACTGCCCTTCCTTAGCTTCAATTCATGCCCTCTTGTTGTACCTAAAAGCAACTCAAATGGCCTTGCTGCCTCTATTCCCTTTAGAATGTTGTGTATCTCAGTGCCCTAGGATTTAGTGTGTATTGGGATCCTCTCTGAGTATTCTCTGGTGTTTACTTTGCCCATGTCATGACCAGGGCTTGGGTTGTCAGTTCTAATGGAGCAGTAGCAGTTACAAGCCAGAAACAGCACCGATGGTCAGAGCTGGAATCAGGAACAAGAGTCAGAGCCAAAGATCAGGAGTCCAAGAGCAAGCCATGAGGCAAGTCCCTCACTATAACTAGCAGGGGTGTCCACCTTTTTGCCTAGATTTCTCCGGAACTCCTCATGTGCTTACATAGGGCACTGGGTCAATTAGAGGCCATGAGAAAAGCTGTCATTCTGGGCCTTCCAAGGTGGTGCTTCCAGTGGTGTTTATCTCCACATGGTGTATATGACAGGGCACACAGTCCTATCACAGGGAGCAGCATGGAGGAGTCGGCCATCCCACAGACTGGGGTTCTAGCCCCCAACAGAACCTCAGCCCATGGTTATCATGGGAAAACATGGTGTATTTTATTTCTTCATTACTTCTGTAAAATGAATTGAATAATTCATTTAGTTATCAATACTATTAGGCAGACCAGGTCATTCTGAATTACATTGCTTTCCTCTGTTGTATTTAACACTCACCTCACAATTTAGTGCTCTCAGCAAGTTCCTCCACCTTGCTGAATGTAATTTGGCTTTGGGTCAGTGATATGTAAAGTAAATGCTTATTACTTACTGCTTACTACTCCACTAGTCATCCCCTGCCACACAAAATACTTTCATTCACAAATGTACTCAGAGCCAAATTCTGCATTGCCTGACAAACCATGCAAAGCTGTTGACTTTGGGGGAGCCCTACAGGGTGCAAATCACTGATGAATTTGGACTCTGTCTTAACACCAAGCAGCTCTCCCAACACTATACTTAGTGACCTTATCGATTGATCAATTTCTGTTGGCTCTGTATCCACATCTTTCCTAAAGTCTGGGTAAATTATGTCTACTTTTCTGCTTGAATGTTGTTAAGCCTTCTGAAAATCTCAGCTTGTGTTAGGCTCATGGTCTTGGTTTTATACAATTATTTATATACAGTGCCCATCACAGTCACACCATCATATTATCTAAAGAGCACACAAGTTAAATCAACACTAGCATCCATAAAGATTAATCAAATCACTGCTATAGAAACCCAGCCCTTTGTTGGTGAGACACAGCTCTCCTTCCTGCACGCTAAAGGACTGGAAGCCTACCAACAGATGCATATGTTCTAAATGCTGTCAGACTCTGGCTCTTGTGAGGTCTATAGATGAGAGTGCTGTATGAAGAATGCCGTACTACTGGTCACAATTTCTGACAAAGGCCTCCGAGCTGATCACATCTGCTGTGAGTGGAAACAGTGAGAGAGGCAACAGGGGGCAGATGCTAAGATTCCTTTGCACTTGTTGAGTCATACTGCCGTTAGACACTTGAACCCTACTTAGATAGGGGGAATATTTTTTCTGATTCATGCCAGAAGGTGGATTCTATTTACTATAACCAGGATATAAGATAGGTTGGCACACATAACTAGGGGCTGGGACAGAGGAGGTCATACAGGGAAAACCCTAAAAACAGCCAAGCATGAGGAGAAAGCTTTGACTATGGCTTGGTTTGTTGCTATAAATAAATAATAAAGAAAAATGCCAGGAAGGGGGTGAATTTGGATTATGTACTTTTTCAGAGCAGGATGGGAATTCAACATGCTTGCAGGCAGCTTTTAAGTATACAGGTCCCACACTACACAAGATTTTATTGCTCAAAAACATCCTCCACAGATATCTTGTGTGAACCCATGCGGTTTGTTTTTAATTAATTTATCACTTTTTAGGTGTCCCTCCTACTCTGTCCCTGAACACAATCACAGTATTTGTTAGGAAGAAAGTTGTAGTTACCTAGTGACAAACAAACAGTTTTGAAATACTGTTTGTGTAAGCGATCAAGGAACTGAGTGTAGAGGGGTGCCTATAAAACATGTATTGATATTAGGGTAATTATTAAACAAAAACAAAAGTAGTGGCTCAAGCAAACTTGGCTCCAAATAATGCTGCTAAAAGTTCAAACTATTCATTACACAGAAACTAAACAAAAAGATACAGGTCATTCCTTGCATGGCGTGACAGTCATACAGGATTTTAACCATGAGCTTGTAATTTGCCTATAGAAATTCTGGGTTACGAATTTGTTGGTGAACCATTTCACAATGGCTAAGATTTTGATCCTCAATGGGTCATTGGTTACAGTTATGTCACTTTTTGAAATATTGTTCCTTTAGCATTTCACTAAGTATATACAGAAATACCAGACTTCCAGTCTGCTGAATTAAAGCTGTAAATTTGAGCTGTCAAAGCCAAGAGCTGTTGAACCAGGCAGCCATGTACCTTTATGACATTTTCTTATTAAAAGCACTGAGATGCAGTTGCTCAAACAGACCATTAAATCAAACAGTAGAGAGAAGCTGGGACAGAAATACCCAAGCTTCCCAACTTGTCATGGGCACTGGCAAAATACTTGCAATTAACCTGTGTGGCCTCATACCCGAAAAAGTGAAATGTATTTATTTCACACAATAACTTTTAGCCATAATTTTGTAACTAGTTAGAGTCATGGTTACCTTAACCAGTTACAGATTATCAGTTTTGGCCCCCATAGCAGCTTCTCTGCTATCACAACATGCTTATGTGACCACATCTACCATCTTGCCAAACCACGTTTTTGTCAGCACATTTTGGGAAAATTTGGGCAGCTATCCCATAGTGGTTCAGTAGAGGATAGAGTGTCTTAAGGATATACACAGAGAGTGGCACCCATGTACCCTGAGATGTCCAGAGACCTAGAAGAAAGGATGACTGGCCGCATCAGTAACTCAAGTATAGTTAAGGGTGCCCTACTGACACAATATGCTGAACTGGTTACAGGAAGAGAATCCATTTGTCATGCTAGGCCTCTGGCAGGGGCAAAACACTGTTGGCCAAGCACAGTTACTAATGGAGTTTTGACCATGTTGTGTATGGACATGAACCATGTTTAGCACCAACCATGCATAAACTTGGTTAAAGCTGTAGTGTGAACATGTCCCTAGTGTGAAGGCATGTACTATGCTAGCAACGTCAGGGAGGACATATGCAATAGGAACAATTTACTAGGTTTTTGTTGTTAATCACTCTCCTCATTCACTCTGTGCAGTCAATCAAATTTAATTCAGTCTCTGGACTTGGTAATTACATATTCTTGTTTTTATGCAGAGCTAATAGATCACCTAAGACTTTGTGTAAATTAGTTAATGTTTTCTCCTGTGAAGCTGGCACTTTTCCTGTAAAATGGTGGCAGGTGTAAAATGTTCCTTATGAAAGCATATGACAAGCCACTGATGTACAGCAAATACTTATGGTTTTTTTGAAGGATAGGGTTAAAGAAGCACATTCCTTTATGGAATTATGTAGGAGCACAATGTTAACTCTATATTTCATTGGTAGCTTGAAATCCCATCAAGTTACTGACAAGTAAGCAAATACTTCTGAGGAAATAGAAGATGTTAAGTAAAGTAGGGAGATAGTGTCAGATTTTTAAGGTGCCTAAGTTACTTAGGAGCATTCAACATTAGGTGGACATTTCTAAAGAATTAATATAAATCCGTGTTCATACATTAAAAATCAAGCTTGTAAAACCAAGTTTTTCCAACCAACTAAACAAAAAATAAAGAATTATTCAGGAAAAAGTAAAATATATCTACTTTGCCACTGTATTTCCAAAAGTACATGCTATTATTGAAAGGGTATCTGTTCATCACATTGCAAGGGTATTCTTAAATGGTTCTATATAGATATCACAGGTGAAATTCTGGCCCCAGTGAATGACTTCAATAGAGACAAGATTTTATCATAGTTCTTCAACTTCATTTTTTTCTGCAAGGCTTGTTTTCTAATGGGTGAGTTTAAACATTTTTCTTATTTCTGAGCATATTTTCTACAATACATTAATTAGGTTGGTAGCCAAAATAACTATACACTATACACTAAGGACAATCTCCTAACATTAAACCATTTGCTTATACTTTTTTTTTCTCTATATATATCCCCAATCCCACCTGGGAATTTTGAGGTGTCCATGAGAGATGCAGTGTGAGCACACACACCTCTTCCTTCTCCAGTTGTTCCTGGAGTTTCTCCACCTCCAACCAGTGCATGAATTAGAGGGGCGTAATTAGTTAAGCCTTGGACACCCATTGCTGCTGGTGCCGTAAATATGAAAAAGAAAGCAGAGAAAAAGTTGGAAGATATCATGACTTTCCCCCCACTTAAAGCGCTGTTTCTAGCCATCATGTTGTATAAGATCCTGAAGTAAGCCTTAAAGTTGGATCTCTCATACAGCAGTTTCATTAAAGAGTCATTGGACATGCATTTTCATATTTTTTCAAGTGCAAGTATTTTACTGAATTTACCTATCCCAGTGACCAGGAATTCATTTATTTTACAAAGATTTTTCCCTCACTAAGCTTTCAAACACACGGGAAAAAAGCATGATACATATGTTTTTAATTAGCAAGGGAAAGAGCAAACTGGAAAATTAACACTATGGAAATACATATATAGCATAAGGCATGAACAGTATTATTAGAAAGCATGTGGCAAAACATGGTGACTTCCAGGGAGAAAAAGCTGTGCCAAAACATTGAGTTAATATAAAAAATATGGTGAAATAGGAGAGAGATTATATTCAGTACATACCCTCTTAGATAGAAGAGGAATCAATATTTCACTGGTGCTACAAAATCTAGGCAAGACTTGAGAGCAGCTGATGTATACATCATTTAAATTTATTAACCTCCTTGAGGTTTCATCACACTATAATCATAGATTCCAAGGGCAGAAGGGACAATTGTGATCATTTAGTCTTACCTCCTGTATAACTCAGGCCATAGAACTTCCCCAAAATGATTCCTAGAGCAGAGCTTTTAGAAAAACATCCAATCTTGATTTAAAAATTGTCAGTGATGGAGAATCCACCATGATCCTTGGTAAATTATTACAATAGTTAATTACCCTCACTTTTAAAAATTTACTCCTTATTGCCAGTCTGAATTTGTCTAGCTTCAGTGTCCAGTCACTGGGTCATGTTATACCTTTCTCTGCTAGATTGAAGAGTCTATCATTAAATATTTGCTCTCCATGTAGATACTTATAGACTGTAATTAAGTCACCCTTTAACCTTCTCTTTGGTAAGCTAAATACATTGAGCTCTTTGGATATGTCTACACTGTACTAGAACACTTGTGTCTGGTTCACAGCAGCTGACTCCAGCTCATGTGGCTTGGGCTGCAGGGCTATAAAATTGCAGTGTAGGGCTCAGGTTGGAGCCCGGGTTCTGGGACTCTCTCCAGCACGGGGTCCCAGAGCCCAGGCTCCAGTCTTAACCTGAAAGTCTACATTGTAATTTATAGCCCCACGGCCTGAGCCTACGTCAGCTGACACAGGCCAGCCGCAGGTTTTTTTATTGCAGTGTAAACATGCCCTTTGAGTCTATGACTATAAGGCAGGTTTTCCAATCCTTTAATCATTCTCATGGCTCTTCTCTGAAGCCTCTCCAATTTATCAACACCCTTCATAAATTGTGGGCACCAGAACTGGACACAATATTCCAGCAGCAGTCACACCAGTGCCAAATACAGAGGTAAAATAACTTCTCTACTCCTACTTGAGATTCCCCCGTTTATGCAGTCTGGGATCACATTAGCTCTTTTGGCCACCGTATTGCACTGGGATCTCATATCCACTACGACCCGCAAATCTTTTTTTAAGAGTCCCTGCTTCCCAGGATATAGCCCCCCCCGGTCCTGTAAGCACGGCCTACGTTCTTTTTTCCTAGCTATGTACATTTACATTTAGCCATATTAAAACGTGTGGTGTTTGCATGCTGTTCTAACAGCGCAGGTCTAATAGCTTACTGCCCCACTTCTCAGGGTGCTGCATTTTTTTGTGTGGGTCACACTCAGTCTAAGATGTGACATTCTGTCTTATCTTGATCATTACCTGTGCCTGTTCGTATGAATATTATAGGCACCAGGACAGAGCTAAAACTTTTGGACAGCATGCTTTTTTCTTCATCTCAGGGTAACTGGCTTTATGGCAGATTATTCCTCTTTATATGTTAGGACAAGGTCTAATAAAGAATTTTCACATGTTGACTGCAACACTTTTAGAGTTAGGAACATGTCACTCAAATTGAAATCCCTCATGATTACGCAGCTTTTCTTCTTACACATTATAGATGGGCGCATAAGGAGGCAGTCATCCTTTTCAAGTGTAATTTAGTGGTCTGTAAAAGACACCAACTAATACCCTATCTTGTGCTTTATCTGTTAGGACTTGATTCATAAGCACACAAGATCATTTTCTTCCGACTTGGAAATAGGTAATGCCATTTTTGATATAGAGTGCCACTCCCCTTTCTCTTTTGCCTACCCAATCCTTCCTAAATAGATGATAACCATTGATTTTAAAATTCCAATCATGCAAATCATCTCACCAGGTTGCAATAAAGCTAACTAGATCGAATTTATGCTCATAAATGAGCAATTACAATTCCTTTTATTTGTTACTCAGGCTCCTAGCATTGGCATATAAGCAAGTCAAGAATTTCTTCTCTTCATGTCCTTTGGTTCCTTGATTAATTTTGTCCTCAATATCTCAATTTTGTGCTAACAGAGTGCTCATTTTATCACCCTTTTTGCCCTAGTTTATAACCCCTTGCTGACTATTCTAGGCAGCCAACAAAGCTTTGTTTTCCATGTTGCGTGGAAGACCAAAATATGCAGCAGGGATGTGTTAGATATTAAACATTTTGTGATGAGGACTGTCTTTTACTATTATACAGTAGCCTAGCACACTGGAGCCCTGACCTGTGTCAGGGCCTCTAGGCACTACCATAATACAAAGAATAATAACAAGGCCCCCTGCATTATGAGGTAGGAATTCTTGAATTATGCGGCGCTTCCCCTATAAACCTTCAACCTCTTACTGCATTCTCCTCAGTCCAAGGCAGTTCCACTAGCATAATGTCCCTTGTGTTATTCCTTTTGCTATCAAGTTGAATTTATTCTATATAGCACATAAGAACGGCCATTTGACTGCAGTTTGCCCCGAGAGAAGGGGCTAGATGACGACTGGCAGTAGCCACTGAGGCAAGGTGTAGGGCAGCACCCCAAGGTATGTTACCTGCCCTGTTGTCTCCACCGCCTCTGGCCCTGTGTCCTTCCCGGACACTGGTGCCCCTTACCTTGGGGTGCTGCCCCACAGCAGTGCCCCCACACTCTGGGTCTCCCCTCCCAGGGGAACCCCAACCCCCTATACCCACCTTGCCTCAGGGGCAAACTGCAGTCTGAAATGGCTGTTCATCACTGGCAAGGGTTGGACCTGCTGCCTTTCTAGCCCCAGCTGCCTCCCTGCAGCCCTAGTACCTCTCCCCTGGCCTTAGCAAGACCTCAGCCTGGGGACTCACCAGGCCAGAGTTCCTCAGCTCTGCGTACCCTTCCCCAGCCCTGCCTCAGGTACCCTGCTTGCTCTCTCAGGCAGCCTGGTGCTCTCTGATCCCCAGCTGGAGCAAGAGTCTCTCTTTCTCAGCCTGCCCTTTTATCAGGGCCAGCTGTGCCCTAATTGGGTGCAACCACACCTGTGGCTGACTACCCAACCAGCCTCCCTTGGCTGCTTTTAACCCCTTTCTAACCTGAGCGGGGTGACCGCCCCGCTACAGGGACCATGTCAAAAGCTTTCTGAAAGTCCTAGTACACTGTATCCATTGGATTGCCCTTGTCCACATGTTTGTTGATACCCTCAAAGAATTCTAATAAATTTGTAAAGCATGATTTCCCTTTACAAAAGCCACATTGACTCTTCCCCAACATATTGTGTTCATTTATGGGTCTGATAATTCTGTTCTTTACTATAGTTTTCAACCAATTTGCCTGGTTATTTACCATCCTGTAATTGCCAGGATCGCCTCTTGAATACAATTACAATTATCGTGAAATCAAAATATTGATTTCATTTAACTGATATATGACAGTCACATTGTACCACTCTTCTAAGACATAACTCTCCTTAGATAGGGGCCCTGAGAGACAAATGCTATTAAAAGCATTAAAGCAAGGAAAGCATTCATTAACATTAATCATTTTAGTTTTTCACCTCCTCCTTAAGTGGCAGATGTGAAATATGCCATTTTTGGACTTTTCATATAAGATACAAAAGAAAAGCAGGCGCCATATGTCCTGTCTTCTATGTTGGGACTTTTTATTCGAGTCATAGATTTGATTATGTATTTTAAAGAGGGGACTGCTCTAAACAGTTTGAAACTCTTGACTCCAATGGGGCTTTGCATGCAGGCTGAGGTTCCTGATTAGTGCTGCCAGGAGGCACATTGGTTCACAGTAATGACAAATTAGTATTGCTTGATTAATCAGTTCTCACTAGGGAATTGCTCTGTCTGCAAACATTTTACCTTCATTAATAAGCTTAATACACTGAACTGGTTTCAGTGTATTGACAAATGGTAAGTAAATTGTGCAAAATGTACTATGTTTATCTGACAGATTTCTTTGTATCTCTTCCACTAACAGTGTAATCCAATATCTTCAGGTGATGAATGATGTAATTAAGTTATTTCTTCTGTGCTGCCCAATAAATCTGTTATTAACTCAGATGTCTTCTAAATGTTGAAGTATATAGATGCTGTTTTTTTATTTTTGTCATCACTGAAGGAGCATTACACCATTGCACGCCTTGCTCATCAACACCGAAATATCAAAACGCTATTTACTGGGGCATCTTTTGGTATTGTGTCGAGAGAATAAGGAAATCGTTTAGTTGTTGCTTTGAGGTGAAGAAGTTAGGTTCTGGCTTTTATTGATGATGTTGTGCTGAATAATGGGGGGACCTGAGTTGCAGTAGCCAAACAGAGGCTCACTTAGCCATTCTGCACACACAGGGCAGGTTCTGGAGCAACAGATTTGGTGTTGCTCCTTACAGCTGGTCCAAAACAGGAGCAGTGTATTCTACCCACAGCACTTGCTTCTAGGTAACAGCAAGCATGTGGGGTGGGGAACAGCACATTTGCAGGGGGCATGTTAGTTAGTCCCCCCCATCTAGCAATTAGTGGAGCATTGGATCACCATTCTGCCAGCCTCCTGAGCAGGTGCACTGTAGACGGGACCTGCTGTTCCCTGTTCTTGCCCACACTCGGCACACCTACAAAAGATGAAGCAACATCAAGTCTTAGTACTTTTAAAGCTGTGTTCTGAAGCATAACCAGAAGGGAGTTAAAAAGAAGGACTTGGACACTTGAGCAGAATATTAGGTAATGATCTAGGCAATAGTTCTCAAATATTCCATAATAGCTCTTCAATTATATAGTAACTTCAAAGAGTAATTACATGTGCCAGCAGATTACTAGTTAATTACACTTAATAGAACCAAAAGTAAGTGCTGTGTGATCCACGCTGTAGTTTAGGAGGCAGAAGTAAGCATGTATTTACCCAATAATTATATGGAATTTCCCATATAACTAAGTATCTTGCTATTACAGGATACTTTTCATGTAATGAAATGGGTCTGTTGCTTCAAAATGAGGTATGTTCTTTGCTCTCTCAGTCAATAGTAAAAAGTCTCTCCCCCTTCAAGCCACATATCTGACCATTAGTTCTCTTTGAGTTCTGCCTTCTGATGGCCAGAGGGCGTCATAGAGAATCCAACTGCTTCGTTCCTGAAAGCACCTTTTTGCTTTTCCTCATTCAATGGTTGCTAACATGGATGACTGTGAAACCAGTGCCCTAAGCCAAGAGCTATACTCTTCCATGAATCAGACAAGAAAGCATGTGTTGCCCTCTGACCACATCTCTTCCAGAGTCAAAATGTGTGAACTTTGCAGTAGGCATGAGCTCTGTTAGTGCAGGGTGCAAGATTAGGGCAATCTGGGCCAATTTGAAAGGAAATGGGAAATAGTAATCAATCATTTCAAAATAAATGACATGGACTTACCCCTCCCACTATTGCTAAGATTTATATATGTTATAGAAAACAAAGGGAAAGCATTAGGTATAGGTAATAGATATTACAAGAAGCTAACATCCCATGTCATTTTCCCAATTCTCCTTTAGTCATTGTTTAGACTAGTTATATATATATATATTAAACTAGTCTAGTCTTTCTTTGTAATTCAAAACATGCAGCCTCCTAGCAACTTTTATTACGCTTCTCTAAACGCCTTCAAATTTTCAATAGCTTTCTGGCAATGAGGGTCCCAGAACTAAACACAATGTTCCTGGTACCGTTGTGCCAAAACTGTAGACCATGACTATTAACTCCCTGTTCTGTGGTGAAATGCCTCTAGATATGCAGCCCTACCACACCGCAAACTTATGTCTACTTTGCTGCTTCGATATTCCCCCTAGCTCTCTTTTGGAATAACTGCATTGAAACTTGGTGGGAGGGGAAAACCCAGGGAACAGCAGCATTAAGGTAGGTTCTGTGACTGCGTGTCCTTCATAGAGGGCATGTTGTGGGTCGGCTAATAGGAAAGGTGCTGCATTAGCGATGCTGCAGTGGGGCAGAAAAGCTTGGGAAGTTGTGTGGAAGCCCTGGGCCTTCATAGGTGTCCTGAGCTCTATGTAACATCTCAGGCCATCTGGTGGTGTAGGGAGCTGAAACACCTGCCAATACACAGGAGGCAAATCTACACACTGATAAGAAGGAACTGCCATGAATTTCATTCCTGCAGTTTCCTGCTCCTTACATTTTTATCAGATAAAGTAGAGTCTGGCCCTTTCATATTGTCTCATAATGGGCATATTTTATTTCTTTGTTTTAAAATTAATTATAATGCAAGGCTTTAAAAATAAATAAATAAAACAAATCTGCTTGGATCTCAACATAATGTATAGACTCCAAAATGATAGATAAATACAATGTTAAGGGGAGTGATTTTTTTTTTTTTTTTTTTACTATCCAAGTCCTGAGCTTAGAAATCGGTCTTCCTGACCTCTCAATCTTATAGGGGCTCTGCACTTCTTGCACTGCTTCACATGTTAGCAATGTCATCAACTCCCCCAGGAGAAACTCATAACTCAGGAATCAGCAGAAAAAAAGTGGGACAGATTTTCAAATGCTATATTTAAAAATGTATTTATTGGAAATTTAAGCCTGCACACATTTTCTCCGTGACGTGGAGTCTTAAGTGGTTTTTTAAAAATCCATTTATATTTTAAATAAGCATTTCAGTTCACCTTCAAGAAAGAAAGTCTATAGAAAACAAATAAATTTCAGTGTCAGAAGATCCATAGCAGCACTATTCCCTGTATTAATAAAACAAAGGAAATAATACAGATGTCCTTGAGAACAACTGGTCCTTGCAGAGATAAACTGGTGATTAATTGAAAATTTGTTCTTGCCAGAGGTGGCTATCAAGTGAAAATAAATAAATGGTATGGCTCCACTCTTGTAGTCTACCTGCAATAAATATTACTATTCTGGTAATAGGAAACAGTATAATGCTGGCCATTTGAAGGTTAAGATGCCAAAAACATCCTTGCCCTTAAGGTTATTCTGTTGATGATGTCATTTGCTATTGTGCCATGAAAAATAAATGTCCTGGCAACTCATTTAATTTGATTCCAGAATCATTTGCAAAATAGAACATTCTTTGTTATAGAGTTACTGCATCATGTCAAAATTAGCAGGAAAGCCTAATCTCCGGAAATAGAATAGCTTTTCTGAAGCTGATGGAGTGTTGTATGTCTGAGAATGAAACAAGTAAAGGATGTTAGGTGCCCCTCTGAGAGCAATGTGAAGATATCTGTCTATCTGCAAGAAATGGTATTTGCGTTTCAGCAGGTGACACATTTTCCTATGAGTCAATACTGAACCAATGCCCCAGCAGAATGCACGAGGCCCCGAATCCTGCTGGAGAGTGCTGTTCTTTAGATGAAACATAAAACCAATGTCCAAATTACTTTGGTCTTTACGGGTCTTAGGGCAAAATTGTTAAATCTGATTTTCTGGTTAAATTCCATCTTGGGAATTAACGTTCTCCAAACCTAAAATTACCCCTGTAATTTCATCTGGAGACCTTTTTTTTCTTCACATTCTCTTCTAAACTGTTGAGTGATATTACTGTGTACTGTTAAATAACTGCAGTATTTTATCCCAGAGCTGCGTACACCATTTAAGTGGTGGGTGAAATATTGCCAGAATTCTGGAGAGGTAATTGACTACCCATAGGTAATGTTGCAAACATCTTTCATTGTAAAGGCTTATATTAGCCCTCCAGTCGTACCACACATAACTTGGACTTGAAAGTTAGCAGTTGTCCTCTGAAGGCAAAGGAGAATTGAAGTCAACAAACTATTTTTGAGTTACAAATCAGTAAAAATAGTATTCTGCTTTAATTTTTTTACTTTTGCCTGTTTCCTTTTCTCCCAATAGCTCAAGAATGGCTTGCTATTACTGCTATAAACTTTCCATATATATAAATCTCATTGAAAACTCATTTGCCAGTACTTGAGGAAAATAGATTATAAATAAGCAAAGCTGTTAATTATGTATGTTGTGGATAGTCTGGGGTCAAACGCTGCACCCAGTGATTTCGTCTGCACCCTTCTGTGTGCTGGGGAAATTATGGGAAACAGATCAGCTACAACAAAGTGGGCTGTCATTACTGTTTGATAGCTGTTTGGTGACCTTACAGTATGCAAAATGTATTGGCGCTTCCAGTTTAATGTCTAGTGGACATATGGCCATATCACTAAATCCTATCACAATTGGAACTAATTGACAGCCTGCTAAAGACAGAGCTGCTAAAGACTGAATGCATGATGGAAACTAAATATCCCTCTACATGTAGCTTCTTTTGGTCAGGGTTGAGGCACGTTGGAGAAGTAATGTAGAGGCAAATTACACCATCGCTCCCAGTGCCTGAAACTGTCCTGTTAATAGAGAACTTTAGTCTCCAAAGCAGTTAATCTACACTCTTCATCAGTACTAAGTCCACTTAAAAATGAGGTGAAGTGTAACCTTCTCTGTGTAGCTTTTTTGTTTAATATTTGCATGGAGTTAGCTTCATGGAAGAGATGGTTTTCAAATTTGTCTGTACTGCAGATCTCTCTCTCTCTCTCTCTCTCTCTCTCTATATATATATATATAAACACACAAAGTTATGCCCTTATCCGTAAAGTTTAATTATGGGTTCTATATTTCACAGTAAAAATATATTAGCTAAGTTAGTCCATCAAGAAATATAAATGATCATTTGTAAGCTACACCACTTGAAGAACTGTATCATAGTGTAATGTGAAAGTATTGGAGGGATATATTAACCTGGTGAAGTTACTCATTAAATCCTTCAAATGTATTAATGAAGAGGAAAGGGATGACCCTTTTAGAATGATTGACGAGAGGAACTCATGTCAGAACCCATCTTTTTATTCTCTTTTACTATGCATTGAAGTCATAATCCTGTGTTTATAACTTGGTGAGTTGTGACACAAATAACTGAAAAAAATGTGATTTTATTGCAGAACCCCAGCAGCTAGACCAGGAGGATGGGAAGAATAATATCTTTTAAAACACAAATAATATGGCAAATTGCAACAATGGCAAGGACAATTATGAACAGTGAACTGTCTGTCTATCTATCTAGTTACTGGTCTGACCCTATTCCTATAGAATCTGACCATATGTTTAAATAAGATACATTCTTGGTCTGAAAACCATTATATAAAATTAAGATGAGGAACATGGAGAATGAGGGGGGGGTCACAATTTTTTGGGAGACATGAGTTCAAGTTCTTGGTTTAGGTCAAAAGGGTGTTTTGTGATTTCATCCTGATTTGTGCACTTAAGAAAATAACCTCATAAATCAACATAATTCAGTTGATTAGCAACCCCTGATCAACAAAAGACTGATGTCTGGACTAGCAAGGAGTGGAGCAGGAATCAAATGCATTGACTGAGCTATGGTGGGCCCCTGGCCTGGACTAGCAAGCTATCGTGCAGATCAGTATTCAAATGCATTGACAGAGCTGTGAAAGCTCCAGGACTAGAGTGTTACCAACCAGGATTCAGGTGCATTGCCAGAAGCCTGCACAGTGCTGAGCACTAAATGAACTTACAAAAAAAAAAAAAGGGAGCCAGGTTTTCTTAATGTGCAGAATAGCAGTGTTAGAAGTCTTCCATATAGTCAGATAATATTGTTAGAGTTTTAGAGGAACATAATCCCTATATCTGTAACTGACTTCAGTAGCATGCAGTCCACCATCTGGGTTAGACTTTGTACCACCTGGGCCGTAAAAAGAAGGAACAGACAATTATTTCCAACATTACTTGCAGAGTAGCTGATTTATGATGTGTCAGAATCAGAAGCGTGAAATGAGGGCTGTTACAGAACTGTTTTTTATGATCAGGCGGCAGTATGTGTACTTCTCCTGAATGATGACATTTACAGGACTAG
>NW_020664582.1:16910056-16916599 GCF_002925995.2 Terrapene triunguis
GCTCTCAGGGTTTGAAAAGGTTTCAGTAAATAATATATGTTTGCTTAATATTTAACTTTCAAGTAAAATCTTTGTTGGAACGTTTAGTTTGACAAATGCAGGGATTCTAGAAATGTAATGACAGTACTTTCTATTCGGTAGTTAATTTGCTGTCAGCATTTCCATTATAAAGTATCGGTATTGAGTGGTTTATAACACGTTTTTAAAGGGTAAATAAATTTATTTGTACTGTATTATAAATAAATTAAACTAATCCAGAGGTGTAACTTAAAACATCTCAGCCTGCTTTTTTCTTTTACCAAATTTGCTTTAAATTGGTTTGGTTATGTATAAGTAATAGAAATGTAAAAGAAAGAAGGAGAAAGAGAATAAGAAGAAACCAAAAGCAACTCACTAGTCTGTGTGTGTTACATGTTCCCCTCTGTGCCCAGTCCATAGAGCAAGTGAATTTGTTACAGCTTCCAGCTCACGCTTTTAGCTCTAGAAGTCCCTGGTACGAGCAGATGTTTATTTAATTCCATGTGGCTTGGTTTTACAGAATTAAATTTAACATTGGACCAAGACTTTCCTATTCAAATTTAAGACAGCCAAAATATTAAAGCATAAAGGAGGAGAATGAACATCTTTAATATTTTCTGTTATGTATTCAGTAAAATAGCGATGTGCACCTTTGTGTTTCTTGGATTGATCTATACCAGGGGTAGGCAACCTATGGCACGTGTGCCAAAGGCAGCACACGAGCTGATTTTCAGTGGCACTCACACTGCCCAGGTCCTGGCCACCGGTCCAGGGGGCTCTGCATTTTAATTTAATTTTAAATGAAGCTTCTTAAACATTTTAAAAACCTTATTTACTTTACATACAACAAAAGTTTAGTTATATATTATAGACTTGTAGAAAGAGACCTTCTAAAAATGTTAAAATGTATTACTGGCACGCGAAACCTTAAATTAGAGTGAATAAATGAAGACTCGGCACACAACTTCTGAAAGGTTGCCGACCCCTGATCTATACATTAAAACGATCTGCTTCTAAATATGGGCAGATTGGCCAGGAGTATGGTTGTAGATGGTTCCTTCTCCACGGACATCCACTTCCTGTGTATGTGGGGAGGGGCAGGGTTTGTCCCTTGTCTCACAAGGACTGTCCCCCACTTGAACCTACCAAGTCCTAAAATGGGTCTGGGAAGAGGATGGGCCAAGGCCTTCAGAAAGTTCATAGATTCATAGGAGTTGTGGCCAGAAGGGACCAATATGACTGTCTAGTCTAACCTCCTGCATAGCACAGGCTGAAGAACTTCACCCAATAATGTCTGCATCAAGCCCATAACTTCTGTTTGAGCTACAGTGTGTCTTTTAGAATGATACCCAGTCTTGATTTAAATACTTCAAGTGATGGAGAATCCAGTACTTCCTAATGCAGGAAGTTGCATTGATCCTTCTGCAACCTGTTTTTTATTGGGGAAACTATCCTTCAAGAGGGCCTCCAGGGCTTAGGAGTTACCAGAGCCAGGGCAAAGGGCTGTAGATTCTCAGGCAAAACCACTGGTCATTCCAGGGAATGAGGGGGAAATGTGTGATTGAGGGCGCAATTCAGGGGAGAGTGAGGGCACAAAATTCTTCACTCCAAGTGAAAAGATCCAAGGAAAATTCCGTACCTTCCCAGGGGCAGTTCTGCAGGAGGGGTAGATTTGGGTATTGGCAATCAGTGGATAGCCCACACTTTCTTTAGAGCGGTTATATTTTATAGCCCATTGAACACCTACATATTTTTAAACAATATCAATAAATATTTACTTATAGAATGATTAATTATTTATCAGATCAATGCTCCAACTTTAAAAAAAAGACCCGAAGCAGTAATAGAGTGTAATGTTTCTTAAGATCAAAATACATATTATAAAATGTATAGGTACACGTGACCCAATCAAGACTCCACTGTTTGAATGTTATGACTACTCTGATTCGTAATTCAATAGCATGCAACTGTTACTGAGAAACCTTGTATTACCTGATGCAGCTTTCACTTATGGGAGCTAAGTGAAATGGGTGGGGGGAACCCGGTTGCAATTGCCTATTTTCACAACTAAATATACCTTTTCTTCTCTAACCATCTGAGGACTGCTGCTTGACTAGTTCTTATACCGTTCTACTGTCACTCTAGACTCCTTTCATGCTCAGTGCAGCATTGAGACATTTTTATCAGATTTTGAGTCATTCAAGCCTATCAGACAAATGTACCATAAATACAGATTCATGTTACATATTTTTCTCTCCTTCTTCCTTTGAACCCTGTTATAATGAAGCACAAACATCTGTGTTAAACCAGCATTAAGGGATATTTCTATCACTCTGTTCATGCATTGAAGCTCCAATCCAGCAAAGTACTTAAGCACATGAGAAATTCCATTGAACTCAATATGACTACTCAGGTGCTTAAAGTTAAACACATGCTCAGGTGATTTGCTGGATTAGGATGTTAGTTTCTCCATTGCAATACACTGCAAACAGGGAAACATTAAATATTTTGGGTTATATCCTGCACTCCTGACTGAGGCAAAATTCCCATTGAGATAAAAAGTATATAGCATCAATCACTATGTCTGCTGTGGTAACGAAGCTTGTGAGCTTTAGTCGGACCCTCAACAGTTATTTTAACAGAGATTTTGGAGACATTATATAAAAACGCTAACAAAGGGTATATGCTAACAAAGTGTGTTGACAAGCTAGATAGCTTTCTTTGTAATCACATTTGTATTATAGCTGCTAAATTCTACCTTGTGAGTAACACTATCTAGTTGAGCTGGAAAAGAAATTGGCATAATCTTCAGTTTATTTGGCAACAACCCAAGACTGGTACAAATTCTCAGAATTACTACATGCTAACTGAAATTAAGCCTATGAAATAATTCTTTACAAAAGAAAGAGAATAACTAAATTGTAATATGATAAAAGTGACTATATCATTTTTACTAGTTCCAGCTCTTTATTCAGCAGCATTTTGATACCACATATGTAGGCGTTATTGTTTCCATTCCCTGCTCTTTAGTCAACTTCCCTTTGATGAAATAATTGGTGGGGTGGCTTACAAGTGCTTGTATTATGGGTACTTGACCTGCAACTGCTTGTAGCTCTGTGCAGAACAACTGCCTCCAATACTGATCCTTGATTTTCACAGCCCTCAAAAGTTTATTTTCCATGATATCATGGAATTTTGTTTTGGTTTTGTTTGTTTCATTTTTAAAATTTCACGTTCTGGTTTTGTTCATTTTTGTTTGAAATGTTGTCGGGTAATTTTCAGTTCTTTTCAGACTGTTTATATAAAAAAAGTATACACAAAAAGGTACTTATTTCTTTCTGTAGGAGCCAGAGGAAGTCAACAATTTGCTTATAGCAGTATAGGGCACAGAAATTCAATCTTGTTTCTGTTATCACACTCAGGTGCCAATGGTATTTCTTCTTCTAATCATAACAATTCTATTTAGTTCTTATTTAGCACTTTTCATCTGTAGAGCTCAAAGCATTGGAGATTGAGTATCATTATCCCCATTTTACACAAGGAAAAACTGAGTCACAGAGATAGGTAGGGTGACTAGACAGCAAATATGAAAACTCAGGACAGGGGGTAGGGTGTAAAAGGAGCCTATATAAGAAAAAGACCCAAAAATCGGGACTGTCCGTATAAAATCGGGACATCTGGTCACCCTAGAGATAGGTGACTTCCCAAAAGTCACATAGCAGGTCAGTGGAAGAGCCAGGAATAGAACCTGTGTACTGACACACAATCCAATGTCCTATTCATTGGGCCATGCTGCTGTGGGAGGAGATGGAGGGGGAGAACATTTCCATAAGGTTCTTTTTGTGGAGTTTAATTCCTCTGGAAATGGAGGGAAGGGGTTCAAGCTATGAGGCCCACTTATAAAACCTTTAGGATCCCAGGGGATCAGTGGACAGCCAGTGTCATGTACAAATAGAGGCAATGCCTCTGCACAGGCTTTCGGATTCCTCGCGACCTCCCCTCACCCTTGGCCCTGTAGCACCAATGATTGGATCTATAGTTATTGGTATAAATTATCTTTGTCAGCATGGTGGCAGAAGAAACAGTAAACCTTACCTAGTGGAAATTTTGTAACTGTGTAAGAGAGAATATGCACTGTTTGATTGATTGATTTTAGAAAAGACAACCAGTTTCTCATAAAATAGTAATTTTTTTAACTGTTTGAAAAAGATTTAGAGTTTACATTGAAAGTAGATATTGTATATGTATTCTGTGAGAAAGGATTCCAAACAATGGATCACTTTTTAAATGGATATCTTCTGTGTGTGTGTGTGTGTGTATTATACATACATACACACACAGAAGATATCCATTTAAAAATTGGCCCCTTCTTTGTGTGTGTGTGTGTGTGTATATCCTGTATACTCTGTCATTTTATCAAAGCTTGCTATTTAGTTCTGCAAGACAATTCATTTTCAATTGTCTACATTTTGCATGCTTTTAATGGCAAATATATAATAAAGATGTTATAGTAGATGGTTTAGAAATATCCATTTACTTGTGAGGGTACAAGACACAGGAGTTTTTTATATTGCATATTAGCCTTTTTTTTAAATCAGACAAAGAAAAGTGTAAGTACAAAGGAAACCTACCTTGGTCAAATCCACTGGTTTGCTAATCACCTGAATTTTCACTCTTACGTCTTACATGTGAACTTTTCAGCCGTGCACAAGAGAAAGCCAGGCCCTGTACTAAGACTTCTACTACTTAATTCTGGCTGTGCAGGCAACAAACACAAAACAGGCATGTCGTAACTCAACCATGCGTGTTTCTTGTCTTTAATGTCTTTGCTACAGTCACAAAAAGGGAGAGGAGAGGGAATTCAGTAAGTGTCAGTTATTTACATGGTAGCAAAGCATTAGATGTGATCCTTCATGAGATTCCTTTGGAAAAGTTTAAAAAGACCTGTTGTATTGAGAAGAGATATCAGATCAAAAAGGAAAACAAAGATAATGCAGATGGGTGTAAAAATGGACATGTATGGTCAACAGAGGTGCCTCATCTGGATTCCCCTTGTTAATAAGGTAGGGGGATGCTGACAGGACATTCTCTCTGAGGGCTCTGAGACTGGGACTCTGGAATTTGTTTTTCCCCATTCCTGTAAGAAATACCCTGAATTTAGTGACCGTCCGGGTATGTTACAAAAGACATCTGCTTGATAGGGTTTTTGGAGACTGCAAAAGATATGCTTCCCAGAACAATGAAGTGGTAAAAGGGTAGAACCAAGATTTGGGGAGAGGGGGTAGTTGGCTGGGGGGCTAAATTCCTGTTTTAATGATTATTTTAATACTGCTGGGATTTTTGTTGTACTGCTAATTACATGTTAGGGTGCTTAGTGCCTTGTATAGGTATCTATTATTTACACCTAAATAAATAAAAATAAATAAAAAGTTTAAGGGAAAAGTTTAAGGGAAGTTAGAGTGACTCGAGCTCTGAAGAAATTTGAGAGCAAATAAATTATTTGAAGTTGACTAAGAGTGTATTATGAGAGTTAATGACCTTAAAAAGAGCAAAAATAGATTAGATATGAGGGGAAACTTAATGATGAGAGCAATTAAAAATACAACAGCCTGCTTAGTTAGATTAGACACTGTAAATGAAAATGTTCCAAAAAGAGATTAGCTAAAACACTTGGGGAATAGTGAAGGTGATAATCTTTAATAGCAGTAGGAGAATGGATTTCCAGGCCCACTGTAAGAATCCCTTCCAGCACCAATTTTGATGATTGTGTAAGCAGAGTCAGGATGAGCTCTACCCTGACATCTGGTGGTGAATTATGGCGAGTGTGGAAAAGAACTCCAGGGGCTGATCTTATTTGCATAGGCACACCCACTCGCCTGGCAGGAAACACAGCAACTGAAAGTGGTTACTTTGGCTGGTGTGGGATCCCCAGTTTCTCTATTATTGGGGCAGGAAGAATAAAGTTTTGTTACCCTGATTCTGTGAATCAAGGCCAGTGGAACTGTTGTATGACAGAAGGACTGAGTGAATCCGTCACCATTACCTAAGTAGCATTTGCTTGTCAAGGGGCATGGGTTACAAAACCCAGTGAATTGAGAGAGGATGGGGACAGGTATTTGTACCTGATGGTATGGGCCCCAGCTGAGGGTCCGAGACACCAATTGCACCACCTCCTCTCTCCACTGTGGAATATCAGAGCTAACTTTGATTCCCTTAGGAGTTTAGTTACAGGCTGCTGAGCTGAATTCACTTTGGGCCAATGGTGCACCAGCACTGGGGCTCCCCTACTATACTATGAGCTGAAATCGCTAAGAGCTGAAATCACAAAAGAGCTGATGTCACTGAGGCTATGTTAACTAGTGGGGGAGCCTGAAGCTATATTGCTCAGCAGCTGGTGGAGCAATTTGTGGGGACGACTGGAGGAGCAGCGAGCGGTGTGGAGCCTTGCGGGGCCGGTTGGAGTGGCCCTAGGAACGGCGAGCGGAGCTGTTTGCGGGGACGGCTGGAACGGCTCACAGGTCGGTG
>NW_020664582.1:16916609-16936211 GCF_002925995.2 Terrapene triunguis
GTCGGTGAGCGGAGCGGAGTGGAGCGGAGCAGCTTGTAGAGCGGAGCAGTTCGTGGGATGGCAGGAAAGTGGACTGGCTCGTGGTAAAGGCTGCGGCGGAACCCCCACGGAGAAACAGACGGCTGGCCAGCCTCGGATCACGTAAGGTGCCCCTTAACACCCTGCGTGCCCCCCCCTTTTACTCTGGGGCTGCACTGACCAGGGGCAGAGACTTTGGGGGTTGTTGAACTTTTGGGACTTTGGGTGGTTGCTGGACCCCAGAGACTTTGGGGATGTTGGACTTTGGGGACTCTGGGTGATTTTTGGGTTGCTGGATTCAAGAACCCAAAGGGAAAGGACACAGCCCAATTTGCTGGGGTGGGTTTTCCTCATGGTTTGTGTTATGAATCCTGTTTGTGGTGTTTTTCCAATTTTATGCTGATGTCGTTTACCTCATGTCATTAAACATTTTCTGCTACACTCAGACTCCGTGCTTGCGAGAGGGGAAGTATTGCCTCTTAGAGGTACCCAGGGGGGTGGTATGTAATTGTCCCAGGTCACTGGGTGGGGGCTCGAGCCGGTTTTGCATTGTGTTATTGAAACGGAACCCCTAGATACAGAACCCGGCCCTTGTTGCTGCCAACTTAGATGGGCAGAAGGGTTACAATTGTATGAGTCTCTCTACAATCTTCCAACTAATCCAACTTAGTCACAAGTATCAAGAGTGTAATATACTCCGATAGTAGGCAAATTAAAATTCTAGGACAAACTAATCTCTTTACAATAGGCACTTTCAGGAAAATGATTTATGAATTCAGAATATTTTATTCTTAGCTTTCTGTGTTTTGTTTGTAACAAGTAAATCGTTTTAATTTGAAATCAATAAAAGACTGATAACACCATGAAGTGCTGTTTGCAAAGTACTGAAGTAGATTTATTTTGTTTCATTTGCATATTCATATATGAAATGGAATGGAACTGAACGTGATTATTCAGGGTCAGTCTTTTACCATATATCAGAGGGGTAGCCGTCTTGCATCTGAAGAAGTGAGGTTCTTACCCACGAAAGCTTATGCTCCCAATACTTCTGTTAGTCTTAAAGGTGCCACAGGACCCTCTGTTGTCTTTTACCATAGTACTTCTTGCTGTTACCTTTCACAAAAACCCTGGGCCAGATTGACTCCTTTGCTTTTGGAGCTCCAAAGTAAATCCACTTGGAGTGATACAAGCTGTTCACAATCCTCTGTTCTTCAGGGGTCTTTACTCAGGGCTACCTCCTAAAAATAGGGGGGCCTCTCCCAACACAGCTTTGATCAGAGAGGCTCCAGTAGAGTCCTGAGTTGATTTTAACGTTGTCCTACCCACTACTGAATTACTAGGGGGTTCAATTCCCCCTTGGGTGCAGCTTCTTTCATGTCCTATTGAGGTGAATCTAGCTTCAAAAGTTAAAAACCAAAATGGGACATTATTTTTTCAAGTGTTTTGGGGTGTTTTTAAACTCTCATGCAGAACAGAGCACATGTAGCTGTGCTCCGCCTCTTTGGTAAATCTCTGTTTAATTTTGTAGATACGTATTCTTAAACTGATACATCCCAACCATAGCAGAGAATAAATAAAGCCCTGCATTTTATAGGACACCTTTGCATTCCCAAGAAAAGTGTTTTTGTATGTTGACTTTGTGATGTGCTAAATTATTGGAACCATCAAAAGGAATGTGTATATAGTCAGTGTACCAGTATGTTTATCAGTTCATAAATTCCCCAGGGAGACTGTTGATCTCTGCTTCCATCTTCCAGAATTTAGAGATTAGATAGTCACTATCCAAACTGACAACAGGCATCTGATATGAAATAAAATCCTCCACTTGTGCTTGTAGATCTTGATAACAATGGTTTCCCACCTCTGGGTTCCCCTCTCTAATTCTTTTCAGAGTTTAAACTTAATTAAAGCATCTTTATAACTGTTTTATTATAAAATATTCAAAGGGTCTAAGTGTGGTTTGTCTCAGGCTTTTACTATTTTTATTGTTTAAGGAGTGCACATTAGTGGACTTTGTAAAACACACACAGGCACACACAGAGACACACAGAAAATGATTCCAAGTGGCTTACGTTTCAACTCATTTAACTCCAATGCACTGCACAGCAATTCATATGCAAGAAGATGTGGATATATCATTGGCAGAGAGCTAGCACAACAAAGCTTCATGGGTGAAAAAGGTGGGATTTAAATAGAGATAGGCCCAATCCATGAAGTTTGGTTCTAGAACTGGCATAAAATTTTGGGAGAAGATCCAGTTTTCCTTTTTTTCCCCTGCTTCTAATTTTAAGTAAAAATTCAAAGGAGGCAAGTGAGTGCATAGGAAGTGGATAGAGTTGGCATAAAACAAAAGTCTGAAGCCAAGAGTGAGAGGAGATTAAAAAGGCAATTAAAGAGCACTTGAAGAGCAAAGAGTGGGAGGAGATGTAAGCATGGTCAGTGTTCTGTAGAGTCTTGAAGCTGAGGATAAGTTAGTGGAGGAGGAAGAAGATGATGTCAGAGCAGTAGGTCAGTAAAATCCAAGAAGTAGCTTTTTGAATAGCCTAAGAAGGGAGATAGGCCAGAGAAGAAAAAGGTGCAGTAGTTTAGGAGAGACATGACTAAAGTATTGATAATGGTTTAAAAAAGAGGTTATATCTGGGAAAGTGACTTTGTAAAAAATCACACTCTGGGGTTCCACTGTTTATTGCCACTCAGTCACTGCATATCAAACGAGCCAAGCTTACATGGAAAATTGTTCTAAATATCAGCACTGCAAAGTCAAGCTGGGATTTGAAGGGAAAGTTGTATTCTTTGCTGGCTCGTGCATTATAGTTTCTGCAATCATAACTCAATTGCAAATTCTGTTGATTATGCATGAGCCAGAAAAGGATGCAGCCTATTCTCTCCTAGGTCTCTTGACTATTCAGAGAAAGTAGTGAGGACTTACGATTTGATTCTGCTCCAGTTTACATCAAAGACTCCTATTAACTTTAATAGGAGTAGGTCCTTGGTCTTATTTTTGCACAATTTGATTAAGTCTCTGGGAAAGATGGATTTCCTCATTGGTGGCTTATAAACTAACAAGTTCTGTTTAAAGGAAAATGGGGGGAAAGTAAGAAGCTAAACCTTGACATGAAATACTTTTATTAGCTATGGTTATTTTCATTTATAGTTGTTGTATTGCACTATACACAAATCCAAGCTTAACTAAGGTTTCTCTCTCCCCTTGTCATTATGGATAAGGCTGTTCATATATCCAAAGATGGCACTAGCCCTCTGAGGGCCTAAAGCAGGAATATTTTTGCCCCACCCGCAAAATATACTAAAAAAGCAAATGGGGGGCCCTTTGAGCTGCTTAGGGCCCTAAGCAATTGCTTAGTCTGCTTATGCCTAGCGCCGGCACTTCACTTATCTCATCCTACACTTAGGAGACTTGGACAGCCTTGTAGAAAGAAGTTGAAAGTATGACTGGCTACCCATGGCTTTGCTGGGCATAGGGCCTTAGGAGAATTGTAGATGAGTGCCCTCTAGATATTGTATAGAGCATTGCAGCTCAGTCAGCAGTTTTACATCTGTTTAAAGTGAAATAAAAAATGTGAAATTATAAAATTAATTTTTAAAAGAAAAAATAATTTATTATTATTTCAAGTATTACATATTTCATTTCAGTTGTTTTGGATGATTATAACCTAGGAAGTCACGTTCTATATGGTATCTTCTGAAACAAACTTAGGTCAACAGGATTTCCATAACTTCTTAACTAAGGATCTTAATGCAATGGAAGAACCAGTACACTATACTTTATTAGCTTTATTTAGAATATACCTTGAAATGACAGAAAATGGTGCTATTTTTCCTAAGAGAGAAAAATACAGCAACAGTAATTTAAAACTTTTTGTACAAAATGTACTGAATTCCATAGGTGCCTGCCTCTCTGGTATTATATATGCTTATTACAAAAAGAAATATACTGAGATGATGTTAATGCTTCAATTTGAAACCTCTGAACCCAGAAATTTGCTTTAAATTAAGAAAGAAGCCCTTTCTGGTTTCTTGGATGCCAAATGTCAGCCAAGAACCAATTTTTATAGCCAAGTTATAAATCCTTTAAAAGAAGATTGCAGAGTGGAGACTATCAGGATGGTTGAGGCATATGATACCAGTAAACTAAGGAGGGGACAGAGGGGAGAAATTGTAATTGTTTGGGAAAGTGGAAGGTTACAAAGCAGAAATAAAATGTGACCTTCTCCTGTTGAACTGGTGTACATAGACACAGCTATAAACAATTTTGCAGTCAGCATTGACTATGAGTTACTGGTAAGAACCCAAGTGAGGAATTATTAAAGGTAACAAAGATCATGTGTCAAAAGAATATTACAACAAAATAATTAATGTTTTTAATGAGAACCCTTTAATGAGAAATCTGATGAGAGATCAATTCAAATATTAATAAAAACCAGATGATCAGTCAAAACCATGTTAAGTAAAATCAAATAGTTTCTTTTCATATTGAAACTCTTAGAAATTCTGTGTGCTGCACGTTATGGAATAGGACCTAAAATGTATTTCCCAATGGTCTTGTATGTGATACACTTGAGGGGGGGATACATTTGAGATAATAATAACATACTGACTGCTGAATTCTGACACATTTAAAATTGATGTTTGTTGTTTTAAAACCATGCAGAGGGATAAATGTTCTATGAAGAAGCTAACTGGATCCCCACTGTTTCTTTGTGTATTCTCCCAGCTAACTGCACGGCTGATAGACAGCGCTATTAAGTAGTCATTAGCACCGTGTCTGAAAGCTTGGCTTCTGCAGATAATAACAGGCCATTCAGTATTTTAAGCCTTTGTAAGAAGGAGGACACTGTGTGGTTCATATAACTGAGTATAATGAGGTCATTCTATGACAAGCCTGAGAATACAGAGCCATGGGCAACTTATTAGCCTATTTGATGTTAGAACAGATTCAAGTCTAACATTCCAGTGATTTTTTCCCCCTGCAAAAAGCTTCTGCCATTAACTGAGACTACAAAACGACATCACTGAATGGTAGATTGAAATATTGATATAACTGTATTGTAAAGTCTTCAAAATACTTCTGCTTGACTCTGTAGATAAGGAAATGTATATGGACAGATATTTAAAGTGTAGCATTTGTCTGTTTTCTAAAAGCTAACAATGTGACAGAAAAATAGGAAATATTAATGTAGCCAGTAGTGTTCAAAGCAGTACTAAAATGGTAAAAAAAAAAAAAAAAGCTCTGCATAATTTAGCATGACAGTTTTTACTATTTTGTGTCTGATTTCTGCAAAATTTGAGGCAGTGGCTATTTTTACATTGACAATATGCACAAACTGAAATTTAAACTTTACAGCTACCTTTTGCTCAGAACTATTCCATTTTCACTCAGAAATGGGCTTACTTTTCTTGGGAAAGAAGCGCTATTTTTGAATGAAAATGTTGTGATATGTACTGAGTTTTTCAGCAAAATAGGCCCATTTCAAGTTTCTTCATGGAACATGAAAAACTTCACCTTTGATTATGAATATTTTGCATATCCAGTTATCATCATAAACTGGACAATTCTGATCAAATAAATTATGCTGTTTGTTAGTTACAGTACACACAACAGTATTCATAGGTAGCTATCACAATACATGTGGATTACAGGTTAACATAAATTAATATATTTCTCTATTTTAATACCTTTAGCGCTTTTAATAGCTTTTAAATATGCTAACTGTATGAAAACTGGCCATTCTGGTAATGATGTTTCTTCAAGGTGGTTTCTGCAAATTATAATTTGTAGGATGTGTTGTCTTCAGGGCACTGCAGCACTTTGGAAAAGTTTGAAAACAGTACTCATTGGGTGTTGTATGCGTAATCTCATGACACTCAACTTTCAGGGCTGAGGATATTCAATTGGCTTATGGTCCCAATTGCCTCAGTTCCTTCTCTTCCATTGTGGAAGCTCAGTGCCTGTAGCTAGATGTGTATGTGAAGTGTATGTGTATGTGTAAATGGAATTTAGTTTATCTTAAATTTATAGTTTTCATATTTTAGCAATTTAATATGCTTGTAGTAGTTATTAAGACTTTGCTGCACGCGATGCAGTCTAATTTCTTTGCAGCATGGCTTCAGCTTGGGAAAAGCTCGTATGGTGGATCTGAGCTCTCAGAGGCCTGGATTCAAGAAGTGTGCATAGTCTCTCTCCACGTGCCTGGAGTCTGATGCACACACTCAAAACCGTGTCTGCTTAGGGGTGGGGCCTAACTGGAGCTTGGTGTGGCGCTTTCACACCCTGAGCCGGGAAAGATTTGCAGCTCTGGCTTCAGGTCATCCTTCTCTGAGAGTCCCTGAAATCTAATAATTCAGAACTGCCTAAGGCAAAGGGTCTGGGTTCTGTGCAGGGCCCAAAAACTCTGCCTTGGCAAGGCAAACCATAAGAGTCAGTGCCAGAATCAGCACTTCTTTCTGGAATCATATAAGAGGTGTCAATAAGGTGGTTACCTTGATTAATGCTCAAAGAACTCCATTTATTGGTAAACTAATTCTCTTTAAACCTTCATTTGAGTTATCACAGAAAGAAACAGAGATTGGAAAGGTTGCTACTAGTTCTATTTCTACCTTTCTTTTTTCTGTTGTGATTTATAGTGTGTTGACTATTGAATGGAATGGATTCAATGGCCCCAGCTATGCTAGAAGTAAACTGTCTTAGAGTATGGGTGAATCGGACCTCTTGACTTCATATAGCCTACAAACTTTCTAAAGAATTCTTGGGAAGCAAAGTAAACTAATATGAGAGGTATTTGCATAAATCTTTCTTAGAGTAAGCCTTTCATAATTTACAGCTGAAGTAACCTGTACATTAGAATGGTGTGTTAGTCTTAGATGGCACAGTACAATTACAATTGCCTGTAACAGTCATGGAACTGTTTAAAATGTTTATTTCACTATTTTAATTGTTCTTTCAATATTTACAAGATATGAATAATCTATCAATTCACACTTAGCTGTGCTTAATTCTGATTTCCACTTATTATAAAAACTTAAACTGATAACAATCCACGGTGAATTCAAACCAAACATTGGGTAGTACACCATAGACAGCTTCTAAGCTTCTGGGGTTTTGTTTGTTTGTTGTTTGGTTACTTTATTTTTAAGGGGGTGGGGAAAAGGGAGGGGATCTGTTTCATAATATCATTTTGATTTACAAGATAATACAATTTTAAAATACAATAGATTTTTTTTAGATCCAACTATTAATTTATTCATTGTGACGCATAAAGGGTAGAAGAAAGAAGAAACAAATATTGATTTATAAGTGACACTTGTACTTTCCAACAAATTGTTATACATAGTGGGTTGGACTTTCCAAAGCACCTTGGTGTCCTTTTTATGTCAATGGGAGCAAATTTAGGCCAGTCCTGGGTGCTTTTTAAAAACCTACCAGTGTATTTTTAGAGTATTTTTCTGCCTATTTTTACCCTGATTTACAGTTTGGACAATCAAATTATATATACCCAAATATGGAAAAGCAGTTTTGTATATTAACAAATTACATACTCATGACATTAAAATATGAAAAATATTCATGATATATTGCAGAAGTTCGTCCTTGACTTCTATTGATAGCTAACTGGCAATGATTTTTTTCTTTAGGTAATATAGATTCTGTTTACACCATCTGCTGAATAAGGCAGCATAGATAACAGTTCATCAGATATTGCAATGACATTTGTTTATCTGTGTAATTGTACTCTTTTTTTTACACATTAATGTTAGGAGAGCAATAATTGTTGATCACAGATGCTGTGATTTGTAACTAAAATGCACTTTGTACTTATAGTCATATTAGTCTAGCTCTCCCAGGAACCGCAGGGGTGAAAGGAACAGAATGTGGGGCCACCGCTCCTCAGGAGCCAGCGCCCTGCACTGGCAGGTCCTCTGGCATGGCTGTACTGCCCCCAGCCCTACCCCCAGCCCTTCCACGTAGCTGCGTCTCCTGTCTTGAATCTTTACAGCCCTGCTGGAGGACAGGGCTGAAGTCGGGGCTGGGGGCAGTACAGCCACGCTAGAGGAGCTGCCGGCGCGGGGTGCTGGCTCCTAGGAGTGGCAGCCCCACGTTCTGCTCCTTTTCGCCGCTACAGTTCCCGGAAGAGCCCTGGGGTTCAGCGGATACTTATTTCTATCCGTGGATATCCAAATCCGCAGGGATACATTTGTATCCGCGCAGGGCTCTACAATTCATTCTTGAAAAATGTGTCTTTCCGGTACAGCGTCCTGGCAATAAATGTCTTAATGGTTCGGCATACTGACCATACTGGCTTACTTGCACCACTGAGTGCCCCTGAGATATTTGAAAATATCTACATCTTTGCACACATTCACCATGTAATTATATATCATTATATATCATTCCTGATGTTCTCAGTATGATTCCTCCCTACAACTACAGAGGTCTAGTAAGGCCTAAACTGGAGGTAAAAAAAGAACCCGCAATAACAACAGAATGAACAATTTCAGGGAGCAAATCCAGTGCTGCCATGTCAAGAAAGGGCTTGAGCTATGTGTTATCTGTACCACCTTTTCATTCTACCTTGGGCTCATCTGCATACATGCTACTGTGTCACAAAATCTATCCCCAAAAATCTGAGATAAATCATAGTCTTTTTGAAGTCAATGGAAATTTTGCCTTTGACCTGAACTGAATCAAGATTTGCCCATGGAACGTAAGAAATATTTTTCAAGGGAATTCAATGTTTATTAAAAATTGCTCTCTCTTTTTTTTCTAGTATTCATCATGGCATCTGGACTTTTGGTTTATCCTTTCGGCCTCAGCTCTGCTACAGTGAAGAAATTCTGTGAGAATTCAAGCATATACAATGCAGGAGACTGTCAGATTGGATGGGGGTACATGTTGGCAATTGTTGGAGTCATGTTATCTGTCTTTTTACCATTCTTTGCAAAATATGCACCAAAAGAGTACATATCTCCAACTCCAATACCTACTATTTTATAGTATTTTATTAGTATTTAACAGCAAAACATTCCTGTTAATCAATGGGCAGAAAGTATTATAGCACTTCCTTTTAGCTGTATGGCTAAAAAAAAAAAAAAAAAAAAAGAGAGAGAGAGAGAGGGAGATAGAGGGTCAGAATCACAGAGACCAAAAGTGCACTGATAGTCTTCCGTAAGCATGAGAAGCTAACACTCTGGAATTGAAATAAGACTAATTAGCAGCCTTTATGCTGCTCTAAACTTATAATGGCTTAATGCCTTAGTCAAAAAATCTGTTTATCCTCAAAACATCTGTCTACCTCCCAAACAGTTTCTTTTATGTCTCAAAACAGTAAATCTGTTAAAAGCCTCAATTCTCTTTTATATGTTATTAAATGTCACAACTTTTATGAACCCAATAATTTTAAATCTGATAATGATATTTTGTTATAGTTACTATGAGTGGGAAAAAGCCTGCTAGTAACCAGAGCCTAAAATGAAGCTTACCTATGAAAAAAGATGTATGCAAGAAAAAGTGCTTTTGTTTGTTTGTTTTTAATCAATGCATGTTAGGAGTGTGCCTGAATATTGTACTTTGTAGGCACATGTTTTAGTACTGGTCTAACAATTGGGAAGTATAGCCTCCACCGTGATTGCTATACATTTTACATAACTTTTTGCTAAAGAGATCTAACCTTTTCAAAAGGCCCAATACTAAAATAGCTTAAAAAGGAGAAAAGTATATTAAGAGGAGAAGTGCATTTGTTTTACCATACTTCTTAGATTATGATTTTGCATGGAATTGTATATAATTATGTATAGTTTTGGGGGTTTTATAAGCCTGTAAGGTAAAGACTGTGAGTATGTGTGGCAGACTTTGACTCAATATCATCCAATGTAATGATGACTAGAAAAATGTCACATTTTTTGTGTGAAATTTATGAAGTCTAGTTCCAGCAATGGCATTTTTGGTTTCATTACCACCAAGGACTCAAACAAATGCACCACATGCCTTAAACAAAAGAATGATTGGGTTCTAATATTACTCCATTGCCATATTTCTCCTTCAAAATTACAGTAAAATTCCTATCCAGTACTTAGGTCATGAGGATGTTATTTATTTTTAATATTTACTAGTAAAGAACTGAACCTCTTGATTATATTTTAATACTGAACCTTACTTTTCTGCTTTTTAGTTTGTCCTGTGAACCAACTGATCAAATCTATCATCTTTGTTAGTTGTATGCAGTGTTGTTGTAGCCATTTGGTCCCAGGATATTAAAGACAAGGTGGGTGAGGTAATACCTTTTATTAACCCACCTTCTGTTGGTAAGAAAGACAAGCTTTCAAGATTACACAGAGCTTTGGAAGAAGAGCTGAAGAAGAGCTCTATGTAAGCTCAAAAGCTTGTCTCTCTCACCAACAAAAACTGGTCCAACAAAAGATATTACCTCACCCACCTTGTCTCTCTATTTTTCTTGGTTATTTACTGAAGCCTGGGTAATGGTTATTCCTGAATTTCTTCTTTTCTGAAAAATGTGCGTGAAGGGACAGATAAAGAAATGTTGAGGAAGTATAAGAAAATGAGAACTGATAGAACAATCACTTTACTTTATTCCAATATGTATCAAAGTATTATACAATCTTGTTTACATTGTGAAGCCTTCTAAACTCAACTTAATTAAGCATTACATTATTTTTTAAAGTAGCTGACTGTTGTTACATAATCATGAGCTCGAAAGGGCAAATTATGCACATACATTTATAATATAATTCAATTACATTATTAATGTTTAAAAATGCATATTTCAAAGCTGAATAAAGTAAATAGAGAGAACTCTATGGTTTTTGTCATAGAGAACTAAGGAATGAAATCTAAATATTTAACAAAAATGAGGCTGAAGGAATTTCCTCTGCCCTCCTAAAGGCAGAATAGACTTCAGTCTTCTCTGTATGTAGCATGTAGCATTTTTAGTAGTGTCTTATGCTCATTTCATAAATTGCTGGAATAGATTGGAAAGCTTCATATAAAATTCAGAAGGTAAAAAGTGAGAAAATAAACAGATAAAAAAAACCATAACCACAAAGTAAAGAGAGAGATGCAGGCTTTTCTTTCCTAACCAACCTGTGCCTTTACAATAGAACAATTATACAAGACAGGATCAATATATAAAAAAATTCTCATAAACCACTGAAAATGTTATACAATGTGTAAAATTTGTATTCTGTGGGTTTTTCTCTGTTTTGTGTAATGTTTACGATTGTTCACTTAATGTTTCACTAGAAAAAGTGATTTGTTAGTGTAAATTAGAAAACATTTTTGCAAAGATTTAATTGCTTACCAAAAGTAAAATAATTTTAGATTTCTATTAATACCCATAATATATCTAGTAGACACAGAGGGCCCAATCCTGTCACCACTTATAAACATAACTTTACTCATGTGCAGAATTGTGTCCATCACTAATCCCATTGAAATCAGTAGGATTACACATGTGAATAAAGTTACGTAAATGTTTGCAGGATCGGACGCATAGTTTGAAATTCCTTTATAACTTTCACCTATTTTCTCAGTAGAGGTCTTAAAATTTACAATATTCCTATACCAAACTACATATTGAAAATTTATTTTCAGTGTTTTGAACAAACAATCAAGTTAAAAACTCAAGTTTTTTCCACAGTATCCTCCACTTTCTAAGAAAGAGCGAAACTAATGCTTCCATATTGAACGTCCTTTATATAATTTTAAACATTGAAAGGAAATAACGAAAACTTAATGGAGACTGGTGAAATCTAAAATGGGGTAGACAGAATTGCCATGTAAAAGGTCCATGTTCAGAGTCAATTTATAACTCTGGGTAGAGATCATACTGTAACTCAAACCAGAGTAAGCAAAGCATATATTGCAGAAGCTCCTCTGGAACTTAAATAGGGGGAATTACTACCAATACATTTGCTAACACTGATAAATCACTTTTTTAATGAGGACTGTCTGTGAGTTATATTGTGTATAATAGTTTTCTTGTTAAAAAAAACAGAAAATTTACTGGATCAGGTTCAAGTTTTATTCTAAATATATAATTTTTTAAGTGTAACTAAAAGCTGTATTTTCCATTACTGTGTTTCTGCGTTGACTAGCTGCCTCCTTTTTAGAATATTAACTGTTTTCCGTATTTGACTTGTTGAATAAAATATTTGAATTATTTTAAATGTGAAATTTACAATTGCCAACACTGTATAATAAAATAATAAAATAATTCACATTGTTCACTATTTTCCTGACTTTGCTTTTGTTTTACAGTTGCAGTCAGATAAGATGCACAGCAGTTACTTTAAGGGAAGAGACTGAGGGGATAAGGAAATGGCAACAAATAGGAATAATCTATATAGGTGTCTGCGTATAGGAGCATAGGCATATAAACATATAGTTTGTGATCCCTGGCCTGTACAAATAATGATCCAGTTAGTAGTAGGCTGCTATCCTGGGACTTGGGAGAAGCAGGTTCAGTTCCCTTCCCTTTCTCCCACCTCTTGTGTGGCTTTGGGCAATTCACTTACTGTTACTGTGTGCCTCAGTTCCCATCTGTAAAATAGGGATAATAGTACTTCCTTACTTCACATGGATGTTAGAATACATTAAAGATTGAGGCAATTGGATACTTCAGTAATGGGGACCAAATAAATACCTAAGATAGGCTTCATCCCAGAACAGCTCGGCAGTGCCTGTTACGTTAGCCTGTAGAAGAACTTCTACATGGGTTTTGGCAGAGCCAGAAAAAGCAAGGCAACTTCTGCAGCTGCAGCCCAGCCAGTCAGAATATGGCTCTACATATAATTTATGTTTATCAGCAATGAAAATCATTTTTTAAAAAACATTTATTCTTTAGATGAAATATATGGTTAATATTTTGAAATAAAAGTACTTATTTTCTCAAAATAATTTCTTGGAACAATCGTACTAAAAAGCAACAATAAATTCACTTAGAATTGATTATCTGATTTTTCTAAGCCATTTAGGTTAATGATGGAATTAGTACCTTATTTTGCTCCAGTTACTTACACTTAATGACCATATAATTCAGAATTCAAGAAAATTAATTTAATTTAATTCCCAGTAAATTTCTGACATGAGACTAGATTGCCTCCTCTCATGGAGAAACCAACAGGCAAGGCCCAAGGGGACGAAAATGGTATGAGGATCCTGTAGATCATTTGGGTGAATAGGTTCCCCTCAGAGTGGGCTACACTGCTTTTTTCAGCCCTACACCCTCAGACATTTTGAGATCCTTTACAAGCTAAGACCATCTATGGAGAGGCCCTATACTTCTGCACTCTCTCCAGCTCCCCGTGATTCTCCCCTACTCCTTTCCCCTTAAAGGGCTAAGGCTAAATTATTAACTCTTCAATGGATTGTCTGTGGGGTTGGTGGAAGGGGGGATGGACATCTCCCAGTTCAGCCTTCTATGGGCCATACAGCTGTACCCTCAATGTTAGACAAAAGGGGTGGGAAACTGTGCTATGAATGGGATGCTCCCTCCACCTTCCATGATAACACTGCGAAATCCATTCATTGTTTACATTCAGGGTATATGAGTTTAGCTAAAAGTTGAGTCTGTATAAATTCATGTATTTGTAACCAAAATGTAATACAGGCAGTCCTCGACTTTATGACGTTCAAGTTACGAAGAACTGCACTTACGACCCTTCTACATGGACACCCCGATTCGACTTACGACTATAGGTTTCGAGTTTACGATGCTCGGTCCCGCAATGAAGTAGATTGCGGTTCCGAGTTCCGACTTACAACACAATTGTAAGGAACCAGTTGTGTCGTAAGTCCGAGGACTGCCTGTATTTTGATCCATATTCCTTCAGTAAAATCTAACAAACCACACAACAAAAAATCTAGCACAGTAAACAAAGAAATATAATGGTAGAAACAAACCGGAACAATTTTATTTTAATTTTTACATAACACATACTATAATTGTGCTTTCAAGTATTTAATAAAAGAATACTTTTAATATGAGCTTTTGTAAATGCTCAAGATGTGCAGCCTTTATGCTTATTGATCAACAGGAGTGTGATCTCAACTTTAAATTATTGCTTAAATAAACATTACTTTAAACTTCATTCATTGTTTTCACACATTCTCTCATCTCGACATCTGAAGTTTTAACAAATTCTTGGAAAGTTCTTTGTTCTACAACAGTTGCAGGTCTTACAGACACACACTTGAAGATGTTCCTTTTTGTGTCATAGTTTCCCATGCACCTGTGGACTCGACCTCTAATTAGTCTTGGAAGCTCCCGATCCTATTTCAAAAGCATAATAATCAAAAGGTTAAAATTAATTCCCTTTTCTAACATGAACTAAGCTCTTCAAAATGTCTGAAGAATAATAGTGTTCGTAGGGGATTCCTGGAGCCTAGGTAATGTTTGTGGGCTATGTCAGCTCTACAGTCCCTTGCAGTTCTTGACCCTCTCTGGCAGCATGACTGCACAGGAGCTACACCACAAGAACTTCTTCTTTTGTCAATTGCTGTCCCTACAACTCTTAGGAAAAGTGGTTCCATTACAAGAAGGGAGCTGCGGAAAACAGTATGTTCTGAGGGAAGTTGCCAAGTACCACGAAGCTAGATGAAAAGATGTCTTAACAGTGAACAGAAATGGGAGATACTGGGTTTTCACTGACAAAAGACCCACAAAAACTTTGGCCCAAGTCTACCCTGAAGTATGCACAAATTACCTTAAAAAAATTAATCAACAAACTGAGGTAACAGAAAACTTCCTGCTATAAGTCCTTTGTGAGAAGAATTGAACTTTGGCCAAATTATATACATAAAACTCCTCTGGGTACAAAGAGGATTTTCCTACATCTGCAGCTAGCCATCGATAGAAGGCAATTATGCAAGCCCAGAACTGCATGGCCCTTTTATAGCCTCATTTCTGAATGGTCAGTGCTATGAAGGCATGCTCATGCAATCCAAACAGGTACACCTTTTCTAGAGGACTGCCAAAGCTCAGTAGCACCAAGTGGTTGGTGTGTGTAAACTACAAATAAAAATATGCAGAGCACACCTTGAAAAAAAGTGAACTTTGCCCCATAACTTCTCTGCTTTATAGTTGTTTCCCTCCAAAATCCCAATCCAGCTTTCCACAACCTAAACAAACTCTTCTCAAATTTAATTTGATCTGAGAAAGCCCCAAGACACTTGCACAAACATTTCTCAACAAGTTTTGGCAAAACGGGTTTGGGCTTGCCTGAACTGCAACTGTATTTACTGCCACAGACCCAATAAGCAGTTTGTTCACTTTGTATGGAAAGTGAACAATACAGCTTTTAACTTTATTTTATACATTAGAAGTTAGTGTTAACAGAATACATGTTATTAACCTCCTAACTGCACCACGTATAGTATATTCTGTATAAACATAGAAAATACTTACAATTTCATAAAATACACATGGCAGACTCTCCTTTCCATCTCTCAAGACAAAACTTTTTGCTCCATATGCTCCAGGTGTGACTGCAGAATCAAGTGTGCCTAAACAATATGTCAAGAAGTAAACGAGGATGTAAACATGAGAGCACTATTAAAGCCTGTGATCTACAAATATTAAGTGACATTAATATTCAATAGACAAAAATACTAAGCAACATACTGATGTCAGTCTTCTAACTAGCACAGTTTCCACTGACATCAGTGGGAATTGTACTGCAAATTAAGGGCTATATATGGCACACTAATAGTAAATTCACATATTTTGTCTCTGTGAAGTAGGTGAAAAACTGTACTTTTCATAAGCATGATTATAAACTGATTAGCTCCCTAGGTACTGGTGCACGAGAGATCCAGTTTTTCTTAAAGCTGTACTTACTCATATATGCGAATCAATTCTAAACCATTAAAATTTTTAACCAACATTTCCAATGTAAAAGAAAGAGTCCATGAGTTCATGTTACATTTGGTATCCCCAGCCACCCCAACTCTTAAAACAATTGGTCATCTCCAGCTTCCTTTGTCAAATTCTATTTTTAGGTAACGTCAATAAAAGTGAAAAGTGAAATAGGTTGTAAAAATAATTCAAATTCAGAAGAACTCCAGGTTTTGACTGATTCCCAAGTTAATTCTATTAAAAAGTTATTGCAGAACTCTGGTACCCTTGCTAGCGGGATTTTTCATTGCAAATTTTCTTTCTGTTTCTTAGCTTCAATAATGTCTCAAGCTTTAATTATTTTAATTCTATAAAAAATGTAATAATCCTGAAAAATAGAAAGAAAGTCTGCTACTACACTCTTAACTGATGTTGTGATGGCTTTTTATATAGTGTGGATTAGTCTCTCGGGTATATGAAGAATTTAGGTTGTACTCATCCTTTTATCAAAGAGTTCAGATGTTATAGACAAAGTTCCAAGCCTCACCAATAAAATTCTTCATCAGTTTTCTAAGTACAGACAGATTTTAGATAGTGGGCACAGTTAATCAAATCAGCCACAGAGAGATGTAAAGAGGACTTTCTTGTGTCAGCTAAACCCATTGCTGCTGGAGGGAAATTCATCCCTTTGGGATTCATGTAGTGTTTTCACCTCTGCTGTGCGTAAGGGTTCCTTCAAATGAGAGAGGCAATTTTAATTTGTATCACATCCCATGAGAATTCTACCAAAAGGAACTTCTTCAGAGAGCTATATCAGCAGACTCTCTAGCCACCGTGGCCATCTCCCCTTTTCAGCCAGCTCACTTTTGATGATGTGCTGTCCTCTATACCTTTACCTTTGTATCCACCTTTTAAGTAGAGTTGTGGCTGCTTTGCACAATGCTACCAAATCCTGAGTAGAGTTTTCATCCCCTGGAAACTCCACACCTCTTTTTATCAGCCTAAGTCACTAATTAAATTAGCACAATTCATTTTATACTGCCCTTGAACCTTGGCTAGAAAATATAACAGAAATCAAGACAATAGTAGAAATATTAAGATGGGGAGAGTTTAAATATTGTAGGGTGATACTTTTCATTTTGCCATGCTCATATTTTGGTGCTCTTTGATATATGGACAATTGTCTGGATATTAAATTAATTGGAGACTCATGTCAATATTAAAAGGAAAATGGGTCAAATATTAATCAAAATTTGAGAACTGGTTCTTTAAATATTTTGACTATTGTTGCTCTATAGTAAAAACTGCATTGTCTTTTTGAGACTGACCCACCAATATTCTTAACTATAGCATAAACTACTATACATACCTAACACTTCAAATAATAGTGCAGTTTTATAAGTATACTGGCTCCAATGCTTCATACTTTCAATGACTGCACTTATAATTCGCAGAGAATTGTCTTTTTCTTTAAGTTTTAATTGATATGCTGGAACTTTCTTTCAGGGAAACATGAGAACTCAAGTTAAATAGAGACCTTTACAGTCTTTAAAGTCAGATAGACTTGTTCTTATGTTAATTATCCAGTATTTAAAATGAACACATTATTTAATTTATTTAGATTACTAAAACACCAATAAACCGATGTCCAATATAACTTGTTTTATGATATCACAAAAATCACACAATAGACTACTGTTTCTGTTCAAATAAATAAGTACCCCTATTCAAAACAATGGTCACACAACCCTCCTTCACACCCACACCCATGCAAAAGGCATTTCATAAAATGAAGATTTTATTTAGGAATTGGACTTTCTAACGTGTCTAAATGACTTCAGAACACAAGTCCCAAAATCCGCACTAATTGGAGAGAATAAGTAGGACTTGACAAAATCCCATGGATATGCACCAGACCACTGATTTGAGTCCAGCCAAGTGGAAAACAATCGCTGGCAAGACAAAGAAATAATATAAACATGCTTGAAACACACAAATTTGTGCCACCTATTTCATACTGAGTAGCAGATAGAAACAAAGTCATGACTAGCAGTTGTCTAAAACATACACAAATAAACTAATAAATAATGAACAGCTATTTTGTTTCTTATTTATACTGTACTACCTTGTGAATCAACATTGACCAAATAGATAATTATCATTCATTTGTGAATGCTGGGCATGACATAGGGGTACAGAGAAAAAGAAAGATATATCTTTAGGTACAATGGGATTTTTGTTGTTAAAAACATAAGCAATGGAAACATTGTTTAGTCTAAATTTGTGCTATTTTTGACAGGGAAATTGCATTTAGCAAATTAAAAAAGAAATGCAAGAGTGAGGGATGCACCAAATGTAAATAGAGGTTTAAAGAACAGAAGAATAGATTAAAATCAGTCAGAATTTCTATTTCTATTAACAAGCTGCATTAACAAGAGCTATGAAGTATGCCAACAGATTTGAAAAAGGTTTTGTAAATGCATAAGAACAGTAAACTAGAGTACAATACTCATGAAGAGATATATTTGTTCTCCTTACAGAAAATAACTTCAACTACAGAAACTAGGAGACAAAGCCAGTTTTTCTAAAAGCAGAGCAACTCTTTACCATTCAACAAACAGCTGAAGAATAAGAACCACTATATACCACTATATTGCATTCCTCACAACATATGACTTGAAGAAGCATAACTTTATTTCACTAGTAAAAATTATTTCAATAAATTACATTAAAGTGAGGGCATGTCTTCCTTTAACACAATTCAAAAATGTTGCTGCCAACATTTCACCAAAATTTCCTGGGACATATCTAAGAAAAGGCCAGGACTCTGAGCAGGAGGCTGACCAAGGTGTGTGTGTGCTCAGAGGGTGTAGTGGTAATTGTTTGCGAAATTTTGGAAATTTTAGGTTACTTTAATATGAAAATTTTAATTCCAAGGCTTCCCAAAGTTGAATTAATGGAGGCCTCCCAAAGCTAGAATTCATGGTGGCTTCATCTTCCCTCAAACAACTTTCCCTCCCCCAACAGGCATCTGTCCCCTTATTATTTTCTCGGGAAATGTCCTGAGGCCTGTAATTTCTTCCCCTTCCTATTCCCCAAAATTTTACCTGAATCATTTTGTCTTCTGGAACATGATCAAATTGTTTTTCATTAACTTTATTTTGTTGAATATTATGTTTAAATTTATATGCTGGACTATGATCCTGTAGACTTCTTGATGTGGTGCTGGATATAACTGGCCATTGTGCTTTGGATGAACATATTTGTCCTGTTACAGTTGTCTCAATATGCTGTGATGCCTTATGATGCTCAGGTAGTTTGTGCTGCTGAACAGTTCTCAGACTATTTGAGATATTCTCAAACTTTCGAATGATTCCACTATCAGATATCAAATTGATTCTGCTACTTGGCGACATATGCTCATTTCTGTTCCAAACTTTAGCATTGGTCTTCTTTTCTTCTGCTCTGCAGTGCAACATTATATATGATTCAATATCATAATACCTATTGAAATATTGACCTGCATATGCAAAATGTATATAAGTGCATTCCATAGATTATTCTGTGACCTTTTTAAAAAAACACCCTGTATTTCTTTAAGCCCAGATAAAGTACTTAAACATGTGCTTAACTTCATCCTTAGTCAAGATAGTGATTAAGTATGTGGTTAATTTTACACATGTGCTTAACTCCCATTAACTTCAATGGGTTTTAAACA
>NW_020664582.1:16936221-17107521 GCF_002925995.2 Terrapene triunguis
TTTTACACATGTGCTTAACTCCCATTAACTTCAATGGGTTTTAAACATGTGCTTAACTGCTTTCCTGAATCAGGGCCTTAAAATGATTTTCTCAAATTCAATACACTGTAAATGCAAGTTCTCCAAATTATAGAAAATAATTCCTTTGTGAACCCTCATCCCGGGTCACTGCTCAAAAATTCCTCCTACAATTGGCTGTAAGGCTGGCCTTATGATTTCAGGACCTTACACTTCATAAAGAAAGCCAATTAACTGCTTCCACCTCCAGTCCTGCCACTGGAGGTGAAGTTAGGGAGGTCTTGTCAGAAAGATATTTACTCTCCCACTGATTTTGCAGCTGGAAATAGAAAGAGATAACTATCCTGTGGATGGGAGTGTTTCCATGGGATGTGGGGCCTCCAAAAAAGCACAGCCCCAAGCAACCACTTGCCTGGATTGTAATAAGGCTCAATACTGACTTTCCAGTTAAGATTCAAGTTTGCTTAAACTTTTTTCTGTATAAATAATGAGCAATAATTGCCCTCATTCACAACCACACCTCCCAATTTACTCAGTATGAGTTCATCACATGAGGCTATATCAGACAACCAAATTTTAAGCAGAATTCAGCATGGCTAAAAAGTTTTGCTTGAAAATTCATGGCACGATATGGCCTATGGCATGGAGGCAGGAACAAACCCTTCCATGTGTGCAGTATATGTTTTGAGATTCTAACAACAAATTGTGTTTATTTGTACCATTTATCAATTCACATGGATAGGTGCATTAAAGAATCCAGATTTTGCAACTGAATATTATTTTTTGAAATCATATCTGAAATTAGAAGAAACAAATTGGACTCTGGAATTCTTCCTAATTATTCCAGAAGTTCTACTGGCTTGCTATTGATCACCTTTCATTTCTAAGGCATTTATTTATGTAGTTCCTAATTCAGCAAATAGACAATGTTTTGCTGAATTGAAACCATTGAAATAAAAATGCAAATTTAGTTTGAAAGTATACAAAATTTGCAGTATACATAGCTGGTCATCGTGCCCAAAGAGGCTAATATACCATTAGAAATAAATTATTAGTTACAAGATAAATTAGATAAGCAACATTGCCAACTCAGAGTTGTCTGAAAGGGAAATTTTCATTGATTATTACAGTGCTGCCTGTGTAAAGACTGCAGGATTAGGCTTTTACACCTGATCCAAAGTGCACTGCAGTCAAAGGAAAGATTTACATTGATTTCAGTGGACATTGGCTCAGAACTAGAATATAGGTTGGGGAGCATGGCAATGATCTGAGACTCAGAAAGTTTCTTTTGGATGTTATAAGAACATGGAAACATATAAGAAATATCAGATTTACTTTCATATAAGAATAAGTATTTTTCTATTTAATGATAATAAGAAATTCTAAATGTTACCAACCTCAAAATATTCAGGTTCTTTCCAGTATTTGATATATGAGGCTTTGATGTGTTTTGTTGTTTCAACAGGGAAGGAGCCATAGAAGGTTCTATTTGGCTTTCAAAGAAACATTTTAAATGTTAGAATGACAGAGTAGCAGCCTGATTATAGGTTAAACATGTAAATTGTATTTTATGAAATAATTAAATGAATAAGTCACTAAAAGCAAACTAGAAGGCAAAAAAGTTTGGTTTTACATACCCACTGTTCGTTGTTTTCTGTAGCTGAGCCAGCTCCGGCTTTGCAACTTCCCACCCTAATTCTTAAAAGACAAAGGATGGCATATGGATAAAAACTGAAAATACGTATATGTACTAAATATACTTAGGCCCTCTCCTGCAAACAGTTATGTATGTGCTTTGTGCATCATAAGAAACCAAATGCCACCCACACCCACCTGCCTCAACAGGTGGGGGAAACTGATGGAGCTGGTGGGGAAAGGGACAGTCCCAGCAGTGAGGGAGGGAGACACTTGCTGAAGGACACCAGGTACCTCCTCCTGTGCTCATGCCCTACTGAAGTCTTTGGTACCCCTTGGCCAGTTGGAGGGGAGGGACACCGACTGGCTCACATCCCTCAGCTTCAGGGATATAACAGGGAGGATGAGCCATGTGAAGCCTCTTTTGGCTCCATTCCAGCAGCCTCATCCTGAACTAAGGAATCCAGCCTGACAGATGCTGTGGGTCTCACCAGTTGCCCATTTGGGGTCAGGAAGTAATTTTTTCTCTCATAAGGGTCAATTGCCAGAGGCACAGAGAGCTTTTTAGCCTTCCTCGTAGTACCTCCAAGCCACAGTAAATTAGGCAGAAATGCACTTAGTATCTAACAGAGATACTTGGTGGAGTTGCTAATTCAACACAACATGCAGACGGTTTCCAGTGCCATTAAAAGGATAAAATAAGGGTTCCAAGAGGTAAAAGACATGGGATTTTGCTGATGGGCGTTGGGCTCATGGGATAGGGTCAGACGTTGTGGCTCATGTGGGTGGAGGCCCCCGCCCTTCTGCACTCTCTGTCCCCTTGATGGAGGGGTGGGATTGGTAGGTCTCAGAGCAAGATGAGTCATGATGGGGGAGGGAAGGTAGGCCGAGGAAAGCGTAGCCCAAGTTTATGGGTTATTTGGTAGGAGTCTGTAACCCCTACACTGGAACAACTTAAAATGCCTGGTATATGAGAATATGGGTGATGGGTGGGTAGCACACCTCCCCTGTGTTTAAGTTTAATAAAATGTTTCACCCGGCCATTTAAAATCCATCCATGTGACTGTCTTCATTTCACTTCTGTGTCCAGATCAGTGGGGAATTTGGTTGATTGATATTACACAACTTTTTTCAAAAGTGAGTTTTAATTAACCTTTTTTTCTAACTGATGTTTAAGCTACCAGTTTTAGAACTGTCTGTAGTAAGCACAAAGAAGTTTTTATTTTAAGCAGTAATTGTAGGGATAACAATGATGACAATAAATAATCCTGGCAGAATTCTATGTCAGAGCCTTTTAAAAACACAGTATTGGGGACAGGTTATTTCTCTTTTACAAGACTACAATAGCACACTGTAAATGTTCCATCCTGTAACAAGGACCTTGAATTTCTATTGAAACCACCCAACACCAAAAGGTCACCATTTCAAGAGGCATTTAAATGCCAACATGCTACTTCATTCTCTAAAACAGAAAAAAGTCAACTTCCCTGCAAGCACACATTAAAAGGGCTTAATTATACAGAGGAGAAAGAAACTTACTGTGGGACAGAAAAGAGTAGAACATATTTTTCTTTCACAAAATGAATTTTTCTACAGAAAACTTAAAGCTTGCTTGTGAGCTCTAGATAAAGAATGGCTAAAACTTTAAAAAAATGTTGTTATAAAGTTAAAATTAAAATTGCCTTAAATGCTGTGTTTTTTTTAAATCTTATTTACCAGTTGTTCTAGCAGAAAAGTCATAACTATGAGTCACAGTGCTGGTACTTGGCTCATTTTTAAGTGGATTTGAAGTGAGCGGCTGTCTGGTTCTTTTTTTCTGATTGAACAGTGGTACAGGTAGACAACCTAAATATAAAATAACTGTATCATATACTGTTGGAAAGCCATGAAATCCTTCTGGCTAAGGGATACACAATTTACATTTTCCATTCGTAAAATGGGTAAATGATAATTACTTAATTAACATTTCTATCCATTATTATTATCTTTATTATTTATTTTATATCACCTGAAGGTGTGGTACTTCATAAGGAAGACAAGGGAAGAGTTTACAATCTAAAACCCCAGTCCTGCAAACACTTGCACATGTGCTAAACTCTTCACTCTCTGAATGGTTCCACTGAATTCAACATTACCACTATGACCTCAACCCTCCAGTAAGGTACATATTTAGTGGAACTCTATTTGAGCACAGGGGACTGGCTTAGTAGGAAGTGTTTTCAGAATTGAGTAAATACATTGATAAAATGATTTTCAAATTGTACAGTCATAAAAAGTATTTGATACCTGCTGTGCTACGAGATGAACTGTCACTTAAATTTCTCTTCATTTCTTTCACAATATCCAAATATCCAATAATTTATTCACTATTCCAAATTCTCCATGTGAAAGTTATATTTCAATTAAATCTGCCTGTAGGAAAAAAAAAACTAATTCACATTATAAATATAACTAAAGTACATGCAGCTTTTCATCAGCTTCACTTCATTATTTGTGTAACAGTTTATGTATATCAATTTAGGCACATTCTTAACTTTACTTGTGTGAGTAGTCTTATTGATTTCTGCGGTACCATTAATGTGCATAAAATTATACCACATGAGTAAGACTTTCCAGGATCAGGGCCCCAGTTATTACATTTTTGAAGTAAAATAAAATATTTTGCATAGTTACATCTATTTTGGTCCAGGTTTATTATTAATAAATTTAAACGTTCTAAAAAATCTTCCCCTTTGAAATGAAAACAAATTATAATTTTCAATTCAAAGGGTAATTTTGTATAAGTCCCTGAAAATAGGGAATTAAAATGAAAGTGATGACTTAACCATAACTTTAACATTGTTATAAAGTGTGGTGCTATAATAAACCCTGAAAAGTTAATTATCAAAATGGAATGCCTGATGGTTAAGAATAAGAACTGAAGGTTTAACTATTTTATGAAAAATAGTGCCACTGCACCCATTGCACACGATATGAAAATGAAAGAGATAAATTTGCTGTTCTAAAGAATACTGTATAGGCCCCAAACCTTTAAACACTTCCCTTTTGCAGCAGGCATTTGATATGACCAGAATCCATCATTATAAACTGGAGATTCTGTGGGAAGAATTAACAGAAATTAACTTTTAAAGTACATTCACATTTGACAAACACGAATTTTTATTTGCCATGCTTCCTTTCTGAGTAATCCATGACAGTATTATAAGTAGAAACAGTGAATATTTTATTCCTAGACCACACAGTTTGAGCTGCTATTCCATGTACATCATTTCACTTTAAATGTTTAAATGGCTTTAATCCCATCTGGCCTGGTGTCATATATTTGTGCACATAAAATCACTATAACAGAGTAATTACATTTTGCTCATTTCTGGATGTGATAGTTACATGAATTTTGTAAAACTTTTGTAAAATGATATGCAATTGTGGTACTATATAAGCAGTGTTGCCAACTTTCTTCATTTTATTGTGAGTCTTGAGATATTGGGCTTTTTTATTGAAGCTTCACCTACTGGAATCAAGAGACTGCATGAGAATCACAGCTTTCATTAAATAAATAAATAAAAGTATGTTTCTAGCCCTGGGTGCAGAGAAAAGCTTGAAAAAGTGAAGCAAGTCCTATATACCTTAAAGTCTCAGAAATCTAAAGAAAAGTAAAAAGAACCCCAAATTTATTATTTTTTAATCTTATTATTTTTAACCAATATTGTCATTTTGGGGGTCCTGACTCATAATTTTTTAAATGTTTGAATTTACAATTGCCATATCTGAGATACAAAAAAAGAGGACTTCCATAAAACTGGACAGCTGACAGTGTTTACTGAGTACCCTTACAGATTTCCCAGGACAGCTACCTCAAAAAAGTTATGATCCTGGGAAAACCTGGACAGGTAGCAATGCTACTTGGAGTTGGCCGTATTGTATAGGGGCTGATCCAGCAAAAAAATATTCTTGTGTGTTTATAGAATGGAGACCTTAATGATTACTAAAATTAATAATAATAATAATCACAATTATTTGCCCCGATTCTTAGCATATAAAATGCTGAAAATACTTATGTACATGCTTAACTATGATTTGTATAATGTCTTTCATGTTTGTAGGCTCAGAGCCCACCTACCTAATACATAAGATAGACAGACTATATATATATAGCTAATTTATAATCTAGTTTATGTCATGGACATCAATGACAGATGCACATGCATAAATTAGGGCAGAATTTGGCCCTGAGGTCTGTAACAGTTTGTATTTCAATCACTTTTTGGTGGTTCCATAACCCATCAATGAAAAAAAATGTGTGAGATTTGTAAAATGAAGCAAAATAAAAAGCATACAATCCTGTAATTTAATGTTATGGCCTCGGATCTTGCTGTGCTGTGTGTGATTTTACAGTGACTTTTATTTCCTGGAAGTTGAGGTAAAAACGTGTCCACTGCTAACGACTGAGGGACAAGCCCGTGACAGGACAAGGAGCTGAGGAGAAACTGGGGTAAAACCCGTCCCAGGGCTTAGGAAAGCGGGAAAACCCAGCTCCAGGATCAGGGTCTAAGCAGCTGGGCTGAAACTCTGCCCAGAGCTAGTGCACAGGGCTGAGCGAAGGCTGATATCAAGCCCGCCAAAAATCAACGGCTGGAACAAGCGGTTACTCCAGCGCGAGGGGGAGGCGGGAAAGCGCAGACCCAGCGCCCCATTCCGCCGTGCTCGCTCCTTCTCTGCACAGCTTGGGACTGGGGGAGACTGAGGAGGGTGAATGTGTGTGTGGAGGGTGGGGGGCTGTGTCAGGCACAGAGGATAGGAGGCACACAGCCCCGCGGGGAGAGCACAAGCTAAGTAGGGAGATTGGTTGCACAAAAAGAATAAACTCATTTCCCTTTGGATTTTATTGCATCTGGGCTTGCCTAGGGGGCGCCAGAAGCCCAACAGAAACATGCAATAAATCCTCCTGAACTCGAACTATACTGTATAAACGTATCCCCGTTCTCCAGCCTGTGACAGGCTTTCCCCTCAACAATCAGCTCTGGGCTGGATTTCACCCAAGCTTCTTTTCCCCCTTTATCCTCTGAGTGGCTTTTTCTTCAGCCATTAGTTCTGGGCAGGCTTTTACCTCTGCAAGAAAAAATATTATGAAACTAAATGAAGTACCTGGGAACCTCACAATTAAAACAATCACACCCAGCTAAAATAATGTAGATGTGTGTGTTTTTTAGAACTGCCCTTACCTTAAGCTCTGGGTGTTTTGCAAGATAGACAAATAGTATTTCATTAAAAAACTTTAAAAGATGTATAGGGCTTAATCTTTATAATCATCACTTAATAGGGCTACCAATTAAATATAAATGAAGGATTCATTTATTTGGTGGTGAAAAGGTCCAGGTGCCCCAGTTGTCTGGATAGGAAAACCATACCCAGTCTTTACAGTTACAGATATTATTAGTCCTATCATCTTCATTGTAATTTATTTAAGTGTAGAAGATCCACTCATCAGCCTAGTGCAGTAATTACTAGTTCACACAGGGGATACGAGCTAAAGTAGCGGGGTTTTGCCCCTTGCTCCTAGTCTGGCATGAGTTGTGTGCATTGCAGAGGAGTCACTCTCCTCCCCTAAGGAAGGAGTCCTCATTGTTTAAGTGGGGCAACGCTCTGTTCCTGTCTTTAAAGCAGTGCTGATAGGGGCAGTTCTAAGCACTATGATGCTTTAAGCAAGTTGGCAAATATCAATTCCTACCAGGCTGCACTGACCTATACAAGTAGTTACTGAACATTTTGCTGACCCTGGTATTTTGCTTTCAGGGGCAACTATCTGTTACAGTGGTAGATGCAGCCCTAAGTTAATATTCTTTGGAGGCAGTCAAGTTCAGCTTTCAGTCTTTAGGGCAGCCAGTCACTCCAACAGAGAGCATTGTGGGGGAGAATACACAGAGGAACCTCTATAAAATGGTTTAAACTAAATAGCTTTATTATCATTAGTAATAACTTTTCAAAGTCCTCCCAACCCTGCTCTTAAGGCTTTTGTACTGCCGCACAAATAAAAAAGCAATCATTACAGAACGCAAAAACAAAACTGCCCTAAAATGATATTGAAGAAGCCAAAATAAGTGCCTGAATAATTTTCCAGGGATACAAATATAGATGTTGGTGCACAACACAGTAATAACGGATTACATTGTTGTCAGCATCTTAACTCAGAAGAATGAAAACTCTTTAAATGTTTCTTTTTCATTTATGACCACAAATTCACTAGAGTTAGTACTGGGAAACCAGGAGTTAAACATTCTTCGGAAGTTAACTTGCTTTAAGGGTATAAAAGAAGCTTCCATGGCTTTAGTCCTAAACTCATGTTTGGAAATGCACTGTATCTTTTCTATTAAAGCTCTTCTTCTGAGACAAACTTCTTGCAAGTTAAATGAGGTAAGTGTATAAACAATTGCTGTGTTTCACTCTACCTCTTGCAAGGAATTATAAACATCATACATTCAAATATAAAAGAGAAACTGTGTTTACTAGCACTGTGTATTTGGATTTTACAGTTTACTTTCCAAAGTGCTGCACTGTTTAAATTCTATAAACAGGATTCAAAGTGTGAGTCATTTGTTCAGTCACTGTGTAAGTAATAACTTTGGAACCATGACCAAAAGCTATGGGGTCAAAGAATGATACAAAACAGTCTTTTGGTGTAAAATATAACTATTCTAGTTTGTTTAATATATTATTTACTACAGTTATCTTTCTTGAAACTATGTGACAAGTTACTAAAGTGAAGAAATAATACCATTAGGTGTCTGAATAAACATAGTCTATCCAGATTAGTTCACTACAAGGTTTAGTAAATCAGTATGCATAGGCTGAAATTTGAAGTGTAAATTTTATTATGTGAGTACACTTCCAGTAGATTTAATCATGATGTATGAATCCTGTGTTCAGCTTTCTTTTCTTATATCTATAACATATCAAATCTGTCTTAAAAAACCTTTCTCACATAGCAGTGAGGTTTCTGGATGATTGAAATATAAATCCTATATAAATTCTAACAGAAAGAAAGCGAATTTTGACAAAAATTATATTTTATATGCTTGAAATGTAGAGTTCATTTGTATCTCTGTGGTGTGCAGTGAGTCATTACAGAGTTGTAATTACAATTAATACAGATTACTCTTGCCTATAAAAAAGGTGTTTTTTCCTGCTGTGACCTTTTATTCTCCAAGTTATAATATTGTATGGTAAAAGCCTTTAGGAAAGGATGTGTGAAATGTTCACAATAAGGTGGGTTCCGGATAGTCTAGACTTGTAGAAGACCTTATATAATGGCTTGGGATTGCAGGTATAATGCTGGCCATAAAACATTGCCAAGATGCCATAGAACATATGTGACTGCTGCATAGTCTAATTTTCCTCTTTGAAAGTCCTTTGTGAATGGTAGTTATGGTGTATGTATTGGGATTATGGAACAATTCTGAAGTTGGAAAAAGGCAGGTTCTTGACCTCTGAAGATTTTGAGAGGTAAGTACAACTATTTGATCTTATGTCAGCTACATCCATCTATTTTTTGTATCATTAGAATCATAGAAGTTAGAAATGTAAAACACCAATTAGATAATCTGCACTGGCACAGAGGTCCAGGCTAACAGATCCCATTGCAACATTGGGGCCAAGAATATTACACTCTGATGTGAATATATTGAATTTTAATTTTTAATTAAGGCCCCTGCAGTCACTGTTCATTAGTTAAATATGATAAAACTGTCATATATATATACACACACACACACATATACATATACAAACAATAAACACACTTCAAGAAATCCAGCTATACTTGGATACCAACATTTCTTTGGTAGTTGACAGTAATGAGCTTTCAGCATTTTGTCTATCACAATACCTAAGATGTGAAATCATAACGTCATATTTTGTTGTGTATTTTTGCTTACTTTAAACCCATTTCTCTATTACATATTGTACTGGCTATGTGATATAAAACACACATGAAGTGATGCACAAATATACCTGGTACATCCAAATTGAAGTGCTAGCATTCTGTGGATTTTCAATGTAGAATGTGAACATTATTTTAAAGCACAAATTAAAAATTATATTGTTTTTCATTAGTATAGTATTTGATTATACACTGTATAACATTACAGACTGAGTACAGGAGTTAGTGATTGAACTATATGACTGTATCTTTAGCTGATTTATACATATTATGATCCAAATATGGTAAAAAGAAGGGCAGGGCTTGGGAAGGAGGAGTGTCAGTTTAGCAACACCCATGTATTGCAACAGAAAACTTGTAAGACTTGTTAGAGAAATGTTAATACACTTCAGTTAACATCTGGTCTAGACAGATCAAAAAGTCAAACATTTTCTGTCCTTTCTTAGGAACAAATGTTTTACTTTGCTATTATTTTCTGTTTTGATTGCAGCAATCATTAAAGCAGCTTAATAGAATGACTTCCTGTTATGTTGTTCATGAGGCTCCTGTACGAAGAGTTGCTATCTTTGGAGGGACTCATGGCAATGAGTTATCAGGGGTATTTTTGGTCAAGCATTGGCAAGAGAATGGAGCTGAGATTCAAAGAACAGGGCTGGAAGTGAGACCATTTATTACCAACCCAAGCGCTGTGAAGAAATGTACTAGATATATTGACTGTGACCTGAACCGAGTTTTTGACCCTGATAATCTTGGGTAAGAATAACTGTGTGCTTGTATATTTTTAGTTTTCTATCTTAAATGTTATCAGGAGCTTCTTTTATTATTTTATTGGTAAAATTTTTACATGAACACCAATAATCTTTTGACAGTGCAATCACATGATATCGTTCACTGACTTTTAACCCAGAAAGACCAAATAGAATGTACTTAGTTGATTCATTGTTTAAATAGTGCTTGTGCAACAAGAGACAAATTGTTAGAGGAAGTTAGACTATATTTAAAATCAATATAGAATTTGCTGTATTCATGTAAAGTTAAAGTATTGCTATTACTCTGAGTGACAGTCTCATTTCTCACATGTCTTGAAATAAACCCCTTGGGCATTTTAACTTTTGGACTGTTGTTAATGCCACTGTACTGGCAGCCACATAGCCAGTTGTTAAAACACAAAGCTATTTAAATATAGATAAATATGATATCGAGTGTCTCTGAGAAAAAAACAAATGTTATATAAATATTGAGAGTATTTTAAATTTCAGTTACATATAGTGTAGAATGAAATGTGAAAACAGTCAAGTTTGAAATATGCATAGTATGGCAAAATTATACAGACAAAATTGTCAATAAATTAAGTGATCACACTGTATTTCTTGATTTACATATCTAAAACAAAGTGTAACTATTCTGATTTAAGAGGCTTATTTTACAATGATAAATGACATTTTTAATGGAACTCTGTGTTAGCTCTGTTTGAGATATTAACCGTTCAAATGGACTTTGGTAGGTGAACCAAGCATTTTTAAGTATGATATATCTGCATGCTCAACAGATAATTATGCAACACAAAGGTCCTGATGGGAAAGGTGGATAACAGCAAAGATCATTTATATCATACATGCTGTATAAAAGTATTTGTCTTTACAATGCATCTATGCATTTTCATTTGACATTTTATCTAAGAGAGAATTGTTTTATTGGTAATGTCACTTATAAGGTAAATACTTGGCAAGAGACAAAGATCTGCACCAACTTTTTAACTGTTTATCCATACATATACTTATGCATTTAGAATAACTTCTTTGTCTTCCTGTTTATTATTTCACCTGCTTTGAAATTGGAATGATTTAATAAATGTACTGTCAGGTTATCTAATTTAAAGTATTTCTTCTAAAATGCTTTTTGTATAACTTTTACTAATATTTCTCAGTAAATCCCAACAGATTACTCAAGACTAGAGCATTAGTAAGTACATTTAGAAGACTATTATACTTTTTTTTTCTGATGTGGAGACATACAGTTACCAATGGCTTTACAAAAATAGAGTGTGATATCCCAGCCCCACTGGAGGCAATGGCATAGCTCTCATTGACTTCAATACAGCAGGAGTTTACCTAGAGTACTTACATCTTTCCCCTATTCCAAGAAGTTCTCAATTTCAATTAAATTAAAGCACAAAGATAGTCTATAATTTTATATGACATCATATCCGATGCCATTTTACAATGAAATTAATAAAGTACAGTACATTCAACTATAATATCTCACAACCATAAACTATATTAAAAAGAACAGTTTGATTTAGTTTTAAAGACAGTGAGATGGAATTTACTAAAATCTTGAGGGAAAGAATTCCAGATGGAATCCATAAGTATCATCTGCTTTATGGAGCAAGAGGACCCAAACCAAGGGATCTTAAGAATCTGGTCAGAATATGAAAAGTAAGAAGTAGATCAAAAAGAAAACAAGCCATGAAAGACATAGATCAGGACCAAGGTCTAAGGGGATGAACTAACTCCTGAAAGACTTCTATGTTCAACAGATGCTGGATTAGGCCCTAGAAATGACTTTACATGGTGCATAACTCTTGTGCTGCCTTTCTGTACAGAGGGAGAATTTCAACCATTGTGAACTGGGAGCCATTGCAAAGAAGTAAAGCAGAAGTAATGTAAAATACCATTATAGATTAGGTGAAAAATCTTGCAAAATACTGATAGAGACATCAGCAAGACATATTGCCAAGTAGCATTAATACTTGTTAAGTTCAAGCACAACCTGTTACAGGTCAAACAGTTTGATGGGGTAGTTGTATATGGTGTATCAATTCTAATCAATTATGGAAAAAATCAAATGAAAAGGATACTCTAATTTTTGTTGACAGCAAAGCTATAGAATTTGTTAATTAATTTATTTGTACTAATATTAACAGCAGGCAAATCACAGAAGATATTCCATATGAAGTGAGAAGGGCTCAGGAAATCAACCATATCTTTGGTCCAAAAAATAGTAATGATGCCTATGACCTTATTTTTGACCTTCACAACACAACTTCTAACATGGGTGGCACTCTCATTCTTGAAAACTCCAGGAATAACTTTACAATCCAGATGTTTCATTATATTAAGGTAAAACTAATTTTTAGTAAACTATGAGAATAAATTTAGATTTGTATTTGAAACATATTACTGTATATCAACTTTGTGCCTTTATTTAAATACAGTTACGCTGTTTTGTTTTATTTTATTTTGTTAAAATGTTTGGAAAAGAATATTAAAACTAATTATAGAATGGGATATTTACTATCACAAAGAATTATTAAATTGGGTCCAATACTGGTTAGTACTGATTCCAACCTTTCATGATAACAATTGATATAGACAGCACTAGTAAATAAATTAATCTAATAAGACAAATGTGGGGCAGTAGCAAAAAATAACACACACAGCAAAATTAATAAAAACTTAAAGATCATTGGGTCTGTTTTTAAACTAGTCTGTCATAAAGCTGGAAAAAATTGTAGACTGAATGCAAAATGTTGTAAGACATCAGTTATTTAAAATGCAGACTTTAAAAATGGATGGAATAAGGCTATGACAAAAGAAACCCTGATATACATTGGCTGCAGTACTAATAAGTGTTGGAAATGTTTAATCTTGTTGGTATTGCAAGTGACACACATTTAGGGTGAGATTTTCAAAAGTGCTCTATGTTGGCCTGTTATCTTACTGAAGTTAACGGTAAGCCTCCGACTGTCTTTAATGGGAGCAAAGTTAGGTCAATATGGTACATTTTGAAAATCCCCTCCCCTTAATTCATCTACTTCAAGATAAGATATTTCATATACTTTGACATATGATATTTAATTTTCTTTGTGTCCCATCCCTCTGTTTATATACTGTTCAAAGATGTGGTCAGTTTATGTGTAAGAGTATATGAAGATTGACATACATCTAATCAAAATGTAGAAATGATAGGCAGTAATCTAGAAAGGAATGGATAGGAAGGTTTTCTGCCAAGACATAAAAAAGAACTGGGCTAACTCACTACATGTGTCTCATAGAAGAATCAAACCATAGCTAGAAGAAAAATATTTGAAATCTGTCCTAAAGCAATTTGATTCTGGGTAAATTAAGACTGGAACTGTGTTCATTAATATCAGCGTGCAGCAAAGTTCAGTGGAGCATGCCTGACATGAGCTAAGTGAAAGCAGACCAACAAATATAGCTTTGTATATTTTCTAAAGATGTCCTACTTATTTTAGGGCCATGAAATAAGAGCAACATATTGAAGACATTGTGTAAATCACTTCAGCATCAGCGGTCTTTTGTAGCGCAACATTTTTAATATTTGCATAAGAAAGACTTTTTTTGACAAATCTTCACAGAATGCTTTGGCCCCAGAATGCTGTCCTGTTTTCCTGACTGAACATCCTAACTTGAAATATGCAACAACTCGATCTATAGCAAAACACCCTGTTGGTAAATATGAATGTTGAGACCACTTTCCAATCCCCAGAAATTATTAAAATAGATGCCTGTCTCCAGATCTTTTTCTTTTTAAGTTGTTTCTTTAAGTTAAACAAATTTCTATAATGAGCTTCATCCACCTGCTTTGTAATCATATGGGCTTGATTTGGTAAATAAATGATCCATTCTGCATTCTAAAGTGTCCCCCCCTTTTTTATACTCAAACAATCCTCTTTTTATAAGAATAATATTTTATTGGAGATATTGATAATATTTTAGGATAGAAAGTAAATTATATTGTTTGATTATAAGCATTACTGATATTAACTCAGAAGAAGTATTTATTTCTCATAAATAAAACTAGGATGAATGTTGATTGTTAACCAGAAAAGGGATGGTGGGATAAAGTGGCTAACCTGTTCATTTATACTACAATAGACAGGATAACATTAGAGAAATATTGCATTATTTTGCCTCCAATGTTAATTAAACTGGTAATTCTAAAACAGTAAGCAGAGACACACACAGGCATGTATATTTTTAGTGTGCATTCTATACATGTGCCATACAATGGCTATCAATATCTCCCTCACTTGTACACAGGTGTGGAAGTTGGGCCTCAGCCCCAAGGAGTTCTTAGAGCTGATATTTTGGACAAAATGAGAAAGATTATCAAACATGGCCTCGATTTTGTGCACATTTTTAATGAAGGTATAGTAAATCATGCAAGCATGAACACTCATATTCTCTGCTAGTAACTCATTGCAAAAGAGTAGATTTTTTTAAATAAATGAAGCTACAGCATTTTGCAATGAAACAAATGCAACTCATATTTTGTATTATTGTAGTATTAATAGTAAGTTCATTCATACAGTCTTTAATAAATTATTTACAATTTATTTTACTCATTCTGAATTACAGCATGATGAATAATTATATAAGAATGTTGGAACTGAGAATTGCACTTAAGCCTTAAGAACTTCTATTGTTAATGTCTTTTGCCCTTTTTTATTGAATCTTGAGAATCTAGAACTATGGTGAAACTTGATTCTACAAAAAGCAACAGAGAGTCCTGTGGCACCTTTAAGACTAACCGATGTATTGGAGCATAAGCTTTTCGTGGGTGAATGCCCACTTCGTCGGATGCATGTAATGGAAAGATATATATATCTGCCCCTGGAAATTTCCATTACATGCATCCAACGAAGTGGGCATTCACCCACGAAAGCTTATGCTCCAATACATTGGTTAGTCTTAAAAGTGCCACAGGACTCTGTTGCTTTTTACAGATCCAGACTAACACGGCTACCCCTCTGATACTTGATCCTACAAGATACGTCATAGAAATAAAGTGGTAGTTCACAACTGTGTTCACAACTTATTGTATAGTAAGTGTATGCTGAGAGTGCTATATAAAAAAGAAACATTTATAATGAGCAGCTTATTCATTTCCATTTCTTACTATACCTTTGACTCTCATAAAATAATTTGAAGTAATAAACTTTTGTTATGCACCTATACGAAGTCAAATACAGAGTTGTTATAAATTAAAATATCTTTGTATTGGGAAAGTTTTTGCTTGACTGCTGATTGTCAGTTTATTCTTGAAGCAGTGACATAGGCATGCAAGAACTGCATGCATTCCCATCAATATCATTCCTTAACTATTAAATAATGCTGTCAGATTTTATGAATTCCTTATCTACAAAATGAATTTATTACTGTGTATGCAGTGATTGAGATCCCTGATTTCAACAATACTGTTCAAATTTAGATCCAGATTGTTATGCAACGCTAAGCAACTGGGTCGTCTTTCAGCAACCTGACCTTCATGGGATAGGAAATCTGGAGCTAGACATATTCATATTACTTGAGTTAATTACTAACTGATAAACTATGAACAGATACAAATTAATGACTTCAGTCATTCTAAATAAAATAGTAAGTTAGGTGTATTATTTAACTGGGAATTTGCTGACATGACATTTAAAAATATATTTATCCTTTCTAGGAAAGGAATTTCCACCATGTACAATTGAAATTTACAAAATAATGGAAAAAGTAGATTATCCCAGGAATAAAAATGGTGAAATTACTGCTGTTATTCACCCTAGCCTGCAGGTAAAATCTATCATTCTTCATTTACAACATTTGTATAGGTATTCCATTTGATGTTTGGTTTATAGTATAGTATATGGTATATCATCAAATAAGATATTTACTATTATGTCAAACCCAACAGTGGAGAGATTGAGTGTTTCAGAACCATTCATATAAGTTTTATAACTAATGGTTTACAGTATTTCAGTAATTGATTGGGAAGTTCTAAACTCAGTTTTGAACAAAAATTCAAGGAAAAGTATGGTATACTTTCATTCTCAACAGGTACTTCCAATTTTGGGAGCCAAACCTTTGAGAAACCTTGGGCCTAATTTTCAGAGTTGCTGAGCATTCACAGTTCCCATTTATTTCAACTGGAATAGTGAGTGCTCAGCACTTTTAAAAATCAGGCCCAAGATGCCTAAGGTCCCAAATCAGTGGAGCTTTGAAAGTTTTGGCCATAAACTGTACAGAGTAGTATAACTATGCATAATAAACTTAAGAATCTTATATGAAAGTTGTCAAAAATATTAAAGTGAAAATATAATATATTTTCTAACATAATCTAATCTCCTATAAGGATCAAGACTGGCAACCACTGAACAATGGGGAGCCTATATTTTTAACTATTGATGGAGAGACCATTAATTATGAAGGGGATTCTACAGTATACCCAACATTTGTGAATGAGGCTGCATATTATGAAAAGAAACAAGCTTTTGTAAAAACAGTCAAAGTAAAACTTACTGCAAAAGGTATCAGATCCTCTTTGTCTTAGAACTAGGACATTTGTGAAAGATTATAAAACTTTTTTAGACATACGGCCAAATTCATTGCTGATTTCTACTCCATGTAATCCAGGTGAAGTCAGTGGGGATTTATGGACCATAAATCAATGCAGAAATTAATCCTTAATTTAAAATTGTGTATTAATTAATTTTGCTAAGCACTTTGAAGATGAGAAGCACTTTTGAAATGCAAAGTATTATTTTTAGTCATGTTCAACAGTTTATTGCAGATACTAAAAATAAATATTACTAGTTTATATAGCTAATTATTTAATGCATTCTGCAAAATTCTGTCTACATAATATACCAAATTATTGATCAATGTGTTATAAACTTTTATCTAAAGATTTTCCTACATTCAAATTTTAAATCTTTCCCAAATGTTATTCAGAATTGTGCAACCTGAAGTCTACATTACTGAAAAAATGCACACTGTGTTAGGAAACGTTTTCAATTTGAGTAAGAAAGTTACTCTGAATAAAATAAAATGGAAACCAGGTACGCTTAAAGTATTATCTAGTTAATGTTAAAGACAAATAAATCAAAAATTGATTTTGTTGAGTTAATGGCATATGTTGAAATTAAATGTTATGTGCCCAGGAATTTACTGGTACAATATTATACTTCATGGTCAGTATTTGTGGAAAGTGTAAGAATTTTTGATGAAAATTTGATAAAATTTCTGCAGCAATGAAAATATAAAGCGTTCTGAAATTGCAAAGTTTTTCAGTTACATCTACATGTTTTCTGGTTATGCCAAAAGAAGGACAGGAGACATCTGACATTGGTTTAATCAGGCCGCAATTTTATTAGATGTTTGGGACTACCTGGCAGATAACTGTGTACACTGCAGGTAACCCCATGTTTATTCCATAATTACCTGGGGGGCTTTTACCAGCTCCCCCTCTTTTTCCATCCATGTCCCTCTAGCAAATCCATTGCCTGGACCTTACCATACCTGGGGTGAGAGGTTTCCACCAGCTCCCTCTCTTTTTTATACCCATTCCCTCCAGCAAATCCATTGCCAGGACCTTACCATCCACCCCCACCTCCTAGGAGGGTTAAGGTTAGCTATAAGAATGGGGGGTTGGCTCCCTGACATACCAATCATAGGAGTCCCCAACCTTTAATGAACACCTCTTTTTAAGTCTTTTTCCAAGCCATTTATCTGATCGCTGTATTCCTTTCCTATGGAGTACCTGCACTGGACATCTGCCACAAGGAGACACCAGCAATTAGCTTGGCTGCCTCCTCCCCACACATCTCCTAATGCCATATTTTATACCAGTTAAAAACATGACAGCACCTAAGTCGGACAGGTGAACCCCATGCTCCCAAAACAACTCTGCTGCCCCATATACTATGCCAGGATGTGAAATCAGTCTTTCCTCTAGTCCCAAGGAATTTGGCCACCTCCCTGTTCACATACCTCCTTGCCTTGTCCATCCTGAGGGGGCTCACAGCTCCCCGACAGACCCTGAAGCACGTCTGACCAAATCATATTAACTCCTGGAAAAAGTTCAAGGATCAGCCCCCAAGTCCCTTCTTGCTCTGAGCATTAGTTCCACCCCTTTAAGCATTCCCAAATCGTTTTCCCCAAAATGCACCACATTATATCCGGGGGCTGCTGACGGGCCCGCACATCATATAGCATCCGTATTAGTTGATCCCATAACTTGCCCCTCCTTGCATGCCAACTGAGTATCGCCTCATCACCAAAGCCCAGCTGTGAACCCTCAGGCAACCCTGGACACGTGACTATGGGCACAAAAGACAATACTCTGCCTGCAGACCCACACCACCGTCTGCATGGCTGGTCGTCCAATATCTGTAATGAGATTACGACAAATTAATGCTGACTTACCGCCTGAGGTCTTACATACGTTCGGTACGCATCCGAATGCCAACGCCCGATTGCCTAGATTGCCTCTGCTCCCATACCTATCTGTGCTGCTGCCGTTGCCGCCCCGATTCTGAATGAGTGGGAACCACCTCATCAGCCCCCATCTCAACCCAGTAACAAATTGATATGCTATGAGGGGACTCCCATCACCATGCATAAAAAGGGGCCTTTCCCCTTTGGCTGTATAACCCAGTAGGCCTTCAAAGCCCGAACTGGGCAGACTCCAGGCTCACCACCCTGCCAGAGGATCACAGATTCACCCTGGCCAACTTGATCTGTCTTTGACCGTCGCAAGTGTAATATTATTGAATGCTCCTGCCGTTGTATATCCCGCAGTTGCAAAGCCCTTCCTACCAGACCCAGATACTAGCTCACTGATCCTGAAAGCACCAAAAACTGCTGTCAAGAATGCAGCCCTGAACAAGGCCGACTCCTGTCCATGAGCCAAAAACCTTCCAACTAAAAAACCACTGCAAAGATCAGGATAACCATTTAGCCTACTGACGAATGTAATGGCAGAAAGGCGATTCAAGATTGTGGAGAATGCCAGTTGACGGTTTGCCAATGACAGCATGTACCGCAGCACCTGTTCTTCTGTAATGGGCCATATCGCTGACCGGCCTTCCTAATCCTGAAATTGCATGAAATCATTAAAACTTCTCTCACAACCCTGCCACGTGCATGGAGCAACTGATCTCCACACCACGCTGACAACCATTCTACGCCAAGGTTCCATAGCGCTAGTGGCATCTGCCTGGGTTCCCGGCTGGCTCCTGGTACCAACTCCAGAAATCTGTGGACCTGAAAATGAGACAAGGCGTGTGCTATGCCATTGTCAACCCCAGAGAGGTTATGAAACAATGTAATTCCCTGGAGCCTTTCCGGGGGCCAAGCCTCGGGGCAAAACACAAAGGGGATAAGAACCCACAGTAAACCCAGCCCACAAAACTGACCCAACAGCCTTGCTGGGGTAGTCGCACTGGAGGCCATAGCTCATTCCATTGCTGCTTGAAACTAGTCTTGGGGGAAACCCACAAGTTATCCACAGGAAATTGGCTGGATGGCCCTGCCTGCCACTGTACTCCGAATTCATTCTTGTGGAATTATTGCCTTAAAATGGCCAAACCCCACCCTTGACTTTAATCATTATTATTTTATATAAAGGGGATAAGAACCCCCATTAAAAAACCCAGCACATAGATTTGACCCATTGGCTTTGCTGGGGTAGTCCCACAGGAGGCCTTAGCCCATTCCAATGCTTGAAGCTGGCCCCTTGCACCGGCCTGCCTTCTGTCACCCACGCCCTGTTCAAACAGGGCCTACCTGCAGGTGGCATTTGTTCTACCCTGCGTCCTATACCTCCCCTCACCATTGTGGCAGGAATGTGCTGTATGAGACCCAAAACATGTTTTGCATGCATGCCTGAAGGTACAGATCCTGCAAAAACCCACTGCTATAAAGAAATGTATGCCCGGGAATGTATTGCATGCCCACCCAGTGCTGTAACAGCAACTGCTGTGATTAGATGTATGCCATTGAATGTATTGCATGCCCGCCCGATTATATTTATGTATCTAACAAAGCCGGGCTTCTCTCTGGGTAAGCTTCAGCTGTAACACAAGCATAGCTAAGGAATGCAGCCTTAGCAAGACACCTCTCCCATGCTGTCCCCATGTTTGAGGAACTTACAGTTAGCCTGTATCAGCCGTGCAATACCCTGGCTCTGCTTATGGGGGTGGGAGTCCAGGGGCAACTGAGACAGTTTCTGGCTGGCCCATGTGATACCCCATCATGGGTTTTGTTGTTGTTTTTTGGGGGGTAAAGCCTCAGAGGAACCACTAGTGCCCGCAATCCCCACCTTTGCCACATCATTTTGGTATGGGATCCTCATTTAACTCACCCCGTCCTCAGTGTCTGCCTTGTCTCCTGCAATCACTTGAGTGGAATGTCCTAGATCTGGGCGAACCATTACACCTTGTACGGCCTGCAAAGCTGTGGAAACAACCTCAGACACAATAACCCTGATTACTTGTATCAAATCCCAGCTGACTGTCCCATCATCAAACGCAGCCAGCTCACTTTCCTGGAAGAGTGCCTCACCTTGAGACCCTTGCCCAAGCCTGATAGGCTGCCCTTGGTAATGAAAAGCACTATCCCAGGCTCCCCCAGCCCCTCGCTCTTGTTGCAAGGATCCTGCCCTTGGCTCACCCGGCCCAAATAACTGCACTCCGTCCGCCCTGTCCCGGGTTTGATTCCTCCCCAGTTCCCTGTCCCATGACACTAACTGGGAGGGAGAAGCAAAATTCCACCCCCCTGCTGTCTCCTGCCCACAGCAGGTAAAACAGAAACCCTGTTCCCTAAACCTCTGTGCACCGCACAGCTGCTATGAGAGGGGGCCGCACTCCCACTCCCTCTACTCATCTGTATACCGAGGGACAGAATCTGGCTCCGAGCTGCTTTGCTACTCAACTGCACCTCCCTTTGTGAATTCACTCTGCTATGCCTGCCTCGCCCCGCCTGAACCAGGGGAAATGGAGAACTAATCGTCCCCCTGTTCCTTCCCGCTCTCATTGTTCTGGGTCTGCCAGGAGCCATGCTGGGACAAGGGCCTGCTTCCCTATTCCGGGACTGAAGTGGGAGGAGGGCTTTCTCCCTCCTCCCTGCTCTGCTTCCACGTGGGTGGAACCGAGCTAACTGTAGTCCGGAGCACTCCTACTTGCTGCTAGTTCCTGCCTTTATCCTGGAAGCGAAGTGGGGGGAAGGGTTTGGCCTGCTCACCGCCCTGCTTCGCTTCCATGTGGAGCCGAGTAGAGCTGAACACTGGAGCCCTCCTGCCGCAGCCTGGGTCTGTGTAAAAAGGAAGGCTCCCGGCACCGTGCTGCTCCTTTTCAAACCCTGCATTCCCAGGGGATGTCAGCGACCACGCTGCCCCTTTTGCAGCAGTTTTCACCTCCCCTCCAGCCAGCCATAAAGCACTGTTCCCTTCACTCGCCAGACCAGTCAATAAAACCCTGCTTAAAGGTGCAGGGCGGTCATTACATGGAGCAATTTCAAATAAAATGTTTGGCATAGTGTATGATCTCGCAGTTCTTGCATCCCAGAACTCCTGTTATTTCAAAATTAATATAGATAGATAGATATAGAATGCAAAAACAGGCCCATATGTTATAGAATTGCCACATCCAATCTGGATACATAATTAACCTCACAAATGTATTAGAAACGTGTTGTAAAATCATTCGTTAATAAGATCAGTGAAAGCATCAGCAACTTACTTCCACTGGAGCCAATTGAAAAATATGAGTCATGTTTAGAGAGAGTTTTTCATTTCACTGCATAAACCATTTCCAAGTTGTGAACTCATTGACATACGTTTTTTGATGAAGGAGGAGTCATAAATTCTATCTCGGATATATGAAAAAGAACATTAAAAGGATTCCATGTGGAGCTTACCAGGCTGCTGAAACTGTAATTTAGTGATTCTGTATTTGTAGGAACCAAGCCTGTGTATCACAGAGACAGAAAGAATGGGGGATATGAATTAACTCTCTAAATATTTATTTTGTCATATTGGCATCAGTCAGCTGAGAAAGCATTAAAAACCATGTGCATTATTTTAAAAAAACCTCTGCAAACCCTCATATGCATCCAAAGAAGTGGGTTGTAGCCCACGAAAGCTTATGCTCTAATAAATTTGTTAGTCTCTAAGGTGCCACAAGTACTCCTGTTCCCTCTGCAGTAACAAGTTGAAGGTTCTGTTAATTACAATGAAAAAGCAAAGGGTTCTGATATTAGCAATCTTCCTCAAAAATCAGTATCAGAAAAATATTAGTGATAACAATAAGATGCAAATATGATTGCACAGGAAAATCTGGTTGCTGTTCAGTATTCTCATATTTAAATTTTCTATAGATTTTTATGTTATTCTAGGCTTGATAACTTGCTAACCAAAAATATTTTCCTAAATCTTTACAACTCCAACCACTGTTTGAATTGAACAAAAAAATTATACCTGGGTGTTTTATACCGTCTCTTCCACACCTTACTGGTGCTGAATTAAAAAAGGAAAGGGACTACTGAAAAAAGTGAGAGTTGGTGAGTTTGAGAGATGCATATAATCATTTTTTTCTGTTCTGAGTGCTTGCTATAATACAGTAAATAGAAAGATTGATGATTTAGAATGTTTTAATTTAAAATATATTGTATTTCTCACTAGATTTAATCCCTCATAAATTAACTAATTTATGTGGTAAGGCTATTATACAATACCCATATGCCTCAGCAGCTACAACCCATGTCATTATTTAGATAGCCAAAAACAATTCTTTAATGGGCCAGAAAACTATTGCACCTTCCTTTTCCTTTTAGAAGTGATGTATTTCTTCTCCCTCACTCCCAACCAATATTCTTTATCCTTGCTTTGTGTTTCAATTGCAGTGTTAAGGCAATAATAAATACAGGAGAAAAATACATGTTTATTAAATTATCTGCTTTATTTCTTTAATTTTAAATAAATATTACTGTATATCAAAAGTATAGAATTTAGCCTTCTCTACCTATTATTCATTATGGTCAAGGTCCTTGCAATCCTACTGCACAGAAACCATCTGGTACTGCGTGGTTTAGCTAGGCTCTTTGGCCACGATGGCATAAGTGTATCCTGATTGGAAAACTACTAGAAGCAACCACACAAGATGACCAGAGTAAGGTTCCGTGTATGTGCTGTGTCTTCTCAGTTCTATATATGAAGAGGAGTGTTTTCCCAGGTAACTGACAGGCATAGGTGAATTAACCAAAAGGCAAACATGTGGCCCTACTGCAATATTCTTGGCTGACAATTTCCAAAAAAGCTATTAGCACTGAAGAAATATTCCCATAAGACTCTGATTTCTTACTCACATGTGCTACTAGGCCAAACAGGGTTCAGTCATCACGTTGACACCACCCATGAATCTCCTCCAATAAAAGTAAGCTTTGTTTTCTAAGATTTCAACATTGTGGAGTCTGTTTCAGTTCTGCTTGACATCTCTACAGGGGCTGTGCATAGTAAGAGACCGAGGATACAGGATCTATAGAAAGCCAATTAATGACAACCACATTTACCATCCCAACTAGCTCTGCACCCTGCTCCCTGCTGTGTAGTTTCTTTATGTCCTTTTGCATTAAAACATTAGTCTTGTGGATCAGCTGACCCACTGTGGAGATAACTGATGCAATTGTAAGGATCTAATGCATCTCTTTCTACCACACAAACACAGACTTGGCTATATCTTTTCTGAATAGTCTCCTCAAAATAGAAATTAACAATGAAAATATTAGATCAGAATCCATGAAGACTAAGGCACATTCTACAGGAATACATTAACAAATATTGAACATACATAGAGCAAAAATATTTATTTTTATATACACACACGTACATAAAATAAAAAAACAAACCATTCAAAGTTACATGTCTTGAGGACTGATCAAATAAAAAGTGCTACAGAAAGTGCAACATACAGTACTTTGAATTCAGAAAAGCTTAATGGTTCACAATTACAGTGCATTCAACTGATTTTTTTTAAATAATTTCTTCACAGATAAATATTTACTGCTAATCTCCCCAAAGTAGCAGGGATTGGGCATTAATTTAAACCCAAGAACAACACTCAATAGGTAACAAGTATTCTGTTTAAGCAGTAAAACATGACAAGAAGTGGATTTTCAAGTGGTAATAGCAAAAGGCCAAAGACCCAGTGATTTAAATCAACCCAAACAATGATCCCTCTTAAATGAATTAATTTTAGTGATCTATTGCTCTTATGAAAGGGAATGTATACATACAAACGAGGAAAAAGAACTAGACATATAAAATTACCCTGAGCATTATAGACCAGAAAACAGATCCTGATAGGTCAGTGAAAGTTGAAGGAGTTCATCTTTTCACAGAAGGCTCACCACACTGTAGAATGAGGTCCATGATAATAACACTGGTAGCCAAAATGAAAACACCACTATATCCAGAACTTTCAAAATTACATACTTCATATTGTGGTTCTACTTCAAAGCTGAAATGTCTTTTTTTCATATTTTCAAAATATAACTATTCTCAGTACACAAAATGATTTCTCATGGATTAGAGAGATCAGTATAGAAAATACAGTAATGGACATCAAAGAGATTGGAATAATTTCTCCAAAAGGAAAAAATATTGTATATTACATTTGTTTGATTTGTTTAACCAATAGAAAGTAAAGAACTTTGTTTAAACACCATCACACAAACTTTGACACCAGGGATTTTGTTCAAAAGGCTCAGTATAATGCTTAGTCCTGCCTTGAGTGCAGGGGACTGGACTAGATGACCTCTCAAGGTCCCTTCCAGACTGCTGAACTTGAATTAATATGCAAATTAGATACAATTAACTTAGGTTTAAACAGAGACTGGGAATGGTTGGGTCATTACACTAATTGAATCTATTTCCCCATGTTAAGTTCTCCTCACACCTTCTATGGGTCATCTCGATTATCACTTCAAAAAAATTTTTTCTCCTGCTGATGATAGCTCATCTCAATTGATTGGCTTCTTACAGTTGACAAGGCTACGTCCACCTTTTCATGTTCTCTGTATATATAAATATCTTCTTTCTGTGTGTTCCATTCTATGCATCCGATGAAGTGGGCTGTAGCCCACGAAAGCTTATGCTCAAATAAATTTGTTAGTCTCTAAGGTGCCACAAGTATTCCTGTTCTTTTTGCAGATACAGACTAACACAGCTGCTACTCTGAAACCTTCCAGTTCTATGATTCTCAAACAGAGCTAAATGCAATAGTCCCTTTTCCTTTGGCTTCTCTCTCTTGATATGTGGGTTGAAGTCATTGGATTATCAAAGAAAATTTGTTCCCTGACTGCTTGCAACTGTCCAGTATATAAATGTAGGATTTCAGTATCCACTGTTCATTTTCTTAACCTTCTTAAACAAACAAATATCAAGTACCATGTAACTAAACAGTGGTTTCTAGCAAATAGTCCATTTCATCAAATGTATCCAGGGTGTTTTTGCTATTACTTCTTGACGTATCTTGAATTCTGTTGTAACCTACAAAATAAAATAAAATAATCATATTTTAAAAACTTTGTATTTACATTATTTTTGCAATAATTTAATTTTGCATATATTCTTTTTACTTTTTAAAATGGAATATTTTATTTGTTAAAAACACATGCATTTATTTAATCAATAAATTGTAGATTAGTACCATAACTTGTATGAAACTGTTTTATCCCTGTCCCTTTGGCCATTATTGAGATTTTTTCCCCACCGAGTAATTATATATATTTCTAACCTTCATGTACTCACATAGCGAAGACTGGGGCCAATTGGCTAGAAGGTTAGCCAATAGTACCGAATCTAGGAATTTCCATACTAAAATTTCCAACTAATCTGGTATACTGCATTTGCTGTTGGTCTTTACCTGTTGCAAAATGTTCTAAACTCCTATGAAAATGTATTTAAAGTGGCTGCAGAGTACATAGCAGGTTATTTAAAATAGCCTGTTTTTTCCTTTGTAACATACACTTGTCCTGCTAATCAAATCTTTGCAAGACACCTAGAGCAAGATTGTCAAAGGTATTTTAGGCAATTAAATTAATTTCAACGGGAGTAAGGTACCTAACTTACTTATTAGAGTTTTTTTGTAAATCCTACTAGGTACCTATCTACATTTTTAGGCACCTGAATATCTTTGAAAATCTGGCCCCTACATATTTATGACCTTAATCCTGCAACTTGTTGTGAACAGGTGGATCCCTGAACCCACATGGAGCCTGCACAAAACAAATTGTAGGATCGGGGTCTAAATTTCCATTTATAAAGCTGAATTGGGAGCATATTAAGTTTCCTACTTATTAGCTTTTAAGTCAACTTAAATTTGAAAGAAGACAGGCTTTCCATAAATCTGTGAGGAACAGGGAACCAGGCTTGGTGGAACTTTTTATTTTCCTTTGAAATTCACCTGCCCAAAATATTGATGTCAATACATCTTGTTTACTAAATTCATGTTTATTTATCTGGTATATATTTCTCATCTTAATATTGTTAGAATTTAGATTTTAGCAACATTCAAGTTTAAAGGTGTAAAATATATATTTAATCCCTAAAAAGAACAAAAAAAGCTTTAATACACTAATATATTAATCTAAAGATATTTTTAAATTAACAGTACCTGTTGGCCCTGGATCTTCATTAATAAATGAAACATGTGTTTTCCATTCAGTCCATTTCACTTCATTAATCCTGTTTATATTGTATATAAATTGTGTTATTAGCATGAATTATCTCCAGTTTCATAGCTACACTTCCTCTTTTGTTTCTTAATTATTTCTTGGAATTGTCATGGTACATCATCAATACACATTTTACCAGTATGGAAAGTATCTATGTATTTTGCAGCATTATGCATTCTATTTAGCTGAGACTGTTTGCTCATTGAGCTACTTTATATTTTCATTCATTGCAAGCATACATTTGGAACATTTCAGATGTGAATATGTGTAATAAAATATTCTGGTACTATTTTGCAGTATGTTAATCATGTTAAAGAATAATCCATTGTAAATATAATTAGTTTTAAATTAACATTTATAAGAGATTACAACAAATTAACATTCACAGCAAATAGAGATTAGTAAGCGTGTATTAAAATCAAGTATGTATATGAGGAAATTCCCCTTTTTGCCTACAAAAAGATGAATATTGTATTTTTAAAACTATATATTCCTATCTCTTACTAGCAACTGTTCACTGTAGAATATCCCAAACTGGATTTTTGCACACAGTTACCAATTTTGATTCTGCTTACAAAAATCCACACAAAAGAAGCAGAAATATGATTTTATAGATTTAAATGAAAAATATTTTACAGTGGCTGTTATGAACAGACAACCCTGATGGTGCATTCAGAGCAGACTCATCAAACAGTGCTTGAGTGTAGTATTACCTTAAACATACTCTAGTGTCATTTTCAGCCACTTTACACAGTTCTCCCAACTGGAATTTTTTCTTCAGATATTTTGGTAACATTTTTTCAAATTCCAAAATGGTCCTGGCTCTCTGGTAATAATAAATAGTTAGTAATAGTATTGGAATATTCTTAACCACATTCAAAATTAATATTTTCTGCTTCATATTACATATTTCACAACATTTTAAAATTATTTTAATTTTCAGAGTATGTTCCATTATTATATATTGTGCATCCACCAACAAATTTTATAGTGAACACTGACACCAACAGTAGTAAATAGCATTTAATACAGAGTACAAATGGTGTTCACGTACCATTGGTAGGTACAAGCAGGAAGTCTAGAATTTCCCCAGTTACCCTCAGCTCAGGGAGTTACTCCAAAATGGGAGTTCCTGGTCTGGAACCTGTGCTAGAATTTAAAATCCTCATGCAACTCTCTGGCACAGCAGCGCCTCCCTATCAGGGAGTGATGTAGGTAGAATCCAGACAGTCTACATAGGGCACTGAAGAACATGCACACCCCCATCCCTGCAGTGTGAATTTTGCAACTCTTAGGTTGGTTCTATCTCCAGTAGTAGCAAGACCAGAAAGAGAGGAAACAACTTACCACTAGACCCTCCCAACAGTGGGACTAGGGGAGAAACAACTCAAGTCCTGTCTTTCTCCCTTTCAGTAACTTGGGACTCTGAAAATTATATGGGTGGCTCTGAATTAGAGTTTAAGCTAATGTAGTATACATGAAATCAAAGTAAATCTATATATTTTGTAGGTCCTAAAATAAAGGTGAGAGGAGACATTACCGGGAGAAAGCCTAACATGGCTGGCACATCAAGAGTGAAAATCATGAGTTGAATGAGAGTGTATGGCATTAAAATCTGAACCATAAAAATATTATTAAACTTTTGTTTATAGATGCTTATGCCAAATTACAAGATCAAATACTTCACACAGTTACACTAGTGTAAATGTTGAGTACTCTAATGATTTTTGTCCAACTTGTCCATATAGTATCTATCACTGTGGTTTCTAAGGCCTGGTCTACGCTGGGGGGGGGGGGGGGAGGGGAAATCGATCTAAGATACGCAACTTCAGCTACGAGAATAGGGTAGCTGAAGTCGACGTATCTTAGATCGACTTACCTCCCATCCTCACGGCGCGGGATCGATGGTCGCGGCTCTCCCGTCGACTCAGCTGCCGCCTCTCGCCCTGGTGGAGTTCCGGAGTCGACGGGGAGCGCGTTCGGGGATCGATCACTACCTGCTGATTCGGCGGGTAGTGTGGACGTACCCTAAGTGATGTGACTTTAGTGGTGGTACTCCAAGTTTACACTGGTATAGCTCAGAGGTGAATTTGGCTTAGAGCATCTATAAGTAAGAACAAAACTGTGGCTGGTGAGGTTCCTGTCAAATATCTTAAATATCATCATCATGATCTGATATTTTCTGATTTCAGAGTGAAACTTTGTAAAAGTGTCTGGGTCTTGACCAAGCCAAAGAGTATTAAGGTCTATGGCAAGGGTAGTCAATAGGCGGACCAGCGCTCCAGACACTTTTGAATGGATCCGAAAATATTTTTTTTATTATTATCATAATTATTATTATTATTATTGTATTATTTTCTCTGAAGTCTGGACCTTGACTATACCTTGACAGAAAAACTTGGACCTTGACAAAAAATAGTTGATTACCCCTGGTCTATGGTTTAATATTGCAAACAAACCTGGAGTCTCCAAATGTGTTCACTTTCTTTAGAAATATTTTCCACTGTTTCTCCCATTAATGCAATCAGCATGTTCAGAAGGAGAACAAAAGTCAACAATACGTAAGTTATGAGAAGAAGAAGAAACAGCACAGGATATTTTGAATTCTGTTGGATCTCCAGATCTCCCAGTCCTATGGTAAGTTTAAAAAGCTCCATCAGAACGGCACCCAAACTGCTGTGTGAATGACATTTACTGTCATTGGGGCACGTCTCAATCAATGCAGCAAGAGCTAAATAAGAAGCAAATGAAAAATCCATTTTAGTTATCATAATATTTTACATTTATATAACATCTTTTATACCAAAGAATAATAAAGTGCAATATAAACTATAGAGAGACACAAATGCAGCAACTGTCCGGCAACACGCAGCAACAGAAGATGACAGTTTCGCAAACGAAGTTAAGAATACCATATACAGTTGAAACTCATGGGCAGTTTAGCTAGACAAAATGTAATTATATTTATAGGTATTTAGCCAGAACACTAGATTTAAGCACTCTTACAAAAATTGTTATGGATTTTTTAATAACCACAACTAGCACTTGACATCAGCTTGAAAGAAGTAATGTTCTGACCGTCACAATGTTGTTCTTATTCATAACAGTGCAAAAAACTTTTACTCACACAAAATATCAATGCTTTTCTCCAGTAATAGTCAATAAATTATACTTACCTACGCCAAATCCCAGCAAAAACACGATGTATACAACTAAAAATTTTATCACATCCTGTAAGATCACCTAAAAGTTAAAATGTTTATGATTAATACAATTTCAGTAAGTTCTCTTTACAGTTACATGTTTTGCAGTGATGAAGACGTGATACAATCGATACGAGAGTGGTTAAATCTACTTATATTTTTAAAAGTGATCACATTAGCAAGTGGGACATTTTGAAAAGTTAGTTGGCCTGATTCTCCATGATTTGTCCTGTTCTCTTATGCATTAATGTGTGTTAAACACATTAATCAAGGGGTGAATGTAACTCTATGAAAAGAGTAAGCATTACACTGTCTGATTCAATTAAATATCATAACTCCATTAGCTGAAAAATACCATACAATTTAGAGATTTAAAAATAAATGTTGCATAATTTGAACAAATTAGCTAGTTACCACTATTAATTTTTTAAATTACATAGTACATTCTAATGAAATAAAACATATCTTAAAGAGAAGAAACTGGAAATTTCAGTGTAGATTACTTATAATATAAGCAACATCTAAATTGCAGAATGTACATGAATTAGATAATGCAACTAGAGTAAATAGATAATATAACAAGAGTTAAAAATTATATACATGCCTTTTGGATCATGACACTATAAATTCCCATGGATTGGAAACCCCTGGTAAAGTACAGCATATTTGCCCATCCTAGTGCCATAGCCAAGACAAGACACACCAGGTGTTCTTTGTAGGAAAACAAGTACAAGAAGACAGAGAAGATCACAAGCACTGCTTGTATAAAACTGTTGAAAAAAAACAAATATTGTAAATACTCTTTTACACAGCACAGAAATGTACAAAATATAGTGGAATGCATGCATGTATCCGACGAAGTGGGCATTCACCTACGAAAGCTTATGCTTCAATACATCTGTTAGTCTTAAAGATGCCACAGGACTCTCTGTTGCTTTTTACAGATCCAGACTAACACGGCTACCCCTCTGATACTTGACTTCCTTATTTCAAGTTTCACTTCCAATTTCACTTTCCACCCTGTGTCCAAACTGTGCTTGTTGCAGCTAGGGAAAACTATAAAGGTAGCTCTATATCACTTTTTATTTTCCTCAGTCCTGGGGCCAGGCTAGCCCCCAGCGTAATTTAGAGCAACTTTAGGACTGTTCTAAATTACGCCTTGTGCCATGTCCCCCAAATGATCATTCCAGAGTCAGGGATCACAGAAACGCAGCATCACTTTGACTGCACCCTCTTTCCCCAGTCATATCTCCTATGCCAGGAACAGGAGAGGGCAGTATAGGGCCAGCTATGCTGGCTCTAAGCCACTTAGGGATTCCTGTACACTGGGGGCATCCCTAACAGCTGGTTACGCCATTTTTTTGTTAACAAAGCAACACAGAAGATGGAATGGGTAATCAAAATCTGGCTAACTGACTTGTTTCTTTATAAACAAAATACAATTCTCTATTTTGCAGTGCTTACAAAGATAAAAATAGTTTGTATGTACCAATCCACAATAGCGTTACTGGTCAGTGAATGCCAGAAATATACCTGGTGTCTTACAGTAAAACTGCATATAAAATTATATTCTTACCTCTGACAACTGACAGTCTAAAATAACAAGTGAATAACAGTTAAAAGAATTCATTTTCTGTGAAGCAAGGAAATGTAACTGACAGAGAGCATGTTATTTCAGAAACAACAATTTATATGCCAGACTTACAATGCAAAGTGGAACCATGCATCTGACAGAATTGACTGAAGATCTGAGGGTCTTAGTAGAAAGATGGCTACACTCTGTGTAGACAGATATATATAAACAGATTAAAAATAGTAAAAATTAAAAGGTGAATAAAAATTCAAAACCAACTAGTCTACTCAAAACAGCTACAGCATCTAGAATTTCATTCTTTCTATATTGTTTGTGCCTCAAAAATGCTTTTCCAGATTTTTTTAAATGTGTCCTGATTTTCTGCTGTACTTAAAATAGTTTAACAGTTAACTTTACTAATAGATGTTACTAATAAATAACTTTAAATGTCTTACTGGGAAGTAAGTCAGATGTGCTTGTCCTTTCTGATATAGATCCTTATTCAATAATGTACTTAACACAGTACTTTAAGTACACGAGCAATCCTATTTACTTCGTGACTTTAAAGTACATTGCTTAAGTATGTTGCTGAGTAAGAATTTAGTATGATCACCATATTTCAAATCCCATTTTGTTCCCAGTCTTTCAAAAAGGAAGGCCTCACATCAATTTCATATAATATCTTACAGTTATATTAGTATATATTTGGACCATCAAGAAAGATTAACACATTTATGCACGATTAGCAATTAGCCTAGTAATTGTACAATGCGAGACATTATGAAACATATACGTTATAAAACATATAACTTATAAAATGATCAAAATTGTCACAGACTCTTTACAAATCCACAAAAGATCTTTATGCATACAATTATTTTATATTAATTCTGAAAGTGTCTCACCTCTTTTATGGCTAAAAATATTGCCGCTATCATAATAAGCACTTGTACCAGCAACTGCAACCATCCCATGTTACGTGTCAAAGCTAATGGGTAGGGCGGAGCCTGGAAAAGAGGGTTAGAAAAGAATAGTGGGAGTTTAAAGCTAGTTATTTGAAGGCACAATAAAGTAAAAGGTCCCAGACAAAGGACCCAGTCCTTATAGCCCTCTATGTGCAGAAATTCCACTGAATTCAATTAAGTGCTCTTCATTGAGGACTTGCAGGATCAACCTCAAAATGAAGTGAGATTATTTAAAATATATACTTATTCTTTCTCAATCATTAAAAATATAACTTTTAAAACAGGTTTTTTTTTTTGTTTCATAACTCAAATGAATTTCTCTTCTCTCCTTATTGTTCTGCTCCCTCCTCAAGTGATAAACCCATGGAGGGAAATTCTGGCCCTACTGAAGTCAATAGTAAAACTCTCATTCACTTCAATGGAACAATGATTTCATCCTAGAATCTCCAGTTCTATTTTTTATTCACCAAACATGTTAAATCTGAGTTAGGGAATGTTACTGCATTTTGAACACAAAATTCTATGAGATTTTTAGTTGCTGCACATACCTCATCTCTTCGGGGTCTATAGTAGGAAACCAGTGTTAATATTATGTTGTAGATGAAATAAAAACAACATGACATAAAGAACATGTGCCTTGCAAACTTTTTCCATTTCATTCGCAGTAGTGAATGCAGGGGCTCCAAAGTCAACATTTCATGACGGTTCTGTAGAAAAAAAACAAAGAGAAAGCCAAATTTGTGACTTGTGAGAAAACTGGAGGTAGGACAAATAAAAAAATATCAACTACATATTTTAAACATTTCATTTTATGGTCTCTTCTTGTCAGTCTAGAAATACCACTTTGCTCAAGGACCCGTGCGACAGCTCCTCAGCTGGTGTCAATGGGTATAGTTCTACTGAATCCAGTGGAGCTACACCAGTTCACACCATGAAGATCTGCCCGAGATCATTATCTGCCAAATTTTATCTTGTTCTGTGGAAAATATGATTGTGTTAAAATCCAAGTGTTAACTTCTGTACCAGTCTCCTAACAAAGTATGTTTATTTTTCAGGAATTGCCACTTCAATAATTTGAATTTTAGCAACATGCCAAATTCTGCTTTTAAATAGTGAAAATTTCTTAATTATGCACTGCTTCTATGCATAAAACACCTATGTGTATAGTAAACTGACAGTTTACTGTTTATTATAGTATCCTTGCCTCCCAATAATATTTTCTTTTAAATAAAGGATATATATGATATAAATTGGTTATCTTAGAGATAAAATGTGGTGTGTTGAACCATTAGTCTAAGACCATTTTAGATGTCCCAAGAAGAAAACTTAAACTACAGTACAACAAACTAATGCCCCAAATGCAGGCCAAACTACTTCCCCAGTTCCTTCTTTGGGATCTGGACCCAGGTGCCTTCCTAATGGGACATTGCAAGAGCACAAGGGTTCATGCTAGTGGCTCCTGCTGAAAGACCGAAACCTAAAAGTTATATTTTTATTAGTTTTTCAAGTTCTCCAGATAATATATAGCTTAAAAAAATAAGTGAATGTATTGCTGGAAAATATATTGACTTTAATGACAGGCAACTTACACCAATATTCGTGTTATAAACAATAATCTCCAGTAATGAGTTGTCTGCAGTCGTATCTAGTTCTGTCAGGTCATAAAGGGAAGACTGAACAGGACCATAAGCCCAATCTGTGAATTTTCTGGAAAGGCTTCTGTTTGGCTTGTCTTTTATTTCTCTACTGAGAATGTATTTCAGAATCTAAAACATTAATAGAATCACATGTAAGTAAATTAAGTCTTCTAAATGGAAGAAAGAGTGTGTGCACACTTACCAGAAATTTACTTTTTTACTAACACATTTGCCAAAATGGCACAATTAAATGTATTTTGTAATTCAATTAACCTTTGGGTAATTGAGGGGAGGCATTACAGATGACCCATCCCTGGGAAATAAACAGGGCCGCCCAGAGGGGGAGGCAAGTGGTGCAATTTGCCCCGGGCCCCGTAGGGGCCCCCACGAGAATATAGTATTCTATAGTATTGCAACTTTTTTTTATGGAAGGGGCCCCCCCAAATCGCTTTGCCCCAGGCCCCCTGAATCCTCTGGGCGGCCCTGGAAATAAATACAGTTTTCTTTAATTGCCTTGAATTTTCTATTAGATCTGCAGTTTTTTCTAATGAAAGCATTCCACTGCATAAACTTTTCTTTAACTGGTGACTTTCTAATTTATCCCTTGTTAATCATTAACCAGGTATTCCAAGCTTTTGCTTTCAGAGATCCAAATTCTACTTTTTGTTATAAGTCAGACTAATTCAATTTATTTCCTTAGAGTTACACCTGTGTAAGAGAGACTATCATGTAATTCAAAAATATTAATGTGTGCTATCAACAGCCCTTGATAGTATTAAAACCAAAAGAATTTTTAAAAATTACTGTTCACCATTTATGCTATGTTATTTGTTTAATTTTTTTATTTCAGCTCAGACCATGCAAACAGACTGTTTAGTTTCAGGTTATCATGTGATAGTGCAGAACTCCAGTGCTTGAGTTGCAAATACTGCAGGGAAAAGTTTAAATTCAAACAAAACTGATTTTTAATTTATATATCATTAAAGTATTTCTATTAATGGAAGTGTCATGATATTATAAGGTATGCTACGCCTTCGACTCTTTCACAATCTTTCTAGGAGTGTACCCTTCTTAGTGATAGTCTCTGGGTCTCCACTCCACATTGCTCAAGGGGGAATCCCACAATTCTGCTACTCTGAGATTGGGTCCATGGCTTCAACACCTGTTTCTCACCGTGTATGCTTCAGTAGGTCCAAATGAGCTTGTACTCCTGTTGGATAATTATCCTCTTAGGAAGATATGCAATTATCAAGGGTGTGTAATATTGAATTTTTAAATAGTATTTGTATTTTGTAGTAATGGCATTGAGGAAAACCTGTGAGAATCTGTCAGGCTGAAACAACAGAAATAATGGAGCAGTGGTTTACAGTAAATAATCTTACTCAACCAACTACCACTAATTTACAATACAAGATAACCACCATGGTGGAGTGCAAATTTGTGCACCTATGGTTTAAGTACATGTAGGCAACCTAGACTCTGTCTCTCTATTTCATTTCTTTTGTAGGCTATTACAATAGAGCCTTACCTCTAACTTTCCACTTTTTGCAGCTAGTTGCAATGGAGTTAAACCATCTTTATTCTTCATTGTCTCTAAAGTTCTGCTCTTACTTTTCAATAGAATCATATCATACATTCTGATTACAAAGTCATTTTGTGTTTTAAAATCCTCTGCTACAGTGACTAATGCATGCAGTATATTGTTTCCTCGGGAATCTTGTGAGGTAATATCAGTCCTCCTATTGTCCATCAGCAGTTGAACTATATCTGGTTGATTAGTACATGCAGCTAATGCCAGTGGAGTTTCACCTAAGAAAATACAATGCACAATAACTATTAATTTTCAAATATTATGAGTATCAGAAATGTATTCGAATGATTATTTTGACATTTTTATGAGATTAAAACAGGTTTACAAATTAAGGATAAGGTTGATTACATTACATTGTTTTAGAAAAAAAACTTAATTTACATGAAATTGTTATTTGAGGAAAAGCTACAATTACACAATAATACACTTTATTGACAATTTAAGTCTTTACAAACAATTACCTTTCAACTATTTCTGAATATTTGTAATTTACTGTACTGTGGAAAATTGCTTTCTATTTACTATGTTGCAATTTGTAATACAATTGCTACTGCATGTTACATTTCCCAATATTTGATATGTTATTTCAGCACTTACACTAAATGCCCAATTAAACAAGATAAATATACACACTTTCTTGTCTTTATGTGATATGTATAGATTTATGGAGAAGAATATTTTAGCCTGCACTCTGTTCAGCCACTAGCTGTACTTTGTGTAAGTAATTCATCAAATTCTCTCTTCTCTCATGCAAGTATTCATTCTGGAAGTATGAAGAGTAATTAGTCCTTCAGTATTCTGAATTGCAGTTTTGCTGGAACTGTGAGTTTGGATTGTTGGTTTGTTTGTTTTTCAGTTAGGTGGGGTTTCTTAGTTAGTGTGGCAATTGAAATGGGAAAGAACTCCCATTGACTTCAGTGGGCTTTTGGTCTAGTTTTGTATGTACAATAGATGTAGTTTGGGTTATTACCGACCTATCTGCTTATGTTGTGTGCATCACTGTGGAAACTGAGCATCTTATGAGTAATAATGTCAATCTTGCTTTTTTTCCTTCTGAACCTGTAGAAGAAATAACTTGATTAATTGGTAATTTGTTTTGTTTGTGTGTGGGTGAAAGAAACTGGGTGTTTTGGGTACGAGAAACTTATTGAGGTAGAGCAAAGCTTATGAAATGAGTTTTGCATTTAGTTCTGAAAATGATAAAGCCCATGGCCATTTTTATATCTTGCGCGAGTTTGAAAGACCTATCTTCTGCACTCCTGAACCTCCCCTACTGCCTGATCGTTTCATTGTTCTAGCATCCCAACCCAATTTTTCCATGGAGATCACATTTCACTTACCGAAATAAAATCCCTCATGCTTGTGTTTGGGGTTAAAGAACACACCCTGTGAATGGGCATTGACATCTGCTCCTTTTTCTATGAGGGTCTGAGCAATATCGTATTGTCTTCTTTCAATAGCAATATTTAGAGCTGTCTGGCCTGCAACAACATAGACACGAATCTTTAGAGTATAAAGTCCAGTTTTTGTATCTTGTACAGTGCTGAGCTCAGTGATGATGCATAACAAATAGCAATAATAATTAATAGTAATAAACAATCATTTTAATTGTCTTTAGAATGTTTCAATATAAAATATATGTTGTGGCATTAAAATACATGCAAAAATACACTCTAAATGGCTACTGAATGGAAATACCTTTGTACGCTTCTTCTGTGTACTTTGCGTTGATAAGCCTTTCCAAAAAACTATTTTCTTCTCCAAAGGAGAGCAGCATTTTCACTATTTCATTTGTGTTCTGGTTGATGTTCAAAAGGGCTTTCATCAGACAGGTTTTACCAGTATCTGAATCTGTTAATTTTTTCATCAGATAATCTACAAAAGTGAATTTTATGATTGAATTACAGGTGGTTTTATTATGTCTTAAGGGGAATAGGAAGAATTCCAACCTCATGTTATTGGGAAACACATGCATATAGACTATTCCCCAAACTACTCTACATCTATTCACACTATTAATTTAACTTTATATTCCATACATACTTAGTGAGAGGACATATGTATTCATGAACAAACAACCCCACTAGATGGATATATACATTACTGACATACTACAATTCTGCCAAAGCATAACAAACCCTGAAGTCCTTAGTCCTTATTCAGTCAGAACTCTCACTGGCTGAGCTGGGTTGAGAATGCAGAAGTTCCTAACTCCCAGCTCTGTGTTCATTCCTCAAGATCACATGCATCTCAGTTCAGCAAGAAGGGGGAAAAGAAGCTGGCTATATTCAATTAGCTTCTTTTGCAGCATTCAGTCATATCCACCCTGAAAAGGTACAAATATTCATGCTGGTGTGCTGTGCCCTCAGAAATCACCTTCAAGGTTGCTTCAATTGTTTGCCAGTAGGTGGCTTATCTGGGGCCTGACCTGACTACTATATTAATGCTAACCATGATATTCAACAAACGCCAGCTTGGGATGCAGAGCTTAGTTGCTCATGTATAAAACCATTACTCAATTCTCTACCACATATATGGTACAAAATGAGGGACTGTGGATACTCTATACAGCTTACCTTGCACAGTCATGTTTCTACATGCATTTGACCTTTCCTTCACTTCCATAAGCAGACATTGTAATTCTTCTATATTCCCCTCAGATACTGCCCTAAACATATACTTCTTCAGCTTTTTTCGGGCATTGTTCTGGTGATCTCCTTGCAACATGTTTGTACTGAATTAACAAAAACAAACAACCAAAAAATCATAATTCTTGGTTAAATTTAGCTAATATTAATGTGTTTAATTTCATTTCCATCATTTCTTTTTTATTTAGAAAAATAAATGTAATTACGTACCACAGGTTAAAAAGTCATCATTACAAAAGAATGTTTGTGTGTTCCTCCAAAAATAGTTACAAATAATTTATTTGGTGAGAAATGGCTATTAAAGCAAATTTTAACTTAATGAAGGATATGCTTAATCTTTTACAAGTGATTTTTTTTGTTATTCTCGTGTAATGAGAATAAAATTCAGCCCTTCGCACTCAAAGCTGAAGTAATTTGGCTTTCTGGGGAGCACTCAGAAGGGACAAAGAGTGGAATTCAAATCCTACAACAAAGGGGAGACTACAGGGCAGTGGTGCACCCTTTTCCACAACTGTTGTTCCAGCTGAGAAGGTAGAATATAGGGGCTGTTGCCTCTTTGCAACCCCTATGCAGGGGTATTGGGCTCCTGGATCCATGTAAGTGCAGATCCAATAGCCTCTTCCCTGGCCCATCTCCAACAACCGCCACAGTAATAAGTGAATTCAGAGTCCTCCCTACACCACCACTCCACTTGCACCTATCTTCACTGTACACAAAGTACTTGCTCTGCTGTTGAGATGGTGGAAGGAAATTTCATCAGTTTTCAGAATATTTGCTGAACATTTTATTACAAAACTGATATGGTTTGATGATATTCTATATCAATGAGAAAAGACATTTCCGCTAGCACTGTGACTCTATTCATGCTAATTTCATCTGTGTTCAGTTCTGCCATCCTGAATGAGCATATCTCAGACCATGAACTGTTTCCACCAGTATGCACTCCAATGTGGCTGAGATTTGGATGAATCACTTGGTGGGTCCTTCTATTTTGCAGATTATGACAAAATTCTGTCACAGAATATTGGATTTATCTGAACACTGTTCCAAGATTGTCCAAGCAATCTCCAAGAATATAGTACCAAATTCAGTATATAAAATCCCTGAAGTCCTGCTTTTACTGATTAATCTTGTACCTAGTAATTAAAGTGAGAGGAAACTCATAGGATTTCTTTCAATATTTAGTGCACAAAGTCTATTTTAAAATAATAATAACTTACATTTATATAGTGTCTTTCATCCCGAAGGATCCCAAAGCTCTTTACAAACTATATGTACAGGAATCACTTCACCCACCACTGAAATGCAGCTGCCTGTGGGGTGGAACGTGGCAGCTGTTTAACAGCGCGCAACAATACTATACAACAATTTAGGATAGGAAGTAGTAAGGAATGCCATATCCATTTGCAAGTGCAGTGGGAATTTAAGTAAGCAGGATACATTAGTTAACCAAATTAGAATTTGGCCAACTCTGTGGCTAATACACCTCTACCTCAATATAACGCTACCCGATATAAAACAAATTTGGCTATAACGCAGTAAAGCAGTGCTCCGGGGGGGGGAGAGGCTGCGCACTCCGGTGGATCAAAGCAAGTTCAATATAACGCGGTTTCACCTATAACGTGGTAAGATTTTTTGGCTCCCAAGGACAGCATTATATCGAGGTAGAGGTGTATTTATATTCTGCAAAAAGCAACATGGGAACTTTAGTGACCAAAGTTAGGGTTTCAGGTTTAGACAGCACATCCAACAGCACAAAGGTTCCTAACACCACTCTGGAGGATCAGTGCCACCTACTGAATCACCAACACTGCTCTTCTTTCAGCACTCTGGGGTATTCTTGGAGGTTTCCTGTTCCAGTGCTAACTAAGCCTATCCCTACCAAATGAGGTTTTCCAAAATCAGCTCAGAAATTATACGTAGTTATTCTTTAGAAGTTAAATAATATTATGTTGTGTTTGTTCCATCCTCCCATCCATCTCTCTCTCTCTCTCTCTCTCCCCCTCGGTCTCTTAGGATGGCTGAACTGAAGGGCAAATGCCACTCACCTGCATCAACTGGGTGGGGGAAATTGATAGGGCTGATGGTGAAAGGGGGACAGTCCCAGTAGCAAGGAAGGGAGGCACTTGCCAAGGGACAATAGGTAGCGCCTCTCATGGGAGTGCCTGGCACCCATTGGCCAGCTCAGGGAGAGGGGTGCTGATTGGACAGCATTCCCCAGCTCCCAGGATTTAGCCCAGTGCAAGGGCCATGTGAAGCCTCTTTCAGCTCCATTCCAGCACCCCACCCTACCCACCTGAACTAGGACTGGGAATCCAGCCTGACAGATGCTATGGGTCTAGCCAATCACCTGTTTAGGGGGTCAGGAAGGAATTTTTTCTCCCATTGGCCAACTGGGACCAATTAAATGACCGATATAGGAGAGTAAGGGTATGGGCGGGTAGTATCCCTCCCTTGTGTTAAAAGTTTAATAAAAGTTGTGGCCTGCTGCTTAAATCCATGTGTGTGTCTATCCTTATTTTGCTGCTTGTGTCCACATCAATATCTTCCGTCCAAATTAATAGTTTTCTATGTAGATGACATCTTAAAGTAGTTTGCTTTTAAGAAAAGGCCTCTAAAATGAAAAGCGTTCAGTTACCAACAAATAGTAGTGGTATTTGAGCACTGGACTTGCTCACTGCTCAATGTGTATGGCATTTAGGTGCAGCATTTTCTTCAGTGAACTAGGAATCAGCAATTTTATAGGCTCTGGCTTTCTCTGATCTCAGATATTTAATATGAGGATGCATGATATACACTTTCTAAAGAATTTATTTATTGGTGATAAAGCTCAAATGTATAAATCAATATCCCCTGAAGTCTTATGGGCTCATTTTTAAACCACGACAAGGAAAAATCAGTAAATCCACTCTGTCATACACTTAATCCATAGAAAACGCACTACAGAAATACATTAGGTCTCCACTTACCAATAACTGTCTACGTTTGTGGCATACTCAGTAATATCATCCTGAAGAGATTGTGGGGAATCCATATCTTCCCCATTTCCAGATGCACTGTAGAAAATACAGAAAAGGTTGAGTGCTTAAGTAGGAGGACATCTTGGCAAATTGCGCTAAGACTCATTCGATAATGGGAGGCAATATCAACAAAAGAGATGAAATTAATTTAATTTGACAATGTGTTTTTTAATACCATCATTTAACTCACTGTGTGTGTTTTAAAATATAGGCCAAAAATGAAAAGACATTCAGGATTTTATCATGTTAACGAGTTTCATATTTGAAACCCTTCTTTGTGTTTTTCCATGTTATTTCACTCAGGCTTCTACTATTGTATTTTTCATTTTCACACTGTTTTTAATCACATCACTCTTGATGCTACATTGTAAAGCTTACACTCTTCTTTTTTCCAATGTGTTCATTATTAATTTGACATCTTCCACAAGACAAATATTGAAATGGCTACTGTGAGGAGGGTGCACGCGCACACACACACACAAACTGAAATACATAAAGATTTACTATGCAGTATTCTGTGGCGGTCGCTCATTCAGTCCTTACTGCTGACTTTGGTGGAAGCTTTGCCTATAAGCAGTTCAAGACCAGGGGCAAAATATGTGTTTGCACAATAAAACAATGGCTGCAATGGAGTTTATATTTAGTAAATACTGTACATCCTTTCCAGATTTTCTCAGTGTTGGGTCTGACTTAAAGGACCACTGGCAATTACTTTTTCATAGGCTGGGTTTCTTTTTAACTTGCTTTTGTAACAAATTGAATGCTGATGGAATATCCCAACCTAAAAACTCAGAAGACTGAAATCTGCTATTTATCTACAAAATGGATACATAGACAATAGTGTGAGGCTTCCCACACTACCCTACAAATGTTCCTCTGCCCTAACCTAGAGGGACCACCCTTAAAATAAAGATGGTGTTTCGGATTCTATTCCAATACAGTCTGATCTCTCTGCTGAAAAAAAACAAGGAATATAATTATGATGATTTTTTATTTATTTTTTGGTGGTGATTTGGGCTCCAGTCCTCTGGGAACTAAAACAAGCTCGTCAACTAATTCCATATAAACAACCAAATAGTCATTGGAAAAAAACAATTGGTCTTTATTAACCTGGCTTTGATTTGATTTATATTTTGCCATCCAGACTCCCTTTTCATAATTTTAAATTTGTCCCATAATACAAATAACCACTGAAAATCTTGAAAATAGAATGGGTCTTTCTGCACTCATTTTTTTAAAATATGTGTCATAAATGTCTTTTTTTCAATTTCCTGGGCACAAACAGTCATGTCTCTCTTTTGTTTGAAACATTTTTGGCTATCACCAATACAGATGATGGCAGAAACGATCTAATAGGGATTTTTGTTTACTTGTGCTCCCTCTGCTGGTTCTGCGGCAAGTCTTGGGTTACCATAGGCCCGACACAACCAAGTAAACAGTGGGGTTTTTCCCCTCTTAATTAGAAACAAGGTGCTAAAAAGAAAAATCATTCAGACTTCAGGGGACTATATCAATTTTAAGACTGGTCAAATTTTGGGCCTAAACTATTTAGCTGTGGCCCTTTTAAAATAATGACAGAAGTGTGAAAATTCAGGATTAAGGCAGTCACTGCAAGGAAAATGCGGGCCCACTGAAGTCAATGGGAATTTTGCCCTTGAGGCAACCAAAATGAGAGGCCACTTGTCGTCTATGCAGAACTTTTGAGCAATTGTATGTTTGCACATGTTTGCAATGTGGTTAAGGAATATACCGTATATTATACATACCATGGGCGAATATTTGAATCCATGGGTTTTGAAAATACAGGAGGAGATGTCTGTCTTGGAGATGAATTGCTTTCAAAGCCTTCAATTTCAAAGAAAAACTGTGAACTGTTGAATACATTGTGTTAAAAGTTTATTAGTGGAAAAGCAAGTCAAAATGTAACATAAACATAACACAAACTGTGCACATGCCCAGCTAAGACCAGCTTTAGGTACAGGTGATATGCTGCATGGCATCACATCTGATGAGGTGCTGAAATAGTGTTTACCCTTTTTTGGTAATGGAAGATCCCTACCCCTACACATGTTGCCAACCAAACATTTTTAATCCTTTGTGTTGGCAGACAAGGCAAAAGATTCTGAGATGTCTTTGGGAGACAGGGCCCCAAATCCAGACATTATCAGTGGCACCACTGCAACCTAGAGACAACTTTGTATCTGGGTTTCGTGAACTCCACAAAATGTTACTCCAAAGAATACACACACATAAAATGCACACACATGCACACTCTAATCTGCTCACTGCAGCCTTTGCATTGTAGCCATCATCATTCCATCCAAGAAGAACTGGGAAGGAATCTCGCCTCAACCCACTGACACTGATGAACACTTAATGAACCAGAAAGATTGAGAGATCACATATTAAATAACACAAGGCCTTTCCACCATCTAGGACTGAAATGTGCTACCTCAGAGTATGAGCTTTTACTATGTTTAGCTAGTGCATTGTGGTTTATAGACAGAGGAGTGGAAAAGATAAATGAAATGCTGAACAACATAGCATAAGGGTTCATGAGGAACTCTGATGACCAGCTTTTTAAAAGCATGGAGAGTTGGTAGGGAGCAGCAAATGGTTGGTGTTGCTAGGTGCCATTCAAACAGCTGTCACATTTTACCTATGATGGCTGAATTTAATTGGTGGGCAAAATGACTTCTATATGGGTTATAGTTTGTAAATTGTTTTTCTACATTTCTAAAATGCTTTGAGAGTCACCTTGAAAAATATTCTGGTTCACATAATATATGACATACTCAGTAGGGTACTAATTATTTCTCCTTTTTTTTAATCCCCCTCGCAAAATATTCAGATGCAGTTGAAGCAAGCACCCTAGTGTCAATTTACAGAATGCTGCTGCTTAGCAACCAGTGGATATATGTCAAAAATAGTGTGATGTAATATCATCCCTGGTTAACATAGTTTCCATCTTTGGAGGAGGAAAGTGTTAATACACTGCATGTGGTATTTTAAACTTAAATGACCTTTTAACATTTTGTACGTGCATGCGAGCGTATTTCCACAACACAAAGATTAAAATACCTATTATATTTAACAGGAATGTGTATCTGAAGTTATATTGAGGATAAGTGTTGTTCATAGCACAGGAGTACCTAGACTGAAACAGGGCCCTATTTTGCCATTACTTACACACCATGGATCAGATTCTCAGCTGGTGTAAATCACCATAACTCCATTGAAATCTGACCTTGGCACAGCGGCTGACAAAGGGTGGAAGAAAGGTGGCTTTATGCCACTCTTCTGTGCCCCCTGTCCTGGGATGTCTTAGGACTGCCCTGACTGGCAACCAACTGTGTATGGCCTCAATGAACCTCGAGGGCAGAAAGGAATGCCCAACTCACATGGCACTCTGGCGCTGTCCATGACACAGCCCCTGCATTGGGTGGGAGGACTGGGAGCTCCTTCAGGGGCTGACTATGTTAGCTCAACACCAGGAGAGAACTGCCCTGTGTTGGGGGAATTCCCCAGGGCAGGATCTGCTGTCTTCACAGCTCCTTTACGTCAATATACCTGGCACAAACGAGCCACAAGGCTGTAATGAATTGGGTCACATGTATCTTGGAGGTTGGCATAACGTGGAGGCCTGAAGCCTTTTCTCTGTTCTATGGGGGAAATGGCATCTCTGGGACATACCATGAGTAAAAAAATGAGTAACTGCCAACAAATACCTATGTGCTTACATATTCAAACCACGCCACAGGAAACACTAGCCATGAAAGCAACCTAGTCATACTCAAACATCATTGCAGCACTCCTCCCAGTCCACATGTAGATCTTCCTGTATTTAATGATGTGCCTCATTGAGTCAAAGAAGGTAGAAATAAATTGTACTTTTTACAATATATGTTGCCAAAATAAAGTATAAGAGAATGAGACATGTTGCTTAGGTGAGAGTGAAATCACCTCTGAGCTTGCCAGTGATGGTATACTCAAGGACTGAAATGTTTAAAAGCATTAGACATATACCAGTACAGAAACATATAATTAAACGGAGTATGTTAATGTTTGTAATTAAAACTCATGTGATCTTTTTTCTTATATAGCAGGAATGTTTGGTGCCACACCCTAGCTCTAACGTAAGATGGGAGAGCCTGCCCATCCTAAGGTTATTAACTACAGATGCCAAAAGCCTGAATCTGGTAAATGAACTTAAGTAACTTATGATTAATGGCCACACATATTTGCTGTAACTTGCCAGTCTTCTGCAAATTTGCTTCTATTTGAAACATTAGGTGTATATATTGTGACCAATTCAGACATCCTTCCTGTTGCCCACATTGCACTACAAACACTTTGATTCAAATTTAGGTTTATGTAGGACTACCCTTGTACTTTGGAAGGCCAATGATGCCAGACGAAGGGGAGGTGGAAAAAGAAAATCAACTGGTGTTATTTCCCCATTTGGATTTAATGACAGAGGGAGAAGTCAGGCCAGCCCATGAGTTTTCAGATTGTGACAGCTGCTTGCATCACTTCTGCTTAAGGTGATCACTCAGATGATTAACAAAATTATCATGGATGCTAAAGCAATATTCAATTCTCTTGGGGCCTAAGGCCTTTCTGATTGGGCTATATTTTGTGTTGTACAGTCAACAAAATAAAAGGAAACAGTTGTAGGGTCAAAGTTTACAAGCCAAATTCATCCCTATCTTGCAGTAACTTCAGTGACTTTGGTGGCATTACATCAAGGATGAATACAACCACTTGTATTGTATTTCTCCATTCATAATAGACAAAATATTTAATCAGAATATTAATTAACTGGTATAAAATATGCATAAAAATAAACATGGGTGATATGGGTTATTAAGCATGAAAAATAGAGTGAATTGAAGATTTTACTGAAAATCTCCATGTATGAAGGTTTTTCTGGGTATTTCTCACACCATATGCTACATCCCTTACCACTCCCTGTCTCCTTCCGCGTTTGACTTCACACCTTCTTGTATCAATCCGTATGTCCCTATACTTGAGAGAACCTCTCATTTCTTTTCTGCCAACACTGCTCTCTTCTTTAAATGCTTCCTTAAAACCCAGCTTTTCCCTAAATGATCTCATTAGAAACGATCTCTAAACCTTCCCATATTTGAACTGTTGATCTTTGTGAGGCCCCGATCCTGCAAGCTCATACATGTGGGCTGTCCCCAGTGCCTGCAGAGAGCGAGCCTCATTGACATGAGGCATGAGCTTCTCAGATAGGGAGTCTGAGACTGTAAGGTCTTCAGAGCAAGCACTATGTCTTTGTCCACATTTCCTAAAGCACTGTATACATTTATAGAGCTATATAAATGCTTATTGTTATTAATATCATAAGTACATCAGTTCCTTTTTCAACATACACTACGTTCATCACAACTCTCTCATTCATACATTACATGTGTGCTGTTAGCAATTATTTCAATCTTAGTATCTGTTGTATAAAGATAATAAAAGGATTTACAAATAGCACCAATCTGCCATTTCTAATAAATTGTCTAAGGCTGGTCTTGTGAAGGTATTGTGTTCTACCTTTTCCTTGTGGGAGTGTTTTCAGATGGCTTTTTCTCCTGGTGGTTTGTAGTGGGAGGACCTGATGTATTTGTTCTCTTGCCCATGAGTGGAATAGTCTCTTTGTTATCTTTAATCATGTTTCTGTAATAGATAGATTCATAGTTATTTAATTTCATTTGAACACATCACATGATCAGATTGTGTGCATAAGGAGTAGAAATAGTCAAACACAAATCTTAATATTTTTCAAGGTTCTTCCTTTGCAAAAGATGTACTATTTAATATATTGGGGATTGAGATTTCAAGTTTGGGGTATCTTTGATTAAAATAGGTTTCAACATGAGCAGCATCAAGGATGACATGACACCACAAGTCCAGGAAAAGTTCAGATTCAGGTATATTCTCAGTTCCTAATTGAAGGGATCCCATCCATTTATATGGCAATAGATATTATTTCAAGTATCAGAAGGAACAGAGTAACTTTTATAAGCAATACTGAGGGGTTTGCAGCCTGCTATTGATGTAAAAGTCTATTTATACTTTAACCTAGATAACTTTAGAAAACCAATACGTTCCAGTAGTCAAGCAATATTAAATCTGTTAGGTCCAAATATAGGAAGGTTGGTGCCAGACACTAAAGGTGCTGAAGTTAGATGGAAGCAGAAATTCTGCAAAGTGTTGGATCAGCAGAAGCAAGGTCTGAGTAGACAATACTAACACCAGGGGCAGAGCTCAATGAAAAATTAAGCCTTTTACCTGGACTTCCAGGGACTCCTGAGTTCTGGTGCCACTCCCATAAAACTAGTACAGAGAGAAGAAGAAGAAGAAGAAAAGTTATGACCTTGTAATATATGAATAATGGTCATCACCATATGAAGCATAAGCACTTTGGTGCTTGCATCTGCCCATCAACATTCAGAACATTAATTTCATAAGAAGTAATTACTATTTGTCGTCATTGTTCTAGGTTCTAGGTTACCACTTACAATCACTAAGGATAATTTCAAATTAAGAAGTTAATTGTAGCATCTTTTAAGATATACTTCTATTATAAATAGAAATAGAAAGTTAAATGATGTGACAGAGTAGTTTATCCAGGAAAATGGTGAAAGCACCCTCGGTACTCAAGAAGAATGTACTGTAGGGGAAATTGACTGGCAGAAGATGGACAAGATGAGCTACAAATAATAGTTATTTTTCATCTCAAATTTCCATGGTTCTGGTGAACCTAAAGAAGATCTCTTCTACCCAACTTTTGGCCTCAACTCTTCCTGACTAGATAGGAGTACAGGTGGATTTTACATTCTTGGGAGTGCATTCCTTCAGTGTTGTGATTCCTGTAATATGGGAATAACAAAATGAGATTGTAGAGAGTGCATGAAAACCAAAGATGGCTGGAGTGATAAACAAGGTGAACATGTGGCATGCATGAATAGATGGGTGAAGAATCAATGTGGTAAATATGCATTTGTGTGTGGAAATATTATCTATCATTCAGCATGTATAGGGAATAGATAAGTTGCAAATGCTAACACCTGTGAATGAACTCTTTTTGCTGTTTCTTTTGTCTTTAGTTGGAGTGTAAAAGAACTCAGAAATGCTCAGTAGTCTGGGTTTAAAACACTCAAACAGAAATAAAATATTATTGTATATTCTGTTTTTGTTATATATGTTTACAGGAAGAATATGTAGTCAAACAAATGCAACTCAAAAAAACCAACACTTGGATAAGTATCATAAATACAAATCATACCTGCATAGAAATCATTCATAAATAGAAATAGCAGCATTACTCACTCAATATTTCTGTTATATAAACATACTATCCTCTACGGTACTAAAGGTGCGTAGAAATAGAACTTAGAGCTCAGAGAACTTAGATGAGGGGGAAAATAGGCCATTGTCCATCACCTTGCAAATGTAGTACATACAGTCGTCCTCAGATACATGATTTATCAGTTATTAAACTGATACATTTGATCTTAACCCAGCCAAGAACAAATGATTACTGTTCTTGTCTAGTTCATAAATAATATTGTTATGTATCTATTCTGTAGTGCCATAAGAATACAGAGTGAATTATGAATTTATGAATGCATAAAATACATGGTCTCTATCCTGAGGAGGAGACAAATATGATACATTGAATAAATAAATCAAACACAAGTTAGTGAAAGGATAGATATGGAGATTAGCATTAGAAAGCTTCATAAAAGAAATGGGTTTTAAGGAAGAACTTGAAGTAAAAAGAAGAGAGCTGCTAGTAGACAAAGAAGTGGGAGAGTGTTCCAAGCATAGAGACCAGCATGAAAGGTGATGTTAAATTGAGAGTGGAAGAAGCACACAAAGAGAGCAGTTATGGAAGCAAGACTAAGAGTAGGAGGAAATAGGAGTATAGGCAAAGCTCTGTAGAGCTGGTTGGAACATTTTTGACAGACTTTTTTTCATCATATTATGTTGTTTTATCGAAGCCAAAATGTTTCACAGATATGTATTGGTTCTGATGAAGTTTTAGATGGGAAGGTTTCCGAGGTCCAGGGAAGACTCTCAGATCACTTCAAGAAGGAGAGAGAAACAAAAGAAACAAAATCAAAAAGCTTAGGTTTTCAATCCAAAAACAGATTGTTTCAACGCAATTCTGTTTCACAAAAATGTTTGAAAGGTTTTGGTTTTGTTCCAGTGAGGAATGAAACAAAGGGGGAACAGAGGGCGAATGATGTTGTCAGAATGTCCATTTACCAATGGACTTCTGTATAGATTGGAGTGATGAGAGGCAAGATGCAAGGAGGTAGTTACAGTTGGTGAGGTGAAAGACGACCAAAGCATGGACCTACAGAGGAAAGGACAGATTTTAACTGCTTAACCGTGTAGACAAGCCCTTAAAAGTGACAGGTTTTAGCAAGAGCCAAAATACCAGGGGGTGGAGCAGATTACAGTGGGGACTCAAAGATGACATTGAGGTTGTATATCTGGGTGATGGGGAGGATAATGAAGTTGTCAGTGATGCTAAAGAAAGGAGACAGAAGGAAGAATCTGGGAGGAAAGATGAGACAAAGTTTCTAGATATCTCAGCTGTGGATTTTCAAAGTTATTTAGGGGCTTTGGATGGTCAACCTCATCCATAGGGCCACGTTTTTAAATGATAGATCTAATTTTGCACCAGTAATTGAATGTAGGCAAGGCACAAATGGTAGAATGGAAATATCTAACTACTGTGCCTGAGAAGTAGATAGTTGAAGATTTAAAGTTTAATCATTAGTGCCCAACTGTAATTGCACCAATTGAAAATAAGCACAAAAATTAGAGGCCAGGTTGGGGCCTTTGAAAATATGCCCCATAGAATTCAACTTTCACTGAAGACAGTGGAAGTTTAATGTGTGCATCATTAATTTTGGGATGCCAGTGTGTCCTTAATTTCTCCTTCTCTGTGTTATTGGTCTAATGACTGAATGCTAATCTGTTCACCATTCAATATCCTTTCTTTGCACTACTATTTTCTGTAGTTTATACCATACTCTCTCCAGTACCTTACATAATTTTGATCTGTAAAATGATTTGAGATACAGTTTGTATGATGCACGCTATACAAACTAAAGTCGGGTTGCTTTATTGTCATAAACTGACAGGGGATGTGCTCCAGATTCTCTGTGCATTTCTATTTTTTACTCCGACCACCTAGTCTATCATTATTTATCAGACTCTTCTTTCATGACCTATTTGCAGAATTGAATGTGACAATAAAAATATTCTGCTGGTTCTTAGCATTAAGAAATAATTTTAAGTGGACAGTGAGTATACTTAGAGCATAGCAGATATCTCTTGTACTTTAGATATGAGGTAAGGGCATAATTTACTATACCAAGACCTGATTGTGCCATCCTTACAGTGAGTAGTACCTTATCCTGCAAGCAGTCACGTTGAGTAACCTTATGTATATATCAATTACAGTGTAACAACAATCCTCTTGGTTAAGAAATATAGAAAAAACAAATAAAAAACAAACAAACAGTGAAGTGGGGCAGAGAGGAATGGTAGACTCCTCTTCTTCTTTCTTAGAGTCTCGGAAAAACACACTACCTGCAATGATTTCTATTAATTCTTGTTATGATTTTTTTTTAATTTCTGCCATAAAGCTGTTATTTTTGTTCTTCAGTTATTGTTATTATTTGTGTTACCATAGTACCTAAAAAAACCAAATCAGGGATCAGTGCTAGGTGTTGCACAACAATATTCACACTCCCTTTAATAAGTTGGAACTCTCTAATATGTGACTGACTGGCATAAATTGTAAACATGTACAAAACAACCCTCACTGGGGAAAGAATCTGGTCCTGTTTTTCCTCTTTCCTTAACATTTTCACACTGTTTTTGGAGTGGGTATTTTGAAGTTTTGTGGTTGGGGGCTGACACACCAAACTATAACCCAATTTTTCCCTAATGGAAAATTAGTCTTCCCATGAAAAGCTATTTTTACAAAAATGGCAGAATCCTCTGGGGAAAAATAATTTCTTCCTTACAAAACACAGGATTTATCAATCAGAGTTTTTTTTTTTAATAGATCTTAGCATTATAGAAGCACTAAGGATCTGATCTGACTACCATTCTGCTTCTGGAAGTGAGCGTAACATCTGAGTGCTTCAGAAAAAAGATGGAAATATTTAAAAAAATTAGTTTGGTCCAGGGGACATTTTTGGTGTTTTTTCCCCAAAAGAATTGTGAAAAGCCGTGTTCACTAGATTACAAATTACAAAATGTCACCATGGATCAGATAAGTATACTAAAAGCACTTTATCCGTTTTCACCTCTACACACTTAGGGAGTTAAGATTTGTCATGTCACACAGCCCTGGGTTAATAAATCACACACAAAAATTACTCCATTTAAAAATCAGGAACCCTTTTACCCTTTGCCTTTTAAAGAATGGAAGAGTCACATGAAGCCTTCATTCTCCATATGAGCATCATACTGCAATCTGTATCCAGATGACTTACCCTGGTTAGGAAGCTCCCATTCATGTATAGAAAAGGTGGCTTATAGTTGTAAGAAATAACTCCAAAGTGGTTGCTGCCAATGCCGCTATTGTATTAAAAAAGATGAAACAGCACAATAAACAAAAAATGTCTCTTGAAGCTTAAAACCATCCTAAAAATGCAAGGCACCCTTCCTGTATCATCTGGTTTGTTTGGGTGCAGTTTCCATGTATAAGTATAGTACTTAAAACTGCAACACCACAGGGTTACGCCTGAAATTGGGTAGGAGACAGACAAACTTGCTAGACAACAATTTCTTTGCTGTACAGCTGACAAAATGGGAAGATAAAACACTGCCAATAATTATATATTAAAAAGAGTTGCTAATTAATCTGAGTCATTTAATGATGATGTAATGACACCTGTATAATATGTAAAAGGATACACATCTGAAACCCATAGCTTTTTTAGTTTCCATATTCTGTATTATGGAGAATTTGGTTAAAACATATCCACTGATATTGTAAATCATGTTTCTTTACGTCATGCCTCATTTGTTGTATATTATGTAACTATGTTACCTATTCAAAAAGCACAGAACAAAAGTGAAAAGATAAATTGAGAGCACTGCAAATTGAGAGGCTAAGGAAGCAAAAATATATATTGTTAAATATTACTTTCAGAACACATGGAGAGGTTAGAGTCACATTAATTTCCAAACAGTAATGTTAGTGAGGGTACTGTAGATGTGTTTAAAGCATTCCCTGTCTTTAAAGGGATTCAGTTAAGGTGCATCTTTAGGCTTCATGGGGATATGAATTAACATGCTTTGTATCAGCAATGCTGATTTCATTTTCATTGTGTAATGCCAATTGCAAGGAATGGAATTTTGCAGCCATGCTTGTTTTTCGCAATTGAGTGATAATTAACACAATGGACTTCTTTCCTTCTGGCACCTATAGCAGTGTGACCCCAAGTTTTCCTCCTCTTCTCTTGGTTTTACCTTTATCAGGGAAAAGTATTTTTAAAAGTTTGTGTGTATATGTAGCCATGCCTGGGAGATATACTTAAGACTGCCATCAATTAACTTCACTGAAGTGACAACTCCATTGGAGCTTGGGAGTTGTGTACTTAACCAGGTGAGTCTAATGGACAAATGGCTCATGTTATAAAAGGAAGCTGGAAGGCATCAAAAGTTTGAAAAGCAAACAAAAAGTGAATATGGAGAGGATTTGGAAATGGAAGCTTATAAATAGCTTAAGAAGGTAACTCCTGGGTTTAGTAAATTGCAGTCTGAAGAAAGACTTCACATCGCTCCACTGGCTTCCCCTTCTCTATCGCATCAAACAGAAGTATCCTGTCAGAAGACAGGTATTGAGCTAGATGGACCTTTGGTCTGATCCAGTATGGATGTTCTTATAAGATACTTGTCTTCACTTTCAAGACCCTTTATCATGGCCTATCCCCACTCTCTCTCTCATTCCCTATCAAAATGGCAACTCCTACCTTAGGTGGGTCCATGGTACCAGCCTCTATCACACACTTGTTAAATTTTCAAACAAGCACCTTTGTACTTTCTCCCATGCTGCCCCTCATGCTTGTCTCATTGTTTCCTTGTACTTTGCCATCTGTCTGCCTGTATCCATCTGTTGTCTCTTTACCACTTATCAGTGATAATGCCATGAAGGACAGAGCTGCATGAATAATTATTCATGCACCCCTTATGAAAAAATTTGCTTTCAGATTGTAACTTTAAAAGTAGATATTCTGCAGTTTAGAGGTTGATACCATAGATCTTGTTGGGACATGTAACTTTTATTTTTGTTTCTCTGGCAAGTGGTCTATGGGCAAAGTAAAAGGGCTACATGTGGGGACTAGAATAAACAGAGCAAAAGGAGCCCTCTGTGGGAGGTGCTGAAAGTTTGATCTAATATGGCAAGAAACCAAACAATCAGTGTTGTATTGTCAGTTCTGCTTTTCCATGACATGATCCTAGTCAAACTCGTGCAACACAAAGGGAATTGGTCAAACTTTATATTTAACTCTCTGCTTTTCCATTCCCCAAGAGAGACTCATTAAAAGGAAAGCCATTGTCTAAAAGATATAACATTAATAAAGTAACAAACAGGATAACTCTCAATTACTTGTCAGCATTCCATTCCCAAGAGTGCCTTCTGTAAGAGAAACTGCTTAATTTAACTTTGAATTCATTATTTTTACACAACCTTACTTTCCATATAATATTGGCAAATTCCTTTTAGTTCAATATTTAATTGATTTTCAAGAGCCTTTTGTGATTTTTCACTCAGTATGCAGGCATTAACCTTAATTCATGTGGAAATCAAATCAGTTCAGGACATTGTGTGTGTTATGGATGGGATCTACAAATAATAAAGAAAAAACATCTAATGGTTTTAAAGGATTTTGTAATCTTATTAGTATTATATATATATATTGCAGTAGCACCCAAAGGCCCCGATTGTGCTAGTACAATATACACAGTTGGTTTATACAGTAAATCAACAGGAAGATCATTTCCCCTGAGATTTTACAACTAAACTGAACAAGACACAGCAAGCGAGTGTTAGAGATAGACTGTAGGAAAGAAGTGTGGAAAGAGTATAAAGGTGACAGCAATGAGATCAGTGCTACTTAGGCTTGCTATGTGCACAGCTGGATAGGTCCATTGTTTATAATAGGCTTTTAGAAGGTATAAAAGTTGTGTTAATTCCACCCACCGTGCTTTTATTGTTAAACTAAGGCAAGATTTTGACTGTCCCTAATTTTATCAGTTTGTTTTCTAGTATCAAGTTCTCGATTCTTGGACTCAGATTTTCTCAGTAACACATCCCACTCTAGCACTGAGGGGATTCATGTAATTGATTTCTCTTTAGTCAACTGTGGTATAAGCAGCCAGCTGTCTCCCACAACAGAAGAAACTTTTCTTTTGTGCCATCAGAAAATATAGTAGTGGCAAAACATATGTCACCCCATTCTATACTGTCAAACTTATCTTGTTCCATAACACTTCCCTTCATATGGCATCTTACATCCACATTTTAAGAAAAAATCTAATGAAAAAGGGATCATATAAATGAACATTGTTAAACATCTCATTTTCCCTTAAAACAATATAATGAATGACTACTGGCTTGAAATAGAGTAGAGGATTTTTGCTGCGTGTAGTTTGGTCTCCTATTTTCATGACAATACTCCATGCATGCAATGTGTACATTCCTTTAGAGTCCTGCTGAGATGGATTCATCTTTTCTCTTGGAAATAATATTTTGATTTATCAAAAGACTTGGTAGTCAGTTTCTCACATCAATAATATAAACACCCTATAATAAAAGAAAAGTTCATTTCACACATTTATGTAGTACTTGACTCATTTTCATCAATTTCTGCCCTGTTTGCCCCCTTTTGAAAGTCACACTAGTTATTTTGTTCTTTTTACTTGGAAGGGTGGAAAGTAACAAGGGACTTTGAGGAATACTAAAAATTTGGACTGAACTTGCTTCAGACTTTTTGGCATATACATTGCATGAAATCCCCAAGGAACTAGCACTTAATACATTCTCAGATGCAATGACTGCAACCAGAAGAATGACAATAATGTAGACTTGTTTATGTAACTATGTAACTTTAGTAACATTCTCCCTATTATAAAACTCCCTTAAGTCCCACACTATTAATTTTATTCTCATAGGATCAGCTCTTGATACTACCACACACACATGAAGAGCTTTTCATCCCTGACCAACTGAATAATACTGGCACATACTGAGGTGTCTGTTTATGAATATGAGCTGTGAGAACAAGAAGTTCCATTCTGAAAAATGTTTTAAGGGTAGCAAGGTGCTCCCGTAGGCCCTGTTTCTCCACTGTCTATGGGTAGAGAAAATAGCATTTTACTTTGCACAGCTAAGTTGTAAGGCAGCAGACCTCAGACTCTGTGTGTATGAATTTTATAGAGTAGGAAATAGACTCTAGGGAAATCTCAAAGTAGGATAATATCTGCCATTTTATGCAATCTGGTAGATTGAAAAGACAAACCAGCGCTCTCTAGCAATATCATCAGCACAGCCTTATAGCGCCTGTGCCTTTAGGTTTTGTCCCTCAAGAATTTTTGCCATGAACACAAAATGGGAGAAAACACAAAGCCCTATTCCTTAAGGGGTGGAGAATGTTCTGTGAGGCCTCTAGCACTTATTTGCTCTCTATGCTTCCCTCAGTTACACCTTTTGTGATTGAGTTGGAGTGAAAGCAGTAACAATGACCAAGTTATTTTTAAAACAAAAGTATAAGAACTGAATGTGAACATAGTGCATTTGTTTAGTGTTGTGGTGGTATGTATGGTCTGTGTGTACAGACTAGCTGATCACTATGGTCCCTTCAGGCCTTGGAATCTATGACTCTAAGGAATAAACTTTGAACACAGCATTATTGGACAGGCATATGGCGAACGGCTGACACAAACTAGCTGTGGCTATGCACCCTAATTAGCTGCTACGTTCTACAACCAATCTTCCTATGGCCTAAGATAAATAGCTTCACAAAGCCAAAGTTCTAAAAAGAAGAGAAAGGAAAAAGCTTAGTCCTATAGCTCAGGTAGCATTCATTCCTTATATCAGCTAGGTTGCTAAAAGAAAAAAGTGCACCACCTTCTCTCTTCTTATGCTGATTTCTCTTCCTGATGGTGCAATTATCTCCACCAGTGCCCAGAGCCATCTCCCCGCCCCCCCATCACTGAACTTCATTGCAATCCCTGCAATGAGGGTAGGCACCTGTTGCCAATCCCATGCTCAGACACAGATGGCCAAATCCTGTATCAATAGAAATCAGTGGTAAAAATCCCATTGACATTTGTGGCACCAGAATTTGACTTCAAGTTGTTTTTAACCCTCGCTCCACCAAGCACTGGCTGGGAACTGAATAAACTGAGGATAATAATAATAAATACATAAAAAATGATGACAGCAGTTAAACGGTTAATCCTGTTTTTCTTTTTTTTCCTAGTTCTTTGTTCTTATTAACTCCCCCCCCTGCATACACCCACCATTCCCTCTGTCCTCACGTCATAAAAAGAACAACATGGAATTAACAAGACTTGTACCAATCATCACCCTGACAAATCTGCTGCTTGCAAGGTGCTTCCCTTTCTCCTTTGTCTGTTTTTTGTCTTTTTCGATTGTTTGCTAGTTAGGGCTGAACTTGTGTCTTCCTATATGTCTGTCCAGCACTTAGCACATTTTGAGCATTATTGAGTAAATAAATAAAGTGTACTTCCTTAGCCTGATCTGTGGGAGAAATGTCATACCATTCACCAGACATCAAGGGCCAATATTTAAAAGTGTGCATGTTGAATCACATGCAAATTTTTATGTGCACTCAGCTTGTGCAGATGGAAACTGCAATTTATGGTGAAACCCATATGCATGTGTAAATCAGGGTCTGTGCATATGCAATTAAATCTGAATGCATGCTTTTGAAAATTTGGCCTCAAGCTTTTTGGGTGCTTCTATTTCAGGGACAAATAAAAACAAATCACTTAGGCAAGTACCTCCCATTGTTTTCCTTAGATTTTTAAAACATATTTAACTACTCCCCAAAACTGTTCATCAGATGTGGTTATGAGAGGCAATTTAATCAGACTTTCAAAGCATCAGCTAGATTTGGATAGCCCAAATCTGACATGCAATGCACCAGATCACAGCTTTGGCTGGGGGAGTTCCTGAGCTGTTACAACATGACTCTGTACTCCTGGTAAACCTTCACTGTGGTGTTCATTTTTTGTATGTTTGGCAAAAGTCAAGAATTGAGCAATATTCAAGTGCTCAGGGGATTGTGCCACACACAAGCAGGATGTGCCCCGCCTTGCTGTCTGCTGCTTTTTCTCCGGAGTGAGTCTGCTATCATTTGACTCAAGCAGCCTTTTGATGATGATTACCAAAACTAGGGGTGGGTACTTCAGAAATGACAATAATCTCAGTTTCAATTGATAATGCAATTGCTTTGGAGATAATAAAATGCCTGTCTTTGTGGCAGCCCTCCACATACACACCTTCCCCCTACATCTTTGGAATGGTCCTTCTACTATGAAAAGTTGGTTAGAGCTGTAAAAACTTTTTGGTTGAAATCTGAAGCCAAGAAAAACTTACCTGGTTTCATGTTTCAAACTGAAAGTTAAAATCTGCACAGAATTCATCATACCTGGTACACTCATTTCTCATAACAACTGCACCCAATAAAGGCCCTTTGTGGAAATAACTGCAACAAAGTTTTTCTTTGTTTTTGAGCTCACATAATCGTGGTGGATACTCTTATCACTGACAATTTAAAAATCAAGATTGGATTTTTGTCTAAAAGATTGGACCTAGGAATTATTTTGAGGAAGTTCTGTGGCCTGTGTTGTATAGGAGGTCAGAGAGGTGATCACAATGGTCCCTTTTGGCCTTGGAATATATGAATAATTGCAGGTGAACATCAGCAGGTTCAAACCAAATCCACTGATTTTGGTTCACCAAAGCTGTGAGAAATTAAACCTGTGCATCCCATGCAACCATAGATGTGACAACAGTAAAAATATTTGCTTAAATGTGCTGAAAGATGGAGTTTCCACCATTTCCACAAGTAATTAATTCCACAGACTAATGGAGTGTACATTATCGGTATACACATATCAGAATTACATGATATTTACAGGCTACATTTCCTTATTTAAATTTAATCCTATTACGCCTCATTGAAGCTACTTTTATTATGTGAATTATTTTCTCTCTTTTTGGTGTAGATTATATTTGCCTTAATCAGTGTTTAGCTAAATTATAGTTAATTAACTCCTTTCTTTTGTCCTTGCAAATCGGTCCCTCAAGAGTCTCCTCAAAATTTCTGTTGCCCTTCTCTGAACTCACTTCAGTTTTCAGTATCTTTCTGGTAATGAGGGACCTGGCTCTGAATGCAGTATCCCAGGTGCAGTCACAGCAGAGATGTATTGAGAAGGGACTACTATCTCCTTGCTCTCCAATATGACACCTCAGGGTATCTAGCCCAAAATTACATTGCCCTTTTTGATGCCATAATATATTGCAAATTTATGTATAATTTGCTGTCCACTCTCACCCTTAAATCCCTTTCGGGATTACCAGTTACACTGCTTTAAAACATTAGTAACATTCCTGCCAAAGAGATTACAGTAACCTTTTCACAGAGAGTGAGCAAAGATTGTGTTATCAGACCTTCATAAACTTTATAGCAAGTTCCTTTATTTGGAGAAGTGGGTGCAATGGTCTGGTGTATGAAATAATTTGTTAATTTGTAAATCTGTCCATACACTTTGTAAATTCTTTGGGATCCTCCTGAATGATGTTTCAATAGTCCATAAATAAAAAGCACTATCAATATAGTTTGCTCTTTCGATTGGCTGGACAGAGTTTCTCAAGAACTTGGTGCAGAGATGATCCTAGGGACAAAATATCCAACCCAAACCTGATACCAACAATCTACTTCCTAAAAATATACATGCAAGGTGTTCAGTATCCAAATAAATGACACATGGAATGATTGGCTGTAGCTTATACCAGATATTGACTTTGCATTCAGCTGCCATACTAGGGTGAATAGAGAAACAATACACGGGGAGTGAAAATAAAGCAAACCAATTAATAGAAAATAAAAGACTTCTAAATTGCCCTTGACTTTCTCACAAATGCTGTTTTTCAGCTTTATCAGCCTCCTATTTGGGGTTCTGTTAAACATCTACAACCATGTGGCATTTTTTACATGGAGAAGGGTGGGGAGAAGAACTTTGATGAATGCTAAAAATCTGGATTTAGCTTGTTTTGGTATGTTTCATCTGATTTCAAGTGTAAAGCACAACAGATCCCTGAATAATTAGTATTTCTGAGATTCTTAAATGCAGTGACTGTAACCAGAAGAATGACAATAACAAACTATATGCAGTGTAGCTGTAGCCGTGTCCATCCCGGGATATTAGAGAGACAAGGTGGGTGAGATAATATCTTTTCTTGGACCAACTTCTGTTGATGAGAGAGAGACAAGCTTTTGAGAGCTCTGTGTGGCTCAAAGCTTGTCTCTCTCACCAACAGAAGTTGGTCCAAGAAAAGATATTACCTCACTCACCTTGTCTCTCTAATAACAATCTGTACACTTGACTCTGCTTGAATGACCAGATTCTAATAACACTTTCTCTAAAAATATAATGCTCCTGTACCTTTGGTCCCACGCAGTCCAAAATTATTTTATCATTAGATGCCTCTCTGGACCTCCCTCCACCCCATTTATACACTACTGGTTTTTCATCTCTGACTAACTGCATGCTAATATCAGGCAGCTGAGTAATCCTTTTGCTTTGTGTGATTTCCTATGTGCATTCCCCCTTTGGAGTAAAAGGAAATGCCTGGGCTAAACCTACTGCATCAGATTTGAAAAGAATGACTTCCTTCTAGCTGAGACAGGCTGAATACTGAGTGAGCCACTGGGAGACTTCCTTTGAATTCCCTAATTGGGTAGGTTTGTTATCTCTTGCTGCCCATCAGTTGACTAACATTTAAAACCGGTAAAGGCCATGGAGCCACCTGGCTTAGTGAGGAATGGAAAAATGCTAGTTTGCGTTGTCTGAAGAGGATGGCTTGGCAAAGGAGTTTTCTTTTCACTTTAGAGTTTTGTTAATTCTAAAAATGCCCATGGTGTAGAATTTATAGTGAGGGTGGGGTGTATCTTCATTCTGAAATTTACCATTGTAAGGGGACTGTTGGTCCCTTACTGACACTCAGTGGGGTTTTTTTGGTTGGTCACCTCCCAGTACCAGAAGAAAGGGGAAGGGCCAATGTCTATCAGGGATGGTCTAGACAGTATTTGGTCCTGCCATGCGGGCAGGGGACTGGACTCGATGACCTCTCGAGGTCCCTTCCAGTCCTAGAATCTATGAATCTATGAAATCAGGACCCTGAGACTAACAATTCTCAGGGCCAATGGGGAGAGGCCAACGTTCTAGGTCAGCCTGATTGACAGAGCAGGCAGGCCAATGAAGGAGTCAGGAGGTTGGGGGTCCCGTCCTCTGTGTGAGCTGGAGCTGCCTAGGCCAGAGTGGGGCTGAGGGAAGGCGAGAGCAGGAGCCTGAGCTGAGCCGGGGAGCAGCCCAGAGAGCTGAGCTGGAGGCAGAGCAGCAGCGCGTTGGCAGAGTGGAGCGCGGGCTGGAGCCAGGTGCGCTGAGCAGCTGGGCAAAGTGAGGGGGTTGCTGGGCAGGGAGACGCCCCCAGCCAAGAGGCCTTGCAGGCCGAACTTGAAGGGGGATCATAACCCTGATGTGGGGGAGGAGGGATAGCTCAGTGGTTTGAGCATTGGCCTGCTAAATCCAGGGTTGTGAGTTCAATCCTTGAGGGGGCCATTTAGGACACTGGAGTAAAAATCTGTCTGGGGATTGGTCCTGCTTTGAGCAGGGGGTTGGACTAGATGACCTCCTGAGGTCCCTTCCAACCCTGATATTCTATGATTCTAGTTGGTACTGGGGAGAAGGGCCCTGCTATCTAGTAGTGCCTGAGGGCATGTGGCCATCACCAGAGCAAGTGTCTGACCTGCAGCACTGCCAGGGCCTGGGACATGTGAGGAACGGACTGTGAACTGCCCTGACATTCCAGAGACGGCTGTTTGTGGTGTCCCTGTGCCGGGGTTATGTGTTTTCCTTTAACCTTTCCCATTTTTTCCTTATTTTTTTTTAATTGGTTTCTGTTTAATAAATTGCATTTGCTTTGAACTGTATGCAATGATCAGTGGGTCAGGGACGTGTCCAGAGCAGAGAGAGTACCCTGGAGTGGAAGCACCCTAGCCCCTGTCCTAAATGACCACAATAAGATTCGGGGTTGGTCACCTAGGAATCCTGGGCCCAGCCTTGTCGGGATTACAAGGACTCTGCCATACAGGAGAGTGGAAGGGGAGCTCTCGAGGTCAGGCAGGCCTCGGTAAAATGAGGGGGAGCGACGACTCAGATCCTTTCAATAGCCAATTTCAGTGGGGTAGTGTATAAGCCAGAAAAGTTCCCCACAATAGTGAAACCACTCCCCCACTTACACAATGATTGTGTAACCTTGGAATTTTCAGCTGATCTTCTTAGATATTAATTGGCTAATGTTTTTACAGCGCTGTGTAGGTGTAAAGGGCTATTGAATTGCTAGGTATTATTATTAATGATGATGTGGTTTTTCACAGAATCATAGACACATTAGAGAGCGAAAAGTTCCATTGGCTCATTTAGTCCATCCCTTAGGCAATATAAGATTGTTCCCTACCAGCTATTTTCTAATACCTTTTCCAGCCTAATTTAAAATGTCTTGAGTTATGGCGCTTCTATCGTTTCCCTTGCGAGACGATGTTACAGCCTAATGGAGCACACCATGAGGAAGTTTTTCATAGCATTCAGCCTAAATTTTCTATGTCTTAATTTAATCTCAGAACAGTTCTTCTCCCTTGTTTGTTTCCACCCTTCAAATACTTGTAGGCAGTTATCATCAGTCGTGGTGATAATCATGGTCCAGTCACGTTACCTGCAGCCACTTTAAAATAAGGGATGATTTTAGTTGGCATTTATTTAACTGGGTGCAAATGACTAAGTATTTAAGGTGTAACCACATAAGGTGCAATTAAATACAACTCCACTGAGGTAAATACCCACTGAAGAGACTACATAACAGAAATATAATTGTCAGGTGATACATGGATTTTAGATTTAATAATTGGATTTCCAACAAGAACAAGGTAACGTCATAGGATCCTATTCAATGACCACAATATACAAATTTTACATTAAAGAGGCTCCCCGAGGCCATGGAATTGATCTGGATTTTACACATGATTATCCTGTTATCAGAAAACAGCTGTGGGCCATGGAAAATATTGTGTCAAAGTTCAATGGTAACTCCCAAAGACAACCAAAGGGGGAAAAGAAAATTTATTACAAACCACTCTCCTCCTCTTACTCCCCTTCCTGTGCCCATGCTGGCTAGAATGTCTGCTTAGCTATTTGGGAATATCACGATGCAGAGCCTGGGAATATCTGTTCTTAGAGTAGACATGTACTATTGCGCTATGTATTTGCCTTTAAGGTTTCCTCGTGTATATTAGGTCAACCCTTCCCTGTACAAGTACGTCATTGTGTTCTGTCCATTGGAGGATCAACACATCTTCCAGAGGAGTTACCATCCCTACACTAGGAGAGACACACCTTCATTTTCTGAAACAATTTATTGGATGAGGCTAAAGAAAGATGAAGTAAGCAATTCACAGCACATAGAGGTTTTACTTACTGAATCAGAATTAGTGTGCAAAGGTGTCAAGTTGAAGCCAGTAGAGTTTTCATGGCCAGAACTTGTAGAAAATTAATTTCTGCTGAATAGGGCCCATAGCAGAAAAGGAGTGATCACATGGTATGGTTAGTAGTAGCTTAGGCCTGGTCTACACTATGAGTTTAATTCGAATTTAGCAGCGTTAAATTGAATTAACCCTGCACCCGTCCACACAACGAAGCCATTTATTTTGAAAGAAAGGGCTCTTAAAATCGATTTCTGTACTCCTCCCCAATGAGCAGAGTAGTGCCGAAATCGATATTGTCATTTCGAATTAGGGTTAGTGTGGCCGCAATTCGATGGTATTGACCTCCGGGAGCTATCCCACAGTGCACCATTGTGACCGCTCTGAACAGCAATCTGAACTCGGATGCACTGGCCAGGTAGACAGGAAAAGCCCCGCGAACATTTGAATTTTATTTCCTGTTTGCCCAGCACAGGAGAGCACAGGTGACCACAGAGAGCTCATCAGCACAGGTAACCATGCAGGCCGATAATCGAAAAAGAGCACCAGCATGGACCGTACGGGAGGTACTGGATCTGATCGCTATATGGGGAGAGGATTCAGTGCTAGCAGAACTTCGTTCAAGAAGACGAAATGCCAAGACTTTTGAAAAAATCTCCAAGGGCATGATGGAGAGAAGCCACAATAGGGACTCAGAGCAGTGCTGCGTGAAAGTCAAGGAGCTCAGACAAGCCTATCAGAAAACTGCCCCCAGCCCTGCCCATGGGACTCCCTGCCCACAGGTGCCCACCCCAGTGGCCATGCTGGAGGAGCTGCCAGTGCGGGGCACTGCGCAGCTACACAGATACTGATTTATATCCGCAGATACACATTTTGTATCCATGCAGTGTTTTACAAATCATACCCGCTGATATTTCATACCTGTACTAGCATAATAGATGTTAGTTTTTGGTGACTGTTTGTTTCTCAGGGAGTTGATAATAGATTGTATCCAATAACCAAAACAACAGTGATTGCTATAATTTTGGGGTATGGTAAAGATTAAGATAAAACCTATTCAATAAAACCATATTTCTATATCAAGGCTACAGACTGTGTGATGACTGAAAACTTAAATCGAGCTTACTGCAGCCTGAGTACCTGTGTTAGAAGCTGTGACATTCTCTCTATCCCAGACAAGCCCCACAGGCAGAAGACTGCTATAGAGCATTCCACCAAGCAGTTGAGAAGCCTTCCCAGGGTCAGTTAGGATGTGGAGATGGGGAGCAAGCAGTGAAATCCAGCAGAGACTTTTGTGTCTCTTGTTTGGGGCCAGGTAGGAAACCTCAAGGTCTAGGCCGTCTGTAGTTTTTCCACTGGGAGGTGAGGAAAACTCCTTGTGAGCAAAAATACTCAAGTTTATTTCCTGCTTTTAATCAGCATGTGTGATGTACAAAGCTCAAGAGAGCCTTCTAGTGTGGTTCATCTGGAGATAAATACCTAACCAGTAACAGAGGCATAATGACCAATTTTTGGCAGACTTATGTTGGAAATAACTATGGAAACATGGTCTTAACTAACAAGCTGTTTACTTAGCATGTTTAACGAGTCATTACATACAGTAACTTCCTCAGTCCTTTTGCAATAATGCCCTATTCTCATAAAGGGCTCCAAGTCCATTGTCTGTGAACACAGACAGTACACTTATAATTAACCTTCTTCTTAAGAACAATTGTATTCAACAACAAAAACAAAAACTACACAGACTTCCTTGCCCCAGAGTCGTCAGGCTCATAATCATGTTCCAAAATGGGTTTTAACTTGGCTTCTTCTGGCTGTTTCTGTGCCTCCTCTCGCCTGCTCCCATCTCTCAAAAGTGGAACCAAGGTCTTCCAGTTTTTCCCTGAAACTTATAAGCAAAGTGGCTATTAATGTTTTTTTCCTATAGAAACAGACCAGAATATTCCTGGTTTCCAACACAGAGGGAAGCTGACATAAATATAAAGCACAAGTGAAGATTTTATTCTTCTAAGAGTTTTATTCTTCTGTCAGTTTTCCATTCTTTTAAGCTGACAAGTACACCCACTGATCTATGAACTGGGGTTCTTCTGCGCCGATTAGTGAGCTACTGCACTGTGGGGTTGGGGCATCACAGGGTGGCTCCTAGGGTACACTGCTGCCATCTCTACCCAGCTCACCAAGGTGTGCCGCTCATTACACACCATGCAAACATCCAGAGTGAGGAATTGGAGGGAGCTAAAGAATTCCAAAGAATAAAACTGCAAAATGAATAAAGGGTTAGTTCGTTTTAATCCTTTTGCCCACTGTGTTCATTGAACAGCAGTTCATGTAGCTATTCGAAGTTTCACTGAGAGATGTATAAACTTGCACTACATTATGCTGCCTCTATAACCAAATGTATAGTCTAATACTGTCAGAATATGGGAAGAACCAGAGGGTTTTCATGCCTGGATTCCTCACCTCTGCTAGACTTAAAAGAAAAACTTGAGTTTCGCTTCAAGCCCATGCTGTATCCGGGCTCCTCGTTGATTATGCCCAGATTAGTGTTCCATGTGGACCAGTTCACCTCATCGACTCTGGAGAGAGAACAAAAGTGATTTCATGTTGAAGGGGATCTAATTTATTCTCCAGAAAAGGATCTAGAGTCTCGAGGACCGTACGCACAGTATAACTTTGTTACGGAACCAGTTCCCTGTGTGAACAAGCTACTCAGATAGTTCTTGTAGAATAGTAATTACTACTCAAGGTTCACAGCAATAATCCTAGAATTTTTGTGAAGTGAAGTGTTGCAGAATGCTGCTGGCCTAATCTCCCTGTGGCTTTAATGTTCTGTATTAAAGTCCCTAATATACCAAATAAAATTCACCATCTACTGGATATTTGCAAAAGGCCACTCTCACCCTGAGGACTAAGGCAACTGCCCATAAAGAATTCTGTAACATTCACCTGAGGAGAAACCTACCTGACTCAATGGGTACGTCTACACTTACAGTAGGGTCCGGCGGCAGGCAATCGATGTTCTGGGATCGATTTATCGCGTCTGGTTAAGACGCAATAAATCGATCCCGGATCGATCCCGGAAGTGCCCCGGATCGATCCCGGAAGTGCTCGCCGTCGACGCCGGTACTCCAGCTCGGCAAGCGGAGTATGCGGCATCGACGGGGGAGCCTTCCTGCCGCGTCTGGACCCGCGGTAAGTTCGGACTAAGGTACTTCGAATTCAGCTACGTTATTAACGTAGCTGAATTTGCGTACCTTAGTCCGAAGTGGGGGGGTAGTGTAGACCAGGCCAATTAAATTTATATCATACTATGCAGAGAAACACCAAGGGATTCCATAGTCACACTCTGTCCCTGTGTCCCAGGGCAGAGGATTGGCTGTGGGCTGGTGAATCCATGACTATGCAGATCCACTGGCCAATCACCATACAAGGAAGAGTTTGGGCTATCGCAGGCCTGCTGTGTAACAGTTCTGCCAATGCTTCATGGTTTGGCAGGGGAATGCCATAGATGTCCCTCTTGCATAGGTCAGATACTCAATCTCTACACTCTGGCCAGGATTCTCCACACTGAGAAATTTGTGTCCCAGTGGCCCAAGAAGTAAAGCAACATAGAATCAGATATGGAAAGAAAAAGGCTCAGCTGCAGTATCTGTTCATTATCAGTTGAGCTATGATGCTGCTTTGAGACTGACAGCGATGAGGGGACATAATGCTGCTATTTTAATATAGAAGGTCTGCTTGGCATTCTGGCATCTCAGACCCCACAGGCTGGACCAAGTCTATTGCAAATTGGACTAAGAACCCATTTCACTCACGCCACTGAACAACCATCACTTAGTGTAATTTTTGGTCACCCTAAGTTTAAAAGCTCTACATCTCATTACCAGTTATTGAGCCATCCCAGGCCTGTAGATGTGTTTCTGTAAAAGATTATCTATTTAAGATAAAACCAGGTTACCTGAAACACCATCTGTAATCGTCCTTGTCATCAGGTGTGGTTCCCACTAAGACTCGCTTCCCGGATCGGAATGAGTTTATCATACAGTTCAGGTAGCTATTTTCGATATTCAAGATGGTGATGGCTCTCTACCAATTGAAAAAAGCAAAGGGAGTGGGGAACAGCTGGCATGTAACTATATTTATACAAATGTCGAGTCCTTTCTTTATAAAACAAGAATCCCCGAACTTTCACCTGCATTGTCAGCCTAGGGCAATGATCACACCAACCACAAATCATACAATTTCTCTAGAAGTGTGTCTTTTAAAATGATAGATGATTACTGTTATGTAGTCAGAACTACAGGGTTTCTTTTCGTACACAAAAGCTGACATGGCATTATCTGCAAACCTGGCAGAAGGCACTTGCTTTCCTCCAATGCATAATCTCTATCTTTTCGTATTCTGATCATGGTTTTCCAGTGTCAAGAGCCTAAATGCCTTCAGCTTTTTGACTCTGTTATTGTCTAATAATAAAAATATTTATTTTCTTAAACTGCAAACATCTGTGAAATATTCAGTGTATACCAAGAACATCTGCTTAAACAGTGCATCATACACCAGATGAGGAAAGGGACCAAGGACAGTCATACAGGCTTGTGCCCGTGGGTAAGGAATCAAAAGATAGACATTTATCTATCACAGTCTTTCTATCAGGGATGGTCTAGACGGTATTTGGTCCTGACATGAGGGCAGAGGACTGGACTCGATGACCTCTCGAGGTCCCTTCCAGTCCTTGAATCTATGAAAGACATGAAAATCTGCAAGTTTAGAAACATACCAATCCCTCCAGATTCCCCTTAAAGCACTTATCCCCCAAGTTCTCTTTCTAGTTCCAACATGAAGACCAGAACCCTTGGGGGGGATCGACAAACCTGGAGTTTCCAGATGCTCTTACTCTCTTGTGCGATCTTGTTCACAGTTTCCCCCATCAGCGCAATCAGCATGTTGAGCAGGAGAATGTAGGTGAGGATGACGTAGAGGACCAACAGGATGACAAAGACAGACTTAAACCTGTAGTTCTCGGTGAACTCTAGATCTCCCATGCCAATGGTGAACTTGAACAGCTCCAGGCAGGTGTAATACAGACTGTTGTATGACGTGCGGCCACACTTCAGCTGGCCTGATCGGGTGCAGAGACAGCTGTCATTTTCATGTCCCTCATAGTCATCTTCAATCAGAGTCACCACAGCTGTTGCAAATGGGAGGAGCCATGTATACAAGAAAAAGATACTCAGAAACCATGCTCATTTTGAAAACAATGAAAAATTGCAAAGATGTATCTGATTAGACACAATATATTGATGGCCATTGACTGCAGGTGGAGTTGTGGGGAGTCAGAAGCTCTGAAAAATCAGTCCCCAGGATTCTAAAGTTGGGCACCCAACATGGAGGCATCCAAAATTAGAGATTACTTGAAAATGTGGTGTCTCAGTTTCTCCATCTGTGAAATGGGAATAATGCTGCTTGGCCAGCCACTTTGAGATCTATGGTAAAAAAACCCATATAAATACTAAGTAGTAGTATTCTTTATTTTTGTATGGAGGTAGAGATTTTGTACGGGGGCGTGATGTAGATTTCTTAGTTTCTAGTTGGTAAAGGGAATTCTAAATTAACTGAAAAGATAATTTTTGCTAAATCTCATTGATTCTCTAAGAAAAAATAACTCCCAGGGTGACATTACCTGTAGAAAATCCCAAGAGAAATACTAGGTAGACAAACATGAAGCGACATAAATCCCTCAGGATCATCTGCAACATGGAAACAGAACATTTTATAGGAATCTAATACAAACTGCAACCAAGAGTGGTGGAAAGTCCTGATTTGGCTCCAAGAAGGAACTATACAATGTGAACCCACTGCTCTTGCCTTACACCATGACTGAGTTTCCGAGTACTGGCTTTCAATATAGAGAACATTTCCTTTGCATTATTCATAAAACCTATTAGATGCATATGCAATATATCTAATGCCAAATATATTTTCAACCTTTCATGTGTGAATCAAGCTAAGACAGTGTGGTTCTTTTTCCCCCTCTATAGACTACTTGGCTAGACCACATGAAGAGGTCAGACTTCTTTGTGGAGAAGGCCTGAAGATAATCGAGGAGAGTAGAGTTAACTGACATGAGCCTTTTCAGACTCGCTGGCAACAGTGAGTAGATTTCCCCCCCGAAGGTGAAAACAAAGCTGCTCTCCCTGGTTTAAACCGCAAGGTTGTCGGTGATGGTACTTTCCAGGCCTGTGAAAATTCAGCAGTGCTTGCCAGCTGCTCCCTAGACTGACCTTCTCAATCATGACAGAGTAAATTCCCATCTGCTGGAAGCCTCGGGTGTAGTACAGCATGTTAGCCCAGCCCAGGGCCAAGGAGAACACCATGGATGCCACATAGAGTTCCTGGCCACAGAAGTACAGCACCACTGAACTCAACAGGAACAGTGAGTGGACAAAGCTGAAAGACAAGCATGGTCCAAGCATAGAGTGCAGATCCTCCCAGGCAGGCAAGAAAGGAGGGATGAAGGCATACGCAGTGGACTCAGGAACTCCCCAAAAGCACATTAGAACCCATCTGGACAGACATGTCCTCCTAGGCCAAACTCCATCCCTTGAAAGATTCTTTCCTTTCACGCTTCACTTGTCTTCTGCACCCTCCACAATTCCTCTCCCCTTAATAACTCCCGAGTTTCCCGCATACCCCTGTTTCTCCAACCCAGCTGTTGTTCTTCTGCCTTGCAGGATGTCAGCAAGACAAGCCACAATTCTCTGTTGTCCTCGAGTGCTACTCTCTCTGGCACTCCCTCTCTTTCACCACAGAACTGGCAGCAGTTCAGGGAGCTGCCCTGTGTAGCAGCCTTCCGACTGGGGAAGGCAGAGGGTTCCAATAGCATAAAGCGGAAGGTACCATTGGGGACAAGAGAGGTTTCAGCATGACCCAGTGCACAGGGCACTGGACTGCAAGTCAAGAGTCCTGGGATCAATTCCTGGCTCTGCTGCGGGACCCAGACAGTTAACCTCTCAGCACCTCACCTTCCCCACCTGTAAATGAGGGTTATGACCTGGAGCCACCTGTGTAAAGTGCTAGGAGAACTGGGGGATGAAAAGCACTGTGCTTATTTCAAAGCCCGCACATGCAATGCCTGGCTCAAGCCAAGGCCATGAGTCCCTCAGGCTCCTAAATGCCACATTCAAACGCAAAGAAAGAAGTTGCTGAGAAGCTTACAAAAGAACCTCACTGTAACTGTCAGCTAGCAGAGTCTTCAACGAGGGCCGCCTCTGCAGGAAATATTGTATCTGCAAAAAAGGGAGACGAAAGGCCAGTTTCAGGTTGGCAAGTACATTTCCACTGTGAATCTTCCCAGGGACCCATCACTCTGTATCTAAGTGCTGACCGTTATCTGGGTCAAAATTCTTGGAAATGCTGCTGCAACCACTGCCCCTCTAAGTGCTGGGAAGGTCTGCTGAGCTGGGTCCAAGCCGGGAAAAGGGAAACAGCTCACCCTAAGTTAGCCCACAAGAACCTCTCAAAAGCAACACACATTCCAGTAAGCAGGAGCCTCAATTATGGTTATCCCCTCAGTGTAGCACTACTCTGGAGCCTGCAGCTTGTGTGGGAGCAGCAGCCCATTTGCTCACTGGTTTGAGCAACTGTGATCACATTATACTTGCTGTGTGTTCTTTACATTGGCCACCATACAGTAGCAGTTTGTGTTTAAAACAGCACTGATGATCTCTAAAGTCCTTAATGGTGCAGGCCCTGGCTATATTCAATACCCCCTTAAGCCTTGCCTAGGTTTGTATCTGTGCTCAGGCACTCCTAGACTTTGTAGGGCCTTCCCTCTCATACAGTAGGACGACAGGCAACTGCACCTTAGCTTTGTAACTCAGTAGAAACCTGACAGCTCCTGGCCATCTGTAGCTTTCGAGTGAGGGATGGACTCTAATAGCAGCTCGCCCAAATCAAGGGGGGCACCTATTTTTGGCTCCCACCTATCCACATGGCTCTAAGGAGAAATTTCAAAGCTCTTACCCCTCTGAAAAAGAAATAGAGACCTCCCAGCACACTCAGGATCTCTCCAATGATACGAAAACACTCCTCGGTGGTGTATTCAAATTTGAAGGGAGGCTGCATAACACAGGAGCAAAGGATCAGCACAGCTGAAGATGGAAAAGGACCTGTCAGCTGACAGTTGAAAGTGCTTGGCTTCCCTAGGATTGGTCCCTAAAAGCACTGCTTCCTCCATTCTCCAAGGAGGGGGCTGGAGGAGGAATCCTTCCTCTGTGCTTTTTCTCCCCCTCACTCGGGAAAGAAGGAAGAACCTTTTAAGCTCTGGCACCAATAACATGACAGGCAGGCCTGGGAATTCATCCCCGGGGTGGTCACACTGATGAACATGACCAGTGAAGTACCTTTCCATGTTTCTCCACAGGTCTGAAGTAGGCGGCCAGGGTGAGTATGATAATGTGCATAGCATAAACAAAGAAGTTGAAGTAAAATAGGCGTTTGACGAATCGGTCCCACTTGTCCTGCAGCAGCCTGTTCAGGGGCTCTACCAGTAGCATCTCATGGCGATTCTGCGAGGGGGATGAGAGAGAGAAGGAATGCGAGTCCCAAAGAAGCCAATACACACATAAGATGAGAGAGCACCTGCCAAAGGTCTTTGCAAACAGTAAATGAAATCTCATTTCATCCCCAGCGAACACATTCTCCAATCCCCGGAAGGCAGGGAAGTGTCATTATCCCAGTTTCACAGATAGGGAAACTAAAGTAGAATGATTTGTCCAGGGTTGCTCAGTGAGTTAGGAGCAGAGCTGAGAAGAAGAAGCCAGGAGGCCTGTCTCCCAGTCCCCTGCTCTAACTAAAATGTTTCTCTCAGGAGCCCAAAGGAGTGCCAGGGAATGACATACAACACAGAGGCTTGCTGAATGGTATGACTGTACCCTTACTTGTCTGAGCGAGCACTCCTGTGAACAGTACTGCTGGCTTCAAGCCAAAGGGGAATATTTGCAATAAAGAGTCCTGGGATTAACTTCCACAGTCAGGTGGGCAAAAGGAATGTCAGTGCATAGACTCGTGCCAAGAAATTACAACTCAGCACTGTTCCTGATCACTATTTACTTGTAACAAAGCTCTGCAAAATGGTGCAAACCTTCAGAGACATGCACTATACAGAACACAGCTGACCACTGAACCCAGTAAAAAAGTGTAGAGGAGGTTTCATACTCACTGGTGTTTTGCTGCTATACGCAATGATCTCAAGCACTGAGTTTTTCTCACACGTGTCTATGGAGGACAGGTCATAAAGAGATGAGTGGACGGGTCCATAGGCCCATTCGGTGAACTTCCTAGACAGATGCCTACACTCAGGCTCTTTGATCTCTCGTCTAAGGATATAGGCGAAAATCTGATCATAAAAGAAGAATATGTGACCAACATTTCAGCTATGGTAGATTTTTTGTTACTCAGTTTCTCAGTAACACAGGAGGTCAGATTCCTCCCTGGCTTAACTGCACTGATGTCAAGCCATTAGGATACTGTACAGCTCACAGCTTGCAATATCCAAAAGCCAGTGATCTCATTGGGTTCTGGGGCAATATGAATGTGGCAAACGGGCTAATGCAGTAGCACAAAGAAGTGTCTCTCTGGACTCTTCCAGTTAAGATTCATGACCATCTTTGGCCTCTCAAACCTAAAGCAGACATCTAGAGGCACCTGTTTTGTATCCCTTTGAGGTCACTGTCTTGGTGAATGGGAAATGTTTTGGAATTGGCCATGTCAGCCAGTCAAAGATGCACTTCCTACTCCACCTGAGAGAGCAGCCAGGGCACTTTTACTGTTTCCATCGAGGCTGACATATGTGTAGTGATACTACATGACTCCCTCTGGACACATTACCTAGATTATGCCAATGCTTTGCTTTTTAAACTCCAGCATTAAGTCCTGCAAAGTTTTCCACCATCTCAGTCTACTAGGCCCAGGCAGCAAGTAATGACATGTACCCAGTGTAAATGTTTTGATTATACTGTGTGTCATTTGAAAGGGTAACAGGTATGTGTCCACCTACCCCTATCTTCCCTTTCTTTGCAGCCAGGGTTAAAGGAGTCAGTCCCTTCTTGTTAGTGATCTCTTCCAGCTTCAGCATCGGGTTAATTTTGGCACCAAGGATCAAAATGTTGTTATACACCTTTGTTACAAACTTGGTGTTATCTTTGGTGTTATCTGCAATCTCCACAAGGGCGTGCAGAACTGTATTGCCCATAGAGTCCTGGCCAGCTATATTGGCTGGATGATACCGATTCTCGAGGAGGAATTTCACAATACCTAGCTGGTTGGTGCAGGCAGCCAGGGAAAGAGGCAGTTCACCTAATGGCAAGCAACATGAACCACTGGTCAGAAAACTCACCATATGTACAAAAGTCACCTTTATGAGCCTAAAAGCAAAGGAGAATCTGAAACCTCTGCAAGTCTGAAACCTCCCACCATGACCAGACGGGTGAGCAGTTCTCCATCAAATACTGTACCAAATCGTAGTCTCATTGTAAAAATTGTATTTCCCTATGGGACTTAAGCACTGCATAAAACTTGTGCAGGCCCTCTAAACATGGGTGAATTTCACTCACTAGTGAACATGTTCATACCTTGCTGATCGATACACAGGGGTTATCTGGACCCAGCATATGAAGAGTTGAAAAAAACAAAAACAAACCAGAATTCTCAAATTAGAAATGCACATTGAATGGTCCCTATGTATTTTGGTTAAAAGGACTGAATGTGTTAAGGGAGTTTTCCCCCAAAGAAGACTTAGTGTGTCAGGTCCAAACACAAGAAGTTTTAGGCAGAAAAAAAAAAATTATGCTTGGATTATAACATCCTCTTCCCACTGAAAATAGATGGCTATAGAAATATTGAGTGCAGGGCTAGAAAGTGCCTTTAATAATGATACAACCCATCAAGAGATACAGAGGTAGTTGAAGACAAATGGGGTTAGGTACCCATCTTGCACTGAATAGCCATGGGAAATACATGCCTAACTGCCTTAGCTCCTTTGTAATCCCAGCCCCCATTAGGGAAATACTTGGGAAGGTTGGATTAGCCCCTCTGCTATTTGTGGGTCATCTGGTCCCCCATAATCAGGAGTATTTGAACAGCTCACATTTGGGACAACTCTCTTGGTTACTTGATCAGTGACTGAAATCATGTATCATGCTCCTTGTTTTCCCTACCAAAATAAAAGCCAGGTTTCCCTTTGATTTTTCTGAAGAACTCCCCGTGGGCTCTCGCATGAACGTCTGCTCCATTTTGGACCAAGAGCTTCACCAAGTACATATTCCTCCTCTCGATGGCAATATGGAGAGCGGTCTGACCTAGGGAAACACTCATCAGACCACAGAAATCTCACTTCACATAACACAGAGAAACAGCTGCCAGACACTACAGGCTCCTTCTTCTGAGGTTAATGCAATGTTGGTGAAAAGGGACAAATTGAACAGCCCTGGAGACTGAAGTGCTCTATTTATCAACAGAATGGAGACAACAGAGGCAGCAAATGCAGGCTTCATTGCTCCCCTGCCAATGTGCTCCCAACCCTATCCCACCAATGTACATCTAGAAGAGGAAGAAAATTAGACCACATTAACCAAACATGTCACTGGCAGAAATAGCCGATGTGATCCAGGTATTTCAGGAACACAAGTGCTGACTAATAGCCAGGCTCTCCGGCAGTTTGTGATTCTGCTTTCCTAGAACCAGAGCTTCATTCTTGGTTACATTCAGAGAAACGCCTAAAGGGCTCAGACAGTCCTGTGTAGCCTATCTCCAGTCTTTCTATACAGACGTAGTCTCAGGCAAGGCCAGACATTCTCCCAGCTGCCTCTCTTACCCTTGTAGTAGTTGTCAGTATATTCTGCATTAACTAACTCTTTCAGATTGCCGGTCTTCTCTGCAATTTCCAGAAGCAGGGGAATGGTATCGTTCTTCCCATCATGCAGATTCAGCATGGCTTTCAATAAGCAGGTTTTCCCAGTTTCCGGCTCTGTAACACAAAGGGTTACAGCTATAAAAAGGGGCATTACAAACCTGCCCTCTGACACCTAGGCATGCAGTAATCACAAGGGATCTGGGATCTTCTGAATGGATGGAAGAACCCAGGGACATTTAGGGTTTCACAAATAACCTCTCAAACTTTTCTGAAATTTCCAGCATCTTTATAGAGAATTGCCCAGTCTATAGGAAACTACTGCATGACGCAGAATCCCCTGCGATGTCTTACCGTGTATTTAAGTAAACACCATGCTGATCTTTTAATATCAGCCACGCTGCTGGAAGAGGGAAATGGCTTTTGGATGCATCTGACACTACTAGGTACCTTTGAACTCATTGTCTGTGAGATGCTTCCGGGTCTCATGGAGATAGGTCAGCAGGTCATTCAGATCACTTGTGTCACCTTCAGCCACAGCATCAAAGATCCTTCTGCAATCATAGAACTTGAAAGCTTTTTCTGAGCAGCTTGCAATGGAATTGGTAGATAGGAGTCTGACAAAGATAAATTTAGTTACTGAAACGTAAGGATTAAGCAAGTCTCTTAAAAACCACCAGACAATTATATTTCTATTACTGGCTTTCAGTGGCACACACATTAGTGAATATTACATATATTAGTTGTACCGTCTGTAAGATCATAAAGGTTTAGACAAGCAGATGTACTGGTGAAATTATGTTTTTACTGGTGAAAAGTTAAGAACAAGAACTCAAATCTAATTAAGCAACTAAGTCTAACATCTGATCACGCTCCTGGGAGCCAAGAACTCCTCTGAGTTCTAATCCCAGCTCTACCACTGGTTCACTGTATAGCTTTGGCTAAATGATACAGGGCAACATTTTCAAAGGTGCCCACTAATTTTGAGTAAGACACCAAAGAGTTTGATTCCTAGAGGCACTATTGATTCATTTGGAGAGTAGATTGCATTCAGAGATAGAACTCCAGGATGGGCAATAGTCATTAAATGGTCCATAGTATTTGGGATACTTCCCGTTCTTTAAGCATAGGAAATACTGAAATATCTGCTGTAAAATCAAATACTGTGGTGCAATGGATAAATGCTGAGCTATGCAACCCAACCCCTGTCATAATATATATCCAATATATCAGGAACTTACTTGGCAAATTGATTGTGTATTTTTGTCCTTTCCATATTGATATTAAACTTGATGATGGGAGCAGACCCCAGGTGGTCCATCTGGTACAAGGAGTCCATAGGCGCCATGTTCTTATCGCTATCCCCCATCCCAAAGCGGCCTCGTCTAGCGAAGATGTTGCTTTTGGGCAGCTGCTGTACCTTTGTGCTCTGGCTTCCCTGAAGGCTTTCAGGGGTTCCCAGAATGGAATCCTCACCATCTGTGTGCTCGTCCGTGACTTCAGAGTCCTCCACATCAGAACTGCCAAGTTTCCTCATCTTTCCAAGGATGGATGACATGGCCAGCAGGCTGCAGGGAACCCAGTGACATTAATCCTGCCACCTGATAAACTATGTGGAGCTTAGTCTGGCTTCAGTTATGATTCTTCACCAGTTAGAAAATGAGTTGCTTTCTTTTTCTTTTAAGTGAAGGTGCTGGCTGCCATCCTGTATTACCAGAGCAGGTACAGCAGCAGTATACGCTTTCTACTCACTGCTCCGCTCGGCCTGTGTGCCTCATCCCTGATCTGGAGAGACCAACCACTGCTTTGGGTTAAGAGAGGAATTCAGAGGAATTCTGCTGAGATTACCAATAAGGGGGCCAATTGGTGCCAATCGTGGTCATGGTTCTTGTGATGTGGTCACTTGTTCACTTAAGGCTGGGGCTGTCTCTTTTCTATTCTATTACCTCATCACCTCCAACTCATTTCATACGAGCCCATCAAACAGCTATAGGATGGTACATTGCTCAACTGCCACCACCGTTCTGGTGATAAACACTGACTTGGTATTCTGCTTCACAGACAAACCAAGCCTCTTCTGGCTCACAAAGCTCTGACTTACAGTAAAAGAATCAGGGGTAAGGTCTTGAAGGAAACTCAATAGAGATTCTCCCCCTACCCCACTAGCCAGTACCTGGCAGACACTGGGAAATAATATGGCAGACTTACAGAGTGTTACAAAGCCAGGAGCAAATAAAAATATATACATGCCAGGAGGGAAAGACTGCAGGGCCAGATGTCAGGTCCTTGTGCATGCTGGGGAGGAAGAGGAAACAAAGACACATGGAGCTCTTGTAAGGCTTATGGAAAGGTATAAATTACTACACAGGCACATTGATTTGGTATGGTTCTATTATCCTGTCTTGGAAGACACCAATATCTAAAATGAAAACCTCGCTAACAAGGCAGTATCTGGTAGTGTGAAGAGAAATTTTCCTCTTCGCCCCTGCAGCAATCCACTGATGCCCTGAAGCATGAGGTTTCATTGTTCATGTCTTCATCTATATAATTTTTTTTACTTTGTTCATGAAATAATTTTTACAGTATCCTACTGTGAACATGAAGAGAAGAAATGTGACACGAAGGATCTGGTCTTCACCACCCATGAAGCCATCCTCAGCAAACGTGCTACTCCCCACCAGATGAAGCACTGAACTGTTTAGAAAGTGACTTTTAGCTCACACTGTCCTGTCCTTTAGCATTTTGTTAGGCAGGCAGCTTGGGTTTTCTGCATGCTTCAACATAACTATTCACGCGAATAGCTCCTAACCTGAAGGAAATAGCCTCCGTATGTGAAATCAGTATGCAGCAACATGCCCTCTGGGATGATCCACCAAAGAAGAGGCTGCAGCACTTATTAATAAACCAACTGATGTGGAAAATCATTTTTACTACTTCTGGGGGCATTCTGTGCCAAAAAAATTAAAAGTTCCGCACACAATATTTTAAAATTCTGCAAATTTTATTTGTCAAAATAACACTGCAGAATCATGCCAGTTTCAATTATTTTGGTAATTTATTTCAAAATCCCTGTCAGCAAGTACGTCTGTACCAAAACAGACACACACAAAAATTCCCCTGGGAGTAGAGAGTTAAAGAAACCCCTATGACAACCCAGCTCCTCTTTCTCTGCCCCCTTCTCCCCCCAGAGCCCAGCCGTGGGGCCAGACACCCACAACCGCTCCCCTGCAGAGCCCATCTGCGAGGCCCTCCCCTTCTCCGCCCAGGGATCCAGCGTTAGAAACAGCCTAATGCTTGGTCCCAGGCTTGCACAGAGTTTCCTGCATGCTGCCCTCTCCTTCCCTCAGGGAACATGCTGGGAACTGCAGCTGCCAGGAACCCTCTAACTCCCTCTCCCTCCCCCCAGCAGTGTCTTCTATGTACAAGCTGGGCTCTGCCGAGTCCAGTGGCCCCTAGTGGCAGCTAGAAGCACTGCAGTCCATTTCTGTGGGGGATAGGAAATTCTGCGTGCACGTTAATTTCTGCAAAATTCTGCATTGCATAGTAGCGAAGAATTCCCCCAGGAGTAAAATTTTACACAGGATCATAGGGGCAAACTACATCACCTCAGAACATGATAGATCCCTGGCAAGGAGAAAACAACAATCTCTTTGCACATGAGTAATTAAAGCTCAAAGTAAGTTTCTCTCTGTTTGGAAACAAGAAGGCTAATTCTGCTCTCAGACCAGGGTAAATCAGGAGTATCTCATTTATATGAAAGGAGTTGCACCAGTCGGTAAGTGATAGCAGAATCAGGTCCACGGCATCTACCACAAACAAGCTCTCTCATTCTCCCTTTGCCCATCTGATGAGAGTCAGGGGATACAAGAAGGGGAGAGGGCAAGTTGTGTTAGTTGCAGGATAAGCATCAATCAAGAGAAACAGGACAAAGTAAGGAGCTGACACTGGGGAGAGCAGATGAGAAAGGGATGGAGAGAGGAGGTGTGCTAAAGAAATGAATGAAACAGGTGTCCAGCAAGTTTGAAATGTCAGATGTTGCTGAAAGGGATTTGGAGGACAGGACTGTAAGAAGATGCTAAGTTGTTGTGGATGGGCCTGTTAAGAGCACATAACTAGATGGGTAGTAATTAGTCTTGTGTGGGTAGAGGTTAAGGATATTCCTCCAAAGGTTGATCTATTCACCAGTGAACTGGGCCTCAACCAGTGTCTTTGCGCATGAGGGCTGCATCTCAGCCATGTAGGAGCAAAGAGACGTTCGGCTAACATGGGAAATTACCATGTACTGACTTCAGTGGAGTCACAGTGGTGTATAATTGGCATAAGAGACTGGAGAACCAGTTCCAGTCAAGATAGCCACTAGACAGGTGGTCCTTGGAAGCTAATAGTCACCTCAGGGACACTAAAAAAGTAAAAAAAAGGACAAGTTACTATAGATGAGTAATATCTGGAAGGCCAGCACTTGTAATTGTAAATCAAACACAATCAAACAAATATGTTAAAATGAAGTGTTGTTGTAGCCGTGATGGTCCCAGGATATTAGAGAGACAAGGTGGGTGAGGTAACATCTTTTATTGGACTGAAGTTGGTCCAATAAAATATATTACCTCATCCACCTTGCCATGCTAAAATTAAGACTGTTTCTAGACTCTTTTATCATTAAAGTGTTTTAAACAGTGCAGTGTGATCAAGAGGAAATGAGGCAAACACGGATACATTGAGGCGAATCTGACATGGGGTAGGAACTGCTGCTCATATCATTATTAGATGTAAAGTACTCTGGAGGATCAGTAGTAGAGAAAGCAATTCACTGTACCCCTTTTGAACTTTGACACAGCCAGATTTGAGAGAGTGTGGAATGTCCTCCTACGAAACATTTCCTGAAATCCCAGACTGTCTGGAAAATCTAATGCTTTGAAAACAAGGGTTTTATGAAATCCTGCAACAACAAGTGCCCTCCTCAGCTATAAACAGACCACCATGCTAAGAATTATTATGTATACAAGCAATAGCTGACCAGTGACCTCAAACGTGCTTATGGTGGCAAGTTAGCAAGACCACAGTTAAAGTTATATCAGGATTTTCAGTTCAGTAGGATTCATTAACCTCTAAATCAACAGCACCTATACAATTTTCTATGGAAGTAAACATGGAATGAGAATGATGTTGTTTGTTTGAATTTTCAATAACGATACAGCATCAACAACAAAACAAAAATAGAAAATGTTAAAATGACATCTACCATAATTTAGCTTTGGGGTGCATTTTTGCTTAAATTTCCAGTTCTGTGGGTCTCTCACAAAAATAAATAGAAATAAATAAAAAAGAACTTTTCCTAATATCTTAAATTATTCTGTAAACAAGAAATAATGCAAAAAATAACTTTTCATTTACAGTTTGATATTAAAATACTTAAGAACTATAATGTTCCCTGAAATAATCAACAGTGGGTTTAAAGAATGAAAATAATCATGGGGTTTTGGTTTGGGGTTGGGTTTTTTTTTCTCTTTTTGTGGGGAGGGGTATTGTCTCCTTTAAGCGAATGTACATCTGGCAAAAAATGTCAGACTGGAACCTGGAGACCTTTATTTCTCTACAGAACAGGTAGAGTATAGACAGCAGCACAATGACCTTTCTCTCATTGCCTTATCAATACACCATAACCGTTTTCATCATTCCAAAAGCTTTAGTTTTAAAAACGCTTGGTAGAAACTTCAATAATGACAGGAAAGCTACTCAGTCTCATACAGGTCTGAATTTGCAAGATGTAAAGACTTAAAAATTCACTGGAAAGATATTTTGTCTTTAAATTTCTCATGTGCTATCCAGATAAAATGTACCTAATTTGGGCTCTTCTAATCCAGTGTATATCAAGATTCAATCCTATACAACAAGATAAATGAAAGTATTGCTTATAAGAGCCTCCAATTGAACCACAACTAGTGATAAATACCAAAGGGTAATTTACAAACAATGCAAAAGCATGCTATTCAAATATACATGCAAGACTTACAAAAGCTCCAAGAAATGCCACCTTCTGCAAAATAATCCAGTCTCAATAAGTACTCTCTGATCTACAGGAGTTTTTTCCCCCCTACAGTTTTCAGGAGTCCTCTCTTCTTAGGTGATTTGTTTGGAGCAACATCACAGATCTTCCCTCCACTTCGTTTGTCTGCGGGATTGTTCTACACTCGGATCGTTTGGTAAGTCTGAGGATGTGCACTAGAACATTAACTTGACTAATATAATAATTAAGAGCTATCCTAGAAGCAGAAGTAACAGCAGCAGCTACTCCCGAGAGTGTATCAAAGCTCTTTACAAGAATCCCCGTTGTTGTTTTTTTTTCCAAATGACATTTAGCAATGGACACTCCTTTCCAGATTTCTTCTTCACAGACACAACTGACGTTCCCAGGCTGAATGTTTTTGTGGTTCAGCTGTACACATCACTTAATATGAAAGTTTGTAGAGATCTTTTCTGAGATGGTTCATCTTTGCAGTGGCTGTTAGTGATGTTATAATACAGATCTACATACTATCCAAAGAGGAGTTTGATTACAAACAGAGTTGATGAACTTCGAAAACCAATTAAAAAAAAATCTAAACACCATTTTATTAATCTGTTTACACACCACGTTTTATTGAAATAATACATGCTTACCTTACTCAGCTGTGAAAAATTAATGTAAGTGCAGTTTGAACACTTGAAGTATTTCCTTACCTCAGGCAGGCTGGTTTTATTAATCTGTCCTTCTGTCTAGGATATCTACATCAAGGAATGGGCTAGAAAGACAAAGCAATTCTAAAAGATATGCTCTAGCCCAGCCAGAAGCTTTGGACTTGACACAGGAATCACTGGGTGAAATCTCTGGCCCGTGCGCTGCAGGAGATCAGACTAGATGATCGCAATGGCCCTTTCTGGCCTTCACATGCATGCAAAGGGATGCTGCAATATTCACAGCACATTGTAATTACATGAATCAAAACAGCCTATGACATTTTGTTCAGAACAAATAAAATGCCTGTTTATTAATACTTAAGTATAAATTAACAATGATGGGCCAGATCCTCAGCTGGTGCTACGTGAAGGAACTACTTCTTCACTGATATAAGCGAACTAGGGATTTGGTTGTAGGCACAAGTACATTTCCTGAACAGGTGAGCATTTAGCACCTGATCTACCACTGGCCATCCGAGTTTGAGTTTATATTCGAACAGCAGGGTTTGATTCTGTTCTGGCTTATCCAACAGTACATCTGGAGCAATTCCTTTTGAAGTCAATGGAGTTAAACAAGTGGAGAAGAGAAGAGTCAAGCACCCAGTGCCCACGTTCGGTCATAGATACATCTCCAGATTTCAGACATCCTGGAAACAGAAAGTCTCAATGTATCCATAAAGGAAAATTAAAGCAGCCAGAGGAGTGAATGAAACCAGAGACAGAGTGGCAGTTTGCTACAGCTAGAGAGGGTTGGGGGGAAGTGAGGGGACAACACACAAGAAAGAGGAAGGCTGCAGAATCTGAGCTTGCCTGCAGGAATGTGTGACCTACAGCTTATCCTATTTATGTCTCGCTCACGGGAGTCACCGGAGGCAAGTTTCCAACAAAATTTCTTTAGAATCGAATCGATCCTCTACTTAAAAACAAAACAAAACCAACCTGGGCACTTGTCCCCAGGATAAAGTCTGCTATGGGGAAGATTCACATATTGAAGGACATAAGGCAGCCAGGCCTCTGCCTAGCAGAGTGCTATGCAAGATACCACATTGCCACAGATAACCCGAAGGAAGTGTCATGTAAAATACAACCTCCTAGAACTGTAGTGGCTGTTTGTCAGCTTTGTGTGATGAGCTCACAACTGCTGAATCAATTGATGTCGGAAGGGCTAACGTTTACTGATTCCACACAAGGGGGGGGGAAGACTGAAATGTACCCAGCACTTGTAGATAAGAAAAAAGGGCAACATGAACATTTCAGTGTGAGTTTTTCTTCAGCTTCTCTGTTATTATTAGCAAACCGTGTTCAGATAAAATGTTTGACATACTTATTCCCTCCTTGATAGATCTGGCAGCATTTGACAGATCTTACATCTGTACAAAAGTCAAACAGAATTCTTGGTAATTCCTGAGGACAGATGAAACACTGCAGTTTTATATCAAAATGCACGATGTACCAAAGCTTTTCAACAGTGTCAGTTGCTGTATAAGCCAATTTCACAATGGATGATTTTTGGAAGAGCCTAAATTAAATAATAATGGCAGGTTAGGGCCCAATTCTGATCTTTCTTACACCAGTGTAAACAGGCTAGATTCTCCAGATCAGATGAGGTGCATTCAGCATAAGGCTGGAGGGGCTGGCCAAAGTGGCTTGAATTCTGATCCCACTTACATGGGGGTAGCTCCAGTTCAAGAGAGTCACTCCAGATTTTTCACGAGCGTATAAAAAGTACATAATCAGGCCTACTATGTCTGAACAATGGAGAACAGCAGTGAGGTCCAAGCCTACTGGTATCTACCTACAATGCAGGGAATAACTAGAGAACAAGAGTCTTCAGAGCGAGTACAACATGGCCCCCATTATGGTTGTACCACAGGCAAATAGAGAAATCAAGTGACTTGCCCGAGAAACGTGCGGCAAAGCAGGGACTTGAACATGGGTCCCAAGTCCCACCCTAGTGCCCCCACCACAGGGCCATATTTCCTCTCGCATCCTCGCTCTGCACATTGCTGTGAGTCATGACAGCAGTCAGTCTCAGCAACACAACAGAATTGCAATGCACAGTGAAACATCCAGTAAACCTCATTATGCTGGACTATCCACTAAGCTAATCACATCCAGCTTTTCAGAACAATGAGGCAGGAGAGTTAAGTGCTTCAGCTGCAGTAGCTAGATTTTCAGAGTCATCATTCAATTATCCCTATTACTGCCTTTTACTTCCAAAAAAAACGACACCCCTGAGGCGCTGTGATCATGTCTCTCATGTCCCATCTCGCTTCCTAGGCTTTTCTCCATCTCTTTTTGCTAAGTGCTTCTTTTGTCTCCATCTCCCATTCCTGGCTTCAGACTTTCTCTGACCCTTCCCACCCATGGATGCACACTTTTGGAACACCGTCCCATTTCCTGCGCATCAAGGGCCTCCCCTCCCCCTCTGATCTCCTTTTCTCGCGAAGATGCTACTGTCCTGCTCTTGCCTCACCTACTAAGGTCTCTGCACTTTCCCATGCCTCAATCGTTGTCCTAAATACTGTGTTTGTTTGTATTAGACTGGGCCGGGACCTGGTTTAGATGTGATTAGTCGACTTGCGGCAGCACATAAATAATAAAACGGTGAAATTTACCCCTGTGCAATGGGTCCTGCATACATCTGAGGCTTAAATGGTGCCTAGGTCTTGAGTAAACTCTGCACACAGGAATGAATTTTACTCACCAAACATCCTTTCTCATCAGGTGGCAAAAGAAGACAGAAGTGACAAGAGATATGCTAGGAGCGTTAACAAACACAGCTGGTGATGGGACAGTAGTTGGGGAGGACTCTGAGTTACTACAGAGAATTTTTTCCCAGGTGTCTGACTGGTGGGTCTTGCCCACATGCTCAGGGTCTATCTAATCACCATATTTGGAGCAGGAAGGAATTTTCCTCCAGGTCAGATTGGCAGAGACCTTGGGGGAAGTTTGCCTTCCTCTGTAGCATAGGGCATGGGTCACTTGCAGGTTTAAACTAGGGTAAATGGTGGATTCTCTGTAACTTGAAATCTTTAAATCATGATTTGAGGACTTCAGTAACTCAGCCAGCGGTTATGGGTCTATGATAGGAGTGGAGTGGTGAGGTTCTGTGGCCTGCAATGTGCAGGAGGTCAGACTAGATGATCATGAAGATCCCTTCTGACTTTAAAGTCTATGACTCTATTAATCAGGGAAATTCTTGTCTCAATGAAGCACAGTAATGAACCATATTCCAGATTTTACCAGCTCCCTGAAACTGGCTCAGCTGGATTCAAGGATTAATAAGCGGCAGCTGCAAAGACCTAGTTTTTGAAGGGGAAAATGTTAATGGCTCCTGGCAGTATCATTCAAAAAAGGGAAGATCTGCTGATGCACAAATACAATATAACTAGCAAAATTAAAACAAAGTGCTACAAAATAGGGTGTTTTACCATAACCTTCAACTATTCATAACACAAGAACTAGGGGCCACCAAGTGAAATGAATAGGCAGCAGGTTTAAAACAAACAAACGGAAGTATTATTTCACACAATGCACAGTCAACCTGTGGAACTCCTTGCCAGGGGGTGTTGTGAAGGCCAAGACTATAACAGGGTTCAAAAAAGAACTAGATAAGTTCATGGAGGATAGGTCCATCAATGGCTATTAGCCAGGATGGACAGGGATGGTGTCCCTAGCCCCTGTTTGCCAGAAGCTGGGAGTGGGCGACAGGGGATGGATCACTTGATGATTACCTGTCCTGTTCATTCCCTCTGGGGCACTAGGCAATGGCCACTGTCAGAAGACAGGATACTGGGCTAGATGGACATTTGATCTGACCCAGTATGGCCGTTCTTATGTTCTACACTTTGTCTGTGTTTCCTGATCACGCCAATGGCTCTTTACCCACCACATGGAAAAAATTGGTCATGAGGAGGCAGGGGATTAATCCATCACTTTAATTAAAGTCTGTGGATTTAGAGCTCTGGGATAGGAAGCAGATTTCTCATTAAGACAATATGAGTCAGTCCCAATGCTGCTAATGAACAAGATGGATATGCAGGTCCAAATTTCAGTTAAAACAGATGCTTCTAGTTAATAAAATTGTACCCAGATAATATGAAACCACTTTATTTACTTCCCTCTCTCTCTCAAGTAAGGAAATGCATGTCCAACTTCTCCTGGATGATGAAATAAAATACAAATGCTTTTACTTTAAAATAAAGGAGAGTGTACAATGATCAGTGGGGTGCTTTAGGACCATGGCACATGGGATAGAAACCCAGAGACTTATGGCAAGTTCACATGAACAATGCTCAAAACTGAAAAAAGATTTTAATCCAGCCTGCAAGTTGCTATGCCAAGGCTTGGTTCCTTCCAATATATAAAAGGCAGAGAGTTATAAACTCCTTAAAATAGAACATATCAAGGAAAACGGAAAGGACGTTCTTGGGCTGATACACGTGAGCACATTTCACCTCTTCCTGGCAACAACTGTGGTAAGAAGAGAGGGGAATGGATCTATCAGGACCGTTACTATAACTTTTCTAGAACAAAAGAAAAGCCCAATGAACCATCTAGTCAAATATCCTGCCAATGCTGAATTCTTCAGGGGAAGCTCCACTCCACACACACCACTGTAAACAATTGTGCATTAAAACATGAGAGAAATACCTTCCTGACCCCCAGCTGGTAACCAATCTGCACTCTGAAGCGTGAGCACTGATGTTTATAAAAGTCATTATACGAGCTAGTCATGAATCTAACTTGGATCAGCAACAATGTACTTCACTGATCCTATAACCTTCCCTCCTAACATTTTACTGTTACTTAAGAGCCAAAAAGGTGCTCAGCCCTTCAGAGAGAGAGAGAGAGAGAGAGAGACTCTTCAATGTATAAGATATGGTAAATTATTATTTTATTTGTATTACAGTAGCACCTTTAGGCCCCATTGTGTTGCACATATATATGGAAAGAGATAGTTTAACCACAAAACATCTCTAACAAAGGCTACAGATGCCATTACCAACAGACACTGGCTCTTCTTAGCCATCCCAGGCTTCTTTCCTAACAGGAAAATGAGCCTATGATGAAGTATTATCTTCAACCCAAACTTAATGGATCTTTTCCCTTCACGCAGCCAAATTTCATGTGATAATTAGTTCTCGATGCACAATTAGGAATGACAACGTAAGGGCAAGCAGGACTCTGAGTACATTTGGAACCAGAGAGGGACATTAATGCAAGCTGTTCTTCTTCATACTGAGTGGGATGGTAGATTAAAAGCAACATCAGGAACGTTGAGGGAACAGAAAGAAAGTGTTGATATGTCCAGAAAAAAAAACTTTATATCAGACAATCCTCAACTATGGATTTATCTTCTGTGCAGCATCACCATTGCAGCACCCACGGCTGCATCCACATCCTTTCCATAGATCACAGGAAATGGAAAAATTTTCTCCACTTCTTGCTTCAGCACCTCATTCCTGGAAAGGGCACTTCCACTTCCCAGAATTCTCTTCACTCCTGCCTCTTTCAGGTGTTGAAATGGCAACATGGAATGCAGATTCTGAATGATCCCATGGCACAAAGCTCTGGTTACATGACCCAGAGAGAGATCAGAAGCAGTGATACTAGTCACTGAAGCCAGTTGCTCAGGCATGTGCCTTTCTCCAAATACAGTTGGGCAGATTGAGAGTCTGGAATCATTTTGGGCCAAGGCTGCGTTGATCATTTGTGTATAGACATTGGACTCTAGAACTTCATACCCTGTCAAAAGGAAATGGTGTTACTAATTTTGTCAGCCTGGTGTCCCTTTCACCTGTCAGAGATGAATGCTGGAGACTTAAAGTACGCTAATGATGCCGTGGGCTGTTTCAGTGGTGTATGCTGGCTCAACAGAATACTGTGTATTTGGCTTCTCCTGTCCCTAAGGAGATCACTTTTGCAGGAATACAAACCTCCTCATCCAAAGTATTTTGATCCAAGAAGTCTTTTCTGATTATAAACACTGCAGTTCTTGTAATGGAACAGTTTTCTCTGAAACATTAGCTATTGGCTCAATTAAAATGAAAAAGCAACAGTAAAGGTAATCTTGCATGTTTGGAAACTAACCAACTAGTGACCTTTTCTTAATAGGGGCAATCATATCCACCTTCTATGCTGACAGTGCAAAGGTCACAAACACTGGTTGGAAGGATTTTAGAATTTACTGTTGCACTGAGACAACTCAAGGGAAGGATATCAAAGAAGTTGTGACAACACATTTTAAAGCACTTGGGGGAAATGACATGATTGTTTTGTATGATACTGCACTAAATCTGGCTCTTTAAAGTCCATTAAGCATTTAAAGTTCTGTGAAAACTGCAATTCAAGGCAATTAACATAATCAAGTCACTCTTTCTAGTCTCTATGAACATGGAAATTAGTGATTTACTTCTGATTTATTGACCTATAATTTTTCCTTTGAAAATGTTTCCTTCTGAAATGGAACCCACAAAGATATTCTCACTCACTCAAGTGCTTGAAACAAAAAAACAAAAACAAAACCCAGACACAATCTAAATGCAGGCTCCTGTTAATGTTGTTCTGAGCGTGTCCCCTAATTGTTGTAGGAAATTCTAGCGCTACAGTGGGAACAAATCAGGTGCTACATGATTTCTGCTACAGATAACACATACTGTACAATTGTGGTTTTCAACCTCATTTCATTTGCAGACCCCTAGAAAATTTTGAATGGAGATGCAGACCACAGGTTGAAAACCACTGCTGTACAAGACTCGCTGCTTTGACTCAGTCCCTCATATCTTGCTGACCAACTCCCATATTAAGCCTTGTCTGTCCCCAAAATACTTTACCCAACTCCGCCATCCAGCGTGCCAACATATCCACAAATGTTGCCAGCACATTTCCTCCGTTGAGTGATGCTGCCACTGCCAGATAGTTACCATCAAAATAAGGAAAATAGGCAACAGCTGATAAGGAATCTGGTGTCTCTGGAGGCTGGAATCCCAAGGGCATGGGGACTGTCAGCTGAGCAGAGGTGCTGATATTGAGAACTACAACACAAGAAAGAAAAGATTTAATCTTTTAGCAAGCTACCCTGAAAGAGGAAAATAAGTTATCCACATACTGTGGTGTTGAGCACAATATAAATACCGAGCTAGGAACAACAGTCAGGCAAAAAAGAATGCTATGGTATTAATGGTAAAACTTTATTAGTCCTTTCACAGACTAGGAAAATGGTACTCAGACCTATTGAAAGGTCTTACAGTAGAACCTCAGCGTTACAAACAGCAGAGTTATAAACTGGCCAGGTAACCACACGCTTCATTTCGAACCAGAAGTACACAATCAGGCAGCAACAGAGACCAAAAAAAAAAAAAAAAAGAGAGCAAGTACAGTACTGTGATAAACCTGAACTACTAAAAATAAAAATAAAGGCAAAGTTTAAAAGAAGATTTCACAAGGCAAGGAACCTGTTTCTGTGCTTGTTTCATTCAAATTAAGATGGTTAAAAGCATCATTTTTCTTCTGCAGAGTAAAGTTTCAAAGCTGTATTAAGTCAATGTTCAGTCGTAAACTTTTGAAAGAACAACGATGTTTTGTTCATTTACGAACAACCTCCATTCCTGAAGTGTTCGTAACAACTGTAGTTGTTGTGTCCCAGCTGTATAATAATACCTGCATCAGTCCTCTCAGTCATACAAGAATAAACAGAGCACTGGAAATCTCCCAGAGCAATTCCCACTTCCGTTCCCTTTGGTATTCCATGCCAGTCATGGGGCATCCTCCCTGCAATGTCACCAGGGTCACCCACTTCAGGAAGCAAGTCAAGGGGAAAGCCAGATTCTCTCAAACTGCAACCAAAAAAAAAATATATATATACACACACACAGATGGATTAGTCAATACTACAGCATGCAACCTGGCTATGTGAACATCCCTGAGGTCACAGGCTAACCTGACCATGTGCTTGTGGCTGCTGGGTTTACAGAATCTTTTGCTCACTCAATTAGCTCTGCCTTGGCCAAGTTCAGACTTCCAGTTCCATTGGCTGTGTTGGCTAAAAACTAAAACAGTTTTGTACAGAATAGCCCAGAAGAGTAAATAAATCCACCTACATTTATCCTTGATTTGATCTAGCAGGGATCACGTGCTCAAACCACCAAAGTCACATAGTCAAGCAGTATGGTAAGGGACAATCAAAAGAACAGACATATAACTAAGTGCTAAAGAACACTGGCTCCCAGGAAACTCTCATGCAGAGGGTTAGCAGGTCAAAAACAAAAGAGAAAACGTTAGCTACAACAAACAAACTTCAATGTGAGTATAGGCTACTTGACTACAACCACTACTTCAAGTCAGAAAAAGCTCAGTGAGACAAATCCAAGTTTCTGTTACCCTTTCAATGGGCTAGAAAGTATTTTACCTTCACTGTTAGAAGATCTTTTCACTCTGGAGTCGTGGCCCAAACTGATCCCTGAAATGTATAGGGCCCTGGACTCCACCCCCTGAAAGAGCAAGTCATTTAAAAAAAAAAAAAAAGAATAAAACTGAGGTCTCGTCAAATGCCCGGTAGCCTGACACCTTTTAAATGACACTAAGTGAATTTTAATGCTTATGAAAGAGCTCAGCTGAAGGCACTGAAGAGTGAAATTCTCTTTAACCAGCATGTAGATATAGCATGGACAGTTGACCCACTCTGTCCCACCACTGTACCTCATCCATGCCCTAGAGAGAACCCTGGCAGGAAGGATGCAAATAATTCAGTATCCATAGCCTCTTTGCTGAGTCAGTCAGTAATGCCTTCTCTTAGGGTTTCTAAAAATGACAATGCCAGTGATGGCCAACAGTGATGAGGTTTTATGTGATGTACTTGCCCACCACAAACTGGAGTGAGTCACACAGACTCATTCAGCAAAGGGCCAAACAACCATCAGAGGGAGCAGCTTTCAACCACGCCCTGCCTGGGCTGTAGTCATACTAATGGTCTACAGGAGTATTCACACCATCTGGGACAGACAATAAATAAAATCCACTGGATAACTGTCACTTACATCTCAGTATTCCAGCTTTTACTTCTGGAATTAAAATATCCCCAGCTGGCAGCATTCTGGGCGGACATCAGTGGCCTTTCCAGGTCACACAACATGGCAACCACGTAGTCGTGGATGGTACCAGCTGCATCATAAGGCTTCAGAAAATCTGGGCTATTTAACAACAACAAAACAACAGCTGCTTTGTTAAACATCCACTTGCTAACAGTTTCCATTTGTAGTTGATATTCAGGACAAAACCGGAAACACATGACAAAAGAAACCGTCTGGAAACATATGTTAATAATTGAATGAGAGAAATCCTTAGAAAACAAGAGCTCCACTAGAGCTGGTTAGGAAACATTTTTTCTCCCCACAAAAAAAATTTTGACTACAAAAATTGTTTTTATCAAAAACTTTCTTCAAAACTTTTTGGTTTTTATAGAAAAACCAAAAATCCGAATTAAGGAAAAAAATCATTTTTGGCAACTCAAAATTTAGTAGAAATTAGACATTTCCCTGCAAAAAATTGTTTTGATATAAAAACAAAAACAAAAACACAGCATTCTTTGTTGATAAAAAAAAATTTTTCAAGAAAAAATTTCAACTATCTCTAGCATCTACCTCCAACACTGCAGTTACTCCATTAGCACCTGGTTTTGAGGCCAATAATACAATTAGATCTTTCCCAAACATTCTGAATAGGCTACTTGAGGTTTACTGTAAAAATGATTTAACAGTGAGTGTCTGAGGGAAAACAAAAAAGCTGCTTATTGAAGAAAAATAGAAAAAATTGAAATGTGTGTCTAATGTTCTTCAGTGAATTGTTACTTTGCAATAAAACTTCATTACACTGTTGCAGAGGAGTATTACTGAATTCCTCGCTGTGTATAAAAGGAAATAAATAGTGCCATGAAAGTCAAATGATGCAGAGCAATATTAAGTAAAGATAATGAGGAGTAACTCCTAAGGGTCCTTAATATTAGTCAAATATTACATTGACTCTGTCCCATCAGTAACTGCATCCTTTATAAAAGACAAGATTGCTTCTATCACTCCAGAGAACTTTAGAAACATGCAGAATCTCACAATCAAAATTGCATAGAACCAACTATAAAGACTGACTCAGTGATCAAGTCCTAGTTTTTCCATGCAATTGGATTTATGGTGTGTTACCATGCACAATACTCATTCCTACGGGGAGATGGGGGAAACAGTTTTAATACACAAGTTCTTTGTGGCAAAGTACACAGCTGCAAAGCCTGTTATAAAGAGAGAAACAGCAGCATACTTGCACAGAGATGTCCTGCTCTCAGCTTTGGAGCATCTGAAAAAAATCTTAATTCCATCCAGTTGAATTAGGGTGCTCAATATATGTAATAAAGCAAAAGTACCAAGGATGAAAATAACAGTATAAAAATGAGTGTGGAGAGATCAACCATGTTCCAGATACCATCTAAACAAACTTCAGGAGGAATGCAAGATCAAGAGTCTTTTATTCCTTTTAGCACAACTGAACTCCTACTTGATGTGGAAGACAGTGACACTTTGGGAAATGTAATAGCTTATTGAAGCTGAAATGGTTTCAGAATCTACGCAAAGGTTTTGTGGATTCCACAGCCTGCTATGGCTGAAGGCAAGTTGCAAGTTAAAAACTGTGTCCCATGCAAAGCATGTGACAACCCAGCAGATTATGTATAAAACCTCATCAGAGGCTTGGTAGGGCTGTTTAGTGCCTAAGAGGGAAGGGAACAGCAGCTAATGTAGGGCCCAATTCTCTTAGCACGTTGCAGGAATTGGCCCAAAACAACTCCCCCAACATATTTTAGATTTTCATAAGTATATATAGGAACTATGCTTAAGGCACAACTATAGGGTTCAAACTATATTAACTGATGATGTTTCCGTTCATGTATAACCAGAGGTGTTTCTTTTCTTGTTAAGTGTTCTGTGGTATTTTTTATTAGAAGGATGAGAGAATATCAAACTCAGTTGTATGTGATGAATGTTTAATACTTCCATTTGAAATGATCTTCAGCCATTTAATTAATATTATGATTAAAGGGAAGTTCTGCTTCATCTCACAAGTCTCCTCCTGCTAGTGCATTATGATGGATAGGAAGAAATATACAGCTGCGGACCCTGAGCCGGTATTAACCTTCTACAAGAACACTGACTGTGGCTTAAATTCCAGCCAAGAAACTGCTAATGAAACGGCATAATACAGAAAATCTAATGAATACAGCTGCAGTCACAGGCTTCTACCTGTTCTTCAAATACCAGTAGATTGTGGCACATCCAAATCCTGTAGCCAAGCTGAGATGTGACTGTGGTTGAGGAAGAGAAGAGAGGAAACTGCTGCTGCAGCGGCCATCTTGCCACGTAATCAGATGACTAACTTCTCCAGGCTGAAAGGTGTGACCAGTTCCACTCTTGGCCCATTTGCAACCTGAAATTGGCAGTATTTGAGAAGCACAGCATAATTAACTGCAGTTGGTCTGGCACTTTTCAACTCCTGTGACTCAAATTATTCTACAAAGACAGATTTAACACTTCAAAAAAATATGCCAGTACTGACTATAGTCAAACTAACCAATCATGTTTTCCAGCCCTGAATAATCTGCCATAAAATTACCCTGAGATGAAGGGGAAAAAATGCTGTCCATAGGCTTTAGCTCTGTCCTCCTAGTACCCATAATATCCTTACGAACAGGCACAGGTAATGATCGAGATAAGACAGAATGTCACATTACAGCTGCCTTCCACAGTTCCTGTGCTGGGGAAGTCATCCCCTGGCCAGATAGAGGGCTTTTATGGACCCTTTACACTGCTCCAGCCCTTTTACATAGCATAAAGAAGCCACAGTGGGAGTGAGGCTTTCACCCATAGAAGTTAAGCCACACTGGCAAAGAGGGAGCTTATACCAAGCATGGCAGAAGGGATTATTCTACGATGACCAGTGTCTCCACTAGCCTGAATTGAAACTTTGATACAGCTCCTGAACTTCACTCTCATACAGAACAACTTTAAACAAAATGTAAAAGCTATAGTATTATGTGAAGTGTCCAAAGTCCATTTCTATCTTATTTCCTTTCTGTCGGAGAAAAACCAGAGTTCTCACTCTCAGGTTGGCTGCAGCAAGTCAGATACTTTATTATCTCTAGCAATTGCGTGGAAGGAGAGAGCTAAACAGGTCTCTCTCCAGGTAAACAATACAGCAACCATCCCCCCTTCCTTTGATACCTGTTCCTTTAAGTCTATTTCAACTGTATTTCCACTTCATCTATTTTTCTAGTTTTAAAATTGATTCTAAGAACTATTATTAACCACAAAGCTAACCCTAAAGGATGCCATTAAAATGTAATTTGCAATAGAGAGTATGCGGTTTCACTTAATCTACTCAAAGTAGTGAGAGCAAACATTCTCCTTCATATTGTTGAATACAGAAATTTAAAACAAAAAGTGACATGTGGCTTTCTGAAATGAAATATTAAGCACCTCCACATGAGAATTTATGCGGCTGATGGAGTCATGAGGTTTTGTTATGCAGCCCTCATGGGACAGCTAGAAAGTAGGCAACAGACCCATGAATCCATCAGCCCTTGGATATACTTCTTGGTGATGATTTTAGCATTTAAAATAAAATCCCAGTGGTGAATAGTTCAGGATCTCTTAAAGCAATTGAGATCCTGCCAATATCTGACAGACAATGATAAGTACTTTTGGAAAATCAGTTTTATGTTCTACAGCAAATCTCTGCTTCAACTAGGGAGTTCAACATTAAGCGATAATAAAAATATTCAATAATAATAGCTATAGGAGTGTATTGTGAGTTAGAGAGAGAATAAAGACATGGAACCAGATTCTGAAATCCGGAGTAATGCCCCGACCTCAATGGGTTTACACCAGTGTAGCTGAAAAAAAAAACAACTATATTATAATCCCTGCCCTACAGAGTTTACAATCTAAAACCCCAATCTTGTAAACAAATGCATGCAGCTACACATTTACTTGAGTATTTGCAGAATTGGGGCCTATGTGAATAAGTCACAGAGGTCGATTTGGTTGCTTGTGACTTGGATGCTAATCCTACAACTACTTACACATGCAGAATTGTATTTCCATTTCCCAGATACTCAACAGCAATAAGAGTATTGTGCATCTGTCATCTATGGCTTATAAGAAAACCATTTCATTTAATGTTTTGGGCTTTTTTAAAACATCTGACATCAATTCAAATATTAAATTTATTAAATTTCACTCCTCGTATTTTGAGTTCAAACTGGAATCTTTAAAAACAACATTCCAGAGCAGAGCAGTATGGGTAATGCTATGTACATTTCCATAAAGTGTAAGGCTAGCTAACTTTTCATAGCAAGATAGACTCAGTAACCTCTCTACTGAAGAGGAATTACTGACAGGTATTCAGACAACTCACTGGGCAACAACTATTAAAATGGCTCATGTGGGGAATGGGATAAAAAGAGTACTGTGTGTTCCATAAGCACATTTCATTTGGTAACAAACAGAGGACAATTGATAGATAATAGTAAAGGCTCAATTCCCTTCCAAATCCCAATTCTGCAAAACCTTCCTCACGTGAATAGCCCTGTTGACTTCACTGGGACTACTCAGTCACATAAGGATTCACAAGATCAGATCCTTAATTAGTATGTCAACAACATGATTAAATGGAATGAGTGGTTGTAAATGACTGTCTACTACAATTAAGAAGAAATGCATGTTTAACAGGACTTTTTCTGACCATTATATTTCATAAAACATCAAGATGTTTTATGGCAGTTTTCTACAGATTATTCCAGAACTAAAAATGATTTCCAACGTCAATAGATCCATCTTCCATGGCTTCAGCCATTTAGCTTCTATACTACAATATTTATAGCAAACATGTCAAAAGATGGACATTACCTTGGTTTGTTTTCCAAAACACAACCCCATGCATTTGTCCTGAAATACCAATGCGACTAACCCTTTGAAGGTGCTCCTGGGGAAAAGCCGCAAGGCATTCATTCAAGGCTTTTATTATTCTCTGGACATCTTGCTCCATTCCCTGCAACCATAAAATCAGTTATGAGGGTGCTGAGACAATCTACTAGATTCATGTACAGCATTTACTTAAGCAGTGATACAGTAGCTAGAAGTGAACACCATCTATTATTTAGCTTAACAATATACTATTACTATAGCTGAATTACTACTACATAGTCCAAAGTTTCAACACACACTAATTTAGATGATTTGTGGCTAAATAATATACGCTAGAAACTATAGTTTAATTACCCACACACAAATACATATGAATTATTCTATTAACATAAAACTTTGATTGTATAAACAAAGATGAGGTTTATCTGCTGTTATTATTATTACTTATTATTTGTATTACTGTAGTGCCTACCTTTACTACTACAAAAGTCAAGGCCTAGCATCATAACAAGTTCATTAAGAGCATAGAGATGTACCTTCCATCTTTCTGCCCTGGTTTTTGCTGGGTTGTATCAGTAGACACAGTGGACCAAAAGCCCCTTAAGATGAAAGGATCTTGTTGCTTCTTTCTAACACACCATGCCCTACTTAAGCAGCACTCTGATGAAGTTAATGATTGTATCCCGAAATAAAGTGTAAAATGGGTTAGGGCAGTTTGCCTCTGTTCCCGGTGAAGCAGCATCACATACAAGATCAAGGTGCGGGGAAAAATCTATTTTAAGTTTTTCTAAGGTTCTGATAAATATACATCTAAGTATCTGGGCTTTCTACTGTTTTCTAGATGCTCAGGCGAAGTACATAACTTGGGTTTGGGCTGTAAGTTCACTCGATCATGCTGGAGCCAAGTCCGCTACAGCAGCTAACTGTGGTGCCATTTCAGAAATTGCTCAGAGCTGTGTCTGTTTTGAAACGCCACAAATCACTAGAAAAAAAAAAAGTATTCATTGCCTATAGTAGAGAGACAAGGTGGGTGAGGTAATATATTTTATTAGGTTGGTCCAAAAAAAGATATATTACCTCACCCACCTTGTCTCACAAATATCCTGGGCCCAACACGGCTACAACACCACTGCACACTGATTACAGGACAGCCAGAAACACTAATCAGCACTAATTCTGGCTTCATTTGACTTAACCATTTAGGTACCTAACCACTGATTTTTTAAAAACTGACCTTTTAGAAACAGACTGTTTTACTCTTACTTGGCTTGGCTTTTTCCATACAACACAAGAGAAGTATTTTAAATTAGATTTCAGATATACAGACAGACACACATGCCACCACCACCGCCTGGTTTGCCTCCTTTCCCCCTAAAGAGCCAAGTGGTATCCTGCAAGTCATTAAAACAACGCTGATAAGTCATTGACGCTGACATAACATATGCATCCGAAGAAGTGGGTTGTAGCCCATGAAAGCTTATGCTCTAATAAATTTGTTAGTCTCTAAGGTGCCACAAGTACTCCTGTTCTTTTTGCGGATACAGACTAACACGGCTGCTACTCTGAAACCTGACATAACATAGTGGCACAAAGCTGTGTTGGTGAAACACAATGCCTCTGTCTTGAGCTACCTTGCAATGCTACTGCTTATGTCTCACCTGTGCTCCAGCAGCCAGGCTATCAGCCTGCGCCTGTGTCTCCCTTGAACAGCTCTGGGCCACAATTTGCCCTTGCTCTGTCTCTATTACCAAGGCAGCTTTAACGGAGGTGGTGCCCAGATCTATGCCCAACACACACACAGTTCCAGGTGTGGCACATGGACTCAGACCTATAGCTTGGTTATCAGCCATCATTTGTGTTGTCCTCCGGCGGCTGCCACTTCTTGCACCACTGGGTGTGTTCAGTTCGCCTGCTGCCCAAGTAAACACCCAATACACAGGCAGCAATAGGGGACCGGCGCAGAGACTCAGCCCTGCAGCCTGGCTCCCACTCTCCAGCCCTGCTCCTTGGGGTGGCTCTCGGTTACTCGTCTCTCCACCGGCAGGGTGGCTCTGCCCGAGGGGCGCCCAGGTCTCTGCCCTATGCACAGGCAGTGCCAGGGCACAGGTCCAACTGGCTCTGGGCTCCCATAGCGGGCAAGGGCTGGAGGGCCTGGGGCAGCAGCGCCAGACAGGCTTGGGCTAGGCCCTGGGCTGCGCTGACCCTTGAACTACGAACCTCGGAGCCACAGCAGGCGGGAGCAGCTGTCCGAGTAGATCCGGGGAGGAGCTGGAGCCTCCATCTTGAGTGTGGCAAAACGCCCGCCCGCGACCCACTTCTGACGCTTCTCGGGGCCCAATCCCCTCATAAAAAACATATCTAAAGCGTTTTAAAGGAGACTTTAATTAAACCAAAAAGGAATCCCCCCCGGGGCGTCGCTAGCCCCCCAAAGCACCAAAGGCCACACCCAAGATGGCGGCCTGGGGCAGCCATTGCGGCTCTACGGCACGCGAGAGGGAGGCCTGATATAGGCGGCTGCGGGTCACCTCACATGGGAGGAAGGAGCCGGTAGCCGGACGGAGTGGTTCAGCGGTAGGCGTTTCTCCTGTCCTCGGGGCGCATAGCGGAGTGGGGACCCCCCTCCGGAGGAGCGGCCCATGAGGACCACAAGTTCCGGCATGCACTGCGCCGCGTGGTCATGGGGGCTGAGGGGGCGCATTGGTGTGAGGGGACCATCCTGCGCCCCGGGGGTTCGAGCGGGGGGAGCCCCCAGTTCCTCTCTCTCCTCCCCCCCCGGCTGGGGCGCTGAGACACCCCTCCTGTGCCCCCTGCTGCCTCCATGTGCCTTGGCTGGGGGGGAGCAGAGCGCTGGGGTAGATGACGAGGTGTGAGGGGGGGGAGGTGTGGGGCGGTGAAAGGGAGGGCTCTAGGCTCAGGGGGCCCTGGGGTGGGGGGGGCTAGGTAGGGGGGTGGGGGAGGGCTTAGCGAAGGGAGGGCTCTAGGCTCAGGTACCCTGGCCCCTGGGGTGGGTGGGGGCCAGAAATGGTGATGCCAGGTGGGTACTGGGCATGGTGGTAAGTGGGAGCTTGGCAAGATAGGCTCACGGTGGCCCCAGCCCCAGGGATGGGTGGGGCCTAGGTGTGGAGGTGTAGGGGCAGTGCTGGACTGGCCATGGTGTGTGGGGAAGTGGGTTAACGATGGCCTTGGCAAGGTGATGGGTGAGATGAAGTGATGCAGGGCACAGTGGGAAAAAGAGTGGTAGATGGGGCTGTGCTGCTGAAATTATGCAGGAGCCTAAACAAAATTTCCTTTCATTTGCTTTGTAGCTGTCTGAAGAATAGCATGATGAAGAAAAGATGGCTACTTCTCTCTCTGTTGTGTTTTTCACTCTCCTTGCTAAAACTTTGTGGTAAGTGTCTTCCAAATTGGGAAGTTTACCTAGCTGTGCACCAGATCAGCAGTTGGTTATTTATTAGCTAAAATGGCTGTCAATTAAAAGGGTATCTGTGATGAAAACCAAATATTCTCCTGTTAAAGGTGACCTGTGTAAAATCGTGGTGTGTTTATAAGGGTATTGGCTTGATTTAACAGCTTCTAACAAGGAATTGTTCCAGCTGTCATTGTTGTGTTGGGAACTTTCTTCCCTTGTATACTACCTTCAGACTGTTTTGTGGTGACAAGTCAGCACAAAAAGTGTCTTGTTTCACTATTGATGTAAGTGACTAGGTTAGTAGGCTAGACTCTATAGGTTCAGTCCTCATTATATTGCAATCAGGATCACCAAATTCACCCTATCTATGCTAGCTATTTGGTTTATAGTTGCCAGACGTGTCTACAAGATAAGACAGCCAAACTCAGTCACTTGCAATTTTTAGAGATTTTTGTTAAAATTCTATATATTGCATTTAAAATACCATTTTCCCCCATCTCTCCTATTTAAGATAAGATGTCTTTATTCTTTGCTTTAATAAGCTTCCGATATTAGCAGGTATGTGTGGTGAGTTCCAGGTCAGGATTTAGACATATTTGTCAGAATTTGGGTAGGGGAGTGGAAAACTGTCTGAGAGGCTGAGCTATACTGTGACACTTGCTTGTATATGAAATGTAATCACACCCTAGTCAGTTAAATAAAGTGACTGACAAGCAAGAAAAGCATAATCTTATTTCTAGCTGCCTTATATGAATATACCCTGAAAATCAATAGATTGTTGCATTGTACACACTTCAATGGCAACAGTTTCAAGCACAATAGCAAGATGTTGACTGAGTACTGCAACGGCAGGTTAACGAGCTGAAGTTCTTGAATTTCTTGGTATTCTACTGGGCTCGTGTGGATCATGCAGCAATTTTCAGACAGGCTTTAAAGAGTTCTGATTCTTACAGATAATTAGGATCCATTGCTGATCATAGCAAGAAACAGTAACACTTAAATTAGCATTTTATAATTAGCTTAGAGTTTAAAGTATTTGTAACTAATTGCATGTGTATAATATATTTGTTCCAGGAGACAATTGTTTGGCCCATTTACTGTTTTCAGTCTGCACTTTTCTCATTAATGTCTCAATTATTCAGTCACTTGAAAAAGTGCTGATGCTTGCTTCCACACTGTTGCTAGTCGCGGCTGTCTGCCACTCTAACCTTCCTGCTAACCAACCCAATGAGCTTGTCTAACTGGTTTGTACTCTCAAATTGCTTTCTTCCGCCACACAGGAAAACAATTCATCTTTTCAGGAAGGAGATAATCCTTTTGTCGAAATTTAAGCTTCATGTTTTTCTTTTTCCAGATGGAGCCCTCATGCTATCTGTCCCTGAAGTGGTTTCATTAGAAAACGGTAGCTTGACAAATGTCACCGTGATTCTAAGGTAAGGTTAGAACATCAGTTTCTCTTCCTTTAATTCTCTGCTTTTGTTACAACCGGATACACCCACAGGCATCAGACCAGAACAGAGAATGGCAAGACTTGTTCAGATAACTAACTAGATTTGCAGGAAAGATGTTGGCTTTGTTCATTTAGGGCAGTGGTTTTAAACTTTTTTTTTTATTTGTGGGCTCCTAAAAATTTTTTAAAATGGAGGTGTGCACCCCCTTTGAAAATCTTAGACATAGTCTGCAGACCCCCAGGGGTCTGTGGACCAGAGGTTGAAAGCCACCGTTCTATGGTTATGACAACCTTTCATGGACCCCCTAGACATAGTCTGTGATACCCCACAACTGGAGGGTTGAAAACCACTGATTTCGGGTGAGTTTCATCTATGTGCAGTGGGTTAGTACAAGGCCACTGTTCCACTTAAGCTGTGGTACATAGCCTTCATACTAGCCCTCATGGGGGTGAAAATTCACCATTAGGTACAAGCTCAGACAACAGTCTGTATTTTTTTGTATCGATAAGTTTGGCTAGATGTAAGATCCAATATCATGTGTCTTCTGTTGGGGTATTGAATTCTGCATTGGCAGGGAGATGGACGCAGCCTCTTCCCGCTGTAATTACTGTGAGCCTAACAAAAACGTGCTTAATGTACAAATGTATCTAGAAGAACACTTAAATGTTTTATAAATTGAACAGAGGTCACTGTTCCCAGCACAGAAGTGTAGCCACTTCAGAGCTGAAACACATACTGTAGCTGTGGAGTAGATATTTACTCTAGTGCAGTGCTCATTTTCTCAGTCTCTCACTAATAGTGAGACTTTTCCCAGGAATGGAAAGTCCTTCTCAATGTGAGATGACATGGGGTGGGGGAGGGAGGAAGACTTCAGAGAAGACTGCAGTGGTGCGGATTGGTGGGATGCTTACGAAGTGGGAGGAGGAATAGGGAAATATCAGATTTTTTTTAAAGGTGTTTATCCATCTTTCAAACCCCTGTTAGAATTGACTAGTGGCGGCACAAAGGGAGACATACAAGTTCTATCCAGTTCAGATTGGTTTGTCAGTGAAGGACAGTATCTGTTTCTAGAGTATCATGTTGGTGCCATAAGTGATTATTAAATGTAAATTGTATGTGGTCCATCCAAAACAATATTGCCTGAGCTGCATGGAATCAGAATTCTCCCAGAAGGCCTGAAACCTCCTTTAACACATGGATTTGTAGGCTTCATTTGACTTATCTATCTTCACAGTGCCCCATTAAATGAGACATTGGTGATAACATTTAATGTTACATATTCGTCAAAAAATGGAACCATTGTTGAACTACCTGATCAAGTGAGTAACAAAACTGACTTCAGACCTTATGCTAAAGCTTGCACTTGGTGTAGTCTGACCTCATTAAAATAGTTATTACATGTAACCTTTCTTCCTTGTCTGACAGGTAATATTGCCTACAGGTCTAAATAATTCTAGCTTTCAAGTGAAAGCTAAAGATGTTGGACAAGTTACAGTTTATCTTCATGCCAGTAATTCCAACCAAACTGGGTGAGTTTAAACTACAGTTCAACCCCGGTCATGTGCAACTCCTTGGTATCCAAAGTAGTATAATCGTTTCTACTCTTCCCTCCTCTCCCCTCTCCCCCCCCCTCCCCCCAAATATGCCATCTCACAATATCTTACTAATTACACTGCAAGTTCCCTTGATTAACAAACAGTCTGTGTCTCTTCCCCCACCCCCCACAATGATGTTGAGATAAGTAAAGTGGTACTGGTAGCTTCTGTATCTTGTATGTATCTTGGAATCATTAAACCTAAAATCCTAGGCATTCATAGGTCAGGTTCAACAGCATACTCTAAATCCCACACAAGAAAAGTCTGAGCATGCATGACAACACTACTCAAGCTGGATACCATTTGGCCCTAAACTCCGTGGGCTACTGCTTTGTTGCTATCCCTATCTTGCTAACACGCTTCCAAGTCTGAGAATCCTATCCTTGAATGCTAACAGCCTGACTCTCCTCTGCACACCCACAGCTTTCACAAGACTTCAGTGCAAGCCACAAGTACTTAGCACATCCACAAACCTTCCTGCTTAAAGAGTCTCTTAAGGAATCATGTGTTCACAGGTGGAACTCTCTTCCTTGATATCAGAACAAACTGGTGAGATGGGGACTGCTGAGTTGCATTTGCTTGTTGCCGTTAATACCACAGCTCTGCAGGATAATGCATGGTCTTATCACTTCCTCATTTCACTTCTGCTTTTAACTGTCTTGATCATGGCTATTGCTACCCACATCACAACATATCCAGGAACACAAGACAAGCCAGATCATAAGGCTTTGCTTGCCGAGCATGAAGAGTAAAACCTGGCTGTTGCACAACAGTAACATACTAAGAGGAGTGGAAGCAATAGAGGAAGATGAGAGGCTTCAGAAGGCCTGTATAAGGGAGGGGAAAATATAACCGAATGGAGGAGGATTGAGGGTAGGCAAGACATCACTAGGATTTGTAGAAATCTTGGGAAGACCACAAGGGTGTGTGAAAAAGGGGAAAGCTTTATTGCTCTACTAAAACCCAACCCTAAATTTTGAGTAACTGCCTTGAGTTTTCTGCCCCACAAATTAGAATGAAGGAGTATGATCTATGGGAAGTGCAGAGAATGGCTGTTTAAAAACTGATTTTAATACAAATTCCTTTGCAGTCCCCGGATTCGATTCCAAGTGATTCATAGTAACATAGTGAGGATTATAGACCAGGTGACTGGCTGGATCTATTTCTTTGCCTGGTCGATCTCCTTCTACCCTCAGGTTTTTGAAAACTGGCGACGAAAAAGGTAAGGAGACTAGCTATGAAATGTGCCTGAATCTTGACCATTTGTAACATTAATATGTGGACTGGTTTCTGAGTAGGATGGGGAATGATCAGAGATCCCCTTAATGTAGTTAATTCCCATTAAGGAAGAAAACCAAACCCCATTATTATAAGAGTCCATTAATCTCAGTAATATAGCAGTTGAATTGATTAGAAATATAAAGTTTCTTGTTGCAAGCTCAAGTACCTTTTCTAGAAAGCTACTTTCCTAACAACTGTCCGAGTCAGAACCCCAAGGCGCTGACCCTGCAATTGGTTTTGCCCAAATGGACCCCTGCCAAGTATCATTGAAGTCCAATGGGCAGCATTCACATGTGGAGCTCTGATTGCAGGATCAAGACCTAAGTCACTAAAGATTTAAAAATACCAAAAAAACAACTCCTCTCCCTGCTGGAGAAGTGATTCTCCTCATCCCCCTTCTTTCTCCCCTTGAGCACAATAATGGATTCTACAGATCTTAAATTCGCCATCAGAGGGAGCCCATGTAGCCTCATGAGGATACTGGCAACTTTGTAGCAAAAAAATGTGAGTAACAGAGTTCAAAGAAAAATGCACTCACTAATACATATGCCTCCATGAGCAGACTCATCTCTATGGAAATTAGATCATGTTTATTATGTATGTGTAGGAGGGTAATTTCCCCTAATCACCACTCTGCCTAAGTCCACAACTTCTCACCTGTTAAAATGAATGGTTATTCATGATTAAGGCTGCAAGTTTGTCACGGAAGTCACATATTCTGTGACTTTCCATGACTTCTGCAGCAGCTGGTGCACCTGGCTCAGGGGCAGTTCAGGCAGCCCCGTCGCCAGGCGTATTGGCCACTGCTAGGCCAGTCTCAGGCCCCAGCAGCAGCAGAGTTTGGGTGTGGCAGGGGATTGGGGCATGGGATGGGGTGAGGTGGGCTCAGGGCGGCACTTACCTGGGGGGCTCCCTGGAAGTGGTGACATCCCCCTCACTTGCTGCTAGGCAGAGGCATGGCCAGGCAGCTCTGTGAGCCAATGGGAGCTGCAGGGGCAGTGCCCTGGGCAAAGGCAGTGCACAGAGCTGCCTGGCCACACCTCCGCCTAGCAGTTGAGCAAGGGGGATATCGCTGCTTCCGGGGAGCCCCCAGGTAAGTGCCGCCAGGAGCCCGCCTCACCCCATCCTGTGCCCCTACCCCCTCCCACACCCAAACGCTGCTGCTGGGGGAGGCGGGAGAGAGTATGGAGCCAGGAAGGGAGCCAACCCCAGTGGGGGACCCAGGCCACATGCTGCCCCCAAGTTTTAGTCACGGTATTTTTAATAGTCATGGACAGGTCCTGGGCTGTGAATTTTTGTTTACATCCCATGACCGGTCCATTACTTTTACTAAAAATACCAGTGACTAAAACTTAGTCTTATTCATGATCTATACTGTGGCAGCTAGAGACTGCAGCCCCATTCTACTAGGCACTGTAGAAATAGGTAAAACATACAGCCTACTCCAGGGCAGGGAGTGGGTTTTTTGCATGTTCGACACCTAGAGTAATAGTTTCCTAAATGCCTAATTGACTTAGGAACCAAAGACCTATTTTCAAGTCACTCAAGTGCTTTTGTAAAATGTACCCCAATCTCAATCGCCATGTGAATAAGTAACTGGAAAGATGGGACTGTGTTTAAAATAGATCAACACACTCACACATACTGCAGTGGTGATATGGTTGTCCCTCCCCTTCTGGGTTGGAGGGAGGCCTCACCACATCATCAGGATCACTGCCTAGTATCGGGGGAATTAGCAGACCAGGTGTTAGCGTCCTGACTGGTCTAATGGGGCAGAACCCCAAAGAGTCTACAGACTCCCAGGCCTGCAGGCAGGGGAAGGGCTAACGAGCCATCTATGGGCTCAGGCCTGCACGCAAGGGCAGGGCTAACCTGTTGTTCTAGCTTTGGCAGACAGTAGGCTAACACCTGCCACCTGGTCTACATTGGTTAGGTTGCCCCCAGGGGTGGGATGGCAGGGGGTAGGGAGACCCAGGCCCACCCAACTCCACTGGGTCCCAGCCCAGGGCCCTGACAATTGCAGAGTGATCCATTGGTGGGGAATCCAGCTGCAACACGCTGACCATGTTTCAGGCAGCACTACAGCAGACTAGAGCCAGCTGCCCCTTGGCCACTTCCTCCCCTTCCCTTCCCTCCCCTCGGTGTACCTAGATCAAAGGAGTGTCCTCTGTCTCCCCAGGTAGGTGGCCAGTAGCAGTCCCGGCAGCTCCCCTGCAGACACAAGTTCCTTCGTAAGCAGGGTGTGTCTTATCTCCCTCACTGTTTCAGATCCAACTGAGCTGGGGCTCTGCCTTTTATACTTCCTGTCCCATCTATCCACTTCCAGTGGGAAGGACAAGGTGGGTCTGGCGCCGCCCACCTGGGCAGAGAGGGTGGTCACACGCACACGCACACGCACACACACACACACACAAAAAACTGTGTGTGTGACTACATGTGAATTTCAGCCCTGGTGAACTTTCAATAGCACATAAATTGGAGGGAGAATGGAACTTTTTAAGTACATCCTCCAGTGCCCTAACACTAAACCATGATGTAATATGGATGGTTGACAAGATTTTTGTTGTTGTTGTTTCTCCCCCCCCTCCCCCCTTGTTGTACAAGACACTTCGTATTTGTAACCAATTCATTTTAGAATCCATGCCTTTAACAATGACGAGTTATCTTGCCTCTGACTTGAGGCTCTTTATCTCAGTGAGTGAACAAATGATTGTTTATAAAAGTTTAAAACTCTTACCTGGAATGTGAGGACCGAACAGTGGGCAGTAGGAATGGACTCCTTCTGATGTAATGCTTCTGGTTGTAGATCTAATCTAATTCATTGCAGTTGTATGGAGTTGAGGCAGACAACATAGCAAGATGAATTTTGAAAGTAAACTTTATTGTAAACGCTATCAAAATATATAGTATGTGTGAGGGGCAACCCTCACTGCGTACAAATGACTTTTTATAAAGCAGTATGGCCACCGTTTCTTCTTGGAACAGTAAATGTAGAAAGCCCTTAAATCAGAACCTTCTAGTGTCAGAAAGTCAGTCCCTTTATGGCACTGACCATACTGCTCTGCAGAGGAATCTTTCCATGTAAAGTGGTTTTTTTTGGTTCTTTTTCTTTCTTTTAGTGTTGTTGGACTAAGCTTTGACTACGTAGCATTAAACCTCACTGGTTTCATAGCATACAGTGTATTTAATGTAGGACTTTTCTGGATAGCCTACGTCAAGGTAAGTGCACTTGTCATTCTTTCAATGAAATATTTCATTACTTGTAGAACAGAGTTATGGTAGCTGACTTTCTTGGGATTTTAATACTCAGGAGCAGTTCCTACGCCAGTATCCTAATGGAGTGAACCCTGTGGACAGCAATGATGTTTTCTTCAGTCTCCATGCAGTAGCTTTAACTCTCTTTATAATATTTCAGTGCTGTATATATGAGGTAGGTTTACCTATGATACTCTTATATTCCAAATGAAGCCAAAACAGTTGATTATGTTTAAGCTTTGAGGCTAAATATTAATAGAATATCTAGCAATTATAGGGTTCTTCATTTTCACAGCACTCTACAAACATTAATTCTCAACATCCTTCTCAGATAGGCGAATACTATTGCCATTACAGGGAAAATGGGGGCACAATTTCTATTACTCTTACAAAGCCATGCGGACTGGCAGAATCAGGTTTAGATTTGGGAGGTGTTCTGGGGTTCCACTTCTGTGCTCAGTTCACTGCCGTCACGATTACAAAATGTGTGTGGATGGTGTTCACTTACAGGCAGTAAACATGCTAGGTGGAAAAAAATATTCATACCTCTTCTGGGTTAACAAGTTGTGAAAGAGGGGTGTGTGTATATGCGCTCCTTGCCCCCTCTGCCAGAATAGGATGGTTTCAAGAAAAGTCAGGGTGTGTGGTAAGAGTGACTTCGGAAGCTTCTCTGTGCCCTAATCACTGATGATCTCACAAATGCTATTATGAGCATAAAGCCCCACAAATTGTCTTAATTTAGAGTTGAGTAATAGAACAAGTCCCACAAAAACATTGCAGAAAGATTTTTGACCCCTTCCTCCTGGATGCCAACATTCTGAACAAGATTCCCATGGGAATTGGACTTGGCAATTGTGATTTATCATAAACCTATAGCAAGCTGTTATCCCCACATTGTTTTAGTATCATACTTGAGGAGGAGGGGTCAATCTAGCCAGTTCTGCAATGGGCTTTGGTTGTATATTATGCTCAGCATTGTGCATCCTATGGTAACGGGTGGGAGGGAGCTGGGTATAATGAATTCTAAATGTATATAATGTCTTGTTTTTCAGAGAGCTAGTCAAAAAGTGTCCAGAGTTGCTATTGGGCTGCTTGTGATTGCATGGATCTTCACATTTACCACCCTGTCTGTGGCTGCAGCTGGAGAAATCACATGGCTACAGTTCTTATTTTTCTTTTCTTACATTAAACTGGGAATCACACTGATAAAATACTTTCCACAGGTAAAAATGGGCACTAATGTCTCCTAACTCAAGTGGGTAGCAAGATGCCATGTGCTAATATAGGCAGCTACCGGGAAGAGCACTGCAGGTTCTTTAATATGTGGTAAATGATTCTAGAATGCTGACTAAGCTAGTTTAGAATTGTGATATGTTTTGATCACTTGATGGCTTTTGTGCTGGCTAAGCATGCAAGTAACTTTTTTTTGCAATGTCTGAAAACTGCAGTCTGTTAAATCAGCGAGGCTCTCTTACAGCTGGGGTTGACTGAGGCATTGAAAGGTCAATCTGCTTATCTGATGTCAAAGTAAGTGGAGAATTCTCTATTGATGGGGTAGAATAAAAAGTTTTGTCTTGTCTGACTGCTTGATCTGCAAAAATATTTGATTTTTTTACCTATAAAAGGCAAAGTATGCAGCATATTTAAATTCACTTTGATCTGATTCCCTGCTATGCCTCTCTTGTAGGCATACATGAATTTTCGGCGGAAGAGTACTGAAGGATGGAGCATTGGAAATGTGTTACTAGATTTTACTGGTGGAAGCTTCAGCCTCCTTCAGATGTTTTTGCAGTCTTACAACAATGGTAAGCATGGAATTGAAGTGTCTTTTAGGGCCTACATTTTCCACTAAAGGAAAAACCTGCCACAAAGCACTTTCTACCAGTCCAGACCCACTTAAGGTCATTCTCAAACCTAGGTGTCCTGCATGGCAGCACGTGCAGCCATCAGTGCTATAAAAATGTGGCAAAGGATAAGTGTTTAGTTGTCGTCTTATGTAAGCGATTTACACTGTTGTTCTTTGTAACTATACAGCAGCACAGAGTACCTTTATTGCATTAACCCGCACAATATAGTGAAATCAAATTATGATGAATAACCTGTGCTGTTAAAAATAAACCATTTTAGTGACAAACTTTAATGATTTATCTTCTACCCATAACTATGGAATAACTATTATCCTTAAGTCCAGGGATGGCCAAGACCAGCTTAAGTCTATTAAATCGGTTAATGTGAGTGACAATGCAGCTTTTCAGACTACCTTATTTATTTTTTGACAGATGAATGGAAATTAATCTTTGGAGATCCAACTAAGTTTGGACTGGGCCTCTTCTCCATCATCTTTGACATAGTCTTTATCATCCAGCATTACTGTCTATATAGAACACGGGGATATGAGTCTTTGGACTAGGGCCCCACCCTGAATAGACACAACAGTACGGATTTATTAGCCTTATCTCTCTACTGGCTGAGGGATTTCCAGACTACTCACCAGGTACCAGCGTGACTAGTTCGAGAGTCATGCTGTTGTTTAGAATTCCTCTTCGGTAGGGGACTACAGTGAACTTTTTTTTGCTTAATGCCAAATGCCTTAATGGATATTCCATTATCCTACTCCTTGCAGCTGGAAAAGATTGGCAACCCTGGAAGCTAATTCTGGGCCAGCCTGTCTTGAGCTGGCCTGGTAATATGTGGCTATCTTTGACCAATACAGCATTCTGGGGGGGGCAAGGAAAGACCTGGGCTTCCTTCAGCTGAACACAATTGGAGAGTGAAAAATCCAACCAGATAACTTTTTAAAGTAGTGACCAAGAAACAGGTTTTTGTGGAGTGGACAGTAGAACTTAACTGTGCTGCTGCCTTCATCATCTTCTCCCAAACCAAGTTGTAAGTGGAAAGCAGTGGCTCAAGAAGAGACTACTTGGTAACAACAGATACTTACTGTTACATGTAGGTACAATGAGTTAATGAAGTCACTAACCAAAAAGCATGAAGACCAGACCAGCACTAATCAGACTTAATATCACAGCACGTTCCTATGACAGTGTCAAGAGCTATACTTAAACACTTAAAAAAATGACTTTTAATGTGATCTCTGCGTGTGTATACCACCAAGCACTTTCAGTAAAGGTACTAAATCTAGTGCCAAATTTCTGAATATTTACTGCACTAAGTTAAGTTATTCACATTTGGTTCCATTAAAGTGCCTAGTCTGTGCTGTTGAACAATTTATATTATATTTAAGTCTGATATTGTTGTTCAATTGCCTAATGATTAAAACTTGTATTAGTTAAGTGTTTCCTCCCTTTTCCTGAGTAATCTAGGCAGTAGCTGATAAGCACTTACATGGCACCTTCCAGGTAAAGATCTCAAAGCCTCAAGATTCCCTCTGCAAGGTAGGCATTATACCCATTTTATATAGGTGGCTTGAGGGAAATAAGGTCTTTAAGTAACAAGGCCTTAACATAAGAAAATGCAGGAAGGTGGTGAATTGGGAATAAAACTTAAGTATTGACTCTTGCTCAGGTGCTCTGAATTGCTTTCTCTGCAGCATCCATGCAAAGAATGTAAGATATTTAATCTCCAACCATGGTTGAACATTCTTGCACTTTAAACTGTACAGCTTGGCACTACGCCGTCTCTTATCTTTGGGAGTAAGGAATAGAGTATAGTAAAAGGGACTTTTAAACACAAGATTTAGAATCACTAATGTTCAAGGTCTGATTACTTAGTCCTGCAACCCTCCTGCTAGAGGGGAAAATCAACTTGTTCTTCTGCACTGAAAAGTTTAAGATGGTAAAATTGCAGAAGAGAATGTACTCCTCCCCCAGAGATGCTCCAAGTTGTAAATGGGTGCAGAATTTGCTGACTGTCACTTCACTGTTAGCTGTTTAGCATATCTTATCTTCACTGTAATATGGCTGTCTAAAAGTTGTCAGGCAGCACTCAACCTGTCCTAAATCAGAAGAATTGGAGGGTTAGAAAGCTTGCACAAAAAGGGTATAAACAATACATACATTGTCCTCTTAATCGAGACAGTTTGTTAAATTCATTCTTTTTATTGTGTAAAATCAAGAGACCACAGTACAAATAGCAGTGTACCTTTCTACAGTAAACAAAAATAAGGCCTATCTGTAAAGCTATTAAGATATTTCCTAACACAGGATTTGTAATTTAAATGTCCAAAATTCCTTTTGGATTTTTTTGTATTACTGAATAAGATAAAAAACGGTATAAAAAGAGGCATCTACTGGTATGTAAAGATACGGAGTGGAACATTCTTTGAGATGCATTTATCAAGTTTATAAAATTCATTGACGTCAGAACCTAAATAGCACTGCAGTAATAAGTTAGTCTACAACCTCTTCAGTGTTCTATTTACAATTTTTTTTTTTAAACTAGTCTGAAGACAGTTGAAGTAAAGAGGTCATATACAGTGTCATTAAAACTAGTTCTGGAAGATGAAACAATTTTTTGGCTAATTGTAATTAAAGCTAGCCTGTATAATGCCTTAAAGTGTTAATGTGGTTCACTGAAGGGTATGAAACCCTTTAAGGATTTGTAGGAATTTTTTCTGCAAAAGCTCCTACAACTCCATAGTTTGGCCTTTGTGAAGGATTTCTGTAGTGTAAGTTTGCCTACCACAGGTGCAGGGATAGGAATTTTGGTACAATAGATGTTTGCAAGCTCATTTGCACATTTCTACTTAATACAAGATTTAAATAAGTCTCCCCTTACAAAACAGACCAGCTGCCCCTTCTATTTGAAGATTCTCTCTGCTAAATGTGGAGTGAGGAAGTGGAACTTTGTAACTGTCTCCTTTTTATGTTCAGCAATGACAAACGTTTCCATCTCTTTCCCACTTACAGTATTTTTTTTTTTTTTTAAAACAAGCCCTAGAGTTGCAATAGTTATAGCATGTTAAAGCTGGCCTTGTTCCCAAGTATTTTATGAAGCAATCATCACTTCATTTTGTATAGAAGTACTTTGCAACTGTAATGTCTTGGAATTTGTTACTAAATCCCACACAGCTTCCATTATAATCTGTTTATGCACTGACTGCTAGTTCAAACTTGTGTCCCTTTTATGATGAGCTGCTTGGTGAAGCAGACTAAAATCTTGCAGTGAACTATCCCTCAAGCACTGCAAAATAGTCTGCTTAATGTTTGCTAGCACATGATACTAAGTAGTGTAGATGTCATTACTCAGCATTGGACCTTCTACAAACTTTTACTTAAATGTGGCATCTTAAAAACCTGAGCCTGAACTAGCAAGGGATAATCTAACCCTTAACATTAGATTTTGAAAACTTAGAGTAAAAACACTACCTCCTCTCCCCACTGTTAATCATTCACTCCTTTCCAGAAGCCACTAACAGAGCTTTAAATGCTAAGCAATGGCGAACTCTTGCACTATAGGAGAATCATCTCCCACTAAGTTAATTGCATTTTTCCACAGTTTCTTCCCTAAGAAAAGTATTTTAGTGTTTTGCATCTTGTTCTTTATAGAACTGCTAACTTCTTCCTCTGTCACTGTTACAGCTTTGTGTACATAGTAGGGTAAGGTGCTGTTTTATGCAGCATATGCTACTGGAAGCCTTTCTGAAAGAGAAACTGGTGCTGAAGTATCTAGAATTTACTATTCTTGGTTTAGAGTAAAAATGGTGCATGTTTTACCTTATTGGGCAGCTCTAGTATTTGCTTCCTTAGAACAAGGGAGTGTCACTCTATAGATCCCTCCTTCTGTCCCCCTCCCCCAAGCCTATTGCATAATTAGGACATCATGGACTGCTGAACAGCCTTCTGCAGGGAGTGTCTGGTCACCAGGAGCCGTACCACTTCTTCATTCCTCTTTGTCAGTCTCTTCCTTGCTTGGTCATGAGTTACCATTGTCATGTCCCACCCATTCACCTACAACAGAAGTTTTATCAGGAAACAATATTATTGTCAATGGAGCTAGCCTGGGAAAGGTGACTAGCAAGCTGGGGCCTGTCTATCACACTGTCTTGGCACTACTGGGTTAAGTGAAGACAGGGTGAACTTTAAGATTCAAAAGTTTGTTTTGAGAAGTATCAGACAATTTAAGAGCTGCTAGTACAACAACCATACCTGCAGGAGTCCGGGTGCTGCCTGGAATGAGGAAGTGTATGAGAAGAGACTTAGCTTAGAGAAAGTTTGACCATGCACTGAAGGACATGAAAATGTGGAGAAGGCATATAGAGAAAATTGAGTGGAAGCACAGACTGTTCTGACAGACTTACTGAACAGCACCCACTATCTCAGGGACACTTCCGTTACCCAAGGAAAAAACTGTTCACATACATTTCTGCTGTGTCTCAGGTGAGTTCCCTCCTTGCAGAACTAAGGGAAGGTCTGGCGTGGGTTTCTCTTCTGCTCTTGCTGAAGCTGGTACACTTTAATTAAAGAACTACATAGTAAGTGGGCCATAGCTAGCATTAGGACTGCTATATAGCCCAGTGGTTTGAGTTCTCCCCCAGGCTGTAGGAGAGTTGGATTCAATTCCCCCTCTGCCTGCTCACTGGAGTATAGGCTATGCGGGGGGGGGGGGGGGGGGAAGCTGCCTTAGTCTTACCTCTTGGAGCTGTTCTACTTTACTTAAGTAGTGTTTAGACTGGGCCAGGCCAGGAGTTAGAATCACTCCCTAGTCCAGTGGTTGGATTCTGGTTCAAATCCTGGTTGTGCCTGTTAAAGAAAGGATTTGCAGGGGGATCCTTGGCCTTCCAGGGCACACCTCAGCAAGGAGGGAGCTCTCTGTTTGAATCCCCTGGCTTTCTTTGGAGGACTCTTCCCCTTTGAGAAGGGGAGGGTATTTGAACAGGGACATCCCTCCCCAAAGTTGCCAGGGAGGTAGAAGGCCCTAGTCCAAATCCATTCACAGAGCAAGGGATGTGGTCTGGGGTCTCTTGGCCCATGGGTGAATAACCTAGCAACTGGGGATGAAGGAGTGGTTTGAGTTTTATGCAGATCAATTTTAATTTAAAAATAGAACTTTAGGTGGCAAAGCTCCCCAGGCAGAGGCAAGACTTGAACCAGGGCACCTACCCTAACCCCCGCACCACAGAGGACTCTTTGCTAGTTTGTCTTGCTTTAGCCCAATTAATATTTGAAGTGGAATAGCTTCAAGAAAAAGGACTTAAGAGACTCCACATGAGGCTCATTCCTAGCTCAGGACTTGAGGCCTGGTCTCCACCAGCCCAGCATAGTACCTAACACTACACTACAGAGGGCTCCTTATAGCACATCTTTGTTTTGGCCTAATTAACATCAAATTAAAGTAGAACAGCTTCAAGAGGCCAAACAGAGCAACCCTCATAGCAAGATAGCTCATCTTTTAGGGCAGTTACTTGCATGGCAGGGAGATGGCTATTCAAATCCCCTCTCAGGAGACAAAGTGAGACTTGAACCAGACTCTTCCCACACCCTGGGTGAGTTTATACTCCAGTGGGTGGGTTAAGTGATTCTTATGGTCTCTGTGACCCAATTATCATTTAATTAAAAGTGGAAGAGCTTCACCAAGAGAAGATGAACTGATATCAGACTGTCCCTTAGTGCAGCAATTAGGGCTCTCACAGGGGAAGATAGCAGTTGCCTATTCAAATCCCTTCTCGTGAGGCACAAGGGGGAATTGACCCAGAGTCTACTATGTAACTACTGGAGGATAGCTAATGTAACACCAATTTTTAAAAAAGGCTCCAGAGGTGAGCCTGGCAAGCCTAACTTCAGTACTGGGCAAACTGGTTGAAACTATAATCAAACACAGAATTATCAGACACAGAGATGAACGTGATTTGGTGGGTCTGAGTCAACACAGCTTTTGTAGAGGGAAATCATGCCTCAATCTATAGGAATTCTTTGAGGGGGTCAACAAGCATGTGGACAAGAAGGATTCACTGGATATAGTGTACTTAGATTGTCACAAGATCCCTCACCAAAGGCTCTTAAGCAAAGTAAGTAGTCATTGGATAAGAGGGAAGGTCCTCTCATGGATTAGTATGTGGTTAAAAGACCAGAACCAAAGGGTTGGAATAAATGGTCAGTTTTCAGAATGGAGAGAGGTAAATAGTGGTGTCCCCCAGGGTCTGTACAGGGACTAGTCCTATTCAACATATTCATAAATGAGCTGGGAAAAGGGATAAACAGTGAGGTGGCAAAATTTGCAGATGATACAAAACTACACAAGATAGTTAAGTCCAAAGCAGTCTGCAAATAGACAAAGGGATCTCACAAAACTAGTGATTGGGCAACAAAATGGCAGATTAAATTCAATAGTGATAACTGCAAAGTAATGCTCATTGGAAAACCTAATTCCTACTATACATATAAAATGGGGTCTAAAGTAGCTGTTACCACTCAAGACAGATCTTGGGAGTCATGATGGATACTTCTCTGAAAATATCCGCTCCATGTGCAGCAGCAGTCAAAAAAAAGCTAACAATGTTGGGAATCATTAAGGGATAGATAAGACAGAAAATATCATATTGCCTTTATATAAATTCACAGTACACCCACATCTTGAATACTGTGTGCAGATGTGATCACCCCTTCTCAAAAAAAGATACTGGAATTGAGGGGGAAATAAGGGCAACAACAATTATTAGGTGTATGGAACATATGAGGAGAGATTAGTAAGACTGGGACTTTTCAGCTTGGAAAAGAGACAACTAAGGGCGGATATAATAAGTCTATAAAATCATGATTGGTGTGGAGAAAATAAATAAGGAAGTGTTATTTACTCCTTCACAAACACAAGAACTAGAGGTCACCAAATGGAATTAATAGGCAACAGGTTTAAAAACAAACAAAAGGAAGTATTTCTTCACGCAATGCACAGTTAACCTGTAGAACTCTTTGCCAGAGAATGTTGTGAAGGCCAAGACTAACAGGGTTCAAAAAAAGAACTAGATAAATGCAGAGTAGAGGTCCATCAATGGTTATTAGCCAGGATGGGCAGGGATAGTGTCCCTATCTTCATTTGCCAAAAGCTCCGCATGGGTGACAGGGGATGGATCACTTGATTATTACCTGTTCATTCCCTCTGGGGCACCTGGCATTGGCTACTGTCAGAAGACAGGATACTGGGCTAGATGGATCTTTGATCTGACCCATATGACCTTTCTTATGTAACCACTGGGTTAACAGTCATGAGGGAGAGCTACCTCGCCTCTGAGCACTCGAGCAATGGCAGCTCACTGTTCAAATCCCATCTCATCAGGAGGAAACTGACCCAGGCTTGCCCCTATCCCAGGTGAGTACCCTGCTCGTGAAGCTAAAGGGAGACCAGCTCCTCCCAGACTGCTGTGTGTGGCCTTAGGCAGTCCCTGAGCAGGCCTACCAGACTGAGTCCCACCAGGGAGACAGGCAAGGCATCTATAAACCTGCTCCAGTTACCTACAGCGTGAGCTGAACCACTGAGTCCTGGTCACCCATCAAAGATGATCTGATAGTCTAGGCCAGGAGCAGTCCATAGGCAGACTGCAGGCCAAATCCAGACCACCAGACACTTTTGAACAAACCCTAAATCTTTTTATTTACTTCATTATTTTCTCTGGAGTCTGGACCTTGACAAAAAATATTTCACTACCCTCTGGTCTAGGAAGTAGCTGTATCTCTGCCTGTTGATGGCTTTATAAATTAGGACCATTACTTTGAATTCACAGCATGGACAAACCTGACTTAACCAGAGAGGTAATGAAGAACCAAGCAGTAGCTGAAGCAATAGTCCTTGCTCAGTATCACTAGCAAGATTTGAAGGTAGGTAACTGCAATCCAAGGCAACTGCTGTTTTTTAGTCAACAGATCTCACTGGTGTCTTTATTTTATTGGGGTAAGAAGCAACCATCCCTGGATCATATGGCTGAGTTGTTTGCCAAGAACAAAACAAATGAGAAACTGCCAACCATGGCCTCTTCAGGCAGCACCTGAAACATGCCACTAATCAGTCAGACATACAAAATCATGCTACAGTTCAGTATCTTTGTGTGTCCCCTGTCAGCACCAGATGGGTGACAGGTAGCATGGGACATCTTGTTCCTAACACAATGGTCCAGCTGGCTGCTTCAGCAGCCACATCACCTTTGTGCAGTGTAGCTGTGCAACAAGGAGATGCAAATGCTGCAGGGAAGATTTGGTGCGCTTGATGCATGCGGCTGTGACAATGACAAGTGCAGCAACAGAGCACTGAACACGTCGGAGACAGGTTCTGATGGGGCAGTAGAAATGTTTCAACAGCCTGCAAATTTCTGAGACTATTTTGTCAGTTAATATAGCTCAAAGGGGCATTGCATTAGATATCGAGTAGCTCACAGTTGTATGTAGGAGTTACACTAGAGTACTAGTTTGTTATTCACACAAGACATTCTACAGCCCAGCTACTGAGCCCTTACTGTTACATAAATAGTATACATGTATTGTCATTGTATTCAGTGAGAGTAAGAAGATAGTTGTATCGTACGTGCTTGTTTAGCTTAATGTCTCCAGCTGAGCAGACTGGAAAAATATATGCTTTATTATTAAGGGGTAGAGGTCTTATCTACATAACTTCATAAACATAGCAGACAAAAACTCTTCTCAAATGAGTCCATTCTAAAAATATTATGAGGTATTACATGGTACAAACAAGCTCATACTGTTATGTGACTATAGACTTCTGTTTTAACTGAAGGGAAAAAAGTATGGGAAAATGCATAAACTATACACAGGGACTAAATATTTCCCCAAAAAATTTCCACACAGGACTATTTTGAGTACACACTTGCATCATCAATTGTATTTAGAAGCTTTCTGCCAATTTTGTTAAAAGTAGACTATGATTCTACAAGTAAAGGCCCTTTTTGTGATTTTTTTTTATCATTTTTTCAGATTGGATACTCCATAACATATAGACATAAGATACAAAACACCCTCACCATGAGGGTTGCATCTATATCCCCTCTGAGAATGACCACTGGGTATGTGCCTAACGTGGTAGCAATGACATTTTTCTTCCTGGTGGGTTACCCTTAGTACCCCAGATGGATCCAGGCTGGTACACTATTAAAAGACCAGCCCCACAAAGGCATGTTGGGGGAAAGAACGTGTGTCAGTCTGCTTCCTCATGATCTGCCTCAAGTTCTGGTATTGCAGAATGGTTGCCAGGCACTACTTTCAGAGCTTTGAGGTTCGCAAGAGTTCATGACCATTCAAGACCATGTGCTCAATTGTGACTTATCTGCACTGCTGTTCACCATGAATCAAAGTGACTCCACTCTCCTGCAGGGGGCATTCATGTTGGCAGTTACAGCCAGAAGCCTCTTATCTTGAGATATGGAAGCTTTTCCAGACAGATTCCCAAGACCATCCATATAGGAAGGCAGTGATCTTTTATAAGCTTCCCTTAGCACATACAGCAGTGGGACAACAAGCAGGTGAAACAGTCAAGAATAGAGCAAGTGGATGAGATTCACCATCACCCTCCCCCCTACCTCTGAAGTAGCCTGGAAAGCAGTGCTCCCTAGGGAGCTTCTGGGCTGGGATTGTCCTGTATTGGCTGCATCCAGGCATTCCAGTATGTTCCTCTTCCTATCTTTGAATTTACCTGCATTATCTTGTCTCCAACCTGCAGTCCGGCAACTTCTGCTGGGCCTCCTTCCGTCACCCTTGTTACATAGATACCCTGTAAGAGTCATGTTTTAGTTATTCCAGTTGGAACGGTTACAAATGCACACAAGGCAATAACCTTTATTTAACAGCATGTTAAAAATGGATTCCATTTAAAAACAAGTCTGATATTCAAAAACAGACAAGTTACACAAGAGCCCAAATGCAGCAGCAGTGTAAATTGGCGACATTGACTAAGTGGGAAGGGAGTATAACACGGACCAATGAGACTGAGGGAGGACCAAGCATAGACCTACAAAAAGTGGGTGCCACTCACTGAATTCAAGGTGAGTTGAGGGCACTCAGCCTCTTACGGGGGGGTCTTAAGAGAATCTGACCTTGTCAGTTTTATCTTCAGAGAAAGGATTCTGAGCAGGGTCCTGATCAATTCCACCTCCAATACTGAATCCAAGAATCAGATTTTCACCTTGCCGGAGTTTATGGATTTCAACTCTTTGCTGAAAGAGATGGGAGGAAACAAAGTGTAGGATTCACATTCCTTCCTCTACTCCAACCAGAGTAGATTAAGTTTAGCTTTATTACGTGTAACTATCTCTGAAGACAGGACAACAGATTTTGTTCGGTGAGCTACTGTATAACTTCCAGCCAAAGGGAGCACATAAGATAGTTTACAAATGAAGGCCATATCACAAGCATGTTTTTTATATTTAAACATGAGCAGGGATCTCTGGATCTAAAACCCATTGGTGGATGAGAGCATTTCCTGTCTATCCCAAAGAGACAAGCAAACTTAACAGCAGTAACTGAGGAGCATTTTTTGTCCTTGCTAGCAAGCCACAACAGAAATACGCGTCCCCAAACATATCCCTAAAGGACTTGCCACTTAAGCATCTAAAGAAGTTTAACCTCTATCTCTACTACCACAATTGAAATGGAGGGAGGGACGACACCACTAGCAGTAAAATTATACTAGAGTTCAGTTTCCTTCAAGCCAAGTGTCAATAACTAGCAGCCTCTCTAACCCACACATAAATAATAAAATGTAAGTGTCAATAACTAGCCGCCTCTCTAACCCACACATCTTATTTTGTTTTGTCCATGGAAAAACTACAAGTTCCTCCTTAGTGCTCTGCCAATGGGAGTATGTATCCTACTATTGTCACTCATAGAATCATAGAATATCAGGGTTGGAAGGGACCTCAGGAGGTCATCTAGTCCAACCCCCTGCTCAAAACAGGACCAATCCCCAACTAAGCAAGACCACTCCTCAATAGATAATGGGGCAGAGACTTCTGTTATCTGCAACAAGTTCAGAAACTTAAGACACTCTGAGTGTAGGTCACTAACTCAGCTGAAGAGAGTCCAACTACCAAAGGGTTCACAAGACCAGCTGTAAAGTCACCCCTGGCATCAAGAGTACTAAAAAAGTCTTGATGAAAAGGTTCAGACAGCAAGAGATTTTAAAACTTTGTATGAGGAGCTCTTAGTGACAGAGATATGAAGGGGAGTCATGATCTCACCCAGAACCCTGTCTAGCAGGGGCCTCTTTGCAAAAGAAGAAGTTTAGTCTTTCCTCTTGAATTAGGCCCAGATCCCCTCAGGCTACAAACTGCTCTGCCAAACAAATGATTTGTGCAGCCTTTGCTGCATGACCTACTGTCAAGGTTCCTTCCCCACTCTGAACTTTAGGGTACAGATGTGGGGACCTGCATGAAAACCTCTAAGCTTAACTACCAGCTTACATCTGCTTTTGCTGCCACCGCCCAAATAGTTTGAGTCATTTGGGAAACTGTGTCTTCCCCCCAAAAACCTTTCCCTCCCTGGGTAGCCTTGAGAGACTCCTCCACCAATTCCCTGGTGAACACCGATCCAAACCCCTTGGAACTTAAAACAAGGAGGAACTAATCATTTCCCCCTCCCCCTTTCCCCCCACCACTTCCTGGTGAGTCCAGATCCAATCCCCTTGGATCTTAAAACAAGGAAAAATCAGGTTCTTAAAAAGAAGGTTTTTAATTAAAGAAAGGTAAAAATCATCTCTGTAAAATCAGGATGGAAAATAACTTTACAGGGTAATCAGATTCAAAGAGCCCAGAGGACCCCCCTCTAGCCTTAGCCTCAACATTACAGCAAACAGAGGTAATCCCCCTAGCAAAAGGAACTTTCACAAGTTGAGAAAACAAAGATAAACCTAACACGCCTTGCCTGGCTGTTACTTACAAGTTTGAAATATGAGAGACTTGTTCAGAAAGATTTGGAGAGCATGGATTGATGTCTGGTCCCTCTTAGTCCCAAGAGTGAACAACCCCCAAAACAAAGAGCACAAACAAAAGCCTTCCCCCCACCAAGATTTGAAAGTATCTTGTCCCCTTATTGGTCCTTTGGGTCAGGTGTCAGCCAGGTTACCTGAGCTTCTTAACCCTTTACAGGTAAAAGGATTTTCGTGTCTCTGGCCAGGAGGGATTATAGTATGGTACACAGGAGGGCTGCTACCCTTCCCTTTATAGTTATGACACCTACTTTCACCAAAATTATGAGATTTATCATACACATCACCAGGAAGCCTGGTTTGAGTGGGATTGGTAATTCAAAGTGAGTTGCTTTGCAATCTTCTTTCATCAAGGAAAGTAGTTCACATTACTATTTTAGAACATCTTAATTTAATGGACTCAAATGTGACCAACTATCGTTACTATGTTTTTACTGCCTCTATAGTAACAGAACTCTTAACTATAGCATTGCAAACCCACAGATTACAGATAAAACCAAAAACAAGGATTTAATTCTCAAAAGCTTGCTTAGCATCTCATTTTCACAAGGGATATAGTTTAAGTACAAAATTAATTTTTTTTTAATCTACTTCACAAGACTAGAATAGCTAAAGCAGATGCCACTCCAACCTTTTAAAGAGCACCAAGCAGCACTGTCTAGTGGAGGATACAGAACAGTCAGTAAGTCTTGTCATGCTACCAGAGTGACACTTTGTCCTGAGAGATTAGGAACTGTTTTTCCCTGCTCAGGGGAAGGTTCTTCCCCTTGAGATACCCAAAATGGAAACAGCCTCTCTCCTCTAGGTACAGATTGGGTATGGTAACTAGCTTTCCCTTCTGACAGTGACTCCTGGAAAGAAAGCATGGTAGAGGGCAAAATTACAGGCTACATGTAAGATTTTTGAAGGAAGTTTTTCTTCCCTCAAGTTTGCATGGCTGTCTTTTTCCATTCATCAGAATGCTTCCCTGGGTCCAGTGAGCCCATTTGGAACACAAGAGGGAGGTGTTTGTAACTTAGCCAAGTAAAGAAATAGTCATATTTTAATTGAAGAGTGAGACTCCAGATGAGCTCATTGGAAATACTGACAACTTCCACAGACAAACTAAAAATTGCACATAGCATAATAAGAGACAGACAAGGAACAGACTCCAGGCTGGCAGCCAAACAAGTGGATGGCAGCAGATTTGATATCTTTTTATGTTGTCTTCGACACTAGAATTGGCTCGGAGGCAGGTTTTTGAGAACAAGGCTAACAGCAACAGTGTGCAGTCACATAGCATTTTTATCAAGTGTGGGGGGGTTTTAAGGCACCACAACTTTAGCTGAACAAGGACATTCTTGGTTTTGTTTTGTTAACTGGTGATACTGAGATTCCAATTGAAGAAAACCTACGCTCCTTGAGCAGCATGGTATGCAGGGTTTTTACCCATGGGAAAAGGGGCCCATTGTGATTTGTGCACCATCATCTTCTATCCCAGGAGGCACCTTAACAGAAGACAACATCTGCCAAGCTAAACAGTGAGCACTTTCCATCAAGATCACAATGGTTTAAAAAAAAAAAAATACTGTTAGAGAGGTCTGACATCTGAGGTGAAGTCCTCTGATAAGTGGCAAGTTGACTATGCTAGGTCTCTTAAATCACAGTACAACACATACCATGATCCCAATTTGTGCTCAGTTAGGCTGCCTGGCATAGCAGGGAGATGTCAGAAATTTGACTTGTTTTGACAGTCACTTGGTTGGACAGAGAGTGTGTGCCACACAGATATGTGGCAAATTTTCACCTCTACACTTGTATGGTAAATTTTGCTGGTTTATTTTCTACTGAGAAGGGTTGATTCTGGAGTCAAATCAGCCCCCATCCAACCTGGCTTGCGTTAGCAGCAGAAATCACACCAGCTCACCAGATACAGCCTCTAGTTCTTTGTTCTTATCTGACTGTCAGAGACTGTGCAAAAAAGGTTATTTTTTCCATCCCCTCCACTGTGGCTACTGAAAAGTGACATGCATGCCTGCAGTCCTGTGCTCATCAGAAACATAACCATAAGCAACTAGCGGAGACAGCATAATCCAGTGGACCTGGGAGACAGGACAACTAGCTTTTGTTCCCTGCTCTACCACTGACTCACTATATGATCTTGGGCAAGTCAGATCACATCTGTACTTCAGTTTTCCTAGGTGTACAGAGGGGAGAATGATACTGAGCTGTCTGCAATCTTTGGATGAAAGTGGTAAGAAAAATGGTATAACCTAGAGTATATTTGTATTAAAATCTTAATTAAAAAACACACAATAAGGGGAGCTGTCACCCAATCCTTTCACACCCCCAAAATGAATTAGTTTGACCTTGCCATTCCCCCTACCAGCCTCTTTTTAGAGATGGGGAAACAGAGGCACGGAGCGGTGAAGTGACTTGCCCCATGTCACCCAGCAGGCAAGTGGCAGAGTCCGAATGGAACTCAGCTCTCCTAAGGCCCAGGCCGAGTGCTCGGACCCTTGCACCACTCCAGGAATCGGTTTAACAATCCAAACCCCTGCATGGACACTTACTTCAGCTCAGCTCAAACCTGTTCGAACGCGGTTTAAGCGAAACAAGGCCAGCGGGAGGAGAAAGTGGGTCCGCCCCGGCTTCTGCACCGGTTTAACCCAGAACTTGTTCCCACACAAGTGGTGCTGCTTTCAAACACCCCCACCCCGTTGGGGGTGTTCCTGGGAGCAGAGCCCGCCTAGGGAGACAACTTCCCCCCTTCTAGAGGGGGCAGGAATCAGCCCTGACACGATCACCCCGCACGGACATCGCCACACGGGAGCGACCCTGCGGGCGGGCGGGGCCGCCCCAGCCCTAGCCAGGCCCGGGAGCCGGGCAGGCCCCCGCTCCCCGAGCACGCCCAGCCCGGCCGGCTGTGTGCACAGGGCGGGGCGGGCAGCGCGGCCCCGGGGCGTTTCCTGCGCTCCGCACGGACCGGCGAGAAGCGCAGCCCGGGAGGAGGGGGGACGTCCCGAGCGCTGGGCGGGCCCCCGCCCGCAGCCCCCCGCCGGGGGCCGGACCGGAGCCGCGCCCCGCTGCCGGAGCTGAGGGGGCTGCTCCGGGGGGGGGGGCGCGGCGGGGACCCCCCTCGCTATCATCCCCCCCCAGCCCGGGGGCTGGTCCAGACTCCGCCCCCCCCAGCCCGCACCCCACTCACCACCACGGCGGTGACCGGCTGCCCCGGGATGTACGACATGGCCCCGCCCGGCAGCTCGCGCCCGACTCGCCGGCGCTCCCGCCGCCTCGCCAACAAAAGGTCCCGCCGGCCCCGCCCCTCGCTCCGCAGCCCAGGAGCCAATCGGGCGCCGCCTCAGGCCGAGGGAGCGCCGGCGCATGCGCATTGAGAGCTGGGCGGAGGGGGCGATGTTTCCCGGCAGCCTTTATTCCAAGATGGCGGGCTCCCGCCTGCGGTAGGGGCGGGTAAGTCGTTGCTCTTACCTCGGCGGGGCCGGGCAGCCGCTGGGGGTTCGTAGAGACGTCGTGCCGGGCCTCGCCCTCGGGTCAAACCGAGCCCGGCGGCGCTGCCTCAGGCATGTCCTTTGGGCGGCCCCCGTCCAGGCCTGGGCCTCCGGCGCCCCCCCGGGCGGGAGCAGGGTGAGGGCGGGGGCTGGGCTCCGGCGCCCCCCCCCGGGCGGGGGCCGGGGGAGGGTGGGGGCGGGGGTTGGGTACGGGTAGGGGCGGGGTGAGGGCACCCCGGGGGGCTCGCCCCTCCCCTCCCCCCGTGCCCAGGAGGGCGCTGGTCTTGCGCTCGGGACCCGCTGTTTCTTGTGTAGCCGCCAGGCTGCAGGAGGGGCGGAGAGTAGTTTCGAGGCCGATATTCTGCCCCATAAAGGTGCAGGAGCGAGCTGGGGCCAGCCTGGTTCTGCGGCCTAGGGCAGTGTCCCCTCTGGCCCGGCCATGGCACTGAGACTCCGTCCCCCAGGCTGATCCTGTATCCCAGCCATGCTCAGGGCTAAGTGGCAGCTGCACTCGGTGTCTTGGCTGGGGGGAAAAGCAGCGCTTTCTTTTCGTCCCTCCTGGCGTCGGTGACCCCAGAGAACACTAAACCAGTGTTCCAAATTCCTCCTCTGTGCTTCACTCAGCGTGGGGGAAATGGAGCTAGCTTGGGGCTGGGTGGTTTTGCTTTAACCAGGGAAAGGAGGAGACATATCGATTTAAATCTGCTTTTACTGCTATTTTGTATAATGTGTCTATGAATATTAAGGTTTGTGAAATCTTTTTTTACAGAAAACTACAGTTGGGGTCCAAACGGCTTGCCAAACCCTTAGTCTTCTGTGTTCTGGTTGCATTCTACCTCAGGTAATTACATTATGAGGCCCTCCAAATTGTCCAGAAGCTTCAATTAAGCACAACACCCTTTGCTTTCAGTCCTGAACTTTTATGTAGGGTTGCTACTGAACAACTATCATGTTCCACCCTAGTGATCACTGCATTACACTGCTGAGTAGAGTGATCCCTGTATCTAGTTATTTTGGGTCTAAGCCCAGTGGAGGAGGGGTTCTTTAATATTAGTAAAGCACAGTGAAATCATTGGATGAAAAGTGCTATAGAAATGCCAAGTAGTGGCTTTAATGCAGTGTGCAGCTACGTGAGGCTAATTGGGTCCTGTAGTGTCTCGATACTTCTTCCTTGGATTTAATTACAACCTCTGAATTTAGGTAGTTAGCTAAAGAAGTGGCATTGTTGAACAGACCAAAATGATAGAAATTTAAGTGTAAATAGGAAATCTTACCCAAACTCTCTTTGTGCTACAAAAAGGGTGTGAATTTAAAATGTGGGTTACTGTTACAACTACATGTATGTACACTACAATATATTGAAGGAGAAGGCCATAGAGATGAGTAACCTCATTATAAATTGGGCTTGCAAGTCTTATACTGGAAGCTGTGCGCTTGGGGCAAGTGGCTGCCCAGGAGAGATTCAAATGCTGCCCAGGTGATTAGCAGAGCATGCACACCCATCCTGCTTGCTGGGGAGGAGGGGAGAGAGAGAAGGGTGCTGATGTCAGGATGTCCCCCTCTCCCCCGCACCCCATCTCGCCAGAGCAGGGCAGAGGGGACACAGCCTGGCTCAGGAAGCACTAGGGTGAATGGTGAATGCCTTTCTTAAAGAGACAGTGCACTGTTTCTGAGATTTCCCCAGAAGCCAGCTCTCTGTCTCTCACATACACACTCTCCCTGCCCCTGTACCCCATCTCTGCAGAGGAGGGGAGAGGAGACAACAGGGCTTAGAACAGCAGGAGAGCTTTCAGTGTCTTAAAGAGACAGCACATGGCAAAGTGGGGAGGGAGAGCTCAGTGGTTTGAGCATTGGCCTGCTAAATCCAGGGTTGTGAGTTCAATCCTTGAGGGGGCTGTTTAAAGAACTGGGGTAAAAATCTGTCTGGGGTTTGGCCCTGCTTTGAGCAGGGGGTTGGACTAGATGACCTCCTGAGGTCCCCTCCAACCCTGATATTCTATGATCTCAGAAATATCACCAGCACACACCCTATCTCTGTGTGTCTCTCACACTCTCTCTCTCACACTCACCTCCCAGCACATACTTGTATTAATGTTGTTACTACTTGGTACTTCCTGCAGTGCACATATATTCTCTGTAATTTCAAAGTGTATTATTTTTAATGTTTTGACTGGTGTATGCATGTCATAATTTTTATTTCTCTTACACTTAAATTTAATTCTTTGAGTAGTGAGTTCTAAAATGCCTAACCTGTCCTGACTTGGAAGGATAAATTCATTTTTTTTTAGACTCTTACTAAAGCTGGCCTAAATTTTTCTTACTGTAACAAGTACATTTGTGTGCTGTAGACATACAGTAGTGAGATTGGTTCAGTTTTGTTTATATGTGTGGTGTTGACTGTAAAGGGCTCCGAGGTTGAGATGTAAACTTACCTGATTAACGCAAGTTAATTTTATATTTACATAAAATCCAAGTGTAGACTACCTGATTTGCTTGAACGTTTTAGCAGCTCTTTGAATACCATCAGTTATAACAGCTAGTAGACACGTGAATGGCTCCTTGATTTCTTGTAGTTATTCAAAGACCACCACTTATTTCTAGTACAGATAACTGGGAATACAGTTTGTCCAAGACACTACTCATCAATTTACTGATGGTGATTTGTGCTAAAGAGGTCAATTTCCAAGTAGCTGTGCATTTTTTCACTTTCAGTTCCTGCTGTTAGTTATGGACAGGAGGGAAAAGAATTGTTCCATCCCATCTTCCCAAATAAAATGAAATTGACTTAATACAATAGTTTGTTCTCTCCTTTGACCTAGTCTCGTTGGGAGAAAGACTTGACTCTAAACCAGAGCAATGGCTACAATGGTGGCTAAGCGAGAAGGGCCTCAGTTCATCAGCGAAGGAGCAGTCCGAGGGAATGCAGCCATTCTGGATTATTGCAGGACATCCGTTTCTGCCTTGTCAGGAGCAACAGCAGGAATTCTTGGCCTGACTGGTTTACATGGCTTCATCTTCTACTTCTTGGCCTCTGTCCTTCTCTCAGTGCTTTTGGTATTAAAAGCTGGACGGCGGTGGAATAAGTACTTTAAATCCCGAAGGCCACTTTTCACTGGGGGGCTTATCGGAGGCCTCTTCACGTATGTCCTCTTCTGGACTTTCCTCTATGGCATGGTGCATGTCTACTAAAAGAGTAATAACCACTTTAGCTGCAATGGGTTTTAATGAAATAGGAGGACTGTTGCCAAAAACTCATCTAAACAACTATGCCAGCTTTTTAAATTGTTGTTCACTGCTTGTATTGTTAAGGCGGTCAGTAACTTATGTCTGAGTACAAAACTCTGTAGTATTTGTCTAATTAAATTGAATGTAAAATGTCTTATAGAAAAGTCACTTAAATTGCTTCCCACACATTTATAAGTATCCCCTGAATCGCTAAAAATCACCATTTATCCACCATTCTTGGCTGACTTTATTCCTTTTACATTTTGCCTCTGTAAGATCAGCAATAGCAGCTCTATTTTATGTTGTGTTCCCACTGTCACCGTTTGCACCAGCATCCAAGCATTGGTAAAAACAGTATCTTTAGCCATAAGCTTAATGCAATGAAATCTGAAAGGAAACACTGACACAAAGTTAGTTTCATGGTAATATGTAATTAAATGTACATGAAAGTGGACAGAAGTATCTTATTTGTCTGGATCCTTAGTGTAAGTGCTGTGATCCTGGGTATAGTCACTTTACAACTAGGAAATTAAAGTTACTAAAACATTTCAATCTCTTCCATGCATTGCTTTTGCAGAGCATACTTTTTGTAATGGCAGATATAAAAGGCAATAAGTAGTACAGTCATGAGTCACTGTTTGGGGTTTTTAGTGGTATTTGCACAATGCTTTCCACTGACATAATACTACATTATGCCAAAGGAAACCACAGTGTCCTATGAATCAGTATCCGTTATAGCTAAAATGAACAAACCCACAGCTAGAGATCTGGAATAGACTCACTTAGTATTTCCCCAAACTTACAATGCATTATTGTGGTAATATTTCATTTTCTGCAAGAAAATCAAGGACAGACTGAGCTGTAAACTGCAGCTTTCAGCTATAGGACAGGCCCTACAATCCCTCATCAGTTTTCTTAGTGAGCGGGTATATAGTCTCTGCACTTGTATGGTGACAGGGTTCTAAAGCACACTTAGCAGTATTTCCATACAAGGAGAAAATTGAATCAGCAGTAGCATTTTTGCAATTCACCCTATTCTGAAGCATAAATTACTAACCAGTGACACAGAACATTCAGTGTAAAACATTTTCCCACTTATACTTTGAAATGCTTTTTTTTAAATAGTCCGCCCTCTATTTTAAACTTTACTTCATATTGAAACAAAGTAGTTATATATGAAAGAGGGAAATTGACAATGATACTATAAATACTGTCTGCCATACTATATATTTACAGTCAATATACCTTTGGTCTCCTGCAAAATAACATGGTCTAGTTACTGAATTCTGTCAAAGCTATTTTTCTATATTGAGTCATGCATCTTTTAAACATGGGCATTTTAGTTAACTTAGATGGGCAGCTTTATTAATATACTTGTACTGTTCAAATGTTATGTATGCAATTCAAAACAAAATGGGGAAACCAGCGTGTATATGGTTAATCATCATTATCTAAAATAATACAACATACAGAAAAGACACAACATTGCCCTACAATAGACAAATTCCATTGCTATATATTAACTCCAAGGAAAAATATCAAATTTTGTAAAAAGAAAAACTCCTGAGAATCCGATAGTTACTGTTTATGACTAATCTCTGCACTGATTTACCTTAAAAAAAATATATATATAGGATGGGGATTGAGTTTTGTGATGAGGGACCTAAAGCCTTCAACTCAGGAAGTGGGTTAGGTCCTTTCTAACAAGGTAACATTATTTTGGCAAGTTAAAGTATTAGACTACAGAACAGGCCTAGCCTTGTTTTTGTGATAAGCTGTTTGAGTGAATCATACCGTAGTCTGAGGTGATATAGCATTGTATTATATTTGTTTCAGCTTCAAAAACTACTTAAGTATAGATGGTTAAGATCGAGTTATGTTGGCTTAGTTAAGTTTACACAGTCCTGTTTGCATCAAGCCAATGCTGTCAGGTTTCACCTTAAAGTCATTCACCAGTTGTTGTTTTTGAATTGAGTTAAAAGCCTGACCTGGGGCTATTAATGTCGTATTTCAAAGCAAGGCAGTTTAATCTTCACCATCTACCATTTTCATCCAAGGCTAGTGAGTCAAATTCATCCTAAGGAAGCACAGAGCCAAGAAGAATTGACTTTTGTGGTTTTGCTTCCTAGTATTTTTTCCTACCACTTTTGGGAAGTTATATCACCATCTGAATTTAGGTCATAGAGTTTTGTGAGTCAGAAACAAAGGCTCATTGTCCTTTCAAAAGCCCGTGTAACCAAAAAAAAGTTAAGTATTAGATTTCTAACTTTTAAATAAATCCTGTAACTTGTAGTAGGCTGGGAGATACAGAATGACGTGGGAAACAAATTGGTGCTATTCCTCTCCACACACCCACATTTCAAACTGTGGATAACAAAACAGACAGAGTAGCTGTCCCTGACTAGAGCTGCCTGATCCAGTAACCGTGACTATCCATTCCTACTGGCAGAAGCATCAAGTTCCTCTTTTGTCAGGAATCAGTAAGTAAGGTAGAGAGGATAATCATCCCTGAACCAAACAAAAAGCACAGTGACAATAAAAAGGAGTTGCTGAGAAAAGCATGAAACCAACTGGTGAACGAAGGGAGGCTTGGTCATTGAATGTGCTGTCATTGACAGATGCCTTGATGCACACTGTTAACACACTGAATATTTGATACTTTCTTTCCATATTCAGCTTCCAATGGCTGTTTGTCCAAAAGAAAATTCAGACAAAAGTGTTAACATCAGGCCAGTAATAAAAGCATATGTCAAGTTCCTTAGAAGCATCACCCAACTTGTTTCAAAATATTCCCCTGATCAGCTACCTGCTGTGCCACACTATGTTTTCTTGTACCCCAAAATGTCAAGTTACCTGGACCAATTACTAGAGGACAAACCTCATCCCTTTACTGTAGGTTATTCTGGCATTTTTAAACACTAGATTTAACAAAAGTTCTGTATTAATTTGCTCATGAGAGCTTTGCCAGGCCAACTGCAAATATCACTGAGCCTGGTTGGTTTTGGAGTGGGGTTGGTAAAGTGCTTCTATGGAAATAGGAGGATACCATGGTCTATAGAGTAAGGGCTCTTCCTGTGAAAACATCTTGAGAGTCACTTTACCTTTGGTATGATGATATTTGAACTACAGACAAATTGAATGGAACGCCGGATCTTATTTATCTCAACACCAGCCCAAAGGATTTCAATCTGCTCTTACAGGTAGATCATACAGGACTTGGGAACTGGTGTTGCAGTGCAGCTGAACAGAAGGCGATTCTGGTTTCCCAACCTCAACTCTCTTAACAATGTCAAATTCCACGTGTCTTTGTCACTGACCTTTCACTAGCAGAAGCAATGCAGGGCTGCAGAAGCAATGCAGGGCTACAGAATAATGCTGGTTATCTATTTATGTGCATATAAAAATGTTGCCTGGTTTCTTCTACATTTTTCTTTATAATACAAAAGTTCTATAGCAATGACACAGGAGTCCCCAGCTCAAGATAGGGAAGGAGTGCCTTAGGTCAGAAGGTGTGATATTTTTAGCAAACTGCTCTCTTGAACAGAATAGCTATAACTGACCTTCTCTGGGCATCCAAATGATACAATAGACCTGACCATGGCTGTCTCCACCTCAAAGTTTGGTTGCTGTGTTTTACCATCGTAGTCTTTATGGAACATGTTTTCCAATTGACAGACCCTTAGGTCTCAACTGTCTGTAGTTGTCTCAGCTGCTCTAATGTAGCCAGCGATTCTGAGTTCTGGTTCCCATTCGCTGTTCCACCTGGTAAAGACTTTCTTGAACTGGACCTGTGGGAACAAAAGGCAAGAATGGCAGTACCTTACGTTTATTTACCTTGCAGTGAAGCAGAAGAGGAGTCTTGGTGGGACCTTCAGCATTTCCAAGAGACAGAGACAAAGAATGTTTAAACCATTGCTTCTGGAGATGGGTAAATTTCTCCCTGGCTTGGCTAATGGACAGAACTGAGCCATTTTCATAAGTAGTCTGTTTTGACTAAACTATAAGTGTTCATAACAAACGTTTGTTGTTTCAATTGATTGTTTTTTAAGGTCCATTTGTGCATCACAGAAGCTACGCTGAGTCATAGATTTTTGCATAATGCCCACAATGGCCTCAGGGCACCTTGCTGTAGCTCTAATTGGAGCTCCGCACATAGCCACAGGCACAAATAACCTTATCTATTCCACGAAGCTCACACTGAATGTGTGATGTCAAGTCTTTTAGAAAAAAAATCTTTCCCACAATTTTCTGGCAACTTCATGATTGAAACAGAGGGGTCAGTTGTTCCATTGATATAGATCTGTAAACTCCCTGTTAGTTCAAGTAGATTGCACACAAATATAATCAAAAGGACCTTGGATGCTACATGAAAAATAAATGTCAACGTGACGCTCAGACTTCAGGGTTCAAAGCAATGGAGCGCTGACACTGTGACAATGTTCTATTACAGGAACTTTGTACTCGAGGTTTTATCAGATGGACGCTGGTGCAGCAGAGTGACTCACTCTGCCATTCTCAGTTGGCTGAACTCCAGTGGCCCAGAAAATAGATCTACAGGGTCTAAGTCTGCCGTAACTGAGAGGACATGGCCCCTTTTGCATCCCAGCCAGGCCTATGTTAGCTTAGCCCTGAAGCCACCCTTTAACATAGCAGCTCTCGGGCTGGAGTTCTGATTTTCATCTTTATAAGTGAAAGGAAAAGGCATCCAGGGCTTTTAGTAGTTGCCATTGATTCCATTTGGCATCATTATGGATGGAGAGCCAGGAGCCATTTGCAGCCTGAACAATGACACAGCAGCTTCCCTATTTCCCTGACTCCAGCAATGACTTACAGAGGGAGCAGCTTGGCTATACTCATCTGTATGCGTGTAATTTCCTGGAATCAAATGCCCTCCCTCTGCAATTAAAATGTCCTGTGTTTCTATATTTCTGTCCATTTAATGATTGGACAGTATAATGCTACACACATAAATGCAACAAGAGTCCCACTTACTTCACTTCCTCATATTTTTTGCCTCGATAGAAGTTGCTCTTTTTCATCAGATACAGTAGCACCACGTCACAGAAGAAAGCCCCCTGCAAAATATTGTAGGCAGCACATTAAGCAACTGAAAGCAAATGCATAATCTCCCTGTAAAAATCCCCAAAGCCACTACATTATCCTCCTCCCAATCTCTCCTGAAAACTCACCTGTGCTGTGAAGCCTACAAAATGTTTGACAATGGCTACTCTTAGCCAGTGTACCGTGACTGTTGCTTATTATGGTAATCACGATCCTCCCACTGTCACCTTGTGCTCTCGTTTGCGTATTGCAGCCACCTGTTCTCTCACATTCAGACTGTAAGTTCTTTGAGGTTGGGACTGTCTTTGCCTTATGTGTACACAGCACCTAGCACCTTGGGGTCCTGATTGGCAACTCTAGGCACTACTGCAGAGCAAATAATCATGTCTTCAATCCCAACCTTGCATGTGAAAAGCTTTAGCAAAGCAATTGTTTCCACTTTATGGGGCCAGAATACCCTAGGCTACTAGATATCACTTAATTAGATAGCTCCAGGGCATCTGAGCACCACACAACACCCCTGTGAGGCAGGACAGTGGTATTATCTGTCCCAGTTGTGCAGATGGGAAACTGAGGCATTGAGAAAGTACGTGACTTGCCCAAGGTTCATGTTGGCATGGAAAACACACTGGGTTCACAAACATCAACATCCTCATTTTCTACACATGGACCAGGAATGTAGTGAGATTCTATTTAGCTTTTATTCATTAACACAGCAATATGCCAATTTCCCTCAGGTGGAGTATCTTGCTCAAATTGGTTTCAGACAATGGAACAAACGAGAAAAAAAAGACACCAAGTCACAATTCATAGGAGGCTTATTGTAAAGTTTACTCAGTAATAATAATTCAGTGATAATGGGATTAATCTTGCCTTGTCTAGGCTTTCATACCATAGTCATCACCATGGTATCTGAGCTAAGAGATGTCCGCATATCACAGCTGCTTCCTTGTACCATGTGTTGCATCTCTCAAGTGCAATAGGTCTGATTTGCAGTGGGCACTGGTTAAAGGAGGAAAACTGAAAGTCTATGGCACTGTTTATAAACTAAGCATTTATACTGTGCTCATTACTGCAGTGTCTATTCTCCCTACTGGGGTGCCCACAGCACAAAGTGTATTAACTGATGGCTCCCTTCTAAAGGCACAAACCCAACCAATCAGCCTTTCTAAAGAACGTGACTATTTTTTCAGGCAAACTGTTTATCCTGGAAACATCTCAACCACAGGATTTGGACATGGTTCAGGTTCTGATACTTTTCTTTCATCCCCAAAGAGGATGATACATTTACTTACTGCACCCATAAGCGCGAGTCCTGAGCCCACGTTGATTATCGTTGGAATGATGTTAAATTTACCTGCCTGAAAGAAATATAAAACACTTAGTGCTAGCCGAGCAGTTACCACAAGCTGAACTGATGGCCATAGAGTTACACGTAGGGTAAATTTGGCTCTATGCATGTGTTTGGTTAGCAATACGTGATAGAAGCCACCAGGCAGAGTTACTGAGCATGCTTTGAGACTAGTGCTACATTCTAAGAGGCATGTGTTTGTCTGGTAGCAGCCTGGCCCTGCTTGCCTTCCTGAGCCTGTGACGTCACACCAGACTAGGTCTCTCCTGAATGCTGATCCTCTTTCTCCAGCTCTACTCTCATACTACAGTGGGTATTGGCAGGGAAACCAAATAATAGCTTCCATAGTCCTCGCACTGCTGAACATCACATGGACCAGTTTCCTCAATGAGCATGAGAGGTGTAGAGAGGATCCTGCAGGCTGATATTGACTAATCTATTGATCTTACTTTGAGCAGCCCAGGGCATCCCTTCAGCTTCACTCCAGGCTCTTTTCTTCCCTTTGTGTATCAAGTCAACTTGCTAGTGCCAATGAAACATTGCCTGCCAAGAATCCTGCCCCATCACAAACAAGGGGGTGGTTTCGCCCTAGGGTTGCTCTTCCCCACTCTGGTGGTACCTACCCAACAACAAAAGTCTGACTCCACCCTTGTTTCTTCTAGGACCAGAAATATCCTGGCATAGGCTCCTCACCTTGCCATTCACCATCACATCAAAGCGTATTCCGTAGGCTTTTATCAGTGTCCTGTACTCAACTCCTTCAGCATCCCTGTAATATTTGGCAAATCTAGAAAGCAAAGAATGCAAGAACATTGATTTTAACCCAGTCCCCTGCCTCCCTCATGTAAGAACAAGTTTGAATTCACCCTCTCTGTTCAAACCTAGGTATATTTCTCTTTAAAAATCCGGGGTATATTTGATTAACAAGCATGACCTTGTCCTAAACTTGAGGTCTCAGAGGAGCATGTGGATGGGTTCTGTATCAGCCAGTTCTTGACATGTTTCATTTCTAGCCTTAGCCAGACTAATGGGAAAGCCTGTCTTGCTGGGTAGCTCTAAGCCCACTGAAATCACTGTAATGGCCTCAGCGTACATTTCCTTATCATTAGAGTGGGAAATTGGAAGGTAAAAACCCTACACCTGTTCGATGTCATGACTGGAACCCATGGATCACTCTCAGTGGCTGGCTGACCCTGGTGGGGGTGATGATGCAGGAGCAGTGCTTAATGCAGAATATGAAAGACTCAGCAAAACTCATAGACAATCTTTGTAATTCTAGATTAGGAATCACTGCAAATACATCAAGAATTCGGTGTCTGCGGTGTGTGGAGGGTACTAGCTTTGCAGAGAGAGAGAGAGAGAGAGAGAGAGTGTGTGTGTGTGTGTGTGTGTGTGTAAGTAAACCGTGATGAACATTTTAAAAGGCTGTATACCGGAGAACCGGCATAGGCGCAGGTGAAATAGTTAGCCAGGAATAGTTAGGAACAGAATCTGATTTAACCTATGAGCTGATACTGTTACAGTGGCATTTTCAAGGGCCCCTGTGCCTGAGAATTACACAGTGGTACCCACTCCCATCACTGCCTTTGATTACCTGAAGTTGTATCCAGAGGAGATGGATTTTTCTGCAAACTTGTTATCCAGACGGCTAAAAGAATAGTGAGGGTTGCATTCAGAAGCAGCTTTATCAAGATCACAGTCCCATTCAATCTGAATTCCTATCACACCACCCTTAATGAAAGAGAGACATGTTTTCAGTGTGCTTGTTTGTAGCTTGGCTTGGTTCGTTCATTTTTAAATCATGTCTGCTCCTCTGCTGAGTGTCCCTTGAGGCAGATAAAAGAGGAGAAGTAGGGTCCCCTGGTCCTGAACTCATACTCAGATCAGGATGAGCCAAACTTAGGCAATTGAGGTTAATCATATTTTTCTACAGTCACCCTGGCTCTTCCCATGCTGGGCATCTGGAGATAGTTTCACTGAGAGCTTCCTCACAGTGCCCTGACACCAACCCCACCCCCACCTAGAAGGACCCCCTATCTGTACTCTCTGTTGTAATGAGGATTTTCATGCCCAGGGTGTTCATTAAGTTCCTATTAGCTGACGTGTTCACTTTAGCAAAATGGATATTTGTTCACTAAGGGTAAAATTCTGCCCTGTGCAGAGAGCCAGCATGAGGTCTGTGTAGCACTTAACCCTAACTGTGCGGGGACTTGAGAGGGGCTTAGGTCTTGTGCTGGCTCCTCTGTACAGGGGTGAATTTCACCCTAAGCACCAACAGTAAAATATTCTGTATTTCTTTGGACTTGGAAGCACCAGTCAATGGGGTATTCATGAAAGCTACATTCCCTTTAGGGAGTATAGTTAAATGTAGTCCTTCAAGGGACCTGAACAAGAGCTCTGTGTAACTCAAAAGCTTGTCCCTTTCACCAACCGGAGTTGGTCCAATAAAAGATATCACCTCACCCACCTTGTCCTTCAAGGGACACTGTTAAAGCTGGCTGGAGCAGGGATGGTGACATTTTAACATGCAAGGTCCAGGAGTTCTTTACATAGACCCAAAACTGACATTTCAACAATGTTTTAAAAAAAAATCCTGTGAGCAACTCATGCGCAGCCCTACAGTAACAAACCAGGGTGCTCAGCCAGACATGTACAAGGTACCCTGCAGTAACGCAGAATTGGGCAGGTGGAAATACTTCAGTTCCATGGGGTTATTATAGGCAAGAGACAAGATGATTTTAAAGCTCAATGACCTGCCATAGTTCTGGAAATGAGAAGTCCTCGTGAGGGGAAGGGGAAGAGTTTTGGTCACTGGAAGGATTATCAGCTTTTCCAGAGAGGAATGTTTGTTTAGCTGGTGCGGTGTATGGGAGAATAAGGAAGGTTCATACCTCAGATGCCATGTCCTGAAAGTTGTTCCCAGCCCAGCTCACGAGTTTGCCCAGGTGGAATATGGGGCAGTAAAGGTGCTGTGCACTGTAGTGGCAGTGTTTCAGGTAGGAGTCATTATCAGTGTTTAGCACATTAGTCCTGCATATGGGAAACAACAGAACCAGTCTGACCTTTCTCTTTGCCTGCCCTACAGAACGGCCATAGGAAGATTCTCTCCCAAGGCCACAGAGATGAGTCTCCTCTTCAACACCCATCATAATAATCCAATAGGACAGAAAGGGCATTCATGCCACTAACCCTATTATCCTGTGAGCATCTCTGCAGCCACCCCCAATGAATGCATCCTGCTGTGCTTGGATGCAAACAAACCCCGCAAATAGATCCACGCAGGCAGACTTAGACCCATGCAAAACTGATGGCAAGATCAGGCTCTAAAGAAAGATCCATTTAGGCGGTGACTTTCGGAACCATTCCTGGATTGTTCCTTCCGATTTTAAGCAGAGCCGCCCATTGCAATTCTATCTCGTGCTCTCTCTCATAACAACATGCTAGAAATGCACAACTGAAGCTACCCAGAGCGGTGATGTGAAAATGCTCGTTTCGATAGAGGTTTCTGTAAGTAGAGCCACGGCCAATATCTCCTGTTCCTATCTTCACACCCATCCTTACAAGTGGAAAATTGAAAATCAGCATTTTCCACACAACTTGCCCAGGTTATTTCATTTTTACAGCATAATAATTTGGGGTGAAACTGCAAAATGTTCTTATTTTTTACCTAATTGGTGAAAACGCGATCCCCCATCAGCTTCCCCCAGCTTGGGGAGTTGGTTTCTTTCTAAATCAAGGCCCAAGTAGTCCACTCCCCTTTCCCCCCGAATACTGCTGGTTGATGGACATGCTGGGTTTAGATCATGTAGGCTATTAGGTAGGCTGCCAGCCCAGTTGTACTCTAGGTGTGGGAGGGGAATACCCCTATTTTCATATACATGGGCTTGTTATTCAGTTAGATTAATAACAATCCTGTGATGGAAATTATGGGTCATATTCATCCCATTGGTCAGTGCAGTGACAGCTTGGATACACATAGCCAGACAGCTGTCAAAGATTACGTTCCATGACTGACAGTCTAAATCCAGCCACTGTTTGGCTGGGAAGCTCTCGCCAGACTGAAAATCTTCCCCTAAGCTCAAATCCTTCGTTACCTTCCCTGCTCCTACATAGCCAGAAACCAAATACTGTCCTCCGGTTACCAACAGGAAACAGTCACCATCCTAGATAGGAGTGCTCAGATCACATGCCCACATGCATTGAGGAGAAAAACACAGAAGCCATTTGGATTATTGACAAAAGAAAGGTTGCTGAGAGAGAAAGAAACAGAGACAGGCAGACACTTACTTGGAGAATTTAAACTTAGGGAAGCGGATCGAGTTTTTGATATAAACGGTGAAGTTTTCTGCAGTCGCTAAAAGCGGTTTCCTGAAAGAGAGGGGGCAAAGTTCTCTTGGCTTTATAGTCATTGTTCTTCTGCCCATTGTTTAGACATTTAAACGGACATGTTCATGTAATAAGCAGAATTGGAGTCCAATCCTGCAGAATGCCCCCTGAAGACAGAGAAAGGGCTGCTGCTCCCAGACCCTTGGCTCCTATTGAGAAGCAGTTCTGTTCCACACTCTTCCCCTTTGGCCAGCCTCCCTCAGTTGTCGTGTTTTGTCAGTGAGTTGTTTGAGAAAAGGGCAGTGTTAGAGGGAGTCAGGGAATAGCAAGGGTTGGAAGATGCCCTGCAAGAAGCATGTGCACCATCTTTAGAAGGAGCAAGGTGTGGGCCCCAAGGCACCCTCATGCAGAATTTCCTGCTGCCCTGACACATTTTAAACATAGCAGATGTTTTCTAACCTCGTGCGTTCAAGCCAACGGGAATCTCTGCAAATACAACCCAGCGACTTATCTTCAGTTGCTTGTTAGGAAACAGAAGTCATGCTTCAAAATAAGACAAAAGCCAGGCAACTCATGCTCAGTAACAGTGCAAGAAGGGGAACATACTTGGGCTTGGACTTTTTCTCCACCGGACACCACGCTAATATTTCACACGTCCCATTGGTGTTGCTCCCGACTTTCAAACAGCGGCCAGTCTTGACCCCTGTGGGGCAGACAAGGTCATGGAAAAGGTCATTCAAGGCTGGCACCTCCCTTTTCCCTGGCCCACTAGGGCAGATTAAATGTTACTTTGTCTTCATTGTAACCCTAAGTCCTCCCAGCTGTGAAATGTTCTCTCCCTGCTTGAACAACTGCTCTGTTGTTGCTTTTCTGAGCAGCCTCAGGGTATCTTGGCAGGGTGACTGTAAACCATTTGGTTTAGCAGAGCTCTGTTTAAATGGGCTGTAAACAAGTCAGTGATCTCAAATAAAGATGGTTGAGAGTGAAGTCACTGCTGCTCCCTCTCAGTTACTGACTGGAGACATCTGGGACCATGACAGTCCCAGCAGCTCAGCATGATATTTGCTTTCATCTCCCAAGAGAACAGCAGTCCAACATGGCACATCCAGGGGTTCCCTTTCTTCCAAGGAGCCCTTGAGCCTTTGTTAATTGCTGACCTCAGTCTCAGGGCTGTTGGGGGGCACTGCTGACCATGCTATAATGCCCGGCTCAGGCTGGGCCTCCTGGTACAGTTGATTCAGTTTGGAAAAGCCAGGTCACTTTGGAATGCAAGAGCTGGGCTGCTGTGAATCATCAACCACCCTTTACAGCACACAGGGAGGAGGAACATCTATGGCTCAGGGCCAACAAGATGTGCAAGGATATGCAGTGACACCCCCACACACCAAAAAACAAACAAACAAAAAAACCTCCTGGGGTTACGGCCCAGACCTAAGGTCACAGTCCCAACTGCTCTGGAGTGCCCAGGGTTCTTGCCCAGGGAGAGCAATGGACACATCCCTTATCTTGCCATCTCCTGTTAAAAAGGGAGTGTTCCCGATATCATGTGTTGCAAATACATTTTCATCTTGTGTTCCTCCTTTGTCCCTCCCCTGCTGTGCACAGACCAAGTGCAGGAAAGCACAAGGACAGAATTACTCATGCTCTATCATTTCCCACTTCGCTTTCCTCAACCAGGCCTCCAAAGAGTTTTTGCTGACTGGCCAGGTCAGTGCCCAGGCCTTGCCACTACTCCAGCACACCTCTCCTCCACAGCTCTTTACCCAGTTACTCATGCCACATGCCTTGGGCAACTCCTCTTGAGCCAGACTCCCAGCCTGCTGCATTCAGAGCCAGAGACATGCTGTGAAATCTCTGCCCTGGGGAGATCCTTGGGGATTCTGCAATACATCTAATGCCAAGCATCAAGAATCCTATTAGGCCCAGTCTAGGTGCCTTAGCCAGCTGACCCTGCCCGGCTGCTGCTACCAATGGTAAAATACATTATTAATGTAATTTATGTCGGCTTTGTGCTCATGAAAAGAGAAGACTAAGAACATTGGTTAGGACCATGTGCGGCACCTGATTTCCCCACAGCTCTGCTGATGCATCTCCATCTTGCAGGACCCCCAGCTTCTAGTCCTGGGTCCACCTCTATGGCCACTTTCTCAAGCTCTCCCAAGGCACTTGAATCCTGACCTACATCCCGCTACTCACGGAGAGACTCCCATAAAGCTCTGCCAAGACACCTCAGTCCTGACTTGCAACATCCCCGTTATTCTGAGACAGGGACTCCCATAAATCTCTCCCTCCTCCTCCAATCATCTTCTCAAGCTAAGTTCTTAAGTGGAGAACTGTCTTCCACAGAAGGCAAGCTCATTGCACAAGAAGTGCAGGGGGATGATCTCATCTCTTACCATTGCCAGCTATCACAGCTTCCCCCGCAGGGCAGTCCCTGTTCTTGCTGCACAGTGCGTCTCGAATGCCAGTACTCTGCAAAGCAGATGATTGCAGCAAGTAAGGCATGTGATAGAAAGCATGATGTGCTTTCACTGGAATGCTCCTCCACATAGAACTTCATGTACCCGCCACCCCAAAAACACTTAGATTTGCATTGTGGGGGTGAAGAACTAAGTGAAAGGGATACGTCTGAACTCATGTCAGCCTCCCAAAATTCACTCAGGCTGGATGAACAAGTTTTTTGATAGGGGAGTAAAATATTACGTTTTTCTTCCTCCTTATCACAGTAATAGGGTGAGACTTTCAAAAAATACCTAAGTCATTTAAAAAGCGACAAAGAGTCCTGTGGCACCTTATAGACTAACAGACGTCTGTTAGTCTATAAGGTGCCACAGGACTCTGTCGCTTTTTACAGATCCAGAATAACACGGCTACCCCTCTGATACTAAGTCATTTAGAAACTTGAGTCCCTTGTTCTCCTAGGTCATGTAGGTGCTTTAGGAAATCCCTAAATTCTCTCTGGCATACTTCCATGAGGATTACAAGAATGATTTCAGTAGGGTAATTAGGTCACCCTTACAAAGAGCCACCGAGTTCATCCCTTATGCAGTGGGGATAACATATAAAATATCATTGTCCTGGGGGAAATTTATAGTTTAACAAATGGGTGTGCATGCTAGCACTCAAGAGCAGCCCTGCAGTAACAAACCAGTAATGTACCCAGGGACTGGGTCTCTCTATCATGTTATTTTTTATGCCATGCCAATCACTAGCATCTGAACAATTGTGAGAGAGAAAAATGAGAGAAAAACAGATTGCACTCCCTGGCTCCCACAGGTCTCTAAAAACAAGCAGGAGGAAACAAACTATTATTAAGATGATGGGATAACGCCACCTTTGCTTTAATCTAAAAACTTTCTCACTCTGAAATAAAGCAGACACATCCTGTTTGGCCTGGTCCACACTAACCCCCAACTTCGAACTAAGATACGCAACTTCAGCTACGTTATTCACGTAGCTGACGTCGAACTATCTTAGTTCAAACTTACCGCGGGTCCAGACGCGGCAGGCAGGCTCCCCCATCGACTCCGCGTACTCCTCTCGCGGAGCAGGAGTACCGGCGTCGATGGCGAGCACTTCCGGGATCGATCCGGGATCGATTTATCGCGTCTAGACAAGACGCGATAAATCGATCCCAGAAGATCGATTGCTTACCGCCGGACCCGGAGGTAAGTATAGACGTACCCTTAGATTGGACACATTCTTATTCCTCTTCCATCTCTGCATGCTGTGCTAGCCTGGCCACTTGAGGGCAGTGTTGTTTTACCCAACTAAGCTCTGTTGTCTAGCAGGCCTCCAGAGTGCTTAATTTCAGATGACCTCTTCAGACAGATATGGAGCCCAGCCAGAGGAAATGACCCTCAGCCCTGAGAGCTTGTTACCAACACACTGGCTTTCCCAACTGCCTGATGGGTTAACCACTGCTGGTGTTTGCTACAAAAATTGGCCCAGGATAGGGCAAAGTTAGTAAGGATGCTGGTGAGATGATAAAAATAATGAAGCAAAACATTTCTACATGTTTATGACCGACAGCAGCCCGCCAGCTCAGGCTCTGGGCACTATTGAACTGGGACTCCTCTGAGTCTTTTATGATAGGACTGGAAAGAACTCCTGTTCCTTGCCTAATTTAGGACCCAATCCTGAAAGGTGCTGAGCAGGAGTTAGTGGGAACTGCGGGTGTTCAGCACCTCTCAGGTTGGGGCCTGTAACAGGGGAACTGTCCCCTTTAAGGCTAGCAGGGACCAGGGGTCAGGTAAGTGTTGGGAGAGAGGAAGTGATCTCGGGGAATAATTAGAGTTTGCAGAAAACCCAGGGTACTGTCTCTTGTAGTGTAGGATGGGGACAGGCTCCCCTCTCTCCTAGCCAACCAAGGCAAGCTCTGGGAAAGAGGGCAGTAGACATTGTGCGATGGACACATAGCGGAAGGACTGCTGCCCTCTGCCTGCCCAGCGAGAAAAGGACTGAACTACAAAGCTGGGGGAAGCTGGTTTAAGGCTACAGCACACAGACCCCAGGAGATCGTCTGTGGGTCTCCTGAACAAAGGAGAGGAAGCTTGTTTGAATCAGCACATAGGCCCCAGGAGGAGGGCTGGGGAGTCCAGAATGAAGGAGAAGGGTTGTTGGCCCAACGGGCTAAAGGAGTTTGTATTTGGGAGAAGACTAAATAGATAAGACCTCAGAAAGGGGGATCCTATTTTAAGTATTCCGGCCTGACTGTAAATTATTGTAAAGAACTAATAGGGATATAAGGCTGGGTGCCTGCAGGGTTACCTCACGCCATGAGGGGGTGCTCTGAGACCACCCCTGGCTATGGGCTCGTTCTTCTGGCATTACTGCAAGAGTCTTCTCTACGCAAAACCCAGGATTGTTTCATTTGGACTCCACTTGATCTCCTCATATGACCACTCTCCCTTAGCTAAAAGGTTACCTTTCTCTAATGACCGTACGTTGTTATGGCCTGATTTTCAGTGGTGCTGAGGTCCTGCACTTCTCATTGAAGTCAATGGAGGATGTAAAGTGCTTAGCACCTCTGAAAATAAAGCCAGCTGATTCTACCCTCCCCAAGGCCTAATCCACTTCTTCCCTTGTCGAGTTACTCTTGTACAGGCCTGAGAGAACCCCTGCCTCCCAGCTACGTTCATAGCCTCTCAAGTATTCAAGTTTCTCAACTTTCCTCTTTGTCCATTCCTATCCATATTTGGGGGGGGGGGAGTCAAGGAAGTGGGGGCAGTTCTTCCTACCTCAGGGCACGTGTCCTGCCTTTGGTTTGGGGTCACAATCAGATTTGTCATAACGAAGAAAATGTTTTCACCCTAAAAAAAAAAAAAAAAAAAAAGAAGAAAAGAAAATTTACAAGCCCTTTTTAACTCCTAGGATCTACTTTAAAACATTAGTGCTAATAAGAAACCATCACAGCATATGTGTTGTTTTATAATAATAAAACCTAGTTCTTATCTAGCACTTCTCAGGTGGTAGCGTCTTCAGCTGATCAGGCTTTCCCACTAATCTGATTCAGTCCATAGTTTAGGAGGCTCCTGGTCCTGGAATCCTCACTGGCACAAAGGGCTTGTCTACACTGCCAATTTACAGCACTACAACTTTCTCGCTCAGGGGTGTGAAAAAACACCCCCCCGAGTACAGCAAGTTTCAGCGCAGTAAAGTGCCAGTGTAGACAGCGCACCAGCACTGGGCGCTATTCCCCTCATGGAGGTGGGTTTTTTTAGAGCACTGGGAGAGCTCTCTCCCAGCACTCTGCCGTGACTACACAAGCCACGTTAAAGGCTGCCGCAGCAGCGCTTTAGCATTGCCAGTGTAGACTAGCAAGTAATGCCTTCTACCATCTCCAGGTGATGAGGAGACTCCGTCCCATCCTGGCAGGCAATGACCTGGCCTGTTATACACACCCTGGTCACATCTCATCTGAACTACAGCAATGGGATAGACCTGGGCATGAAGCCTTCTGTGCTTAAGAAATGCCAACTCTCCTCCACTCTATCTACACTAGCGTCCTATAGAACAGCAAGTCAAGGTCCAGGTCTTGGTCCTTATCTTCAAGGTGCTCAATGGCCTGTCTCAATAAGTATGTGTAAAGGAGCCTAAAGCTCCAGGATAAGGACTGTGGTCAACAACTCCGCCACACAGGTAAGGCTCACCTGTGCAGGAGACAGTGCTTCTTTGGGGGCTGGTCCCAGACTGTGGAATGAACGCCCCCAGAACCAAGGACCATCCCAAATTCTCACCACCTCCTGCTCCAAATGCCATCTGCACTTCTCTGACCTGCCTTCTCCAATATAAACTCAGAGCAACAGGCACATAAAAACAAACAATTGCTACCAAAACAAAATGCTCCACTGCACATACAATTCTCCCTGGAGAGAGAGGACGACAGAAAGGCTAAACCATGTGCATCAGATGTTGGTCACATTGCTTAATGCACTACTGGAAAGTGCTCAGACACTATAGTGATGGACGTGGGATAAGAACCTATATAGGATAGAATAGATTTGAATTGCTGCAGTGACATACAGACACAAGCATCCTGGTTCTGTATTATTAATGGCATTGGCGAAATATGCTGGAAGAGATGTTCTATATCCACACCAGGGAGGGGTTCTGATGCACTGTGTTTGCCGATGGAATACACTTTATTTAGTGGAACATTACTTGGCTTTTAAAAATACATTTGGCTCTAACATCACATCCTGTTTTGCTGCATCGATTATTACTGGGGCCAGCAACCAGCAGCATCTGGGGCATTTGGGAGTGGGTTTGAGTGAAATGCATTAACCTTGAACATAATCAAAAGGATAAACCAAAAGCTCTGGAGACCTAGGGAAGCAGCATTTACCAGCTCCGTTCACTCTCCTTTCAAAGTACAGTCCCTTCTTGTGTGCCATATACATTGGCCAAACCAGACAGTCTCTAAGCAAAATAATAAATGGACACAAATCTGACATCAGGAATCATAACATTCAAAAACCAGTGGGAGAACACTTCAACCTCTCTAACCACTCAGTGACAGACTTGAAGGTGGCGATTTTGCAACAAAAAAACTTCAAAAACAGACTCCAAAGAGAGACTGCTGAACTTGAATTAATATGCAAATTAGATACAATTAACTTAGGTTTGAACAGAGACTGGGAATGGTTGGGTCATTACACTAATTGAATCTATTTCCCCATGTTAAAATATCCTCACACCTTCTATGGGTCATCTCGATTATCACTTCAAAGGTTTTTTTTCTCTCTCCTGCTGCTGATAGCTCATCTCAATTGATTGGCCTCTTACAGTTGGTATGGCTACTCCCACCTTTTCATGTTCTCTGTAAGTATAAATATCTTCTTTCTGTGTGTTCCATTCTATGCATCCGAAGAAGTGGGTTGTAGCCCACGAAAGCTTATGCTCAAATAAATTTGTTAGTCTCAAAGGTGCCACAAGGACTCCTGTTCTTTTTGCGGATACAGACTAACACGGCTGCTACTCTGAAACCTGACATAGTAACAGGGCCAGTGGCAAAGCCTGGTGCATGACTCTTGTTGAAAATAACTATCAGTGTCCCTGCCTGGTTCATGCGGATGGGCGTACACACCCGACACCTGGTCCAGTGGGCATGAAAGTCCTGGACACCCCCTAGGGCGGACAGAGTTTCAGGCAGTGCAACCATTTACCACACAGAATCTTATTGCGCGTTTCATGCCGAGCGTCTGACTGGAGGCTGCGTTTTTCACATTAGCAGTGAGATTTGGTTGTAAAGTCCGGGTGGGCTAGTGAGCAGAGCAGAGCACTGGTGCCAAACCTGGGTGAGTACAGACTGGGGCACGAGATGGAAGCTCTTGTTGGCATGCACAACTTCACGGGATAGAAAGGGTAGCAACAGAGGGACTGCAACATGCTGCCAAGCACATTGCTCTCGCTTTACTGTCCTCTGCACTGCCTCAGCGTTTGCTGTCTTGTAAAAGTCCGTCACGGACTGGGAAGGGTCAGACTTTCAGCCCTGTGCCCCCCCCTCCCCTTTTTTTTTTTCTGCACAGGCTTTTGTGCACATGCAACTGACTGTGCAAGCAAAAGTGGACGTGCAAACGGCCACTGGTGAGTGCAAGTCGGACAGCTCCCAACCCAGTCCTCACTTATCCAGTATGTGCACTCACAAGGGTTGCCCCCAAACAGGGGCCAGCCCACATCTGCAGGTACAGCTGGCCAAGGAAATGGGCATGTGTGATACTTGAATTAATCGAGCAAGGAGCCAGGAGGGTTAAACCAGAGCAACTCATATACTCAGCGCCACCATCATCTGATTCCTCTGCCTCCTCCTCTGGGCTTCCCTCTCAGATAGGCACTGCATTTACTCATGCCTGCTCTGTTCAGGTAGAGCCTAATCCAGCATGTTGCTTAAGCATGTGCTTAACTTTAAGCAGGTGAGCAGTCTCAAGTAAGTCAATGGACCACTCACCTGCTTAAATTTAAGCACATGCTTAAATGCTTTGCTGGATCAGCACCCTGGCCTGACATCCATCCAAGGCCGAGAGGAGGCTGGTTGAGCATTTGCTGGAAAGAGCTAAAAGGAGGCACAGAGCTGAGATTCTCTGGTAGCCCCTCTCCTGGGCATTCACAGAGCTACAGGGACTGGCAACTTCATTCCAGTCGCCAATAGTGACCGAGCAGGAATTAGCCCCCAGTCTTTCTAGCTAAAGAAAGTGAGGAATAAAGCAAAGGGGACTCAGCAACAGAGCCGCTGTGCAAACCTGTGGGGGAATGACGTAGTCGGCGACATCCCACAGCCTCTCTCCCAGCTCCGAGGTGTTGGTGAAAGCCACACCCTTCAGCTTGGTGATGACAGAGCTCTGGATGGAGGTGTCCGAGTCCTGGTAGCCTTTCTTGACGACAAATACCCACCTGTGAACAACACAGCAGGCAGCAGCATTAGCCAGGATGGCCAGCCGAATGGACCAATGTGGCAAGTTAGCTAGAGAAGGGTTGTGCCAAGGTAAAGCACAGTTCAAGGGTAAATCAGAATATACAAGTGATACCAAACCCCTCTCAACCACAGCTCCAAATTTAGGTTAAGCCCTTTGATGCAAGTCACCGGTCCAGCAAATCCCCTAATGACCTCAACTCCTAAATGTTTCCAGTGCACCCAAAATACTGTGGCTAACAGAATATGCAGCACTTTCCATCCGTCAATCCCACAGCACTTGCCAAGGGGTCAGAGTATCATTATTCTCATTCTACACATGGGGAAAAGTGAAGGAAGCAACTTGCCCAGCATCACACTAACTCAGTGGCAGAGCTGGCAATACAACCCAGGCCTCCAGACTCCAGCTCCCCTGCTCAGCTGACCATCCACAGCCAGGTCGAGGGGGTGGTATTGCGTATTTGGTAGCATATATAGTCCAAGCCCAGGCAATTCTTACCCAGGCAAAGCTCCCATTGACTTCTGTAGGAATGAGTGAAGGCCCTCGCTCTATCTGTTAGTATCATCCTGCTCTGCTATATACCTGGGATTTACTGACTCCTATTATAGATGACATTTGTTTTGGGAGAGTCATTTTTGGCATCTGGCAGATGTATTTACTGGAGAGACCCACGCAGCCCCCAGGACTCTGCCTGATCACACAGATACACAAGATGCATTTTATAACCTGCCACAAAATTCCAGCCCTGCAGCAGGTCACTGCTAGGGAGATGCAGCCCAGGAAGGTGGGCAGGGATTTTGCTTACAGAAATCCACAGGGAATATTCCCATTATCCTGGAGCCATCACCTCAGCACCAATGCCATCTTCTGAGCAACGCGCGTACCTCGGATGGCTCAGACGCTGCCAGCATGAGGAACAACTTTCAGTGTGTGGCACAGACCTTCCTCAAGAGACTGGGAACATGAGTCCCACCCACCAAGACACTATGTAGCGAACAGGAGTCCTCAGACCCAAGGGACTGGAAGCTGAACCCACACAGCTGAGGAGGGATCACCCCTGCAGCCCTCCTTAGCATGGCCACCCTGGATAGGGGGCCAAAGCCAAAGCTCAAGCCTCACCACCCCAAGCTGGGGCTAGGGAACAAAGCCAAAGCCCAGGGCTTCAGCCCCAGGCAGGGGGCCTGTAGCCTGAGCTCTGCAGCCCAGGGCTGAAGCCCTTGGCTCGGCATCGGCCCCAAGTGGTAGGGCTTGGACTTCGGCCCTGGGCCCCAGCACGTCTAACACTAGCCCTGGTGAACCCATTAAAACAGGGTCGCGAGCCAGCTTGAGAACCCCTGCACTAGGCCCATCACAGTCTTAAACTGCTGTCCCGTCCCCTCTGATTTCGCCTTCCCGAGCTAACGAATCCTCAGCTTTGCAATCTCTCATTGCACACCAGAGCTCTAACTAGCCTCCCTTCCTGATTCCCACCACGACCCAACGGTTTGGGGGGGAATGGAGACATAAAGCCCTTGCAGAACTGAGTGAGGTGCCTGCCAGCTGTCAGTCACCCAGACAATGTATCAGGGAGAACCTCAGGCAAGCTAAATGACCAGGTTACAGACTGCAGGTTTCACTAGGCGGGGAGCAGGCAATGTCTGTAGGAACCCTTGGAATGCACCAAGCACTGAGCATGCCACTGAATGCAGCAAGTGCAAGCAGCTGCCATGAGGGCTGGGGATAGCAACATCACATGCCTAACTCATGCCTGCTTTTAGAGGCAGATTAAGAATAAACCAAGAAAGTCCCCCCGCCCCCCTTGCAAATTCTCAAACTTCCTCGTCTTCCCAAGAAAACCAGCTTTTCGCAGCGTGGACTTGACAGTGACCCAGTTTGAGGCAGGTCTTTAGTTTCCCCCATTCGAATGTGACAGGGCATCCGGTGTGGGCAGATGTGCCCGAGCTCCAGGGCTGCTCATCTGAATGCACACTGATGAATAATCAAATCATCATACTAAAGCCATTGATCACTGTGCCTGAGATGCAAGCCCAGCCTAGCAGCAAAGGGGTTAACACAACAATCACATTCAGTTATATGGTACTACAGAGATGCATGGGGCTATACACACCAATGGGAACAGCCCATTCACCCAGTGTTTTCAATGTCTCCCAGGCAGAAGTCACTTTAGTATCCTCTTTTCTCAGGGGAGGGGGTATCATATCTACAGGATTCCTCCTTTTACAGCTCACACATGCCAGGCTTCTGAGACCCATCCCTGCTCTGCTAACTAACGTACACACAGACAGCAACTGTGCACCTTTCTATAAATAAACCCAAGCGGCAGAGTGACTCTGCTACAGTTATTCAGTTTTGGTGCGGGGTCACTCAAAGGACAAACAGCTAAGCTGGTGTTTTTGGTTGAAGACTCTTACAAATAGTATCCTGGATCATCCTGGGAAGCCCCTGACACTCCAGGAGGAACAGCACATGCATTACACATAATTCATCAGCCTGTTGGGACATGGAGCTTGGTAATTCAGGGCCTGATCCTGTGAGGCGCAAAGCATTGAGTTCAATGAGAGATGAGGGCGCTCAGGATGTTGTAGGACTGGATCCTCTCTGAGCAGTGCTGGAGCCGTCACCATGCCAACCAGTCCTGCTCTGAATCGACATGCATGCCACCTCTCTCCGCATTCCCATCACTGCCCCCTATTCCGGCTTGCTCAGCAAAGGAATTTGCCACTCAGTACTGGCCCGTTTTGCTCTCAGTTCAATCAGACAGCTACTATCACACCCAGAATCCTGCATTTAATAGAGTCACACGGAGTCAAACCTCACCTGGCACATCCCGAGTGTCAGCAATAACAGCCACAAACACTTCAGCTTCTAATAGAGGTTAGCTACAGTGGCTTGGGACCATAATTACAGAATACTGAAATAGGATATAAATAATACATCGTAAGGCAATAATAACATTTGCTCTATTTTTAAACCTAATGATAATCTTAAATGGTAATGGGGGAGGGGAAAGCTAAGTATTTCTACTGGGGGAATCTAGATATTAGCCTCTTACATTACACAAAATCCCTATTTTGATTAGGAAATTCAAGCATTCATATTCAGGCAGGTAAAGCATTATAGAGCCTGTACATACGGTCCCTCGTAACAGCCAGGGCACCAAGTTCCATTGCGAAGTAACAGTATCATATGCACAGAGTGACCCTGACCGCACTTACCCCACCAGATAAGCCAGGATGGACAGCTGCACCACTCGATAGAGAATTCCCACCTTCTTGTTCTTCGCAATGACATATTTTTCAGTTTTATAATCAAAAAGCGACAGACACAGACCCTTCCAACCGACCTGCCCCATTCTCCCTGCTCACTCTGCATCAATGACAGATCGAAAAAGCAGCACTGGATTATTCACACGTGCTTTGCATTGAAACCTGATCACACCAATCGCTGTAAAAAACTGCCTATCTCCACCCTCCTTCTCAGCTGCTGTCAAGCAAGCAGAAGCACCTTCCTTACAGCCAGCACTGCAGTAACAAGAAAGGGATTCTCACTGACCTCCTAAGCAAAGAATTCACCTGCCCAGGCACAAGTCCCTGATAAATTCTGTCAGCCCCAGAAAGTGCTGGATTCTCTCATTCCTTTCCCCACAATCCAGAAACAATTATCATTAAAACAGACTTAGGGCTGAGCCTTTAAAACCAGAGAGCTGTATTCTCTCTCTCTCAACCTGAGGAGCCAAATCCTAAAGTCCTTGCTTACTTGTATTCAGTCTTTATTCTGGCAAAACTCTCACTGACTTCCTTGGGAGTGTGCTGAAGTCAGGAGAATTTGGCCCATCTGGAATAATCCCAAATCTCACCATGGCAGAAACGCCCTCCCCCAGCACAAAGAGCAATGTAGAAGACTAACCTACAGATTCTATAAACACAACGAGGAGTCCGGTGGTACCTTAAAGACTAACAGATTTTATGATTGTCTGTAGCAAGTGGCTAAACAACTGGAGTTGAAAAACATAAAAATAAATATGGCCAGGTTACAAAACATATTTTTAGAAAAGTAAATAATTTTACTTATATTACAATCAGCACCTTGGGTTACCAAACCAAAGTATTTTAACCAACTGATAGATTTTATTGTACATTTGGTAGGTCAATTATTCGCACTAGTTGGTGAAAATAAACTGGTCAGTGTCTAGTCAATATCATTTTCGAACTGTCTAGAAGAATGTTGCAATACCAGGTTTGCAGACAAGCAGGGGAATGGTTATTTGTTTTTAAAATGGCTGTTTTGGATAGAATAATTTAAAAACAATAATGGAAACGTTTCTATAGGTCTTAGGTTTTAGAAAAGCTTATTTTTCACAAGACTTACATGTTGGTCCAAATGCATACCCTGAAAATGCAATAAAAACTCCCTCAGCAATTCTCTCTCATTCTGTTTTCTCCGGCAGCAGCTATCGCCATTGTCCTGCCCCGAAATAAGATACAAACACGACAATGTGGATGAGTTTCATTTTCCATTTTGGGGTCTTAAGATCCATATACTGTTCTTATACTCTTCCAATTGTTTTTTCCCCATTTGCATGATGTTCTTTTCTATGGCAATGGCTTGAGACGGACCAGATTCTGGTTGTGGTCAAACAAGCAGCCACCAGGGAGGCACACAGTGGAACACCACTCCAACTCTGACCTTGTTTATAAACTGGAAGAACTTGCAGCTGGGGCAGCCTTATAGATCATGAGTGCTGGGAACTCAGGCCAGTCCCAAACTAGTCTCTGCCAGATGTTAACTTTCTGCCTGGTTCTCACTTCACCCTTTTCTGATCAGTCTGTTTAAAGCCAACTTTGGGCCTCAGAGGCACAGCAGCTGGGATAAGAGAGTCTGAGGCTTTCTAGGAGCTCCTGCAACAAGTAACTGACCAAAACAGGGACACTTTTCTGAAGGAGGGAGTTACAGATGGGGAGCAGATTGGTTCTTGAGATGATGGGAGGCAGAGAACATGACGCATGTAAATGGGAGTTGCCACATATTTTCTCTATCTAGGACACTGCTGTGCCCAACATTGGTCCAGAGCTGCAGATCTTGGCAAGGGACCAACACTCATGGCTGAGGCTCCCTCCTTAGTGATTTTTCCTTCTTCACACAATGTGATATTTTTAGGATGGAGAGAGATGGCTGCTCTAAGACTACAGGATGTGCACACTGAAATATAAAACAGGGTGAAAAATAGCAGCATCAAGTGCAGAGTGCTGGTTCTCTCTGGAGAGGACGTTTGGTTGAAATAGAGCACAGAGAAAAATACAAGCGTAATCTGCCAAGGCAGAATTTTCTAAATATAATCCATTGGATTTCTCCTCTAATTCTGCCTGGGGCTTTGCAGTCAGTGCTGTGTAACATAATGAAAATCAGAATCAGGCTGCAAGGTGCCATGGTAATAAAAAAGTAAAAGGATTTTTTTTTAAATCAGAGGTATGAAAATGAAATTTGATAAAATGAACTGCAACCTTTGTCCTTCTAACTAGTGTCGACCCAAATGGGTCATGTCCTTGAATCATGGGGTCTGTAAAGGAAAAGGAGACAGAATCCCAGAGAAACACTGAAAAGGTGTTTGGAGCATTTTTACTTTTTGAATCATTTCTTTTTTTCCTTGTAGTGTTGAACCAACGGGACCAATTCCACCTTGGCTGGCAGAGTGAATTATTTTATCTCATTCCCAGAGGCTCTTGGAAAAGGAGCACCTGGAAATATCTTCTGGCATCTCCATGGAAAGTGAGTGGCAACACGCCAAAAAAACTGGGATTCCATCTCTCCAAGGGGGCACCCAAACCTGCCTGCGAGGGTGGGGAATGGGAGCATATCCAGGAGACAGCCAGGTATTTTCTGTTTGAGTTATCTCCCCAATCCTGCTCTCATTAAACCAAATGACAAAACACCCATTGGCTTCCAAGAGAGCAGAATTGAATCTCAGCTCTGTAGGTTGCTTCCCAGTCTTGTTAATACTCTGGTTTGGTGAAACAATACCTGTGACACAACTATCTCTCACCAACAGCTGTGCTGATACCCTTTAATTATGTACAAGCTGACCCAACCTAAAGAACAAGCTACCTTACAGTTCACCGGCTTTCAGGTTACATCATGTCCTCATTCTTCCCGTGCTCTCTTAGTCCTTGAATTATCTGTATTGCATGTAGCACACTCTACAAGGCCTTTTTACCATCACCGGCTTGAGTACTTGCTACTTCCCCTCCCCCTTCCCGGGGATCCAAGGTATCAGTGGAGAAGGATTGTGAACAAACAATGGGGAAATTTTGTGGAGCTGAGGAAGCTCTCATAAGACAGTGCTTGAAGGATTAAACTGCTGGTACTATATCGGGAAACTGAAATGAAATAAAAATACACACAAAAAATCATTCGGAAGACTGAGTGCAGCAGTAGACGGAACAGTCATAATTTTGCAATGCTGCATTCCAGTACTTTGACCTCCTACTGCCAGCCAACAAACGCCTTGTTGGGGGAAATGTTAAATCAGTGGCCTGAAAACTGACAGTTTTTAATAAAAACTTGCCTTCATGTTAAACTAATGACTCAAGGCAAAAATCCTGCTCTTGTCTACGTGTGGCAGGTCTTTGCTCCACTTGTTAGTACAGACGCCCCCCGGGTTACGCAAACCCGACTTACGCAAATCCACACTTACTGAAAACGTTCCGTAAGCTAGAAATAGTTTTTGGTTTTTTTGGCATAATGGTCATGTATACGTTCCCGACTTACGCAAAATTTGAGTTACGCAAGGCGTTCCAGAACAGAACGCTTGTGTAAGTCGGGGAGTGTGTACACGAATGCCTCTTTGCCAACATGCTTCATGATAGACATGGAGGAATGAGAAAGGAATCCAATCTTCACAGTTCATGCAACCCATGGCTGCTCTGTTGAGATGGCCAACAAGGTGACCCAAACTAGTAGTGGTGATTTTAGTCCTGTTATACTTCTAGGAACTGGACTTAGGCTCACCAAACTCCTTCATCACAGGCTACCATCAGATGGTAACACATTCCAGTCATTACTCAGCCTAGGCAGGACTCAAATCTGTGACCTGGATAAGAAAAAGTTTCTTGTCTCCTTAGCAATCCTCTGAGCCAATCAGTCCCCTCTGATCCTGTCTCAAACCTGGAGGCTGACTATGCAGAGTGATGATCAGAAGTGGAATATTTGCAATGAGCAAGTTACATGCTACTGAATCACTGCAAGAGGCTCAAATGTCCCAATTGCAACAGAACTCTGGAGTGCCCTACAGATGATGTTCTACTCTCCAATTAGTTTCACACATGTTCACCACCTCACAGATGCAGCATGAGCACTGGCTTCCAGGAAGTTTAGCATTGCTGAGTCACCTCTTAGCACTGTTAAGTGCTCTCTGGAATTCTGAACAGGAGGTGCCCTGTAGGTTACTGGGCTGCTCTTTAGATAGCATATACTCTTCTAAGTTACCTAGTACAGACTGCATTCTCCACAGGGAATGGAGTTAAGGTATGGCCCACACTAGATAGGTTGTTTGTGGCTCACTCAGGAATCAAGAATCCTTTTTGCATGGAAAGCTTAAGCCCTGCATCACCCTGTGTAGGAGGTCTGGGTAACATCCTATTGCACCGTTGCAAACCCACCTGAATGCTTAGGGAGGTTCAGGATCTCCACTGTAGCATATCTTTTCACTCTACCAATACTTGGGGTGGGGGAAGGGGAGAGGGACAGGGAGGACAGACCCAATACAAGCAGCTGGGAGTGAGTCCAGCTAGGGTCCAGCAATTAAAGAAGCTGAATGTCATTTGCAAGTCTCTATTCTTGAATGGCAACTTCAGCAGAGAGAGCAGCCTCTTTCCCTTTGCTCCCTTTAGAATGGATCCTCACTGTGTATTGACAGGACTGAGCAAATCAATAGGGAAAGATGGCTGAATAAGATAGGAGAATAAGGTGTAGAGTGTGAACCAGTTTGACATCACCGAAGACCTAAAGTGATGGTGCACAATGGCTCTCAGATAAAGCCTAGCATTGCATCTGACAGGGAAAGACGTCACTGCCACCCACCTATGGACGATGGGAGCCCTAAACTGAGGCTTGGCTCAGGTGGCAGCAGGTCGCAAAGCAAGTCCAGCCATGGGATGAGGATTCCACTAACTGGCTAAGTTTTCTCCAAGAGAGTCCAGGGTAAGGTAACGCCAGGACATATGGTGAATTTAGTCTAATCCCAAATGGGAATATGGCTGTGTCACAAATCCACTATATTATAATGGTATGGCTGCCTTGTGTGTGCGCGTAAGTACTGAGAAGGCAATAAAGAGCAAGGGTCAGTGGCCTTTAACCTTAGCCCAGTTGGCTTTCCTGTTTTAACCACTCCCTATGTGGTCCACGCGTCTGGCGGGAGTGGGGGGGAGAATTCCACTGAATAACAGTGAGCTCATGCAAAATGAAAATGTAATAACAGCCCAACACTCCCTTTCCTGCAGGACGGGGGGGATTGTCAGGCTTTGGAATTGATCTTAACCACACTCTTGGGGACTATGTATATACAAACCTCAGTGCTGGTGAGTTTTTTTTAATTGTAACTGAAGTAAAAAAAAATGCAGCAAAGCTTCCATGGGGAATACACAGGATCCTATGAGATACATGATTGCGGTTTGGGTTGTTAGAAGATCTTGGCAGTCCTGGCTAATCTCTTTAGTGCTATCCAATCACTGTGAATGGATTTGGCATTCACTACAGCAGCAGCAACTGTGGGGAATTAAATCATCAGATAGGGCACGTCCAGTTTACAAGTCAAGGAGCCTTATAATGCATTTAATAAAGAAAAGCTGCTTGAAAGGAAAACTGGTTGGAGCACAGCTAGAGCCATACTCCCAGCTCACAGCTTGAGAAGACAGCAAAAGTGACTGGAGGCATCAGGGAAGTTACATACAAGGGAACACTGGAAAGGACAAGGGTAGGAGGCGATATAATAAAATAATGAATTGTATGGAGAAGGCTGGCTCCCCTTTACCCTGTCCCATAACACAAGAATATTGGGACACATGCTGAAATTAAAAGGCAGTGAGTTCAAAGCCAATAAGAGGAACTATTTTTTAAAAAGCTACACAGAATTAAACTGTGGAACTCACTGTTGCAGGATGTCATTGAGGCAAAAAATATTAGATGCCTAAAAAGAACTGCTTCTGTAGTTATACACAAACACCAAAAATCCTCATGTTTCAAGCCATAATCTGCTGATCATCAACTGGAGTTAGGAACCATTTCTCCCACTCATGCATTTCCTCCATAGTATAGTATTGCACTGTTAATTGTGTTGTAGAGCTGTTGCCGCTTTGCTGAGCAGGAGCAGAAGCAGACTGCAGGATGTCACAGGTCAGTTTCCAGCTTGGAGCAGAAATCGGTGAAATGGAATCAAGTATTTTGTTTGTAACTTGTTTATTTACAAGATCTACACCCATTTTATTTCCTTGGTAACAAATGGGCAACTCCCCTTTTTCAGAAACCCTAGGGAAAGGAACCGCTGCCTTGGGCCTCTACGTTTCTCTAGGGTCTCACACAAAACTAACTATTAAATACAGTTTTCTCTCCCTGCCCCCAACTCCTGAGGATTTTCCCTGGGAAACCCCTTCAACTCAAAACTCCTCCTCTGTGGCCTTCCAAGATGAACCTGGTTGTCAACTTTCCTTTTGTGCAGCTGTTTTGGAATTCAAAGGAGCCTCAGAGCTTTAAGTGCCCCACAAAGGTGAGTACTTTAACCCACACAAGTTTCCTTAATGAACATCTCATCTGGGTGCTTATACATCAACAAACCCTATTGGACAAACCATTAGCATGTTTCAGCATAAAATGGAGCTTTGCTCCTTCCTATGAAGCAGTTAGCAATGGCCATTGTTGGGGACAGAACACCTTACCACAGCAAGGATTAGATTTGTCTACACAGGGAAATTATTCCAGAATAAAGTAGGATGTGAATTTACAGCACTATAGTTATTCTGGAATAATCCAATTATGTAAACACTTTTATTCCAAAATAAGAGTGCCTCTTTCCAGTTTAACTTAATCTGCTTCTAAAGTGGATTAAGCTAAATCAGAAAAAGACACTCTTATTCCAGAATCAGAGTGTCCACATGGGGGGGTTATATCTGGAATAGTTTATTCTGGTCAATTTCCCAGTGTGGACTAGCCCTTATTCTGTTGCAGTACTACAGTGCACACGACTATAGGAGAGAGTGGAAAATAAGTCCTTTATACATTTAGCAAAGCCTGTTTCCTACTGTATGTAGGAAACTCCAGCTCCAGCCAGGTACCGTTTGCCAAAGCAGGATTCATGCTGCAGGAAGAACAGCAGACATTAGAAAGATCAAGATATATTGTTCCTCGTTCATCCATCACCAATATCACAAAGGTAAATAAAGAAATCGAGACATGATGGATGGAACAGAATCAATGCACAGCACAACAGATTCATTTGTACTAAAGGCACGTTTGATGCAGAAGGGAAGTTAAAGGTTGGGGATTCATAGAGCAAAACTCCAGAGACACATAATCTAAAACAAAGCCCTGGTGAAGATGCAAGAACACCAGAGTAAAGAACCAGAGCTGTTAAAGAGGGGCGAGGCCTATAAGGATTGAATGAACTAATGTACCCACTTCCCCAATGCAAGATTGGTTTACAGTACTACTACTGGACATGTGCTAACCTCAGTTATACAGAGTAGGTCAATGGAGTTACTCCAGATTTAAAGCTGATGTGACTGAGATCAGAATATGGCCTGTATTCTGGTACCACTATTTCCCTTGGGAAGCTATTCCCCAGTGATGCAGATCTCGCTTTCAGGACTTTTTCCATTATGTCCCCCACTAGATTCTCTTTGGTTAGTTTTATCCCATTATTCGTAGTTACAACCCCTTGAATGACCCTGAAGAATTCCTCTCCCGACCCTTGGAGTCAGCAACCTTTAGGTACAGAACTAGTAGAAAATTACTATTCTCCTTTCTGGCAAGGGCTTGATCCCAGGCCCATTGAAGCCCATTAATGAGAGTTTTTCTACTGACTTCAATGGGCTTTGGATCATCTCTAAAGTTGACAATTGGCCCCACCATAAGTAAGATGCTATTAGCTGCCCCAAAATGTTGCTAACACAGACTCAGGTTTGCCATTGCTGCCTTGTGCCCTTCCAGAACTTGGAAAGCAGCTACCCTTAAAACCTCTGAAAACCAGGGAAATACAACATTAAGGTAAATACCACCTTTGCAATGCCACCTTAACACTGACCCCTTGAGCTAGCAATTGCCACTGGGAATGGCTCAGAAAGGGTGGTTCCATTAATAAGCAGACATGAGGAAGGACTATAAGAACATGTCATTCTTTGTGTTGTGTTCCACTCCGCAAATTTGAAATCCAGCATTTATCTGCATTCCATGCCACGTAGCTGCATTGGGATCAGTTGGATCAAGTTGGAAGAGCTGTCATTGTGATATGCGGAGCGGTGTAAGTATGCCTCATTTCAACACCATATTCCATAGGTTGTGTCAGCAGAGATGCACAAGAGTGCTGACAATCCCCATGGCAAGAAGACAATCAGGCTGGGATACATGACAGTGGTCTCCAGGGCTTAGCGAGAGGTGAGTGAAGGCAATGTTTCAGAGGAATCCTCAGGGCAAGGTGAAGGGGTGGGAACATTTTGTAAGTCTGGGGTGGTTTGGGTGGAGTAAGTTCAGTGTCTGAGTGTAGGCCAGGTGCAATTAGCTATCGATTGCTGACTTAACCCCGAGATTTGCCTTAGCAAAGAGGTGTTACTTTGCCCTAGTGTTCCTGTGCTCTGTTCCTGAAGAATGCTGTCGCATCTGTAAGGGTAGAGGGCTAGCATGTGTGTTATTGGTGTGTTGCTCAAAGGAGGCAGAGTTAAGGTTGAGTTGCAAGGGCGGCATGCACCTTAATTATGTATTTCTTGGTTTTTAGAGGTTTAAGTGTAGCTGAACTCAGCATTCGGGATCAAACTCTACCCCAGCCTCTCTTGCAGCATACCAGTTTTCAAGACACTCTCCCTACACATGTAAGTTTTAGAGCACTTAGATTATCATCATCATCTGCTTATTGGGAAAAGAGGGGACTGTATCTGAGAAACCCCTTTACCACATGACCCCAACTTGCACCACTAACTCATTTCCTATTCCTAGCATGTCCTTCTACAAATAACCTTCTTTCATGTGATGAGCAGCCAAGAGACATATATCAGGGTGGTTTTTTTTTTTACTCCAGACTTACCAAATATGATCTTACGGTAGATATCCCCCTCAGCGGTCTTGCACTGCACAGCAGGAGTCTCTTCTGTGTGAAATGGAGAGTATCTGAATGTAACAAGGTGCTGAGTGATTTAGGGAAAACTGGAAACAAGGAGAGCCTGCTGGAAGAACTGGTGGCTTCTTTCAGTCTCTTCACAGTCAAATATTCATAGATGCCTGTCTGAACTGAACTTCCAAACACTGTGAGGTTTGCCGATTGCTGGAGAGAAAGCAGAGAACAGACTCCCCTCTCCCAAAGTGAGTCCATCTGATTATCAGCTAAAAAATTTTTTTTAAGAAACCTCAAAACAAGGCAGCCCTTTATTATTCCTCCACTCCAAGTACTAGTGTGGATAGTGCCTCTCCTACAGTCTACATTCCAGTTACCCTGGAACATCACAGGTTGTCACAACACAGCTCATCTGCTCTGCACAAGCCCAGCATATCCCCAAGGTTGGGCCAGTGTGAGCCAGCAGTAAAGTCATGCACAAACAGAGCTCTCTTGCAGGTTTTTATTGTGAGGAAGCCACAGTTAAACAGATTTTAAAAATAAACAATAGGAGATTTTATACCGAGAGGGAAATAAGGCCATTCAGGCTAAACAAAAACACAGGCTTTCCAAGCTCAGCTACAGAGCCACTTTTGCTAAAGAACCTAAGTTAGCTGATTCCCTCACTTAAACTGTTTTCTGAGTCCTCACTAGGAAGCCTCATTAACTCAACCCTTTGCACCTGCTCCAGTGTGGGGAGCAGGCTAGTTTAGCTATTAACTCCCTCTCTGCTGGGGCCTATATGAACAGCTTGTGGTGATGGTCACAGAAATGCAGTCAAGCAGAATGGCTATGTTAATAAATCTTGAGACATGAACAAATAGGCTCATCTACACTATAGGTTATCAGAGCATCTCTTCTCTTCTCGGTGATCAGGTCCCTTCTCAGGGACATGACACCTGAAAGCCTCACAAATAAGTCAACCAGAATCAACATTCACTACAACACCCACTGCTCCATGGGCCTGATGCTAGCCTCCCACTGGTATAACTACCGTAGTTACCCAAGATTTACTCCACGTTCAGACCCTGTGTTTGATCTTCTCTTGTTCTGGTTGGCTTCACTTTTGCCACTAGTGACCAAACCTACAACATGCTGAGCACCTTCTGCTTTCATCCACAGAGATAGTTTGTATGGAAGAAGTTTACATAATTTGGTGGCAGTGCAACATGGGACCAACCTTGTGCCTCTGGTCTATTCAAGTCTTTGAAGGTAACAGACACCGTACCAAAGTGCCTCCTGTGGGCTGACTAACAGACCACTCTAGGAAACTGAGAGGGGAGGAACAGATTAGCTTCAAACCCACAAGGAGTCAACAGAAGATAGAACTCTTTCCCATCCACTACAATATCTTCCTGAGCTATTTGCAATATTCCCGGTACATATTTTTCAATAGTGCATACATCTATTTTGACTGTAATTAGTGACAACGTTAAGCCATTATTCCCCCCCCACACACACAAAATGACAAGGTTAATCGTTTTGTGAGCTCTCCTTGGTGGAGGAAGCCATTTCCCTCTCTAGTTACCATCTGTTTGAATGATCTCTAGAAATGCGCATGTGGCCAGCTGAGTCACATATAATTATGCTCTCTAAGAGATGCTATTGTTTTATGGATGTGATTCCTGCCTGTGAACCAGAATGAATAATCCTCTGCCGGTCAATTTTCACTGGAAATACTGATGCAGTAAATAATGTTGCTTTTATTATTATTAATTTATATAGTGCTGTAGAGCACACAGCACTATAAAGCTGTGGGTCAGTGCCAAACAGATAACAGGTGTCTGCCCCAAAGGTCATACAAATGGCCTAATCCTGGGAGGTGATGAGTACCCTCAACTCCCTTTGATGTCAACCAGAAATCAGATGGCTGAGAATTATTCTTTTCTGTTTCATAGGCAGTGTTCACATCCATCAATTGACCCGTCTCTCAGGAGCTTTATTAAAGGTGACGCAGCAGGACCACACTCATGCCTCATACAGTATGATGGTTTGGGATTTGTGTGCAATAAATCGATAAATACTATATGTGCTATTAGTTTGTCTTAGTACTGTAAAGTTGTGTACTGTATTCATACATTGTGATAATTCACTATCGGGTTTGTCAAGAAATGTTCCCAGAAAAGAGGGACCAACATTTGAAGAACAGTGCTGTGATGCTCTGGCTAGATCCCCCCTGTAGGCTTGCTAAGCAGGTTTCTCCAGCAATGTCTCAGTCCTGTGAGGAAGGGGGGGAGGGGGGGAAGAGAACAAAAGACTCACTAGGGTTTAAAGACACCAAGGCTCTCAAGAATTCAGTTGACTAAAAGGGAGTCCAGGAGAGGTTGGAGATGTCTAGGAAGACAGACCTACCAGGTTCCCTATGTAGCAGATGGAATGACTCTTGATAAAATAGATGTGTGCGTAGGCCTTTTGTTGTTTTAATTCTTTTCTCCTGTTATGCTGTGTTCTTACAGTTAAGATTAAATAACACTTTGCTTTAGAAGGCTGTTTGGGTCATTGTATTCATTACTGGTCATAACCCCTGAAGGGAAGAACTGCAGGTACTCTGTCCAGCTGGGCATGCTGAGTAAGCATGGATGGTACGCAGGGGGGTTGTAACCTAGTACCCTGATTTAAGTGTGGGAGACTCACAGGATTCCATCCCAGAGAGGTAAAGGCATGAGCCTGAGACCTCAAGGGGGAGGCACTTGGACAGAAAGGGAGAGGGAATGAGAGGTACAGCTCGTCCTGAACTGTGACACACAGCTAGAGCCCAAAAAGAAAGAAACAGTCTGTCTTTTTTCTGATCTGATGTTCTATGGGGATTTTAACCTCCCTACCAACCAACCACAAATGAGTTTCTTGGATTGCCAACTCTGGCACTAACCAAAGGCCTGGCAGGTTTCTGAAGCTCCTCTATATCCTGGGACCACAGCTTCAAAACTCCTGCTTAAGCTCTACCTTGGAGGGAACAGATGTGTTGTCTACTCAACAACCATTACCACTGTGGTTTTGTGAGTTGCCCATTAGGACATGCTTTTGCAGAGTATCTTGTTACCTTCTCAGACCTGCGTAGACTGAGGAGACCCAACATTGCACTTAAACTCAGGTTCCTGTCATGCTGCACTGCCACCAAATCACAGCCTGGCCTCTGTTATAACTTTTAAAAGACTTGCTCACTTCTGCCATCCGACCAATTGCTACACCAAGATATTAAAGACACTCCAGTGCAGGCCACATGGCAGCTGTTAGTTTCTCACGAAACAGTACATACTAACTGCTACACCAAGACATTAAAAAAAAACCCAGCACAGTGTGGAAGAAAATAGAGTCTTCACTCTCAGGTTGGTTGCAACAAGTCAGAGACAGTTTATTTTCCTGACACTTGCAAGGAGGGAGTACACCCGGACAGGGGTTCCCCCCGTCCCAGGCAGGTCTCCGTTAGATAAACAATTAGGGCAAGCATTTATACCTTTTGTTACAGACAATAATGATCAACAACCGCATCTTGTTTATACGTATTCCTTCTGATATCTTACTTTTCTCAGCAGTTCCTGCTAGTCTGTATTCCATTCTTATCTAACACAAGGTCGAAAAACAGTATCTCTTACAGTTTTTTTGTTCCACTCGCTTTCCACTTGCCCAGGCCCTGCCTGAAATCTCAAGTTATTAGAGCTAGTGTTAGCTTAACTTTTAGGAATAAAGTAAGAGTCAGGCTATCTGCGTTCAAATTCCCTTTATCCTTTTCTCTGCTTCCACAGGCTACATAGAAGCTGTTAGCTAACCATGAAATGGTGTGTATTGGCTAAGACAAGAGCAGGTGGTGGGCTAATCTGCTTTCCTCCTCTTAGAATAAACATATCATAGAATATCAGGGTTGGAAGGGACCTCAGGAGGTCATCTAGTCCAACCCCCTGCTCAAAGCAGGACCAATCCCCAGACAGAGTTTTACCCCAGTTCCTTAAATGGCCCCCTCAAGGATTAAACTCACAACCCTGGGTTTAGCACGCCAATGCTCAAACCACTGAGCTATCCCTCCCCCCATCTAGGTTAATTCTGTCAGTTTCAAGCGAACACACTCAAGTTTCAGTGGTTTTAGGTTAAGTAAATGTGACAGAAATAAAACAGCAAACTACACAGTTAGGGACAACTACAGCCAAATGTGGAAATATTTAAAGGTATTTTTGCTTTCAAAAAAATGTTTGAGGTCAGTGGTCATTTTAGTGCTCAGAAAAGACAAGGACTGAGGTGCTGGCTAGAGCCAACCACAGGACAGGCAGTTGTTAAGCAAACTTCCCACGCACACTGCTCTGTAAATGCAATTACCTCTGACCTGCTATTCCAGTCTTGGGACTCCACATTGCTATGCAATAAATCACAATCCTGACCTGCAACAATCTTGCTCTGTTCAACTCCAGATTTGCCAGTGACTCAAGACCTGGAACACTGCTACCATTCTAGTTCTTGTACTCTTCTGAGCAGGCATCGCCAGTCATGCCACCATGGTGTAGTGATTTCTGATGTGGAAATAGTCCATCAGGACCTAGTATGAGACCTAACAAACTCATTTTTACTTGTGACCTAATCAGAATTTGAAAACAATTAACCCAGAACTGAAAGGCATGAATCTGATTTTTAACCTTTTGTTCTCATGGGACTCTGGAGATCCCAATGGAAAACACAAAAGCATTTTGGGTTACTAGGCCATACAAGAACCTTCTTTGTTCTGGGTGTGGGGAGGAGAGTCTTTCTCCTATAACCATTCTGCTTGTTTACATGGTCACCTCTGTACACACTTATGTTTCCAATCGGCAAGAATCCACACATCCCACTAACAGAATAATGGCTGAGAGCAACGAGCCTGCCCTGCTGTGTTAAATCAAACAAGTACAAGCGTGCATGCATCAGAGGTGCTTTGCCAACTTCACTCGCAATGAGCAGAGTGGAGCCTCCATTCAACCACTTCTATTTTCAAACTCGTTTGAGGCTGTATGCTATTAAAGTCCATTTAAAACCAACTCGGCATCAAAACAACAAAGAATGCGATAACAATGCATAAATTACACACAATCCAAACTAAATTGTCTCCAGCATATTTACATTTAGGCAAAATCTGAAATGAGGATTCTGTGGTTTATTAATCTAGGAAAGTCCAATTTTGACAAGTAGTCAGCAAATCCAAGCTAGCTGCACAAGCAGGTGGCTGGGTCATACGAGAGTGCAAAATCCCTAAATTAAACCAGGAGCAAACCATGGCAGTCTCAAAATTCAGGACCCTCAGATCCATCCCAGCTCACAGACTGAATTGCTTTGCTTCTGGCTGGTCTTTGATATTGGAGCTCTCAGGAAGAGTGTGCAATTCCTGTACAGAATCCTGCTCTAGTCAGCCTGATCCTCAGGAATCATGTTGCTCCTCCATCATATTTTTATAGTTTCTTTTGAAAAAGCCACACTGAAAGACATCAAGAAGAGCATTAAAAACATTTATTGGGTCCCTCTGTGTTTGTGTATATACATTATAGCAATGAGCTAAATTCTGAGTTCCCCTTATTCAGTTAAAGTCGCAGTAAGTCAGTGGAAGTTTAAGGACTAAGCAAAAGCTGAGTAAGGAACTCAGAATTTGGCCCAATTATAATGTCTTACAGTTCTATAGCACCTTACATCCTTAAACTCGTCAAAAGGTATAGGCACGTAGATATGGAATCACCCCCTGCCACGATTTTCTCCCCCCGCCTCCACATACCCCCACACTCTACTAAAATGAAGCCACTTCTGGAGTGGAACCTGGCAGCTGTTTAACAGTTTAAGAGAAAATGAAAATGAATACTGTCTCCAGCTGTAACTGTGGAGGAAATTTTATGAGGCTGTATTCATTTGCCTGAGTTGTAATCTGGCCAGGACAGTGAGGCCTCATGAAAGACCTTGGGATCCTTCAGGATTTGTTTGTTTTTTAAAACAAGTTCTTTCATAACTCAGGGAAACTTTAAAAATGTATTAATATACCTGCTGAAAAAACTGTAAGGGAGAACCCCAATGACCTGCATTCCCTCCCTCAGTAAACCATATCAGAATATCCACAGCTGAATGTGAACTCTCACTGAGGGCAGTATATTCGCTGGATTGCTGGGATCTTAATCAACAAGAATGACATGTGCTTGTAATCATGTCAACAAATATATTTACCTTAAAAAGGATGAAAATAATGAAAGCCAACAGCAAAAATCCACCAACAGAGCTTCCTACGACAACAGGCAAGGTATTGATTACTTGTGTTTTCAACAAGACGACAGTGATCTAGAATAGAATCAAGGGTGGTTTAGCAAATGCTCCAGTTTAATTGCTTTGTCTTAACTAGGAGAGAGAGTTCACAGATTATAATGCCAGAAGGGACACTTTACAGTTGGCCATCTTAAGCTCATAATATTTGCTTGTGCCCTGCTTACTAAGCGATATAGATCACTCTGTATCAGTGACCTGTTCCTCTTCTTTATTTACTGCTCCCTCAATCTCTGTCTCATCTGCAAACTTTCTCAGTTTTATGTTTATTATTTTATGGTTTCTTCAAGGTCATTGATAAAAAACATTAAGCAGTGTAGGCCAAGAACCAGTTCTCACAGGCATCTACTAGAATAACACCTGTTCGATGAAGATTCCCATTTCCAATCTGAGTCCTTTTCAATTAGACAGTTTTAATCCATTTAACGGGTGCAATCCTAATTTTGTATCATTTTACTTCTAGTTAAACTCACTCAGACTCCTTAACATGTCTCTGGGTGAAGTGACTGTATCAGTGTCCCCTAATGACAACCCATTACAATATAGTTTTTGTCTTCACTAGGGAAAAAAGGTGCAACTTTAAAACATGTTAACTAACACATATTGAAATCCTAGTGAACACAAGGCAGTTGTAGCTTTAATACATTAGCTGAAGCCTACCAAGGAGCCTAGTTAACGTGTTCAAAATACACTTTGTTTCCACATACAGATGTGGCCATATTTTGTGGAAGGAGTAAATACCTCAAACTCCTCTTGCTGCGATGCTGGCAAGAAAGGAGATTCTACTGAGCTGAGCTCACTGGTAAAGGTTTCCACTAATGGGAGGAAAAGGCTCAAGTATTTGCTAACTAAAAAGAAACATTGAAAAATAGAGACAATACAGTTGAGTGACACAGGTTACTTTGTCTATTGAAATGATGCTCCAGTACCACCGTATACGCCCCTTGTCTTTCTTCACACTAGGCATCAGAGCATGAACAGAGCTATATTTCTGATAATCACTCTGTGATGCTACCTAGTGCATCTCTCAAAGCACAACAGTTATACACTGCTTGAGTTTCTCTCACTACTTTAACAGCCTCTACTGAACTGTGAATTGTCTTCTCACATACACCGATGCAACCCTGCTGATTTCCCTGGCGTTTCTCCTGAATTACATCAATGTATGTCAGAGGACAAATGGGCCTATTAAATATAACTGTAGCAAGTGGCCAATTTTCCACCTGACATATATAAAAATGTTGGGATTTAGATTCAAATAGATGATTAAGAGGGAACATGAATGCAGCTCATCTAAGATGAAACAGGTTTCAGAGTAGCAGCCGTGCTAGTCTGTATGCGCACAAAGAACAGGAGTACTTGTGGCACCTTAGAGACTAACAAATTTATTAGAGCATAAGCTTTCGTGGGCTACAGCCCACTTCTTCGGATGAATATAGAATGGAACATATATTGAGGAGATATATATACACACATTCAGAGAGCATGAACAGGTGGGAGTTGTCTTACCAACTCTGAGAGGCCAATTAAGTAAGAGGGGAAAAAAAAACTTCTGAAGTGATAATCAAGATAGCCCAGTACAGACAGTTTGATAAGAAGTGTGAGAATACTTACAAGGGGAGAATCTCTCTCTTATTATCACTTCAAAAAAAATTTTTTTTTTCTCTTACTTAATTGACCTCTCAGAGTTGGTAAGACAACTCCCACCTGTTCATGCTCTCTGTATGTGTGTATATATATCTCCTCAATATATGTTCCATTCTATATGCATCCGAAGAAGTGGGCTGTAGCCCACAAAAGCTTATGCTCTAATAAATTTGTTAGTCTCTAAGGTGCCACAAGTACTCCTGTTCTTTTTAAGATGAAACAGCTGCTCACCCTAATTGGCTGTATTCCCCACTCCCCCACACCCATCAGGCTTCCAGGAGGTGCTTAAATCTATCTACTATAATTGAAACTTCTTTGAAGCTGACATATATTTGTGTTTCCAACTAGAAATTACCTTCTGGACTTAGGATAGTTCTCTGCATGACTGGGAATATAGTAGGCATATTCCCAACCAGGCAGATAACTTCTCTGTGTGCACCAATACATTCTCTTCATTCCCTTTTGTTCTCTCTGTGGTCTGAATCCTGGTTCAGTTGAACTCAACCAATCAGTCCAGGCCCTCCTAAATCACTCTATTTTAAGAGTTCAGCAAAAACATTTGCATTCCTCTCCTCAGCTGCTTCTTTCATTTCCATCCTGAGAAAGGGCCCTAGCTGCCTACACGGTGCTTGGATACCTCAGCTTTGTGGTTCTCTTCCTTCAGGCCCTCATATAGATGTTTGTTGAAGGTGATTTCCCCAATGACCAGAAGATCAGTTCTGTCTTTTAAGAACTATAAAAGAGGGAGGGAAAAGACAAAGCAAATTATTATTTTAGACCTTTCAGTTCTTCAGAGAAAAGCTGGCACAATCATAGTCTAGCAAAGAGGTCCTCTGCCTCCTCCACAAACATGGTGGTTTTCCAAACTCAGAACTCAGCTGTGTCAGCCAGTTCCCACTGCATCCCAATCAACTGAGTGTGTTCGAACCCGTACTGGAGCTCGGACTGACCAAATTCCAGATAAGACTGCACCCAAGATGCCCAGATTTTGCAGTTCTAGTTACGGGGACTGCTCATCAATTTAAGAAATTCACAAAAGGAGCATCTCTTCCCCCTACATCTCAGACCTCTCACCTCCAAGTCTGTTAAGACCTGCTGAATGTTGTTCTAGCCAGAGTGTTAAAATGGGATAACTGCAGTCCACTCACACAACTGAGACTCTAATGTGCTGAGGTTGTGTTACCCAGCATCCCCCTGCTCTGCTTGGACTTATGGCAGTATCAATAATAAGACGGTACCTAGAAAATCAATGTTTGCAGCACTGGAAGTACCATCCTCTAGAGGAATAGCCTCTGTGGATGACTAGAGGAGATGGCAACATCTCTCGTAGGAACAGAGTCTCTCCTGAGAGCTGAAAGCACCATGATTAAAAACTCCACCCTTGCTCTGGTGCCATAGGACTCTTTGTTGCTTTCTCCAGATCCAGACTAACATGGCTACCCCTCTGAGACTTAGTATCTAAATGTCATTCAGGGTAAGGATTTCAGAGATGTCCCTGAAGAGATTCTATCCCGCAAATGTGGGTTAACAGATTTTTAGCAAGAAAAGACAGAGAAACACAGCTTCTGTGTATACCTGCTGAGAATCAATTAAAGGCAACTCAGCTATCACAGTAACATTCTCTCTGTCGGATGTGATAGCACAGTGCACATGTTGGTACTGCCCTTTGCTGGCCTGAAAGAGAAAGGGATATCAACACTGAAAATATTTCTCAAAGCAAAATGTATGGCATGGAATCTAACTATTTCACTCTAAGCAGGGGGTTCACGATTGCAGTTTGCATGGAAATAGTTTGAGACTTCTAGAATGTACAAGCCATTTCACTAAATGCATGTTGTGTGTCTATTAAAAGCGAGCCATTCTTGGGTACAGCATGCAACACTTGTTACTCCACTTTTCAATAATGTCATGTGACTCACTGCATTGGCCACTACAAAGCCATTGTCCCAGCATAGAATCATAGGACTGGAAAGTCTTGAGAGGTCTTCTAGTCCAGTCCACTGCACTCATGGCAGGACTAAGTACTGTATGATCTAAACCATCCCTGACAGATGATTGTCTAACCTGCTCTTAAACATCTCCAATGATGGAGATTCCACAACCTCCCTAGGGAATTTATTCTAATGCTTAGATATGCATGGCACAGCAGATGTTGCACAGCCCTGCAGTAGCTGTCAGTACCACCAGCAACCCTAATATCATAAACCAAGAAAACTAAAGGGCTACATACCAAGCACCATGACAGGCTCAAATCAAGTAATCAGATACACAAAAACAAGTGCCCCAACGTTAAAGTTACAAGATCACTATGTGGATCTAGAAAAATATAGTCTATCAGGTCAGGACTTTCCTTTTTTTTTTTTTTTTTAAACATCCAGAACCATTATGCGCCTGTGTGTTAAAGCCAAACTAAACTGACTCCTGGATTTAGTTCACTGCTTGCACCATAGAGAGCCTGTGTAATTACATTCTATGTAGATTGACTAGCAGAGTATCTGCTGGGTGCTGCAGTTCCCATTTCTGGAAAGACCAACAGTAATTAGTTTGTGTTTCCCTAGTACATCTGTGTAACAGCAAATACCAAGAAACCACTCACCTGTACTTTGGTCTTTCCAGTACAGAATTGAGGATGATATTCCAAATCCTTCCAGTTTGTGCAGACTGTTGTATTCTGGAAAGAGAGTAGTGGACAGTCTTGGTAGTTTCTCACACACCATTTGCCCAGAGCATGCCTAATAAAATGCACAAAATTCCAGAAGCCCAATCCCATTGTCTGCCACCTTCTTCCCAAGACAGCAGAGGAAGGGAGGCTCAGGGTCAGATGCTCACTACACCACCAATTGGTCAGTTTAGGAGAGATGAACTCCAAAGTGTCCCTGGTCTGGCTGTCTTCACCTAGAGATGTGTGGCCACAACCTACTTGCAGTATGTGGGGCAAGTGTATTGGCGATCTATCCCCAAGGATTTGCCTGGAGCACAAAGGACTCATCTGCACTGTAGGATAGTGGAGTCCACAGAATTCACTACAGCAGAGACTATTTCTTGGATTATATGATAAAGCCAAAGCTAAATCAACATTTCGGCACTCACTACATTCAGGGTGGGTGCTCTGTTGTTTATATAGTGCTGTCCGCGCTCAGCATGTATTGTGCTGTACAGCCAGTCCTGGAGACACAGCTCTCTGCCCCAGGAGGTGAGAGCCTGAAGGCCTTAGCTGGTCCAATACAGAACATGGCCATTGTCAGCAGGGTCTCGATGGGGCGGAAGCAGTGAAGGACTAGTCCGTCTCCTCCCAGAGTCACAAGTGCCCTGTGGGAAGCACTAAGAGCGAAGGAGCCTCATCATCTCATGGGGGTGGGACAAAGTCATTCAGGGAGCGCAGAGGTGGGAACAGTGTGTGTGACCGACACAAGGCACCCGAGGGGCGACGGGCACAGTTTGTGTGACCGACGCGGGGCGACCGACGGGTATGGTGCGTGTGACCGACGCGGGGCACCCGACGGGTATGGTGCGTGTGACCGATGCGGGGCACCCGAGGGGCGACGGGCACGGGGGAGGGGTGATAGACAAGGGCCACGGGGGGTGATGGGCACGGGGAACCCAAGGGGTGACGGGAACGGGGGAGGGGG
>NW_020664582.1:17107621-17207811 GCF_002925995.2 Terrapene triunguis
CCCTTTTCCCGGGGGGGGGGAGGGGAGCGACAGCCCAGCCCCTTCCCGCGCTCGCCCCCGCCCGCGGCTGTGGAAGGAGGGGCCTGGTGGGCGGGACTTAGCCTGGCCGGGTTCTCGCCGCCCTGCCCCCGCCGGCCTCGCGAGACTTGGTTTGAAATGGCGGCGGGCGGGCTCGGCGGCTCTCGCTGAGGCGCGGCCGCGCCATGGAGCGGGCCACGAGCCTCCAGCCGCGGCTGTTCCGCACCTACGCGCGCCGGGGCGCTCCCCGGCGCCGCCTGCCGCCCCCGGCCCCCTGGCTGTCGCCGCCGCTGGACCGCAAGCGGCTCTTCAGCTCCAGCTCCGCCTCCGTGGGCTCGACTTCCACCGCCTCGTCCTCCGGCTCCGAGGACCCCGACTTCCAGCCCTGCCGCCGCCGCTGCCGCCGCCCGCCGCCGCCCCGCAGTCCCGCCCGCCTGAGGCGGAGGAGAGCCGGCCGCGAGGAGGCCAAGGAGAACCGGGGCCCCGCCGGGCCGGGCCCGCAGAGCGATAGCTGCGCCGTGCCCGCCACCCCGCTGCGGAGACACGTCACCCGCCGGCGCCGCCGGGGGGCGCTCCCGTCCCCGGGGCGCAGGACGGGGCTGCGGGCGCGGGCCCCCCTGCTCTGCAGCACCCCACAGCAGGCGCCGCCCGGGGCGGAGAGCGGGCCCCTCCCCGAGGAGGAGAGCATCCTGGGGGGCTGCCAGGAGAACGGCCCCCCCGGTCCTGGGAGGGCGGCCTCGGGCCGGGCCCCCCGCCGACGTCACGGCCCCCCCCGGAACATCCTGGCCGAGCTGAGCTCCTTGGCGCCGAGGAGCAGCACCGCGGAGCCCGCGGCAGGGCTGGAGGGCAGCATGGAGCTGTCCGGGGGCAGCGGCCGGGTCGCTCCTGGCCCACAGCATCCCACCCCCAGTTCAGGCAGCCCCCTGGGGGGAGACTGGCGGAGCCAGAGCCAGCCGCCGTGCACAGCATCGCCCCAGACTACTTGTATGATATCTGGGAGCAGCTATGTCCTCTTACCCTGTGGGGCTGGGAGACCGCCTGAAGCAGCCCAGGGCGACTCGATCCAGCTTGTCCCCTCATCATTTCCAGGTATCCACAGACAGTCTGTCCCTACTCAGGACCAGCCGGTGTCACCCCATCATAAAACTGTGAGTAGAGATCATGTCCAAAGACTGACCTCACAAAAGGCAGAGGGGGCTCAGAGGACTACACAGGGACCTTGCCAGCTAGAAACTAGTCTGGGCCTGCAGAAAAGTGTTAACCATCCTGGGGCTGCACTGCCCATTACTGGGACGCCCCATGTCCTGGTACAAGATAATACCAGTCCTGATGAGCCACATGATGGTTTGAGAGGAGGCTCTCAGAAAAGGAGCTGGAACCTTAGCACAGACAAAAGCAGACACCAACTTCAGCCCTTGGTGGTCTTGAGCTCTCAAGTGGTACCAACCTGGTTGGCTAACAGGAAGATCAATAATAAGTTGGATGCTTGGCCCTCCTGGAGGGAAAATGATTGTCAGCAGCCAGTTTCCCCCTCTGCCCTGTCTGTAATCTCAGTAAAGAAGTCCAGAAGTAGCAAGGTCATTCCCAGAGATGGTGATGGAGGCACCAGTAGAAAGGCCTGTATCAGTGGGTTCAGCTCCAGCCGATGGGGGAAACAGGCAAGGTGCCGCCCTGTCAGACGCAAGAATTCAAAAACTCCATGGCAGCAGGGTAATGGCTCCTTCTTTCAAGAACAAATGAGGCAAAAAGGAAGAGAGAAAAATGCCCTGGAGATGTCATCGTCTTTTCTGTGTGACTCTTCTTTCCTCAATGACTCCCAGTGGTGGGCTAGGGCTCGAGCATCTCTCACTCTTCACAAGAAAAAGAAAGTTTCCATCGAGGAAAGTGCCTGTAGCAGCATCCCTTGTACTCCTTCCTCCAAATCTCAGCTTGCAGGGTACCGTAAGTCCTCGTTCATTCAAAGTGTTGGCTACTGTAATTGGCCCACTTCCTCCGTGCTCCTGCTGACTCCCATGAAGTCCCATTCTGTTCTGGAGGTGATGCTCACAGACGCAGAAAAGGTGTATGGGGAATGCCAACAGGAGGGTCCTATCTCCTTTGAGCAATGTATTCCCCCAGATAAGATGAAGAACTGTTTGAAGATTGGGGAAGGAGTATTTGGGGAGGTGTTCCAAACAAACAGTGAGAGAGGAGCTGTGGCTTTAAAAATAGTTCCTGTTGAGGGGACTGAAAGGGTCAATGGAGAAGCTCAGAAGAGCTTCAGTGAGATCTTGCCAGAGATGATAATCTCAAAGGAGCTCAGCCTTTTATCTCAGGAGGTAGAGAACAGGACTGTAGGTTTCATTGACTTGTACTCTGTGCACTGTGTCCAGGGGGCATATCCCAAGCATCTTCTGAAAGCCTGGGACAAATATCACAAACTGAACGGATCTGAAAATGACCGGCCAGACCTGTTTGGAGAGCAGCAGCTGTTCATGGTCCTGGAATTTGAATTTGGAGGCAATAACTTGGAGAATATGAGGAAGCAGCTAAATTCAGTGGCAACAGCAAAAAGCCTGCTGCATCAAGTTACTGCTTCCTTGGCTGTGGCAGAGGAGGGACTGCACTTTGAGCACAGAGACTTGCATTGGGGGAATATTCTGGTGAAGAAAACCAACTTGAAAGAGCTCAGTTATACTTTGAATGGAGCAGTTTATACAATCCCCACGAAAGGAATTCATGTGAACATCATAGATTACACCCTATCTAGGATGGAGAAAGATGGGCTAACTATCTTCTGTGATATTTCTACTGACAAAGAGCTGTTCCTAGGAAGAGGTGACTACCAGTTTGATATCTATAGGCAGATGAAAAAAGAGAATGCCAACAACTGGGCTGACTATCACCCCCATAGCAATGTCCTGTGGCTGCACTATTTGGTAGATAAACTTCTGAAAGAGGTAAACTACAAGAGAAAGCTATCATCCTCCTCTGCCTTGAAAGGCATACAGAAGCAACTCCGAAAGTTTCACAGAGAAGTCCTGAACTTTAGCTCTGCAAGTGATGTTCTGCTCAATAGCAGCCTTTTCCACTGATCAAAATGGACCTTTGAATGAGAGATCACAAAATGGTGTCCTTGTACTGTCACTCCCTTTGCTGTATTTTTGGAATATTTTAACATTGGCATATTTGGCATGGTGCAGATAGTAAATGACCTCTTATGTCCATGAGTTAAATAATTTCTAAGTGTTCAGCTAAAATATGTGAAGATCCATTGTTGCCAAAAAAATTTGAAACATTTCACAGTTCAAATATTAAAAATGGTTCTTCCATATGTTAAGTCCTTATTTTGAACGTTAAGATCCTTTGCAACTTTTAATCTTAGATCATTAAAACTGATGACTTTAAGCTGCAGTAAAATCTAGCCTACTTTTCATTTCTCACTATGGAAAATGAAGACTTGACCTAATATTGCTAATACATTTGAGGCATTCCCTTATTATAAAAAATGTTGGTTTTTTTTGTTTTTGTTAAATTAGGACTTATATAGACCCAGCTTTAAACACATGCTCTTAGGTTGGCAAACTTCCTGGATTAGCAGAATGAATTTGACAGGTTACAATACAATAAATACAATAAACCTTGAAATAGAAAATTAGAGAAAATACTCCTGGATTCTGTAGGAAAGCCACGCTTGAATATGTTTTATCAGTAAGGCTATGATTTTGTCATGGATCTTTTCAGTAAAAGTGATGGACTGGTCATGGGCAATAAACAAAAAATCATGGAAGCTGTGACCTGTCCCTGACTTTTACTAAAAACATCCCTGACAAAATGGGGGGGCCCAGCACCCTGTCTCCCCCCCCCTGCAGTGGCTGGGAGCTACAGGGACCCCATTGCCCAGTGGCACTTGCGGAGGGGGGGGTCCCGCAGTCAGTTGTGGGGGGAGAGGGTCCCCTGCTGCCCATGGAGGCTGGGCTTCTGCTGAGTCCCCTGGTACCTGCAGCAGCTGGGCAGCTCTGGGGGCCCCTCAATGTCACAGAGGTCACTGGAAGTCACAGATTTCACAACCTCCGTGACATAATCTTAGCTTTACTTATCAGTAAGGGTCTAAACCTGCTCTCCGGAAAGTCTGTGGAAGAGGAATCGCACATTGAAAAAGTTTAAAAAAATAAAATAAAAATACCTGTGTTCCTGTTACATTTTTCATTTTTGTAATAGGATGACCTTGTATGCAGATAGGAACCAAAATCTCTAAATCAATTTGAGCGCCAAAGCGGTTTTCCCCATTGATCTACGAAGGCAAATGCACAGGATGAGAAAGGGTGAACTGTTGGCCCTAAAAAATCCAACTTCATCAATGTTATTAACTTTGTACCTACATTAAACTGGAACGCTTTGGTCTCAGAGTGTCCTTGACTAACATTCACATATACTACTGGAGTTGGCCTGCAGACAAACAGATAAATCAAACTAAATGGATCTTGCATTGTTATTGCTGCAAATTAGTTCACACTATAACTGATAGAGACAGATCCCTCAAATAGAAGAGAAGGGAAGTTATCACACATCCAGTTTTAGTGAAGTCATGTTTATCTACACTTATTTTAAAGGGACAACATCTTATAATTAATAATAATATATGGAGATATACCTATCTCATAGAACTGGAAGGGACCCTGAAAGGTCATTGAGTCCAGCCCCCTGCCTTCACTAGCAGGACCAAGTACTGATTTTGCCCCAGATCCCTAAGTGGCCCCCTCAAGGATTGAACTCACAACCCTGGGTTTAGCAGGCCAATGCTCAAATCACTGAGCTATCCCTCCCCTCCTTTGAATCTAGAATCTATTTAAATAGTTTCAGGTACTAGAGATGCCCCTGAATTTCCCTGCCAGTTAGGTGGTCTTACTATCACATTTTTCAGTTTCTCCCTTCCCTTTTGCAATGTGAGACACATACAAAATGGGAACCACCAACTATCTATAGTGTTGTTAAACACACAAAGTAAGAAATCTTAGGATCTAGCAATTACAGTAATCTTGTGATTCTAGTAACAATAGTTGACTATCTTAAACAATAAGGTTAATTAACCTTTTTATAGAGGAACAGCAATTCATAAATAACAAATTATACAGGCGTCGGCAACCTTTCAGAAGTGGTGTGCCGAGTCTTCATTTATTCACTCTAATTTAAGGTTTCGTGTGCCAGTAATACATTTTAACATTTTTAGAAGGTCTCTTTCTCTAAGACTATAATATATAACTATTGTTGTATGTAAAGTAAATAAGGTTTTTAAAATGTTTAAGAAGCTTCATTTAAAATTAAAATGCAGAGCCCCCCGGACCGGTGGACAGGACCCGGGCAGTGTGAGTGCCACTGAAAATCAGCTTGCGTGCCGCCGGTTGCCTCCCCTGTAGTCTTAACAAGGTTCCCCTACTTCACTTTACCTCCAAAACTGGTTTGTAAATGTCCTAATAATATCAATAGCACTTGGCTACTCCGTAAGACTTACTTGGTAAGAACTGCAGTCAAAGCATATCTGACATCAAGTATGTGTTCTTCAATCAAAGCAGTGCTATTTTCATTTACACTAAAAATAAATTAAAGGGTAAAAGATAACATTTAGTTATCTACCTGTACTATATTTAATTTTTTTCCCTGTCACTAAAGCTTCTATAGTTTGACATTTGCTGACAGTGACTTTATACAAGGAGAATGAAAAGAATTATTGCCACTGTACAGTCAAAAGCAGCTTTCACAGAGCTACTAGCGGTCTGAACTCCATAAATGTAATATTGTAGGAATTCTGACCTTTCCTTTAGCATTTCCTGTTTCCCCATATTTCAAATACAAGTGCAGTATGTGAGCATACAGCAATGCTCACATCTATCATAGTTAAGGGTGCTCCCACATGTTCAAAAAGCTTGCTGGCATGGTAGAAACTTATACAAAAACCTTCCCCTTCAACTATGCTTGCAGTAGAGTTGAAAGGCAAAAATTCCAGATTTAGCTGCCTAAAGTTAGTCAAATAAAATCTTTAGTTTCCTAAAATCAGTTTCCTGATTTTCAAAGATGCTGAGCATCTGCTCATTCCTTATTTTCCACACTTAAGTCCAGCTGTTGAGGTGCGAAACCGTAGGTTTAGATTCCTATCTTGTTTGAAAACGTTGACAAATGGGTCAAGTACAGTTTTGTGCAGATTACTTGGGTATAAATATGGCCTCAGCTTTTTTTATTTTTAAAGGCTTGCATGCCTTCCCCCCAACCCCCTAGAAAGCAGACTTCCCCCGTCCCCATCCCGAAAGAATAGGAAAGGAGAGCAAAGGACTCTGAAAACGTGCTTTCCCAGGCCCCAGTGAAGTGGGTGGAGGGAATTAGTATCCACCACACCTTGCCTCCCCAAAATCAATTGGGCCTCAACAAAAAATCCACTCGGCACACAGCTGAGCCTGTGTTTTTGAAAAAAGTATACACTATACACTGTTTCCCCTACTGATGAAGAAGGGGTACTAGGTGTCCTACAGGAAAAAGAGGGAAATCGGGACCCTGCTTAAGAAATAAGTAAATTTGGTGGCTTTTCCATTCTCTAATTTCCAAAGAGAAAATAAATTATAATCCTCAGCAGGTAGGGGAATAGTTTGTACATACATGGACATTTCTAAAAGAAGGGAGGGATGGATGAGTAGGGTTTCCATGGAACTGGCTCCCACAGGCTGTTTAATGGAGAAGTATTAAGGAAATAGGAGGTGACTTATGTTTTCTCTTCTGTCTATAATATGCAGGTGGGAAAGGGCATTTCTTACTTTGTGACGTTAATAGTGATGTTCGCAGTCTGATCTGGAAATAAAGCTTCATCTAATTGCCAAATCACTGAGAAATGTGCCTATTATGAAGAAAGAGATTATTAAACAAAAAAAGCAAAATGAATGTACAGGTCTGTCGCATCTTACGTTGGGGTTACATTCCACAGTCAGTGCATAAAGCAAAAATCGCGTATAGTCAAAATTACATTGAGTGTAATGGGCGGAATTGCCCGCACTACAGGTACAGTATTAAAATTATTATTTTTCTCTTTTTTTTTGTTTTTGCCGACCGCGTAAAGCTGAAATCGCGCACGTTAAATGCGCGTAAGATGCGACAGACCTGTATGCAAATGGTTTTTTTATTCTTGCTGTACTACTTTTAAAATAGATTTAGTTGGATAATTTTATTGTCCAAATTTCTCTCCAGTATGTGATACATATTACTATGTATAATAGAAAAACAGCCGAGAAACAGATATATGCAAATGGCTAGTGTGACAGTCAGGGTCCAGACACCCCACGGGGAGAATAGATGGTTTAAACCCCTAAAAAGAAGCAGTTAAACCAAATGATTGCATACTATGTTATTTTACTGTAAAAGTATATCGAGTATGGTCTTTTACAGAAGCTTTTACTGTTCTGAAACTGATGGTCATCATGAGATACGTATAGAGACTATGGTTATGAATTTGTGTATATAGAGAACTGTGCTCATAAGCTTTGGCTCCACCTCACAGCAGGGAGGTGAGCAATCAGATAGGGAGAGGCAGCTCCCAAGCCAGATGTTTACACAAAACCGGACTCAAGTAACGATTCATTGTACAGCCCAGGAACAGACAAATCATGGGTCATTAGAGTTTGTGGTAAAACACTGAGACAACTTGGAATTTCCCACTTTTCAATATCTATAATGAACTGAAGAATAAAACTGCAAACCCTTTTAAAATAAAACGGGTTTGAAGTGAAATCTATCCAGAGACAGGAAGAGCCTGTAGGTGGGAAGCTTTCTGTGAATGCTGGATTCGTCCCCCCCACCACAGTAGTTAAGGTGAGAAACTGTTCAAAGGCAATAGGTAAATTGTATTAGAAAAAGGGTTTTTTATCTAATATGGATGTTTAAAGCCTGAGGTTGCATCTTTACATTTACTGGGTCACTTGCATGTTTGCTATCTCACTATTTCATCTTTGAATCAGTGGGTTTTTCTATGAAATAGACGTTTTGTTTATTTTTACTCCAAGCAGGTCTTTGTTGTGCAAACTGTGTGGGGACCAAAGTAAGATGGTATCTGTGGGACTGATTTCACACCTTCGGAGGTGACAAACCAGAGGTGGAAAGTCTGTGTGTCTGGTAGTTAAAAACCAGGGCCGGCTCCAGGCACCAGCCGAGCAAACTCGTGCTTAAGGTGGCATTCTGCCCAATCCTAGGGTGGCACGGCTGCTTTTTTTTTTCTTGGTTCACCACCCTGGCCGCCCTGTAGGGGCGGCGGCGCGGAGGAGGGGAGCGCCCTGCTGGGAGCGGGCTGCGTGCTCCGTCTGCCCCAGCCCGTGCCAGGTCTGTAGCAAGCCCGGCAGGGCAGCCCGCGTCCTTCCCTCGCCGCCGACCGGAGTAGCGCCCCGCTGAAGCCCTGGCTGCCCCCCCTTCTCTCTCTCCCCCCGCTAGCCGGGGCACGTCTGCAGCGCAGGGAGTCCCCCTGCACCCTGGCTCTGGCTGCCCTGCAGGGTTTCCCCCCCCCCCCCGCTTTGCCGCTCTGGCCACCCCGCAGGTTTTTGTTTGTTTTTTTTGCTTGGGGCAGCAAAAAAGCCAGAGCCGGCCCTGTTAAGAACTCAGAAATTTAGGGAGACTCAGGACAGGAAGGGCTGTTGGTGTCACCCTGCAAGGAGTAACTAAGCTGCTGAAAGCTAGAGTGAGACCTGGTGCATGTGGGCAGGCTACAGGTGTCAGCACAGCATTAAGGCACCCCAGGGTTACAGGGCACGCAGTGACAGAACGCGTTACTGGCCTGGGTGATCCTCAAAATATCACAGTCAGCTAGAGTGCTGACCTCCATACATGAGAGTTAGTTGAGGCTATGGCCTAGTTGCAAAGATAATGGTGCAAGAGCAGCTGATGAAAATAGAACAAACACTGAGGACAGAGCTGGAAACAATGACATTTGACTTACCGTTGTTTTTTTGAATATTGGGTGTCCAATCTTGCAGCCCATGGACGAGAGTAAATGTGCAGATGGTTTTGGCTGATCGCAATGAATCACAGTAGAGGATGGCTGTCAAAATAGTAGGAATGCTTTTTAATATAGAAGCAAAACAGACTGGAAGATTCAACTCGTTCTGCTGTGCACTCCCACAAAATGAATTTCTAACCTAGGTGTGAATAGCTCACAGGTAACATCAGGAGTTAGGTGTTCTGGAGATCACAAGAGTTCTCCATTTAGGCACTGATAACATCACTGAGGTGTTCCGTTTATGATTTCTTTTCAGGCCTCGTTTTAGGCATTTAGAGCAGGTATTTTCAATACAGGCTATGAGTCTCGTAAAAAAACGCCTTTTATAGGCAGGCAAAATTGATTCAAACTGCCAGAACACTTTATTTACATGAAACATGTTGGATTAGTATGGTTGAGATAAATAACAAATACCCACATTTGACTGGTTTTAAAAAAAGTTCAAGTTACTCAGTGGTCTCCATATATTGCAAAAGAAAAACACTGCAACGAACCCAACATACAGATTATAGCCTTGCCCTGAAGACAGTCCAGTCCTTCAAGACCTCCACTAACTCTATCCCTTATAAAAATTGATAAAGTAATTTAAAAGTCTCATCAGTTTTAACTTGAAAAATGGGGAAACTAACTGACCCAGACTCTTTAGTTCTGGCTATATTTTAGCAATAGCAAGCCCTTTGTGCTGCTGCAGTTTAATGCATTACAACACTACTCACTTTTCAGCTGTTCCATTTTATGTATGCCATTGCTGAATACACCCTAATACGGCTGGCTTACTCATGCAACATGAAGGCAGTGTTTGAATTTTATTTAAATTTTTTCATCATGCTGTAATTATGGCCTTAATATACTGAATAAATCCAAAGCTTATACTAGCCCAAGATCTGTTCTCAGTAATTCTGAAACTAGGAAGTTAGTATTTGCTTTCAGTGTTCCTGAACTCAGAAATAACCTTCCTATATACCCCAAACCTTAATTTAATCTGTTAACAGGAAGGGCCACTTGACTGGGACCAGAAAACTGCAGAAGGTCCAGGAATCTATGCTGAGTATCCTGTACCTCCTTGGGTTGGATCTGGAGCTCAGTTGCCACCCACTGCAAGAGCTCTTGATACTGCCTGTAGACCTCAGGCAAGGATGGCGAAGACTGAATTACCACCTCATCTAGCATCGGGAAGGATTCACCTGTCCGCACCATTGGTCCCAGCAGATTTGGCTCAATTTTTTCTCTCTTGTACCCTGACGGAGCTGGTTGGTGTCAGCAAAGAGAGGGTAGGTGGGATTCATGCAGAGATCTGGAGTGTCTAGCATAGGGATCCCATGGACTCCAATGATGCCAGTAGGAAGAGTCAACTGGTTGAGGGGGATCCCTTGGCATTGGGTACCACTGGTCCCCTGGATAATCATATCTGGGTGGAGAACAGATCTAAGACCTTCTGGAGCCTCCAGCTCAGCAGACGAGAAGGTAGGTTCCAGTTCAATCGGCAAGTCATCAGTACTGGTGGACGAATGCTCCAGCTGATGGAAATAGGGAGTATTTCCATCTCCTCCCAGAGGTCTGTCCTGGAGTGCAGGATGTTCCAATGGCTGGGACCGACAGATCCGGCGCATCCCTAGTTCTGGTGGACAGCGGTTCCTTGCAGGGGCAGGCCAGCACCAGAGCAGAGTCTAAGTCTGTAGCTCCCAGACAGTGCCGATGGTGCTGATCCTTTGGTTAGTGTATCGGAACCCAAATTAGTACCAACGTATCCCTACTCTTTTGCGCCAGACCTTCATGCCCAAGAGGTCTGAGCAGACCTAAGTCCTTAGGAGTTGTGCATGAGGACTCACCAGACTTGGACAGAATGGGGGAGGGATCTTTTAGTTTAGGAGCAGATTTTTCCTTGCGTTTGAGCGTGCTCCTTGCTCCTAATGAGAAGCCTATCAATTCTTAGCAGCTCTGGCCTCAGCTCCTGTGCTCAGGCTCAGAGGGGCGCTGCTCACGCACTGAGGCCATTGTACAAGTTGGTCGCCTTGGCCCAGGTCTGGGTCTCAAGGCTTTCTCCATGAGATGTTTCTTTAGTCAGAGCTCTTGAGAGGGAAGGAGCGACAAATGTTGCACTTAGCGGAGATGTGAGCCTCCCCAAAGGCAGTATAGGCAACACTGGTGTTTATGGCTCACAGAGAAGGAACCAGGGCAGAAGATCCCCCTTAAATCACTGGTCTCTGGCCATAGTCCTTGTTCATTGGGAGAAGCTCCCCAAGTCAGGGACTCGGGTAGGACTAATTTACACTAACTAGACAAATGAACACTACTAAGAATAATAAAAAAATATTTACAGTATATACACAGGTTTTGAAGAATAAACACGGAAGTAGCTTCGGACACAGGATTCCAACTCAGGCTATGCAGCAGTAAGAAGGAACTGGAGCAGCATTGGTCCCCACCACCCTGTAAACTCTCAGTTCAGAGCACAAGGAAAACAACTGGAGGCATGAACCAACGGACCCGACTTGCTAGAAATGTTATCTCAGTCAGGCACACGGTGTGCCTGCACACCCACGTATGGAATACATGTAGGGACCAACACTCAAAGAACTATCTGGATCTCAAATCACTAAAAGGTGCTGTACAGCCCATAAAAGAAAAAAAATGCTCACAACAGTTATCAGTAGTTAAATAGCCTCACTAGGAAAAGTGAGACAGATGTTACATGAGTTGTTCAAAGTCCCAGCAAGTCAGTGGCAGTCAGGATTAGAACTCAGAAGTTCCTGACTCCCAATCCTGTGTTTACTCCATTAGGCCACAGTGCGTCTGAAAGAACACAGGTTACTCATGCATAACTCCTGATAAAAGTATACAAGAGAGCCTTACCTATTGTTCTGTGTATGATGTGTCTTACTGTTCATGGATTTATTAATAAAGCACCTATAGATGAGCTTTACATCTTACCACTGGCCAAAAAGACCTCCTTGGAAAATAAGCATTTATTTCAAGAGAGTTTTCCTGGGCAGTGAGTGAATAACAATGGATTCTGACCCTGGCTGTTCCTTACCATCCTGGTTTTGAACCAGACAGCCACTCCGTGATCTCACCTCTGGGATCATCTTTTTAAACTGTAGATTTCTAGGGTATTTCAAGACCAAGGTTGTCATGTAGGAGTCATCTCCGCTGTTAACTAGAGAAATGTCCATGGTCAGCTCCTTGGTGTCCCCCACCACTAATTTCTTCCTATAAGCAGGCATGAGACATAAAACAGATGGGTTACACTTTATCAATGTTAATGTAACAAAGGGAGACATAAAACACAAATTATTTTAACAAAGTCCATATGTAATTTTATAGCAACACCAAGAACGAAATCTGTATAATAAAACCATTTCAACTCACTGAGTGTGACTTCTCAAGGTTAGGTTCGCAGCACAGATGGCTTTGTTATTACAGTCCTTCTTGTAAGGCAGCTGAAATTAGACAGAGGAGTGGGAGTCACTGTGATGGAGTCAGACTAGTTGGTCAGAACTCTGGTTTTAATGGGACTTTTTCCCCCCTCTTTTTTTCCCCCCCCGGGAGGCAGCATATTAAAAACCACGTACACTCACATGTACAAGAATGCTTTCCCCAAAACCAGGGATTCACATAACCCTATCTAAGGGGCAAAGCTGGAGTTGAAGAAACCTCTAGCAGTGACTCACTAACAGGTTGCTATTGAATTATGATGGGATTGCCAGAAAAGGGACTAATAGGAGGATTCACAGCAACACGAAATGCCTTCAGTGGTGACAAGGTCAGCATTCTGAATATTTCCTCTGGGTCCCTTCGCAATCCAGCATTCTCAGCACATTAGAAAGAGATGCTAGTTGTTAACCCTTCCATTCGTCCACTAGGAGTCATCTGAACCATTCTGTGGCTGAATCGTGTAAGTTACTTTTTTATTATTCCCCTTTCATTGCTGAAATATTATTCTAGTTTTTGAATCAGTCTGACCATATTATTTGACTTACTCTCTCCCTATCTCAATTTATTTAAATGCAAATATCACTTTCTTACAAGGTACAGAGATGAAAAAAAATAAAAACTAGAAAAGTGAATTTCTAGAAATGCCATACAAGCTTCAAAATTAAAGTTTCATATGTTCAAGTCAGTTCCAAACACACTGCATGTTTTACAGATGAGACTGATTTGATTTTTCTGGAAGAACCAAATCAGGGGAAATGGCCAGTATTTTTTTATCAGCAATTTGATCCTCCAATATAAATCTAGCATCTATAGCTGATACTGCCATAGCAGTCCAATGACAATTAACCATTAGGTGATGGGTGCTTTGGTTGCTAGCAAATCAATCTATCACCACTACCACATCTCAGATGATCAAACTGAATAGTAATATACTACTACGTAATGGTAAATGAGCACTCATTGCAAAGTATTACCCTGATTCATCTAGATGGCATAGTTATTAGATATTGATTTGTGACTGGAGTTATCCATATTAATAAACAGGAAAATGCTGCCTCATCGTAGAGCTTTGCTGCATTTGTCAGAAACTGATTTAAATTCCAGACTGACTAGTTTAAAAAATAGAGCTAAATTAGCTAATAAGAATTTCCCCTGCTCATAAAATATAAATGAGAGACCATGATACAAAAAACACAGGTTAAAACCAGCTAATTAGAAGCTGAAACGCCCGAATTCTGATTTAGATTTTTTTCAAAATATAATTTAGAAGATATTTTAAAATACCTCTTTTAAAATAGAAAATTATACCACTTTGTTAATGCAGAAATCTTCATTCAAAGAATAGCTCTTAATAATACTACATAACATAGAGCTTTATATCTGCAAAAGCACTTCACAAACATTAACTAATGACTCCTCAACACCTTTCCAATTGAGGTGGGTTCTGTCCCCGTTTGGTAAATGGGTAAACTGAGGCACAGAGAAGGAAAGAACAGTTACTCACCTTCTCGTAACTGTTGTTCTTCGAGTTGTGTTGCTCATATCCATTCCAATTAGGTGGGTGCGTACACAGTCGTCAGAAAGTTTTCCCTTAGCAGTGCCCGTTGGGTCAGCTGTGGAGCCCCCTGGAGTGGCACCTCCATAGCGCTCTATATATGACCCTGCCAACCTGGCTACTCCGACAGAAGGGAAGGCAGGTGGGTACTGGAATGGACATGAGCAACACATCTCGAATAATAAGTTACAAGAAGGCGAGTAACCGTTTTTATTTCTTCGAGTGATTGCTCATGTCCATTCCAATTAGGTGACTCCCAAGCCTTACCTAGGCGGTGGGGTCAGGGTTATGGAATCGCTGATTGGAGCACCGCTCTGCCGAATGCTGCATCATCTCTGGCATGCCAGATGATGGCATAGTGAGCGGGGAACGTATGCACTGAGGACCAAGTCACTGCCCTGCAGATTTCTTGTATTGGGACCTGGGCCAGGAACCCCGCTGACGAGGCCTGGGCCCTCGTGGAACGTGCCGTAAGTGCCGGGACTGGGACCTTGGCCAGCTCGTCGCACGTGCGGATGCAGGACGTGATCCAGGAAGGTATTCTTTGAGATGAGACCAGGTGTCCTTTCATCCGGTCTGCTACCCCTACGAACAGCTGGTTGAACTTCCTGAACGGCTTAGTGTGCTCGATGTAGAATGCTAGTGCCCGCTGAACACCCAATGAGTGTAGCCTCTGCGCTTGACTACTGGCATGAGGCTTAGGAAAGAAAATGGGCCGTCTTGACTCGTGTGAAAATGTGACACGGCCTTAGGAAAAAAGGCTGGGTGAGGCCTAAGTTGCACCTTATCCTTGTGTAAGACTGTGTAAGGTGGGTCAGAGGTGAGGGCCTTCAACTCAGACACCCGGCGTGCTGAGGTAATGGCGACCAGAAGAGCTACTTTGTACGATAGATAGAGGAGGGAGCACGTCACTATCGGTTCAAACAGGGGCCGCATTAGATTGGAGAGGACCAAGTTCAGGTCCCACACAGGGACTGGCCATCTAATCTGGGGATGGAGGCGTTCCAGGCCCTTGAAAAAACGTCCCACCATGGGGTTGGCAAATACAGAGCATCCAGATACTCCTGGGTGGAAGGCCAAGAGAGCAGAGAGGTGTACCTTGATGGATGCTGCTGCCAGGGCTTGTTGATTTAGGTGTAGGAGGTACTCTAGGGTGAGTGGGATAGGCACCTGGATTGGAGGTGTGTGATGCTGGGCACACCAGCAAGTGAACGTTTTCCACTTAGCTAGATAAGTGGCCCTGGTGGATGGTTTCCTGCTGCCAAGTAGGACCTCCCGTACAGGTTCCGAGCACAGAAGCTCCATGGGGTTTAACCACGAAGCTTCCAAGCCGTGAGATGGAGGGACTGGAGGTCCAGGTGGAACAGGTGACCATGGTCCTGACTGGAGGTCGAGGTGGAGTGGCAACGCAATCGGGGCGTCCACTGACAGTTCCAAGAGCGTGGTGTACCTGTGTTGTTGATGCCACGGCGGGGCCACCAGGATTACTTCCGCTCTGCCCCTGTGGACCTTGAGAAGAACCATGTGCACGAGAGGGAACGGGGGAAAGGCATACAACAGACGGCCACCCCAGGGTAGCAGAAATGTGTCCATGACCTAGCCTGGGCTGTGATTCTGGGAGAAGCAGAACATCGGGCACTTCCTGTTGCTGTGGGTGGCGAACAGATCGACCTGGGGAAACCCCCACCTTTGGAAGATGGAGTGGATGACGTCCAACCCCTTACAGTAGTGGTCGGAAACCACCTGAGGCCTTGAATGATGTTTGACATGACTTGAAATTGTGTCTGTGGCAGAAACGCTCTTGCCTGCACCGAGTCCAGCACTGCCCCGATGAACTCTATTCTCTGGGTTGGTGATAAGGTTCACTTGTTCACATTGAGGAGGATGCCCAATTTCTCAAAAGTGGATCTGACAAACCAGACCTGAGATTCCACCTGCTCCCTGGCGTGCCCCCTGAGCAGCCAGTCGTCGAGGTGGGGCTATATCTGCACCTGTGTCTTGCGAGGGAAGACTGCTACGACTGACCTGCACTTGGTGCTAAACTAACAAAGGAAAACAAACACTAAATAAATAGAGCTCGGGAAACGAGGAGCGCTTTCTGAGCAAGACGCCACAGTTCCAACGACCGTCATTGGCGGCAAGAAGGCACTGAGGCGGCGCCGAGTCGGCAGGGTCATATATAGAGCTCTATGGAGGCGCCACTCCAGGGGGCTCCACAGCCGACTCGACGGGTGCTGCTAGGGAAAAAGTTTCTGACATCCAGGCACGCAGCGCGCGCACACCTAATTGGAATCGATATGAGCAATTACTCGAAGAAGAACATCGCTTGTCCAAAGTTACACAGTGAGTCAGTGGCTGAGTTGGGAAAAGAACCCAGGGACTAGATTTTCTCCATACCGGATATGGGTAACTCTTTGGGGGAAAACTGGGCCCCTGCAAGTACCTTTTTCAAGTCTCTGTAGATCATATTGCCTTTAGCTGGGGGTAGGGAAAAGACATGCACTTGCTAAGAAAAGCACAATGCCAAGGCTTCTTATGATAAAGGCTTTGAATATTGGGGAGCGAGAGGGCCAGTTGCTTCTAGGAATGTATTTTATTACCTGAAAATATGCCTCAGGTTCCTGGTATTTATCAAGCGTGGGAGCTGGATGATCCATGTTCTCATTGCTATTAGAGAGCTGGTAGCTGACTTTGAGAGTAATGCTAGAGAAACAGTCATAATCACACGGCTGTAATAAAACAAAAATAAGAAAAATGTGTAGGCATGACAGGTATATGGGGCTGTTAGAATGTAAAGCAGTGTTTGTACATCAGTGACTCTTTGTATAACTGGCCTATATCCTAACATGTAACTTTCCAAATGCCATTAGACAATAAAGCACAGAGGAGCGAAAAGCCAGAAATGTCTGTTTGCTTCAGTTCTTAAAATCCTTGTTTCTAACAGACATGACGTTTCACTTGAACAATATTCCAATATCCCAGAATTCCAGGCATAGCCTTGGAATTAAATTTTCCTGTTCAGTTACTCAGAGATTCCCTTATTCATCAAGTGCTGCATGCAAGCTGTAGCAGTCAGCTGAAACCTATGCAAAATTATGCTGGAGTCCTGCCTGCTTCCAGTTACTTAATGGAGGAAGAGGGTGGGGGGGAAATATAACACTGAGCACTTGTATAGCACTTTTCATACATAGATCTCCAAGTAATTTAGAAAGGTATGTAAGTGTCGTTAGTTCTCTTTTACAAACTGAGACATGAAATGTTGATCTGATTCAAACCAGATCACACTGGAGTCAGTGGCAGAGCTGGGAATAATCATATGTACCATCCTTTGTCTACACCACACGACCTCCTACATCTCTTAGAGTTACAAGTGCGACACACAGCTCCAAGAAGGAGCTGTTTCCCCTTGGCTGTTTTGTTTAGAACCTGAAAGCAAGTCTAGCTGAAAAAATTAACCTCCATCCCTTCACAATCCATCTGCTGCTTCAAGATAGGTTCATTCTGAGGCAGATTCCATACCTAGCCCTTTCTGTTCTGTTTTTTTTTTTTTTTTTCCTGGAGCATTATGTGGAGAGAGCTCCCAGGAGAGCTACCACAATTGTCTCCTCAAAAGAGATGTGCAATGCAGGGGTGGCATCATTCACTGTGGTAGAAGTGACTCCATCCCAGCTTTGGAGCTAAGCGCCTAAATCACCAACCAGTATGTTGAGCAGCAGCTCAGCACACACAGGTCCATTGGCCTGCTTTTCTTGGCTCAGTGTGGATTTCTGATCCTCAAAATGGGCTCTCTTCTTCTTCATCCTCACATCCAAGTCCACAGTGTAGCGAATGGATAAGTGCCAAATCTCTGGAAGCACAGATTGGGATTTTTGTGAATTCAGAGACACCCTTCATGGGATCAATGAAACTAAAGTCTGTGAACAAAGTGCGATCAGAGCTCTAAATTGTATGGGGAAAAAGTGATGCCCACAAACCATGGGAAATAGATGCACTATTAGGTTTAGGCACGTTGCTACAGGAATCTTAAAGGCTTAGACTCAAAGACACAAGTTGAAGTAGGAATTAAAGGATTAAAGATGCATGAAACAAATTACCAAACGTGCTAAATTGAGCAACGGGATGAAATGGTTACTCACCCCGTGCAGTAACTTCTAGATTTGTCCCCCTATGGGCGTTCCACTCTAGGTGCACTAGTGCCCCTGTGCCTAAGTGGCGCATCCATAGGGCACTACCCAAAGAACTTCTTGCTTTGTGTGTGGCATCAAGCTGCTGCCAAGTGCACCTATCACAGCTGCACCTCTGGGATGTGAGGGATAAGCAGTCACGAAGGATTGGTGGGATAACAAGCAGTACAGCAATTTAGCGCCACATTCTCTACTGGAATAACCAGGTGCAACTTCACCAGCCACAATAGAGCTGCATCTGCTTACGCCAGCAGCGAATTTGGCTCCTTGATTTTTAGCAAGAGAAATTACTTCTCTTCATTAATTGTATATTGGAATGTGGCCCTGAAACATTATACATCTACGGTACAGAACAGCCTCTAGAGTCAGAGTCCCAAATCCTCAAGACAGCCCCAGCCTGCAGCTTATGGTCTCATTATTATTCATATTTCATTACCTTGTGGGGATGCTTCTAAAGGTGAGCTCATATTAAAGCACAGTTCTGCAGTAATGATGCTATTGTTATGGAAAACGAATATTCCCTCCGGGGTGAATCTCATAGTGACATTAAATCTGACAATTGGTCTGGAGCTGGAGGGGAAGAACAGGAACTGATAAGCAAGTAGACAAGATGGACGTAAGTATAATTTCCAGACTGATGCTTTACAGGGGAAACATTCCAGGAGCACCTATCAACAAGGAGCAAGGGTTGTAAACTGGCTCTGTACTATTTCACTTGATATTCTCTGCCTTCTTGAAATCTCAACAGACAAACAGCGCTCGGCCAGACTGGTCTATTTCTAAAATTTCCAGCTTTGGCTGGGAATGTCAAGAATGCAGTGAAATCTCAAAATCCAAAGGAACAGACGATCTGAACCCACCAACACTGTGGGCTAAGAGTTTCAAAACTGGGTTTCCATTTTTGTACCTGTAATTGAATTATAGGTGTAAATCTGGGTACTTGTACCTCTTCCAGGTTTCTAGGGCAACTCACGTAGATATTAGTGCAAATTCTCTAATTTTCATGTGCAGTTCATTTTCCAGGAGCAAAAATGCAGGTGCAAATTAAACCTAATGCCTTGTGAAATGTACCCACCCCCCTTAAGATCATTTAGATGTCTAGGTACTGACTGAAGTTTGTAAGCTATTTACATGTCTAATGGACCTAAACTGCACATGCAGGATTGTGAGCACAAAGATAGGGGCCAATGAAGCCCTATATTACAATTGATTCAAGTTTAGTAACTTGTTTTTTCTGCATTGGAAGTTCAAAGGCAGAAGGTTTCTAACTTAACCTAAAGCCTTTACATAACAGAGAAAGATTTAGGAAACTTTTTTATCAACAGAATAACTAATATATGTCCCAGTGATACTTTAAACAATAATGGAACCACTAAACAACATCTAGGGTACAGGTGCAATCTCTACCTACCGGAGCACAGTTACATTTCCAAACGATCCCACTGATATATCTATGAGACCATCATCAGTGAAGTCAAAACCACCATCAATGGACTGTCCAAAATATTGGAGGCCTGGAGCAACTTCAGCTGCTCTTATCCTCTGTGGGAGGAAAAGATCAACACATTTAAGATGGGATATTTCTCCAGTTAACATGGGACTGCTCTGAGTGACACCCTGTGACATTTTTGACATATCCAGGATAGGGAACTAACCACGTAAGAATGGCCCTACTGGGTCTGACCATGGGTCCATCTAGCCCAGTATCCTGTCTTCCAACAGTGGCCAGTGCCAGGTGCCCCAGAGGGAATGAACAGAGCAGGTCATCATCAAGTGATCCAGCCCCTGTCGCTCAGTCCCACTTTCTGCAACAACAAGGAGTCCGGTGGCACCTTAAAAACTAACAGATTTATTTGGGCATAAGCTTTCGTGGGTAAAAAAAACACTTCTTCAGATGCACTTCCTGCAACGGACAGGCAGACTTGCTAATGGAGGGTGTTTAGTCGGTAGGTGTGGAAGCCACATCCTCAAGTGAGCACTTTAAAATCATACATCCATAGGGTTAGAAGGGACCGCAAAGGAAATCTAGTCTAACCCCCTGACAAGATGCAGGGTTTTGCCAGCCAGCTGAGCTTAAGAAGCAGCTCTGCTGAGTCAAGCCTGCAGAGTCTCCTTCACACAAGTCACCTGGCACACATCTTCACGTTTCTCACCCATGCCTCCAATCTGCACTCACCATCGGTGGAGTATCTTTTGATCCACATACAATGAGATTTTTGAGTACCAGTGATATACTCTGGTGTCTGCAGCATTTTTGGTAAGCAGGGAACTGCAAACCTGAGAATGAGTTGAGTCTGGTGGCTCATGACAATTAGCAAATTCAAGCTGGTTTCAGATTAAAAGAAAAAGCCCCAGTGCTTTATCAAGCAAGCCACTTCTTTTTTCAAGGCTGATTCACTGTTTAATTGGTAATAAGGTGATTTTCCAGAGTAAAAGGAACTGCTCGTGCAAGAAGTGGAAAACCAGGCTGGATAAAAGCATGGGTTAGATTGCCAAAACACCACTGTGATGCAGGAATTATTAACATGCCCATTTTAGAGATGGGTAAATCGAGGCACGGGGCGGCCAGGTGACTTGCTCATAGCTGCACAGAGTGTCAGAAATTAAAATAGAATGCAGGAGTCCTGACTCTGAACCCTCTACCACAAGAACATGCTCTTCCCCCTACCCCACATTTAACCCTCATTGCACATACGATTCACACAGGACTCCTCCCTACCTGAGAAAAGGTGCTCCTGATCCCACTCTTATCACCATTATAGATGTAAATGCTGCCAAAGGTAGAAGAATCCAAAAGTCGATCCTCAAGGGGGGCTCCAACTGCAATGTCCGCATATCCATCCCTACTGATGTCCCCAATGCTGGCCACAGTAAACCCAAACCTTGCAAAAGGAGATGGTGTCTGGACACTTAAGTGTCCCACCCAGGAGAAGTAACCATTCTGAAAAACAGCCAAGAGGTTATTCCTGCTGCTCCTGAAAGCAGGTTTTGTTTTTTGAATGGTAAGGATCGAAGGTGAACAACAAAGCTTTAAACAATAAACTAAAGAATTCCTCTGAAGGTCTGCTATTGGAGTCAATGAGAGCAGGAGCCGGGGTACATCTGCACTCTTACAAATAAAAATAACCAAAACATTGGAAATCAGCTGCTCCTACACTACTCACCAACATCCAAACACTACATATCCACCGTAGGATTTTATACTGCCTCCCATCTCCATAGTATCTGAGTGCCTTCCAAGTAAAAGCAATAGCCAATTCCCCAGGTCTGCAGTCTGCTCTACAGTAGCTGAGAACGTCACATTCCCCAGACTGCTTCATAGAATAAGCCTCAATGTGTGTGGGGGGGTGCATTACTTGGCTTTTGACAGATGTCTTGAACGTGCTGTGAGGCCACCAGCTGCTTTCAGCCACTCTAGAAGTGCCCTACGCAAGTTTCATTAGCTGCTTCTGACGCGGTGCTGAACACGGTTTGTCTGGGTCTACGTTTTCAGTTAAACTGTGTTCAGTTCTGGTTCAGCTAAAACTATCAGCAGCAACAGGTCACCTTCCTAGTGTAGACAAGGCTTAAGTGGTGTCAGCAACGTCATCAGCACTTGCAAGGTATACACAGAACACCAGGGCTCAGTGAGGAAACAAAGGAGGAAGTGATTGTCGAATATTTTGTTTTAAGAAGTAGATGTATTAGTCTAGGCTAATCAATCCCCTGTGTTCTATTACTGATTTGCCAGTTTCAACAATTTTTCTTTTTAAACAAAAGTTTTGCATTCACTCATAAAGTTTGGTTTCAGTTTAGTTTCTCTTTAATAGCTCAGTAGGTACAGCATGTTTTATAACACTGGATTTCAAAGCAGAGATGTAGCATGAACCATCTTCCTGAACTGTATGCTGTGCATCTTGTACACGAACTCAGCAGGTGGGCATGCCCACTGATCTACTTTTGGGGAACTCCCCTGGAAGCCGTTCCAACAGCAGTTGACATGTACATTAATTTAAAACAATCATCATAAGGAATGCTGTTTCACAGAGTGGTTATGGGGGATGGAAAAAAATGGCTACAAAATCATCAAAATAGAAAGATGCTTCATTCTATGGGACAGGGTCCGTAACAACAGGTGGGATGGGAGATGGAAACAATTTCACAAACTTCTATTTCTCATCATGCTGTGTAATAAATCTACACCAGGCCACAAAGATATCGCCATTTCTATTACAGAGTTTCTCTTTCACAGTCCAGTAAATGAGACAGGACTGATCATTCTGTGGTCTTCTGATACAACAAGACAGTCCACGAGTTATGCATGGGCACCAAATGGATATAATTGAGAGACTATACAGGGAAAGCACCAAGGATAAGGGTTTTATTTGTCATCACTAGCATGTGGTAACAGAAGTATTTCAAGGAACTGGTGGGAAAGCTCCCACCAAGTCAGAACTGCTGAAGCCAGTGTCTTTACCTGAAGCCGATACACATAAACTCTTCCTTCTTCCCCATAGATGTGATAAAGCGGGGCTCCCACAAGAAGGTAGTCTGTCTCCCCATCCTGGTTCACGTCCACAGAGCAGAGTTCAGAGCCAAAATAAGACCCAACCTGCGCCCCAGAAAGAGAGTCAGGTTTTACACTGGAATTCTCAACAAAAAATAACTTCATAATAATAGCCTTCTCTGGTGCCCTTTGCACCTGTTAGGGTGCTTTACAGAACTACAAATTTCTGCATAGTCATCTGTCCCTCTGTCTACATATGGATCATTTCATGACTCCTATTATCACAATGCAGCCATCTTTGAGGAGGGCCCCAGTAACCGGAGTAACAGCACCAGTATCACTATCCAACAATTTCACAACGGGCGGTGGAGGATACCTTTTCCAGTCGGAGTGACTGGATTTGTTTTTTTGAGGGGTCAGGTATCAGAATGCAATGATAGTCTAACCCCATTTATCTGAACCTCTTTCAAACCTCTCTCTTACCCAAACTGGGCTTACATCCTTTCCCCAGTCGTTTCCCTCAGCTATCTACAACACCAGTTGTCTGAATTTTTCTAACATCCCCAAAACTTGATGGATGATCTGCCTCTAGAAGAATGCAGGGGAAGTTCTGATTAGAGGAAGCACATGCTGAAAAATGGTCTGTAATGGCTGCATTGCAATAAAGACATGTGGAGTCCATCTATTTCCACCGTACTTAGTGCTTTGTCAACCCACTTGATTGGCAAAGACTGAGCAAAGCATGGGTACCTGATCTCCTTGTAGGATTTGCTTTGAGCCATCTTTCTTAAACACCAGCACTTTCCCTGTCATGCTGTGCTTTGGAGCTCCAGCAACATACCAGGCACCGTCTTGTGCATTCACCACAGCCACGCTGTACCCTGTGCATTTAGACAATGAGCAGAAATGACACATGATCGATACAATGCTTTATCACTGAGCCAAAAAGCCAATGACACAAACTTTGGATCTGGGGTTTTAGCTTGGCCCATCACAGGTAATGAAATTCAAATCTAGATCTGGAGCAGGAACCAAAAATCCACAAAGTTTGAGGCTGTGGTGGTCCATGGTTTTGGTCTGATACCATCTCACTTAAAAGACTGATTAGGAAATAACAGGAGATGGTAACTTGTCTGAGAGAAAAAGCCAACAAAGCTCATAAGTCATCCCTTTTAACAGCTTGTGATGCCTGGTCTCTTGATTGAATTTGAAGCCGCAGTGCCCCAACGGGCAACAACAACTGTAGCACCAGCGTGTAAATGGCTCTGCAGTAGCAACACTCAACAAAAGTTTGAACACATCCCTAGCATTTAATCACAGATCCTGAATGGTTATCTGAAATATACACGTTGGTCCTGGCTTTAATTGCCTTTGGAGGCTGACAGGTTAAAAAGCCATCGTGAAGGTGAAGGAAGCAATACTCCCTGTGGGATGCAGAAAAAGAAAGTTCATGGGGTTTATGTGACAGGGAGAAGATAGGACAAGCATTATTGTGCGGGTATATAAGACACACAGTCCAGGGCACCTAAAACTAAATGGAGAGATTTTTGAAGCTAAGTCAAATATCAGGAGGTACAGGACTCATGATGCTATAAAGAACTTGTGTTAATAAGCAAAAATTTTACACCATTCCAGGCCAAGATTTGTAATGATTCAGGAGCTGTTTGCTCTCCAGTATCTGCTGCACATGAAATATTTAACCATAGGCTCCAAAAAAATTCCAATCATTCTGAGAGTCGTTATACAGTAAACATATGCATACTAACAAGATGCAAACGATGCCATGGTGTATAATGATGTATGAGTGATAATGACCACTATGCTGCTGGGTAAGAGGGAAAGTGCTTCCCCCAGAGTCCCATTCCCAGCTGCAGGAAATAAAGACCCAGCCAGTTCTTGTGAGATTTGCTGTTCTTTGGGTTAATGCTTTCAACGCTGGCACATTGTCCACTAAACACCATCCACACATTGGTATATTTGGCCTGAACCTCCTCCCATTAACTATACTGGGAGCAGGATTGGAGCCACCACCTAATCAGATTGTCCCTGGGGTAGCAGGGGGTGCTATTTACCTAGGTAGCCGCATTTTGCTTCTTTTGCTTCTTTAGATTCGTTCAGGAAAGTGGCCGCCTTGGTTACCCAATCGTACAGCAGAACTCCACCGGACCAGTCATAGGCCCCCACAGTTCCAACCAGTATGTGCTGCTGCAGAGTTCACATAGGGAAAGATAGAAGAGAGGAATGAATGATACTCGTTTGCCTCTCTCTCGCACCTTGTGCCCAAGGATCTCAAAGCACTTTAGCAAATATCAGTGTTTTCAGCCCCACCGCTACCCCAGGAGCTAAACTGGCACTTCTATCCCCATTCCAGAGAGGGGAAATCTGAGGCACACAGAGGTGAGGCAATCTACCCTATGATCAGATAAAAACCAGCAGTGTGGGAAACAGAATCTAGATCCCTGCCCTGACTCCGAGGTGTCTGCATGAAATAGAGTTAATTTTGGTAACGATTCAGCAGTTACTATCAAGTAAGAGCTGATATGTGCATTAGACACTGAAATCAGATATACCAGCTAGCGAGCATATACAAGTGAAATCTTTATATAATCAAGGGGTACTAGTGAAACAGGCTCCTGTGCGCAACGTGGATTTGACTCTTTTGGTTCTCAAACTGTAGCGTGTGTCATTACGTAGGAAATACAGAGAATCAATTCTTTCAAGCCTCCCAAACACAAAATAAACAGCACCACGCGCTCATCTACCAGAGTGAGATTGCAGCAGGCACTTGCCTTGTCCACGATCTGTGCGCTGAAACCAGTTTGCGCCAGCTCATATTCTATAATATCGCCTGCCGTGCCTGAGAATCAGAAGAGGACCTAGTGAGTCATTTTCTCATTATTACTCAGACAGGATGACAAGGTACAGAGGTTTGCCCTCACCTTCTATCGCAATGATTTTCTGCTGCAGGGTTGAAAGGAGCCCATCTAAAGCTGAATAGTTGGTCACCCGGAATAAATGACTTTCATCTGGATCAGAGGCAATCAGCTTCAACTCATTTAGGGCCTTGGGCTTGTTAAATGCTTCTCCCACCTGTGACAGAGACCAAGATCAATGAAGAAGAGCAGCACTTTGATCGAAAAATGGTGACTTTACCTAACTGCATCTGTTTGGGAGTTATAAAACCCCGGCAATCTGCACTGGGGCTCAGTCCAGTGAGCGTCCTGAGGGATCACAGCAGCTGCAATTTCGACTGACATCAATAAGTTGGATGTTCTCAATGCCTCCTAGGATCAGGCCTTTAGGAAACAATTCCACATAACAGGCTAATGTCATATCTGCTGAAAAGTAGATTCTAGCTGCAGAGAAGGGGCAAATTTAAAAGCTAAAGCTTCTCCATACAACTCTCTGCTAAAGAATTACTAGTCTGAATTTGTTTAGAAACCAGACTGTCCATTAGTTTACTCTTGCTAACGGAATTAATGTGTCCTGATTTCTGGTGTCTCGGTCTTGTAAAAATTCCATAATAAACCTTCTATCTCCTCCCTATCACGCAAACTCCAAACTTTCTGCTCCTGAAACCCATGTACAGAATAAAACTTCCTTCACCTATATATAATGCCTTTTGAACCTGTCTTTCTCCAGAGGTAATTACCAGCTAGAACCAAGGTGCTTTTGTTTCAGATAACTGATGCCAGTGGCCCAGTTACCAGTCCCTGGGGAGCTGCTATGGATAATAAGAATATTGAACAAAGTTGAGCTCCAATTGCTACATTTTGTTCCTTTGAAGATGAAAATACAGTCAATTCAAAATTTAAAAAATAGTTCATTTCCATGAAAGCCTCTTTTTATTAAGCTTGGTACTGAAGGGGAAATATTCTGCCAAGTTTAAAGTCACTTTTTGCTTGAATAAGATATATTTTTGTAGACAGTGAAGATGCAAAATGCCTCAAAGCTGTCCCCACCTCTCTAAGGACCAAGCAGCAGCATTGACTGGTAAAGCTGATTGTGATGAACTAAGAAAGAATTAATATTTCCATTTGTTTCTTTCCATGAGAGTTGTGTGGCTAAATTCCCCCCACTCAGCTGTGAAAACCATAGATTTTCAGGCAAGATTTTAAAAACTTTTATCTATTCATTGTGATTTATGGCCTTCCAACATCCTGTGGAATCATGATGTACCATTCCCATCTTTCAATGCCATGACTGAAGACAGCGTCTGGACTTAGAATCATAGAATATCAGGGTTAGAAGGGACCTCAGGAGGTCATCTAGTCCAACCCCCTCCTCAAAGCAGGACCAATCTGCTGACAGATTTTTGCCCCAGATTCCTAAATGGCCTCCTCAAGGATTGAACTCACAACCCTGGGTTTAGCAGGCCAATGCTCAAACCACTGAGCTATCCCTCCCCCCCTTGTCTTACCTTAGTGTGTTTTTTAAAATATATACTGAATGGATCCCACTGGCTTTATAGTTTACATTAAACTTTGCAATATGAACACAGTGCAGTGGGCCCCTGGAGGAGAGATTTAAATGTTGAGATGGAAGATGCCTGACACAGGGCAAGCAAACCAAAATGGTCGCATGTGAGAGCAGGTGGGCAGGAAGCGGAAGCACCAAAGATGACTGGGCAGAGCAGACAGCAGAGCACAGCAGAGGTGTAGGAGTCAACGAGGGTGGGGTACAAGTGAGGATGGAAGTTGCGTAGGCCTTAATGGTGAGGTAGAGAAACTTAGCTGTGCCATGGAAAGAGAGCGGAACGAGTGAAGACATCTGAGAAAAGGGTGGTGTGAGTGCTGGGAGAGGAAGTCTACAAGAGACTTGAAACTGCAGTACTCCACGGAGTTGGGTTGGATTTTATTTACCTGTTGATCATATTATTAACTCAATGAGGTAGTTTTACTTTCCATTTATTCATTTTTATACATGCTCCTCATTTCCATCACTTACCAAGTTGCCATGCGGGTCAGTTTTTTTCTTTCTCTCCCCCTTGTTGTTCTCTAATGAGGGATATCAGCTACGTTCAGGGGGACAGATTAGAACAAGAGTCTTTGGATATTCCGAACTTACCCCAATGGCATAACGGTCAATTCTTGCCATTTTGGGTGAATTTATCACTGTTGTTAAATTCATTGGATCCTGGAATATTTCCCCATCTGTCAGCACAACCATGATTTTAGCAGCATTTTTCTGGGACCCCTGGCTCTCAATGAAGATAGAATCCCTGTTAAAATTGTCATACACAGGATGAGTTTCTGGGAGCAGAGGGATGAGCCAACAGATCTATTGAATTCCTATGAATTTATGGCTAATAATTGTATCAAGGCGCAGAGAAGGGACTTAATTCCTCAGGACTTTTCCTTTCACATTCACATAACTCAACAATGACCAGATTTCCCCCCCCCCACCCCCCATAGTGAATTTAGTGCTGAGGATAATTGCCAAGTCAACAGCTCTGGAGACAGAAAGTATCTCTGGTTAGTCCAGACTCTCAGATCCCTATTCCACCCATTCCAGTGAAGGTAGCGGTATTGGAAACTACATCGCCCCCTTTGCCCAGCCTCCTTCCCCCCCACACCATACATGCTAATATGATTGACAGAGGAGATGGCACTCCCCATGTTTACTCAGTTCTTGCCCTCTGTGTTGAAGCTGCGAGAAGGGAGTCAGTTTATTCCAGCTGGGTTGGTGGCTCTTGGGATGGGGACGTGTATCCCAGTAGGGACTGGACAGAGACCAATATCTCAGTTCACAAAAGCCTCTTAGCAGCCACCGCTGCTTTCACACATGGTAAAGGCTTTCACAGTCACCACCAACCTGGGCTGGATTTGGTCCTTCAGCCTAGAGGTTAAAAGCTCCATATACCATTCCCAGGGCTTTCCACTGAGAACATGTACCAGCTTGATTAACTGTACCCTGATTAGCTCAAATCCTGGTTCCATTCTTCAGGTTTGTATTGTGCATCTCCAGATGCTTTCCAGGTTTTCTTTTCATTGCCTTCCTGGTGCCCCAAGGCCAGGGATTAGGCTCTCACATTGTCTACTGGCCTTTAGCAGGCCAGATGACATCCTCTAAAATAGGAAGAGCAAGCCAGCAGCATAGGCCGAGGGAAGACAAATCTCCTAGTCTATTGGTCTGACTCCTCTGGCTTCCCAGTCCCCCAAGTATCTGCAGCCTTTGGATAACCAGAGTCACTGAGGCAGCCCCATCATCACTGGTAGAGTCAGAAAGTGCTATAAAATGTATCGTACGTTCAGTGTTCTGGCGAGGAAGGAGTGCCTCACGCTGCTCAATAGGGACCCTTCTGGCCAGTTAAGGAGATGTGACCAGATCTGGGCCCCAAATGTTCACGCATCTATTCAAAAAGTGCCCCAGCAATACAGTATCACCATTTCTTCTGTTGTTACTTACAGCACGTGTTGGATGGCAGATGCTGTTCTGGTCACCGAAGACAACTGGGTGATGTTCTGAACCTTCTGGAGGGTAGCGTTAGCGTTCCAACTGTCCCGCAGGTTAAACTCAGTTCTGATTTCAAATCCATACTGCACCAGGGCAAAATCACACTGGAAAGAAGCGTCAGATAAGAGTCCAATATTGATAGCTGATCCAGAGAACTGGGGCTCTCAGAAACAACCAGTAAAGAAATTCCCAATGAAGAGAACGGCATTAATGGGAAAAGACAAATTCATACTGGAGATAAGGCACAATTTTGACAGTGGAACAAATTACCAAGGGTTGTGGTAGATTCTCCATCACTGGCAATTTTTAAATCAGGATGGGATGTTTTTCTAAAAGCTCTGCTCTAGTTCAAACAGGAATTAATTCAGATATGTCCTATGCCCTATGTTCTACAGGAGATCAGAGCAGCTGGTCAAAATGGTTTATCTGGCCTTACAGTCTATTATGAATCTATAAAGGAGGGCCAGAAAGTAAAATCTTTTCCGGCAGAAATTGCACCTATATACTAAAGAGATGAACACAGAGAAGAAAAGAAAAGTTATGTTAGTTCAGAAAAATTAGAGCCACCATCAGATTCATATTTTGTTCTGTATTTAGTGATCAGAGAGAGGAGAGCTTTAGACAAGGACTGGAGGGTTTGGTTTTTTTTAGTTCTTTTGTTTTCATCTTGCTTTTTTGCCATACATTCCAGGCTGCAGAGGGAATTATCTGGGACCATCCTGAATCACCAGCACCACTCCTTGCTGCACTGTGGCTTTCCTTTGGAGCTCTCCCCTCAAAGGACTGACCTGGCCTGCCGCTGATGAGATCACTGCACAAGGTAAAGCTCTTCCAGGCTATGTTTGTACAGCACCGAGCACAAGGGGGCCTTTGCCTCCAGGAGCTACCACAACACAAATAATAAATGCAAAAGGTGTTATGCAGTAAGGGGCTAATGGCTGCCAGCAGGGGACTCTTGGATACAAAGACATTCACAGATTGGGTTAGAACCAAAGGCTGTGCCAAGCTCTCTTTCAGGCTCAACAGAAAGAGCAATTAAGTCCTTTTTGTACAATAAAACAGCTGGAGACAATGGGGGGTGGCTGCCCAAGGCAACAGGCTGCATGGCAAGCCAGAGCTAAACCAGATAGTTCAACAGGGGTTTCCCTGGGTACAAAGACAGGGGCTAGGATATCGGTTGCAGGACATGGGTATTGTAAGCAGGAAGCCAGGAGAAGCAGTTGTGAGCCTGATCCTGTGAGGAAGCAGAGGGACAGAGATTCTTGGGCACAAAGTTCGCTGAGGACTTGGGGACTTCTGAGCCAGGAAACGGCCTACTGCTGTTTGTTCCTACTGTGTTCAGGGAAGCAAGACTGTGTGTGCATTTTGTGTAAATAAGGTTGATCACACCAAGAACACACCTAAATTGTATCACTGATTTCATATCCTAACAGAAACAGAAACAACCCTGCAATGCCCCGAACTTTAGCTAGTCACTCGGCTAATAAAGTGCAGTGGCTGCCGTATTTGCAGACCAATACGTGAAGAAGAGAGTACCTCAAAGCACTTCTCATAGAACGCTTTCATCATGTTGTAGATGAAAGCCTTGGCTCTTTCAAAATCCTTAGGATCGATGCTCCCTGATCCATCCAGAACAATGGCGATCTCTGTCCCTGAGTCTGCTGGGACACGAAAAGCATGATTTAGAAGGAGGTGGTCAGGAGCTCAGAGGTCTTGACTAGGACCACCGTTATTCCAGCATTGCGAGAAATGCGTCTCAATCGCCAGCTAACGGGCGTGAAACTGCAAAGTTGCAATTGCAGTGTCAGCATCCAGAGTGCAGCTGTCCTCAGCAACACATTGATGCTAGTCAATGCTAGTCATTGATCTCCAACAGCACAATCCCTTGACAAGGTATTTCATCGCTTACATGAGTCATCGTCATCATCCTCCAGGATGTTGTTATTGTTGCAGTTATGGTTTTCATAGCCAGATCCTGCCTCTGGAAGATATGCCGCTAGAAACAAGAAATGAAGAGGGGGGGGGAGAAAAGAAATAAAAAGTGAAAATATGCTTTGCAGCAGTGCCCTGGGCCAGGACTCCATGATGAACCAGTCCCAGAGCTTCACACGTTCAGCATCCTTTCAGCCCATAACGGGTCAGACTAAAGCACGGGCTTAAGAGAAGGGTATAGTAGCTACACTGCAATTGGGAAGTGCGGCTGCAGCATGGATAGGCGTCCCCAAGACAGCTTTGTTTGAGCTAGCTCGCTAAATAGAGCGCTGAAGGCGCAGCAGCATGGGCGAGCTGCCAAAGGACATACCCAGGGACCTGGAAGGGATTGTACTTGGGCGGTCACCCTGTGCTGTCGCACCTCTACCGGTACTTTTACCGAGCTAGCTTGGATGCCCCTCCCAACTGCAGTGTAGAGATATCCTAGGTGTGAAACCCTGGCCTCGTTGAAATCAATGCGCGTTTTACCATTGACTTCAGTGGGAGGAGGATTTCACCATAGGACGGAAATGGAATTCTGAGCTGTTCAGCCGCTACATGGCGCCAGATGTAACTTACCTTACGCTCACAGCAAACGTTCTCGGCAGCACATTAAAGGATCTTATGGAAGACACGTCTCTGAGAAGGAGGGTCGGTAGTAACCCTGCAACCTACTGTGTACACCTTGTACATGACAAGAACTCAGAGCAGAACAGCATTCAATGGAAGCAATCTGCCCAGCCCGTGACTGAGAGCAGAGGCACCTCGTCACAGAGCACTGGATCTTGGGTGCACGTGTGCATCTCAGAGAACCTACTACATCCCTCGAGCCCCTTAAAACTGGGAGTTGTAATTGCAGGTCACTCGGGGCAAAGTATAAAAGCAAGGGGCGGCTGGATCAAATGGGGAAGGGTCTGTCTTCTCCCCTCCAGGCTGGCTCAAGCAAGGGAAGCCTCTGGGGAATTATTACCCAGGGAATTTCAGCTGATTTGATATTTGTTTTGTTTTTGTGATGCTTTGGCAGATAACGAACAAGGTCTTTAACGGTCTGAGGGTTGGAGCTTTATTTACATTTATTTACAAAACCACAGCACTCCTCATTGTGCAGGCTACAGAGAACGGGAGCGTTTGTTAGTGGCAGGACACTGCTGCCTTTTACCTGAGGTACCCAAAATATTTCTCTCCAGCACCGACAGGAAGCCATCCAAGGCTTCATAGTCAGGCAGCTTGAACAAGTAATCTTCATCGGGGTCCGAGGCGATAAGCTGCAGCTCTTTCAGGGCCCTTTGCTTGCTGAAGACATCGCCGATCTACGGAGAAGAAGCCAACCCCTAGGCTACTGCAGGGAAGTGGAGCAGTTTTCACAGAGAGACACAAAACAAACAAATGCCCAAGAGATCCAAAAACACTCAGGGCAACAACAGAGTGAGGTGTTTGCAGCCAGGAGCCTGGATTCCAGAGGGAATCCTCATTCTGAATGATTCATCTGCAAGGAAAGAGCTAATCCGAGCCATCCTTATACCAAGAGGCAAGGGAGTAATCCAGTTTCACAGACCACTTCCAACTTAGGCCCTAAACCAATGCAAACCCTTCTGCTCAAGAATTCACCTGAGCTCACTGGGTCAGCAGACTTTATTCTACACCACTGTGAAGTTCTGCTCAGAGTGTAACCAGACTGAACAGCAGATGGGACCATAACAATAAATTAGCTAATTCACTGATCATCATCACCACCTCCTTACATAAAAAAAGGTTTTTCTCCCAGAGGATCACAAGAATTTAGTCACACACCCCTGAAGTGTGAAGGTAGGGAAAGTTTTGCTCTTCCCTTGCTCTTGTGAGAAGTGCCATGTGGACTCCAGGAAATCTCACAGAGCAGACAGCACCTCAGGTTTTAGGATCTCATTCATACACAATAAACTCTATGGCACCAAGAAGAATGGAAGGCTGGCTGGGTATTTCAGACTGGATGCTTAGGCCACCCCAGATTTCTTCTCCACTCACCCTCTCCTTATTCCCCAGCTCACTACCAAAGTTTCTGAGTACACGCATCAGCGGAGGAATGTCACTCTAAACAGGTAGCCCTTACAGACATGGTTATCTGCGGAAGTTGCTGCTCCCAGGAGGCCTTTCCACTTCCCCATCTAATTGCTTTCCGCCTTTGAACTGAGCTATAGCAAAGGAGTTGGCCTCGCGCGTCACTTCACACCTACCCCCAGGGCGTAACGTTCGATCGTGGCCATTTTCAGGGAGCTCATCACATCCGTTAAGTTCAGTGGGTCCAAAAAGATCTCCCCATCGGTCATGACAAGGATCATCCTGTGAGCGTCCTTGACCGAACCGCAGCTTTCATTGAAGATCTCATCTCTGCAGAAACGCAAACCCAGATGTGTTTTATGGAACACGTAACATGTGCACAGCTGTATGTCTGTCAAGGTCATCAATGGGCTGATGGTGGCTCCCTGAAAATCCAGCATGTGAGAAAGTTCCCGCTGAACTAACACATGTGGAGGACATGAAGTCATTAGCAGATGGGTTTCTGCTGTTCTCCAGGGTAATAACGCTTAGCTCTTAAACAGCACTTCTCATCAAATGATCTTAGAGCGCATTACAAAGCAGGTCAGTATCATTATAACCGAGGGATGGAGAAGGGACATGCCTTGCCCGAGGTCACCCATCAGAACAGTGGCAGAGCCAGGAGCAGAACCCAAGTCTCCTGAGTCCTAGTCCTGTAGTCTATCCACTACGCCTCACTCTTCCCTACCCCCCCACTAGGCCAAGGGGAACTGGGAATCTGAAGGCAGGTTCTAATGTTCGTAAGGCAGCTGGGAGGGAACCCCAGCTCTGCCCTTTAACAACCCCCCTGATGGAGGATACCTGGAACAGACCTGATGGGACTCCAGGGGGAGCCACATCCAGACCCCCTCTGCCAGTGGGACCTTTGGGCCAGGGATGCATTCTGAATGGAGGAAAGGGAGAGGCTCCAGGCTGGGAGAAGAAGACACAAGGGGGGATCAGAGGGTGTTTGCGGGGAGCAATTTAAGGCGAGATGTGCCAAGAGTATGAGTTCTCGAGGGTGTGTAACTCACAGCACGTGCTGCAGGGCAGATGCAGTCTTGGTCACAGAGCCCAGCTGTGTTATGTTATGGACCTTGGAGAGAGCACTGGGCTTGTTGCTGCTTTCCTGCAGGTCAAATTCAGTTCGGATCTCTGCTCCATACTGTACCACAGCAAACGTAACCTGGAAAGGCAGAATTGGTTAGGTCAGGCAAGAGCCAAGGCAGCGATCCCCAGACCCCGTTCTCCAAGTGCCATGCTTAGCATTAAGTACAGTGGATGGGAAGTATCTCCTCAGCTATTCTTGACTCTACATGGAGCACACAGTAGCTAGCATATGGATCCATTTCCCTCCCAGTTTTATCCCTCTGCTTTCATCACACCCTGTATTCTGGCAGCCCCTGCTGGGACAGCTCTGCAGGTAGGAGAACAGGGGGCAGCTTCCTTTGACTCGAGAAAAGTGCTGCTGCCATTTTATCCATCTGAACTTCTAATCTGGCCCAATCTTTCGTGGCCCTGTAGGTCAGCCTCTCGACATTCCCAAGTACCAGGTTCACTGTAATTTAATTGAATGACTGAGAAGTCTTTCTTTCTCTTGTAGTTTATTTTCCTCAGTTGTGTTTCAAAGTACCGTGGGAGTTTTGCGTGATACGATGTCTAAAGTACCTAGACTAACCCACAAGCAAGAATGAAACCCCACCCCCATGCTGATCTAGTCGCTCCTCCAACCAGTCTCCACACTCCAATTCTCCTTGTCTCTGTGTGATTTCACTCTTGCACTAAACCCCTCAGGAGAGACAGATTGATACAGAACCTCTGGATATTTCAAAATCCATCGTGTTAAAATGTAGTTATAAACTTTTAGTTTGCCCTTTAATTAGCACCATGCATCTGAGGATCTGAGAGCACTTTAACAACGAGCAGTCAATCAGCACAACAACTCTGCAAGGTACAAAGCCAGAGCAAAATGCAAACTGCACTGCTTCAGCATAGTTGTTCCACAATCAAATCGAAACACGAGTAGGAGGGAGGGCAAGAAACACAGATTCCATTAGCATAATTTCTCATTGGACTTAAAGAGTGCTCAGACAGCATGGAGGTAAGCATAGTATAGAAGGAATCACCCCATTTTACAGAAGGGGACACTGAGGCACAGATGGTTAGTGAACTGCTCAAACACTAAGTCAGGGGAAGAGTTGAGGCTGGAATCCAGATCTCCTGACTCCCAGCCTTGTGCATAACCCAGAAGAATTTCCAGTATCACTGGGAAATCACAGCCTATTCTGTCTATTGAAACATGACAAGACTCTGAGACGCCTGCCCACGTCAGGAGGGGAGCAGAGCACACACCTCTGGGCATTTCCTCCAGAATGACGTCATCATGTTGAAGATGAAACCCTTGGCTCTTTCAAAATCCTCAGGCTCGATGCTTCCTGATCCATCCAGAACAATAGCGATCTCTGTCCCTGAGTCTGCTAGGAGAGTTAAAAGTAGACATTTGAAAGGACAACAAGACAGGGCAGCATTAGCAAGAGGTCAGGAACCCCGAGGACAAACCTTCCCCAGTTTCGCAAATTGGGAACCACATAATTAGCAGTAATGAAGAAGGGGAGAGGAACAGGAATTATTTCCCCAAAATCCTATGCAACACCAGGGGCTCTGGAACCTGTGTCCAAAATGGCTGCATTTTCGCTGAGCTTCTGTTGACGCGTCTCCCCGGTCTGCAGCTTCATCAGTACTAGAAATGATGGGAGCACCATTCTGGTGTAGCCGCCGATTTTACCAGCGTGTCATCCAGCCACACTCAGAGTAGATCTAGTTGATATCGTATTGTGGTTTACACTTGGGAACTCCACCAGTGCTACACCAATACTGAGAGACTTCCAGGAAAAGCTCGGTTACTAAATTACTACTATGAAACACACATCGCCACAAATCAGCCTTGATCTGCCACCTTTTGAGTATCATCCCTTTTCCTACCCAGCTCACTCTCAATAGTGGGTTGAAAGTTATTCAGCTCCCATCTAACACACCTCTCCACCCTGCTCCCCTGACTCATGAGACCACCTAGGCTAGGCTAGCACATACCTTTGCATGCATGGCTGTTTCTTGAATTGTTGGAGGTGCTATTGCCAGCTGCGCTGATGAAGTTGTCAGTGTCAGTAACGTTGATTTTGTTGTTGTTGTTGTTGTTGTTATTTTGGTCCCTGTTGTTAAATTTGGTCTCAACTACAGAACCAAAATAAAAAAGTTTTTAGAAACACCTATTTTTAACTAACACAGGTTTTGATGCAGATATGTTTCTCTATCACAACCCACCCCCAGAGAGGCTCCCAAACCAGCATTTTGGCCTGAGCGCTAGGGGATAGATTTTTAAAGGTATTTAGATCCCTAAAGATTTAAATCAGTGGGAATTAGGTGCCGAAGCACTTCTGAAAAGCCCACTAGATGCCTGCTGGAATCCTTAGTCACTTAAATGCTTTTAAAAATCTGTCCCTCGGTGCCTGATCATGCAGGATGCACGAGGCATGTAACAGAATATAAGGACACACATTTATTAAAAAATGCCTAGGGCCGAATTCTACCCTGACATTCCCCCCGTACAACCCCAGTGAAATCTGCAGAGCCACATTGGTATAACAGAGGGCAAAATTCAAACTCTGGCGTCAGTGGAGCGGAGCTGGAATGGAACTGATGTCGTGGACAGCACAGAGGCAGTTCCCATTGTCAAGGTCCCTCCCCACAGACAAGTCGCTCGCTTTGCTTCCGTACTGATTTTGCCAAAGTTAAGGAAAGCCTCCTCTTGGAAGTCTGCTGTGAGCAGGGTACAAATGCCATTCAACTCTTCTGTGATGCTAAGGGCTCGGCGCCGCTTTTTCTGCAGGCAAGCCTGTGGGGGAAGGGAGGGCAACGCTGATAAGTAATGAGCAAACTGACCAAGGACGTGCAAAGAAACCGACTGGCAACACTTCAGAATCAATCAGGCCAGGGGACCAATAATCATGCCGGGGTTGTGTTGGACTTCAGTGCTTAACCAAAGCGAAAGGTGAGGCTTCAATCAAGGACAGCCAGGAAGTGGTGTTAGATTTAAAACACACACAAGTCAACAGGGCTCCAGAGGTAACAGCAGCACATCAGCCAAGTCCAAGTCTCTGCCAAGTTCAAACTCCTTCTGCTTAGCCTCCTTTCCTCCTCCCTCTCGGGAGGGATGGCTTCTGCCAAGCACTGTTTCCCCTTGATGACTCAAAGGTACAGCCCTCCCCCTAACTGAAGAGAGGATTCTGTCCTCAAACCTCGCCACCTGCATGGCAATGCAATAATGCTCTAGCCTGCAGGCCCGCTGACCGCCAGGATGCCATCAGTACACAGCAGTATTCGTTCTGATCCTTTATATATCACAGCAAACGGATACTGTACATTACAAACAGATATTCCGAGCCCTGAGGATCTGCCAATCACTTACCAGGATCCATTCTGCGCTTCTGGCTATAGCTATGCCACCATCCTGGATATTTTTTGACTTTTGAATATTTCCTAAACAGTGTTAAAAAAATAAAATTAATCAAGCAGCAAAGGGGGGAATTTAATTACATGGAAATATGCCTAGGTAGGTTTTCTAGCGCTGGTCATCTCAGCATTTCTCATCCTTGGGCAGACACGATACACTCAGGCAAAGGCTGCTAATTCAGTATGAGGGATTTAGGAGTAGCCTATACAGTTAATCCATTTGTTAATATGCTAAGTTCAACTACTATAGTGATGGGCACCCTGGAAACACACCGAGTTTTTCCATTGGTTCCAATGGGCTTTGAAGCAGGATTCAAATTAGATGGTCTCCAAACACTCAGATCAGCTTCCCCCCAAACCGTGGCAGTGTGCGTTTGGATTTCTTTTCCCATCAGAGCTGATTGATGACCTAGAGATCCTTCATGCATAAGGAACTGCTCTCTGCCTCCTGCCCGAGTCTCTCTGTGATGGCACACGTTAGCGACTGCAACGTCCCCATCCCATTCAAAACCAATTCAGAGCAACTACTGGGAAGACTGAGCCAGACTGTACCTCTCAGGACAACTTCCTCGCAGTGGAGCTCATTCAAGGTCACACTACACTTATTCAGCCTGCCAAGCTGCCTGCTCGGATCGTCCTCTACCGAGGAAGTGGCCAAAACCCTAAAGAAAATGGAGAAATAAGAAGGAGGGAATGAGGAAGTGGGGTCTGTTCTCATGGCAAAGTACAAGGGAGAAGTCTATGTAACTCTGTCAGCTCAAGCCAACCATGATGGCTTCCCCTCTACGTTCCCATATGTCACTGTTGTGTCTGAACCTTTGGGTAGACTTAATTAATCACCATCACGGCCAGACAGATATTTTGCAGTTCAATAAAGGAAGTGGGAGGTCTTTCACTCTCACTTCCCCCCCTGCCTTAGCTTGGCGGCAGCTCTCTCAGCCTAGATTTTAGTGCCTGGCTTTACAGCTTTTCCAGTTACAATGCCATGGGGTATGTGGGCAGTGCCAGCCAGTGGCTGGTCATATAAACAACCATCACTGTTCTCGATAGCTATTCTGCAAGATGCAATATGGTGTAAGGCCTAACATTTCCCAGTTTAGGGAAGAGCCTGGGATTGAATTGCCTATGGTAACATCTGCCAGGTTTAGCCAATTTCTCTTGCAGACTCTTGGGGGGGGAGGGGCAGGGGGAGTCTTCCCACCATTCCCTCCCACCATCCCGTCATTGTTACCAGTGGGTCCCTTCCTGTGCTATTGACAAGAGATGGGCAGGGAAGGCTTCCACCTTAATATGCTCCACCTCACCCTAGCCACCTGCACCTCCAGTCCAACCATTACCTACAGCAATGCCAGTTGCCTTAGCTGGCGGTATGGGGAGAAACATCATTAATCTGATTCTCTACCCGTGCCATGCTGAAGCAAGCAGCACATTGTCTGAAAGACTAAGTCAGGTCAGGGGGGCCACGACCAAGCAATAGGTCCCAAGGTGACTTGCCCGATTCCTTGGCTGGAACTGAGGGGAGCCCAACTCATCTATGCAGTGGGCAGTAAGCAGGGCAGTCAGGCAGACCCTCCAGTCCTAAGAGATTCCCGCACTGCATTGGGAAATGACAAATGCTGGGAGTATTGTCTACTTCACTCTCTGCTGAAAGAAGCAGGGGAGTTGTTGGGTTTTTTTTTTGTTTTTTGTTGGTTTTTTTTACACTCCAAAGCTAAAACCAACCCTTCCTGCTCTATAGCTACACCGCTACTCTAGCTCTCTCCCCTACACTTTCTAGGTTGTCTCCATGACAACCCTTCTATCCACCTATCAGCACAGACACCTGCTGCTGTTCCCCCACAAACCCAAGAGAACAAACACGGCAATCGCTGGCTGGCTATGCCGTCACATCTCACGGCAGCTGCTGGGGCACAGCGACTGCTGCTGCTGCCTACAGATCACACACAGGGCCTGGAAATACACATTCTGGCAGGATGTGCAGCAGGAGACCAGCTGTCTGTGTCTGTAGCGGGGTGGTCTGGTGAAGGAAGTGGCTGTCTGTACACCACCAGGACTTAGCTGGGGCTGGGGAAAGGGCAGCATGGAATCCAGGGGCACTTTCATGAAGAAATTAACTGAAACGCTTTTAAAAAATACTCAGAAACCGTTGAGGTTCTAATCCATTGCCAGGCTTAAAGTGTACAAAGAATTACATCTCCACACAGGCAAGATGGTGCTTTGTAAATTGCTCACAGGAGCCCGAAAGAACCAGGGATGGGCACTGGGCCCCAGAATGGTGCATGGGAGTTCCAGAGGTGGCAGTGCCTTCCATACTAGAACAGCTAGTCCTACACGCCTGAGAGGAGCGTCGGGTCCTTACCAGGTCTTGCGCCCATCTGAATGCTGCAGAACTTTGGGCCAAGAGAGTGGGGCTGTGGGCGGCGTAATCCACTTCTTGCGGGTATCGATATTAAAGCTGCTCAGGGGCGTTACCGCTGCAAAAGCAACATCAGAAAGGTGACTGGCAGGGTTAGCATTCACAATACAGCTTCCCGAGCTAATGTTCTCCCCTTGGCCCCTCTCCCTGCTCACTCCCTGCCCCCACACCACGTGGCTGGTATAGAAACAATTAACAGAAGCAAGATTCTCCTTGTTGGTTTAAAGGGAACAAACAAGGCCTTTCTTGTCAGCTCATTAGAAAAAGGACACAGTAACTCAAGATTTGCTCCCCCACCACCAGCGTAGCTGCCTACAACCCAGAGCTGGCTAGACCAGCTCCAAGGAGGGGAGAGCCTGGATTTCAAGGGACATTCAGAGAGGCTGAGGGCAAGTTAGTGCCAGAAGTGGTGGTGCGGATGCACATCCAACCATCAGAGGGACTGAGACCCAACAGCTCGTCTCACATAAGGTCCTGAACAGCCAGCAAATGAGAATAACCTCCGGCCAGGATTGGTGCCCTCAAGGAGAAACCCCTTTTCGTGGGCACACCACATTCTCTTCCTCGTCTCTTAGGCCTGGTCTACACTAACCCCCCAATTCGAACTAAGGTACGCAACTTCAGCTACGTGAATAACGTAGCTGAAGTCGACATACCTTAGTTCGAACTTACCGCGGTTCAGACGCGGTCCACACGCGGCAGGCAGGCTCCCCCGTCGACTCCGCGGTACTCCTCTCGCCGAGCTGGAGTACCGCAGTTGACGGCGAGCACTGCCGGGATCGATTTATCACATCCAGACCAGACGCGATAAATCGAACCCGGAAGTTCAATAGCCAGCCGTCGAACTACCGCGTAAGTATAGACATACCCTTAGAGAGGTTCATGCCAGCCAGCAACGCAGCCCACAGCACAAAACACAGGGACATGCTGCTGTGGAATCTTCCCCATGAGTTGCTGTGACAATTCGAGCCTTAAAAATGACCCAGACCAGAAAACCCTGCATGGTCGCCATTGATTTGTTATATTTCACTGCCCATACAACCCACAAATGTCACATCTACTCGACGCTCTGTAACAAACTGGAAATGTTAGACAAATAGGCCAACCTGAAAGACACATAAAATGTAGCCCCGCAATGATACATATTGTGAATTACATTATTTGGGGTCTACTGACCCATCCTACATTTGACATGCTATGATAATTTGGAAAATTTGGCTGTATTCTGAGAGAAGAGCTCAAACCAACTCTGGATCCAAATGCAAGCGGTGTCTGAAATCCAAACCCAGGACAGTAGAATACCTAACTCTAACATAGCATTTTTCATCGCGAGATCTTGAAGCACTTTACAAAGCAGGTCAACATCTTCTGGCACAGAGAGGTGAAGTGACTTGCCCAAGCTCAGCCAGCAGGCTAATGGCAGAGATTGGGACAGAACCCAGGTCTCTTGAGTCCTAGTCCAGTGCGCTAGCCTTTAGGCCACACTGGTCTCAGAACTGGAGCTCAATTTTGCAAATGACTCCAAACCAAATCTCCCATGGCTTGGAACCACCAGACCTCCAAATCCAGACATTGCCGTTGGAGCCCACTTCCAAATATTCATCCTAGGATTTGGCCATCTTCCCTCATGCTTTTCAGAGTGCGGGAGAGCCAAGGTCTGTTCTCTTTTACACCCACCCTCCTCCCACTGCCCTCCGACTCCAGTATTAGTGAGAGTGGAATTTGATCCTGTAGCTGTGCAACAAGATGGTGTCATTTCATAAGCTGGCTGCTACAATGTAGCTGGAGGGAGAAGTGAAACATTGTGGCCAAAGCTGTTTCCCCGAATTCTGATTGCTGCTTCTTCATATATAGACCCAAAGCACCCCAGGTCTCAGTGTGGGGGCGTTTTAGGCCTTGCTTCAGCTTCCTCAGTCATGCTTTAGCGAATGGCATGCCATTTCTTTGGAACTTGGCGGCCGGACTCGCCGCCCTGCTTTGCATCCTGCAGTAGCATTAAAACACCTGACTCCTGCATTAATGCATCAAATTGCAGCTATTGTCACTCCAAGGCTTTTGCCCCTACTGCAGGCTGGCTTTATGCCCCTGCCTCTTGCACTGTGTACAATTTGTTCTGGGGGAAGGGGGAGGTCTTAAACCCTTAGCTGAAGCCAGCACAGAGCCCTACCTTGGTTGCTGATTTGCTGTTTGCACCAGAGTAAATGCTCTCCAGTTCTACATCTCAAACTGTCAGAAGACGGAAGCCACAAACCAAAATGTTAACTTGAAATGGCCCACATGCGCCTCCGTATTACAATATGCAAGCCTGCTGAAATCGATGGAGATGCATTGATACGACACAGGCAAATATGGCCCCTTGTCACTATTCTACAATAAATAAATACCTTAGGGCCTCATTCTGAACTCACTTATACTGGTGTTAATCTGGAGTAATTTCACTGATTTCAGGGGAGTTACTCAAGATTTATGCCAGTGTAATTTAGATCAGAATCTGGCCCTTTGGGAGTATGCACGTGCTACAGGTAATTAACAGGTACCTAATATGTAAACATATATTAAATCCATGAGGAATTACTAGTATAGAATATTACAAATTGCAAATACCAACTATAAAACTTCTAAACACACTAATTGTGCTGAGTATCAGCAATCCTCCTGGATTTCGTCTTGGATTTGCAGTTACACATTACAGACCTTAGCATCTTGGAATCACAAATAGTTCCTGGAGAGAGATTTTGCAAAAAGAAAAATGTGCTGCGTGATGTTGGTATGTGCTCTTTGCACTCACTGCTTTGTTGCAGCCATTTACTGCCGTTCAGATTATTTTGTGAATGGCCAGAATTTGTCCCCATTGGCAGGACGCATCACTCCAAAAAGAATTTACCTCCTTCACACACCTGGGGTTGTGTATTGGTTGGAAACAAAAAAAATCATGCAGAAATTTATACACAACAACCTGTATGTGTACAGTTCCTTTACTATTATTATTATTACTATTCAGATTTAGCCTGTATTTATGCTTGGCTGCACTGAGTGGCCAAGGTCCTAAGTATTCTTATTAGCAAATGACACATAGTCAAAATGCAACACAATATGTTCTACAATGATGCCTACAAGCCTCTTAATTTGATAGTAGAGGTGCTGCCTGCAAGTCCCAACACACAATGGACTGACTGTCTTTATCTGAGTGGCCAGGCTGGAGCAGTGAAAGCTGAACTTGTGTGGCTGGTAGAGACGACATCAGTATTGTAGGGGAAGGTGACTCATTTTTATGCAAGTGAGTTGTGGCTTTCAGGCCCCTGGTAAATTGCTGATGTTGCCCTCAGTTGAGCAAAGTTTGAACAGGGGTTGATGTATAAAGCAAGACAGCAGCTGAAGAGAAACTTCACTCTCGTAGTTGCATCAACACCCTATCTGTTGTCAGGGGTATTTTAGCCATCACGCCAGGGGAGATTTTTTAAGGAGAGACTTGAAGATGAATAATGAGGTCTTTTTGAGGATGTTTACAAAAAGCTCCTTCCAAGCGTGAGGGCCAGGATGGAAGAGAGCACGAAGGCGCTTGTTTTAAACTTAAGAAGCAGGCGACGGAGGCTGGCATCATAGGGGAGGTGGGAGTCGACATTTCAATAGCGAATGAGAGATGGTAGGTAGGGTGGAGATAGGCCATGAAGTGAAGACAAGCAGCTTATGTTTGAGGCAACAGAGAAGAGGGACTCAGTGGACAGGTTCAAAGAAAGGGGTGATATGATCAAAGTGATGGGTTAGGAGAGTGATCTTTGCAGCACCATTCTCAATGGATATGAGTGAGGCGAGATTACACTTGTCAAGACCCAAGAAAAGGATGTTGCAGTAATCGAGATGCAAAATGATGAGCACCTGGATGATCTCTGGTAAGTTTATTAGCATGTGTGTAGATTCTTTTCCTGTTTTAGTGTGTTTTCTCTGTCATGCTTTCACTTTAAGAATAAATGTACTTGCTTAGAAAGGGCTGTATGGGAACTAACTGTGGGCAATCATGCAGTGTTTACCCTTTGAGAAGAAAGCAAAGCAGGCCAGCTTAGGCAGTCTGATTTGGTGAAGAACTCACTGTGTAGGCAGGGAACTGTGCAGACTGGAAAAATCCTGGTCAGAAGGGAGAGAGGCACAGGTCTTTGCCCAAGAGAGGTGACAGCTAAGGAGACGGGCCTACAGTAGGGAAAATACAGTTGCTCTGAACTGTGACATCTAGGACAGAGCAGCTGCTGTACTATATCAGACCAGTGATTCGCCTAGTCTAGTAGCCTGTCTGCTTCAGACAGAGTTGCAAGAAACTCTATAGTGAAAAATTATGACATAACCTGCCCACCTATGCAGGAAGGGAAGGTAGCTTGGAGACTGTTGTAAGCAATGTGTTGTGAAATCCTTGCCAACAGAATCAGCCATGAGCAAAATTCAAAAGGCTGGGAGGCTGGGTTTGGAAAGGCATCTGTACTTATTGCAATCCTGTGAACGCTGATTTCTCTCCTGAGATTGCCAGGGGGACAGAGACCACGGCCTCGTCCCATATCATGTTTATCTTTGGGTTTGCATTTGTCTCACAGGCTTTGCCAACTTCAGACTTGTACGGGCTCCTTCCTGCAAAACCACTCCAACAGACAATAATCACACCTTGGGCTTAACTGCAACTGTAGCTCCATAACTCACACCAGAGCCATTTAGAGCATTTCGTGCAGTTTGCTGCACTCGGGGGAGTGTCTCGGGGCTCTGAACTTCTGAAGCAGGAGTAGGGATGGGGGTGGGTATGCTTCTTGAATTGAGCATGCGTCTTTTGGTGTAGTGCATGTCTAATAATACAGTATGCTTATAAGGCCCCTTCCATTAGAAATGCTTTACAAAACTAAATTAGAATAATTCCCCCCTTGAAATGCAGCCATCTCTGGGGTAGTCACACAGACATCCAGTGCACACAGCACACCAGCAGAAGGGAAAGGCGAAACTACAGCCCTGGGGCAAACCTCTATTCTTATGAATAATGCCATGGAATTGCTTAAAACTGGGAGGTAGCAAAGGCTGGAGGAAAGAATACAGAGCTGGGAACCAGGAACTCCTAAATTCTAAACACAGCTCTGCCAATGACTTGCTGCATAAACAAGTCACTTCCTTTCTGTGCCTTAATCTCCCCACTCTTAAAAGGAGGCTAAAACTGATCTTCCTCCCGCAGGGGTTCTGAGGAGTAAGGAATTAATGTTCAGACAAGGCTCTGAAAATATGTTTTTGTGAAAAAAAAAATTAAAAAACTTGTGCGTCACATATTAACTGATGCATGATGGACATGGTCTTCTCTGTATGGGCAAAATAGCTATGGAGTTTATATACGAGGGATAGAACTGCTAGAAAGCTCCTCAGCACATAACCTGGACATGCTCACACCCAGAGCTGAGCCCAGCTTCTGTAGGCTAACACCTGATGATAAAACCCACACGCACAAAAAAGGGTGACAGAGGATACCAAAGTGCACTGAAGAGAGGAGCTCTGTTGTAGGCTAAGATGGGATAGAGGTCACTGCCAGTTATTCCATTTTAGTTCAAGTTTACATGAGTTAGATCTAGGCAGGGTAGGAGTTTGGGAGTTTTAATTAGTATTGTAGAAATCTCCATGCAGTGTTTACATGGTTAATAAAGATGAAAGTCACTTATAACTCTGAGCTTGAGCATGTTAACCTAATGTTAGTATCCTAGAATACACCTAACAGACAATACTCTACTCTTCAATGGCTGACCTATAAAAACTATTTCAGATGCATGCAATCTAACACACGCACACAAAAATTATGTTTAAAGAACATTAAGGTTGCAAAGCCAATCACTCCGAATTTAGGAAATGCCAGAATTAATGTTACCTGTGCACCCTTAATTCGCCTCCCTTATGATTATACATTCTGATACACATACTGCTTTTTCCAAGGGAACCCTGCCTCGTTTGATGCACCAGGTGGAGGATGCTCACTCTGTGGGTAGCTGGGCAATATTTCTTTTTATCCTCATCCTTCAGGGTGTGGCCTCAAGACTTATTCACCACACACCAGCCAAAGCCTGCAAATTATTTATTTCCTCGTGGACTCTTCTAAGGTATCCTCACTGTGCTATCTGAGTGCTTCACAAACATCCGTGAATTTATCTTCACGCACCTGTGAGGTGCAGTGGTAGGATTAGCCCTATTTTATTAATGGGGAATTGAAGCACAGAGAGATTAAAGCCAAAATTGTCAATGTCCACTAATTTTGTGTGCCTAACACGAGATGCCCTGGGCCTGATTTCTCAGTGCGTTTAGCATTTTTATAGTGCTTTATATGTTCAAAGCCTTCCTCTAAACAACTTCAGTTGCAGCTGTGTGTGACCAGTGCTTCTGCAAATCAAATCACACAGTCTCAAATTGAGCACCCATAAAATAAGGAACACAAGTGGCCAGTCCAGTTTTCCAGGGCAGTATTCAACTGCCTTAACCATGTGACCATTCTCTCTCTTCCTGCATTCTCCTGCCTCATTCACTACACACCTTCCAACTTCTGCCACAGATGAGGAAGGGGTTCTATAGACAACAGTCTCCTACACAACCCTGATTCATCCCCAGAGCATTGTCCAGCCAGTGCACTGAATAAGGCAGGGGTCTTGTGGAGGAAATTGTATATGATCACGTCAAGATTGTAACAAAATACATATGCAGAAGGGGGCTGAATTAAGGTTGCTACTCCCTCCCCTCTTATCCCCTCCTTCGTTGCTTCATGGGAGTCAGGCTGATTCCACCTTCTCCTCCAAGCTGCTTGGGTGCATGGAAAACACAGGAGACAGTCTCCTGGGTCTCACTTCTGGTGCTTAGTGACAAAAGAGCTCCGAGCTCCTGTGGGAGTAGCTGCAAGGAGCAGCCTGGAAATGAAGCATCCTCAATTGCTCTCTGCCAGTGGTTTTCAACCTGTGGTCTGCAGACCCCTGGCAGTCCGCAGACTGTGTCTAAGCTTTCCAAAGTGGTCTGCACCTCCATTCAAAAAAAAAATGTAAATGAAAAAAGGTTGAAAGCCACTGCTCTATGCAGATAGGGCACGTGCAGTCCATTCAGCACAGAGGAACTGCATAGTGATGAAGCAGGATTAATGCAAATGCAATCTTCAGAGAATTTAGCTGACAAACGGCAGCAAGTCTCTAAAGAGTATGTGCAAACTGTGATTTTTCAGAGGCTTGTTGCTTGGCCAAATTTGGGAGAATTTTCACAGGGATGGCAAACAGCATATCTTTGACCTCCACTCACAAATTTCAAGTCCCTGCTCCAAAACATAGAGGCACTCAACTAAATGGTTGTAAGAATTCTCTAAGCTGAGCAAAACGCCATATTTGTCACTAATTTCATTCTCAGAAATGACTGAACAAGTTTTATTGAAACTTTCCCAAAATAAATCACCAGCCTCGCATGGAAAATTTCAACCTGAACGGTTAAAGTTTGGCAAAAGTTATAATCAACTGAAAACAGGGTCTTATAACGGTCTCTATAACAATGATGTTATGTGGCTTCTCTGAAGTACTGACAAATGTCAGAAGTCCGTAGGTTTTTAAACAGCTATTTGTCCTCATTTATATTTAACTTCTTACTTCTAGAATTTCAGAGTGAATTTTCTAATTAATATCTGCCTCCTAGTTATATTATCAATTCTTATTTCCAAATAAAGGGCTGAGAAAGAGGTTCTCTTTTTATCCTAAATACTAAGTTCAGAACACTTGATCAGAGTTCAGCCAGTCAAACCTCCATGGGCAATGAATTTCTGAATGCATTCCCTGATTGGTGCATGGACATGTATCCCTAAGGATGCTTATAAAAGGGGGAGCTGATGGACATAAAGACATTGGTCCACACTCGGCTCTCCATTACAACAGTGTAAAGACAGTAACCTCACTGACTAAATATAGCTTTTTACCTATGTAAATGAGAGCAGAATGTTCTCAGTTGATTCATCATGATTATATAGGGCAGTCTATCTGTATACCCAGGCACTTATATGATCCTCACCACTATAGTATCTGAGCACCTACCTGTCTGTCCCCTTAATACAGCTGAGCCCAGTGGGTTTCACTAACATGAACTTTTTCTAGAGAATTGCAAGAACTACAAGACACTGAAATACCCACCCCCATCCCCACCCCTACCATTTGCTGATCATGCTGAAATACTAGAAAACCAATCATTTTGCAACGAGAACTTTTATACAGTGTATCTACAACAAGTGCTGAAACCTTGAAACTTCCAAAATACACTGCAGGCATAAAGCACTTTACTTGGTTAGATTAAGTGACCACCTTGAGTCCTCAAATTCACAACTTTCTTTTCACAGTCCAAGACTTATGTTTTCTAATGTAGGTGGGCAGAAAATAAATAAAATTCACTTACTTATTAAAAAGAGAAGGCATGGAAGGGACCTCATAACTCTGTTCCTGGCTTTCACATGAACGATGCAGGACTGTAGATACAATATCTGCACTCTGCCTGCAGATGACTCTCTCAGGACTGCTGGTTGCTGAGACACAGGTTAAGCAAGTCTTTTGTGGATTTCCTAGTTGAGGTTTCAGTGCGTACGCTAGCAAAATTACATTTAAATATAGAGATGACAAACTACAGACAGACCATTTTTACCAGTGCCTCTATCTGTCTATCTGTAGCCATCACCAGGGTATCCTTGGGGGTTACCTTTGAAAGCTGCTAAGTGAGGTATTCGCACTATCCATCTTCACTTTCCATGCTAGCTACCTGGAGGTGTCATCATCCTATGGAAATATCCTGGTAACAGAGTGGAATAAACTTCAACACACTCAAGTAGGGATTTAAAAGGTACGTCACCTTTCAGATGTGCCTCATGACAGACATCGCTCACTCTAGACCCAGGTTTTCCTCTTTCCCACACAACGCTGCTTCTCTCTCCCTGGTTAGAACATTGTTAGTATCAGAAATGTTGGCTCTTGAAAGGGAAGTTTACTGAAAATGTAGGGCACACAAAAGGAAACCTTATCACTTCCACCCCCTGTGCTGCCAATCCTTTGCTCCCAGTGTCCCCCGTTTTGGGGTGTCTGTACCACATTTCATAGGGGCAAGGCCTAGGAGTCAGAAGGGTCAGTATGTGTTCATTAAATACCCGTGCTGCATTCTACTCTGACCCAGAGGCGGATTAGGAGTTTGTGGGACCCTGGGCCAGAGCAAGTGGAGGCCCCTCCCCACCCCTTCCACCTGCGGTCCCTCCCACTCCCCCTCCCAGTGCTCCTGCTAGGGAAATGGGGTCAGGGCACGGGGGCTTGCCCTGTCTCGCCTGCCCGGCGCACTGCTCTGACCTATTTTGTGACTGGATTCCAGCTGCACAGAAATAGCCGCAAGTAACTGGTTCATGTTGGCAGAGAACTGGTTTCCCCACAGACTGGCAATGCTCAGGGGCTAGAGAAGTTCCATTACATCTGAAATCACTCAGAAAGGCAGGGAAGTAGAGGGAGCATTTCTAGAAACAGCCTGGTCTTCCCCAGCTTGCAGCTTCTGTGTTTATTATGCCCAACATTCTTGGGAGAGAAAAACGTACCCAATACCAAAGGAGGTTAGAATATTATTACCTTGCCCTTTCTTAGCTCCCATACCCCAAAGGATCACAAAGTGCTTTATAAATGTTCAACAACTAAGCTTCGTGGCAAAGAGAGGCAGCATTATTCCAATTTCACAGATATTTGCCTGCTCCTTTTGCAGAGAAGAATTTACATCAGAAGAGAACGTGAAGCATGTGTTAGTTAGTGGGCGTGATAGTCTCACACACACACTATCCTTGTCTGTCTGGCCACACTGTGACTCAGACAGTCAGCAGGTCTGAAGCCTTCTCAGAAATTAAGAGTTTTTAAAAGCTCCAGAGGAAACATTTAAAAAAACCCAACCTTTTCTAGAATATAATTGTATTCCCGATGGTTGCAAAGCTCACTGCTAGTCACGAAACAACTTGCATCAGAGGTCTGCAAGCTGAATTGGTGCAGAACTAACTCCCTGCAGCTTGTGCAGACTTGGCTGCAGCATCTAGCTTTTCAAAGCTTCTCTTTCTCTCAGGGGCTGAGAGCCCCTTGGCTTGGGTTTCAAAGCCTCCTTCTGCTAGCCACAAACCAGAGAATAGTCAGTACGTTTAGTAAGAGTTGGGGGAGCTCTCTTAGGCTCTACATAAGAAAAGCCAATCCTACAGCACTCTGACCTCCTGAAAGGAGAACTGAAGATCCATTTCTCTCCCCCTTCACAGTTTTTCCTTAGTGATTTACTGATTTCTTTTTGCCTCAGAAGATTTCAGGGTGGGAGGTTAAATGATGAAACTTGCTCGGACTCAGAATTAGGATAACTGTAGCTCCTAATAATTTCTTGCTCTGGTGTTCTCCAGAAGGCGTTGGAAGCAGATTCCCTTAGAAAAGAGAGCTCTCCACCCCAGCTTATTGTTGGTTATTGCTTTGTTTACAGAGGACGTTAATCCTGCTGGTGTGACAGATACACCTTTGGCTTCCTCCGACTAAGAGCTCAACTTGTAAAATGTGAAGCATCAATAAAATAAATGAATGTGTAAAACATTTAAGATTCTGCATGGACCTGCCTTTCCAGCTCCAGGGCTCCATGGGGAGACAGGAACTAAGGAAACAGAGCTTTTCCCAGCACCAGGAAATCCTGCTACAGCTTCTTGCCCTTAGTGCTGCCGCTAGCAATGCATACAACTTTCAAGTGATTTGCCACATTCACCCGTAAGAGGCAGCAGACAGTGATGCCCGGGGAAGTGTGATCTAGCAGCTAGAGCAGGGGTCAGATTTAGCAGGGAGAGTCAGCTGAGAAGGTGGTAAGAACACCAGACAGTCACATACCACCAGGGTGGGGAAGGAGGGAAAGGAATCAATCCATGACAGTATCACTTCAGCAAAAGGACTGAGGGTCGATTCATCTCTGTATGACAACTTGCCTGGTTTCCCTGTTCCGCCTCCAGGCAGAGATCTGAAACAGCAGGTCTTGCTTTGCCGAATCTGCCATAGTGCGTACTCACTTTCCCCAACATTTTAGTATTAAAATGCTTCTTTGAGCACTGCCTCTGGCTGTTCCCTCTGATCAAAGACGCATTGGAAACCAAGATGATGCATTTACAATTTCAGAAGTGGATGCAGGAATTGGCTGGAGGTCACCCTCTGTCACATTTCAGTGCTCAGGAAAATGAGGGTCCGATAGCACTGGTTTGAGCCCGGCCTAGGGCAAGCAGGGGCTGCGCCCAACTCTGCCAACACACTCCAACCCTGACTCGGAGCACATCATCCCTTGTGCTCCTCCACTCCTGGGTCTCCCGCTCCAGGTAGTGTGTACGTGGAGCTCTAGAAACCCCTGAGACAAACTCTTTCAGTGAAACGCCCCTGGTGCACTTGATACCGTATGGAAAGTTTTTCAAGCTGACACTTTTTTTATACAGAGGACTAAACTGAGACATTATTTCTCTTCCTGCTTTCCAGCAAAATTTCACAGCAGGCTTCTCTCCCTGTCTGAGGTGGTCAGCATGTGAAAATCAACATAATCTTAGCAACCATTTGGAGCATGACAGAAGCCCACTAAGACCAAACAGGAAGTTGTTTAAGAAGGGTGAAAATGGCACAGGTTGCATTAACCCCTGCATCTTCAAGAAGCTCTGATATGCAGTGCTCAGCTGCTCTCGTTTGAAGAAGAGCACATCTGTGGGGAAGGGATGTCATATAAATTTTCATTTCTAAATCACAGTTTTAATAAGAAACAGCTTTTAGGGCAGCTCTAGCAAAGCAGACAACTTTCAAGTGATTTTGCCACCTTCAATTCAGATATAGGTCAGTGGTTTTGAGACTGTCAAAATGCCTAGATTTGCCACCGTTGCTGATAGAAGCTGTTGCACTGAGCTTAATGTTTCAGCTTGAATACCTCTTAACATACCTCCCTAAGTGACACACACTGTCTTGCATACAAGCCAACGTCATGCAGTCAGAAACTTTGAACAACGCTTTATGCACCTTTAATTCCAAAGCACTTCCCAGGTAGATTGCCTGAAATGCAGTCAAATATGGGACTGAGGATAACAGTGCAGAAGGGAAAATATTTTTGGCCACAAACACTAGAACAAACTTCTGTTCTCATAAAAAGTACATGGTATCTTATCCTGTCAGCACACAGCAGACAGGGCTTGTGCTTGGAAAAGTATCATCCAAAAGATCTACACACACAGCTGCATGGAACTAAATTTTTCTGTCACACCAGCATGAAGGGCTAAATTGATCCAGCTGAAATTTTAACCCAGGCTTCCAGAGAGAAATTTCAAACCTGAGGCTTAGATTACAAAGCCAGCCCATCCAGGATACACACCCCCAATCTCTCTCTCACACACACATCCTCTTTTTAAGCATTGTAGGAAGAAAGTATCAGGCAGAAGAAGTTGAACAGAAATGATTTCTTCAAAGGAAATACTTTGTATGCATACAAGCAAAAGACTGAAACAGTCTTTGATGAGACATGTTAATACTGATTACTTTTCCATCTCAATATTAGTGGCACCACAGAATGAAGAATTCATTGGAATGGGAGCAACAACAGGATTCCAATGCTGAGAACATGCTACAGTCTCTTGGTTTGTCCTCTTCTAGTGGCCTCATCTCAGTCACTGGCTAATGGTTGTAACGGCAACTGCTCCTCCAGTGCTGCTGAGTTTGCTTGCCCCCGTGACATCCTGTCCCGCACTCTCTTCACTGTAACAGGAGACAGAACAATGGTGGCCCTTAGTTAGCAGGGAGATGACAAAGGCAAGGAGGAGGGTATTGAGCCGGTCCTGGGGCTATTGCAGATTTACAGAAAACTAAAACAATTCTATTTGAGGCATTTTTGAAGTGCTGTAAACCTCCCCATCCCACTCCCTCTAGGCCAGCAGCTGGAGACCAAACAAAGATGGAACAGTGAAAGGGTCGGGTTAATCCTGATCAGGCTCCTACACAAGATCTGGCAGATTTAGCAAACAATATATTTTAACTGAAAGGAACAAATCTCTGTTTTCAGTGTAGGGCTGCTTACCCATGCACAGTAACGCTGCACCACAGCTTAGGACAGGAGGTGGGGAGGCGACTGTATCCACTTGAAAGTGCAGAGGCAAGTAGCATGTGATTCTACAAGTTAGAATTTGGCCACAATGCCAAGGTGAAAACCCAGACTCTTGCTGAATGTGCCCTGGGACCTTTAGCAACACCCTGGGTCTGAACCTTAGTTTTACATTTCCTATAAAGGGAAACACCTGGGTCATTGGTTTAGTTTGGACTTGAAGGCACTTAACTGAATCCTCAACAGCGTTTACTACAGAACATTATTTTTCTTAAGGCGTCCCCTATTCACGTACTGAACAGACCCAAATCTACTTAGATTGTGCGCGCTGACCAGATCACAAATGAAGGTGCCCTAGCTACAGGACACTTGATAGACAGCAGTTTCACTGGAGGTATTGGGGGTGAGGTGAGGGCAAACCCACCTGGAATTTCTGGCACACAGAGTCCACCAAAGAGATAACAGGCAAAGTGCACAAAGCATTTGCCCAGCAGATAGTAGAAAAGGGGCTGACATCCTCTGCTCAGCCCTGGGATGTCTTACCTAGGGATTCTATTTCCAAGTCTCTGGAGTTCCCAGGATCCTCCTTGATGACTCCCAGCTCCTTTTCCCAGTTGGCCCAGTTAATCTCCTCCACTCTGAAGACAGAAAATAGAACAATTTCCCCCATCAGCCAGTAGACAATGAGGCATGGGGGCAAAACATTCTGATCATACAGCTGCGTACCAAGGCTGCATCTCTGGCATCTCAGTGGCATCCATTCTGATGGATGGTGGTCTCATCAGCACAGCACTAATGACTTGGCGGCAGCAGCAGTGGCTGTACCACAAAAGGCTTTGTTGCCAAGGGAGTTCTTATTTAGCTAGTAAGCCCTGTGGAGTGCGTTAGTTCTGTATCTTCCTCTGTGTTGTGAACAGTGCCGGTGTTTAAATAATAACACCCCAGTGCCTTGAAAGGGGACATACTTAACTAAAGGAGTTTTCCTGCAGCAAAAAGTCTCTACACATGGAGTAACACAATGCAATCCATAAGGTCCTGGTGTCATTATCAGAGCGCTCTGGATTTGGCTCCCTCTGTTGAATGAGGATAAGGGATATTCCAAGTCCCAGTCTCCCACACTTTACATGAACAAAGGGAGTTCTGCCACTTTGTGGTTCACTTAGCAGGTTGCAGAGGTGTTATCAAGCAGCATTCACACAGCCAGGAAACTGAGGCTAGGTCTACACTACCCGCCTGAATCGGCGGGTAGAAATCGACCTCTCGGGGATCGATTTATCGCGTCCGATTGGGACGCGACAATCGATCCCCGAATCGACGCTCTTACTCCACCAGCGAAGGTGGGACTAAGCACCGTCGACAGGAAGCCGCAGAGGTCGATTTTGCCACCATCCCTACAGCGGGGTAAGTCGGCTGCGATACGTCGAATTCAGCTACGCAATTCGCGTAGCTGAATTTGCGTATCTTAAATAGACACCCCCCCTGTAGTGAAGACGTAGCCTGAGGGTGTGTCGACATTAATGCTCTTCCCACAGGTGGTCTAGCACCGGGACAGCTCCACCATTGGTAGCAAGGGTGAAAGCGCAAGTGTAGATGAGCTGCCAGCATTTTTACCTTCTCAGAGCAGCGCAAGATGACACGTCAGTAAAATGGCTGAGGCTTGATTACACCACAGCATCCAGCATTGCTAACATCAGTGGAGTTGCATGCATCCAAAACCAATGCTGGGAATAGTACAGTACTAGCGTAGACAAGGCCATGGGGACTTTGATTCGGTAATTCCACTGCTGTGTGCTGCAACTGACTGAAACCACTCAGACCTGGTCCACACTACCCCCCCACTTCGAACTAAGGTACGCAAATTCAGCTACGTTAATAACGTAGCTGAATTCGAAGTATCTTAGTCCGAACTTACCGCGGGTCCAGACGCGGCAGGAAGGCTCCCCCATCGATGCCGCGTACTCCTCTCGCCGAGCTGGAGTACCGGCGTCGACGGCGAGCACTTCCGGGATCGATCCCAGAACATCGATTGCCTGCCGTCGGACCCTCTGGTAAGTGTAGACGTACCCTCAGACTGAGTTCAGCTGCTTTCCTTTCAGGATCAAGCTTGCAGGTCAAAGGGCCCCATTCCAGGAGAAAGGGGCAGTGGAAGAGAGAATGACAGTCTCGTGGCTGTAACACAAGGCAGTAGAAGTACCAGCACTACATGATGCCTAGATACAAAGGTGATGGGGAAGCATGAGAAATGCACCTACAGATACTCGATTATCTAGGAGTGAGTAGGGTAATGTCTTGATTCCCCTCCACCCCCATCTCTCATATACACACACACACACACACACACACACACATATATATATATATACATACACACACACACACATATGAGACGGGGGGGGGGAAATCAAGATATTACCCTACTCACTCCTAGATAATCGAGTATCCATAGGTGCCTTTCTCATATATATATGCATGAACAAACCAGGCTCCCCCATTCACACATAATGCCAGCACGCAGACACAGAATTCAGAATGTGGGAAGCTGCCTCCACTTTCTATCTTACCTGAAACACCATCTCATATCTTTCTTATCATCAAGGCTCACAGACAAGAAGCAGCCAGATCTCTGCCTCCTTCTTGGGCACCACAGCCAGGACTTCTCTATTTCCAGAATGGCAATGGCTCTCTGAGGATACAAGTCCATGTTAGAGCGGAACTGGTGCAGCCACAACCCAGGTGCTGAGCTAGCCTAAGTTCCGATCAAGTCTTCCCCATCCACCAAGTATTGTGACTTGGAAAGGCACTTTTGTGAATGTTCCTTGGCTCTGTTACTGCTGTCAGGAAATACCCTAAAGTCTCCTAGGCCTGTGGGCTTAAGAAATTACTTTAAACTCTGTAATTTTCTAGATAGAGAAAAAGATAGGACTGGGCTGCCATCAGTATAAAAGGGGATTTTGGACTCTGACAGATCCTGTAGTTCTCTCTAGCTCCCAGACTGACTAAGCACAGCCTGTGCTGCCTACTGTCACCTTACAAGGTCTCCCTTAGTTCAGGCAATGACCAAGCAGTCATGGAAGGAGCTGCTAACCACATTAGAAATTCCTCCAAACCAGGGTAAGCCAACAGAAGGTATAAAACATAGACAAATCTTAACAGAGCCCTACATACGAGAACAGAAACATCTCCAGTAACAAAAGCATGACACCTGCAAAAGGGTTAAACATCTGTCTCCTAACATGGTTTTGCTCCCAGGGTATGCTCAACCAATGAAAGTGTTGTGATGCTGTGGGGTTTTAGCCAGTGTTTATTGGCTGAAGGTGCTGCCACTCAATCTGCGAGGAGAGCTTGCTTGCATGGAGCATCTGGAAGACCAGAATCAGCTCTCCCAGGTTGAGGAGTTGGAATAAATCTCCCAGTAAACTCAGCTGTTAATTTCCCTCAACAAGCACCACCTGCGCAGCATTACTTCCTCTTCCCTCCCAGAGGCAGGGAAGTGACAAAGCACCACTTAAAATGTACCGTCCCATCCATTAAGGAGGTCACAGTCTTTACAAGTAGATCTGGAAGGCACATATCTCAGCACTTGAGATACTAAGGTGATGGGTACTATAGAAATGTGGAGAGAGAAAGATCTCATTACACTTTTACTACTTTAAATAAAACCTTAGAGCTCAGCAAAAACGTCAAATCTTATATCCCAGTGCATGCACAGCGGGAGAGAATTTGCTGTGAATGGCTCCCACGGGCCCACATTTAGCGCATAATATGTTATAAGGCCTATATTGGAGACCAGGTGAGCGGCGCAACAGACTTACCTGCAGCTTCCAGACGCTCTTGCTGTAACCAGAGACATTGGTGACAGTCTCGCTCATGAGGGCGATCAGCATGTTGAGCAGGAGGATGTAGGTCAGGATCACAAACAGCAGCAGCAGCAGCATGACGAAGTATTTGAATTTCACATGCTCCTGGAACTCCAGGTCCCCCATGCCAATGGTGAACTTGAAGAGCTGCAAGGAAGTGCTCAGCAGCCCACTGTACACAACGTGGTCTTTAGCGCCGTCCTCTGGGGTAACAGACTTGTTCTGGGAAGCCGGAGGGGCATCCCCTGTGAGGGTGACCAGAGCTGTAACAAAAGCAGAACAATGAATCTTCCTTAGCAAGTCTCCCTCCTGGCAGGTCTGCCTGTAACACGGTGCTGAGTCAATCCTCACCTGCCGCAAAGCCAAAGAGGAAGATCACGTAAACCACGAGGAAGCGTAGCAGGTCCCTCAGGATAGTCTGGGGAGAGAGCAAAAGGCAGTGTTATTAATCACCAATAACCTTACATGATGTTTATACATCACAAAATCACCAGGACAACAGGAAACTAGCACACCTATCAAATAATGATATTTGGCTCTGCATCAGTTCTGGCAACATTAACTCATTAATCCCCACAGTCCCTCGCAAGGGAGGCAGGTCAGGAAGTATTATTACTCCCATTCAATAGATGAGGATGGGATACAGAGGCCCACTGGTGGTTCACTGCTCTGAGTCACCAACGCCTATCAGGCCTGACAAACTCAGTACACCTAACTCATTGCTGTCATCATATTTATCTATAAAGAATGTTGTGAGGGACCAAAGGAAAGCTTACGCCATACTGGTTGTCATAAGCATTGAGAAATGCAAGTATGGGTGTTATTTTAAAAGTTGTATGTATATACAGAAAATATTTTTAGAATCTGTGTTCCAGGCAGGGTTGATAAGCATCTTTCACCAGACAAAGCGACCTAGAACAGCCTATCCACCCTGTCTCTAATCTAAATTAATCATTTTGAAACCAACACACAGGAAGCGCTATTTGCATATGAAGACAACAATTTGATGGGGCAGGGGGGGAGTGAAACCAACAGGGGAGAGCACACAGGACTCTGAGCACCAGGGGTTTTCCTGCCTCTAGAAACAATGACAAACTTTCACTTAGGAACATCCTTGGAGGAAGGGGGTGGTTCACAACAACCTGGATCCTGAACTGAATGAAGATCAGCAAGCTCTGCATAAGATCTTTGAGGGCAGAAATGTTTTGAGATACAGGAGAGTAGCCTGTCAAGGTTATGATTAGTTTCTTAGATGCATGTTATGCTTCTGATTTATTATAACCATCTCTATTTCCATAATTCTTGCTCACTTGAAACTGTGATTCTCTGTTCTTTGTAAATACACTTTTTCTTTTTATTATAAATTCATCTCAAGACTGTGATATTAAGTAAAGAGTGCATCCTCGGCTGACCCAAGCAAGCTGAGGGATATGTGGTCTCTCTGGAGGCAGTGGTCTTGGTAATTACTGTGAATGTCCAGTGAAAGGGGCTGGACACCACAGGGAGACTCTTCTGAGGTGTTCGGGGACTGTTATCTGCAATGCAGAGTAAAGGCTGGCAGAGTTCTGGGCAGATTGTTTGGGTGTCTAATAGACTGGGGTGTCAGGGAGCTGGCACCCAGTTTAGCAGCAGCAAGTTTTTCTCCCCCTGAGGCAGGGGTAACAAGATGACTCTCAGTCCTGAGTGCCCCGAGAAAGCATCACAGAGGAAGTGCAGATATAAAAGGCTGAGAGACTTGCTCAAGGTCACACAGCAATTGGGTAGCAGTGTTGAGCTCAGAACTCAGGAGTTCCTGGCTCCCAGCCCTAAGTTCTTTCCTTCAGACCCTGCTGTTTTCAAAGGTTGAATATGACATACAGTGGAACCTCAGAGTTACGAACACCTCGGGAATGGAACTGTTCATACCCCTGAAATGTTTGTAACTGAACAAAACATTATGGTGGTTCTTTCAAACGTTTACAACTGAACATTGACTTAATACAGCTTTGAAACTTTACTATACAGAAGAAAAATGCTGCTTTTAACTATCTTAATTTAAATGAAACAAGCACAGAAACAGTTTCCTTACCTCATCTCTGACATGCTTCTCCAATCCTGAGCACCATACACAAATCTGTTTATATGCCTCAATCCAGACTTTCCAATGCTAGGAAACATCTCCTGAACAGACTGCCACTCTGTTTGGTGTTGTGTTTTGGTTTGGGGGGATTTTTTTTGTGACAGGCTACTGTGGGGGACCAGGATGAGTCCCAACAAACTCATTTTTTCTTGTGACTTGAGCCAGTATTTGAAAACCTGCTGCAAACTGAGCCAGTGGTCTGCCTCGTGCAGCATTCCACCTCCCCCAAGAAAATACATTTACTCAAACGGCATGGAATTTCAGGGTCCACAGCCTGGACTGATGGTCCTGACAGGAGAACAGTAACTGCAGCATTTGGACAATGCCTCATGTCCCTGAGCATCTCTTACAGGCTGTTTCTCCATACTGACCTTCTGTATCATGACACAATAGATCCCAGTCCACTGGAAGCCCCGAGTGTAGTACAGCATGTTCACCCATCCCAGCAGTAAGGAGAATACCATCGTCGGCACATAGTCTTCTGAACCCACAATATACAGCACAGCTGAAAGCAGCAGCGAGAATGCCTGGAGCAACCTGGGGGAAGGGGAGGAAACAATCATAGTCACACAGTGAGCTGAAAGTCTCAATGCCAAATCCTTTTTGTGTCACACTGGGCACAGCCAGCTGCATCTTGCAGGGTTACCCAATGGGGTATAAAGTGGCAGCTAATCAGACCCTGTAGTTATAGGTGAGTTAGTATCTAAATCCATCTGCAACCTACTTTCTGCACAAATATATTGCAGATTCGTTAGACGTTAGCGAAGTTCACATTATGGAAAAATCTCAGAGATACTGGGCCTGACTCTCATCTCTTTTCCACCAGATACATTCACATACACCAGGCCTGATTTCAGTGGAGTTACACACGTGTAACTGGTATAAAAATGGAGAGAATCAGACCCATCACATATAGAAATACACACACACACAAATTATAAAGTCTCTTCTCCTTAACAAAAACACCTCGCTCTCACATAGTGCTCTTCAACCATTGATCTCAATGTGCGTTACAAATGGAGGTCAGTGTATTATCCCCATTGTACAGACTGGGAAACCGAGGCACAGGAAGATTAAATGACATGCCCAAGGCCATGACTTCAATGGGAGCCACTGGTGGAGCCAGAAATGGACCCCAAGTCTCCTGAATCCCAGTCCAGTGCTCTGTTCACTTGGCCACCTGGCCAAATCCCAGTCACTAAATGAGCAATTCCACATATAAAAAACGGTTACTCACCTTTCTGTAACTGTTGTTCTTCGAGATGTGTTGCTCATATCTATTCCATTCCCCCCCCCCCCCGCCACCGTCCCCTCTGTCGGAGTAGCCGGCAAGAAGGAACTGAAGGGGGGTTGGGCCGGCAGGGTCATATATAGAGCACTATATCAGTGCCACTCCAGGGAGCTCCACAGCCAGCCCGACGGGTAGCTGCTAGGGAAAAAGTTTCCGACATCCGTGCACACGGCGTGTACACCTAACTGGAATAGATATGAGCAAGCACTCGAAGAAAAAGTTCATGTTATTATCATCTGTATTACAGTAGCACCTAGATGCCCCAACCAAGGGTCAAGGCTCTATTGCACCAGGCAGGGTTCAAATGAACAAAAGAGAAAGACAGTCCCTGACCCAGAGAGCTCACAATCTAGGATTATGACAAGAGGCAACTGGTGGAAGAAACCAGCCAAGAGTTGGTTGGAAAGATGACGTAACAGCAGAACAAGCACGCTGTGTGAGAGAATGGGTCATTTCTGCTCACCACCCGCCTAGCTACCTCGTGCCAGTTCAGCTGCCTCTTAACAAAGGTTTGATTTCACATTAACTTTCATTTCCCACGTACAGAAAGACCTCAATGCAGCCATCAGAGAACACATTCTTCAGGTTCCGCCATCTCCTCAAGAAGTAAAGAATCTATCAGAAAAGAGAGAAATCAACAGGGACAGTTTGTTAACGCAGCAAGACACATCTGAATCCAATCTCTGCTGGGATAATCTACTGCATAGCGAATGGTTTCTTCAGAGCCTTTTTATTTATATCATTTGCTCCAATGATAGAAAAATTCAGACCATCCCTCTTCTGTGATGGAAAAGGGCTCCTGGTAACAAAGAGCCAATAAAGAAACAGTAACTGAGCCACAGATCTTGTATGTGTCTTTTTAATACAGTGTCTCCAATAATTAATGTATATTTACTATTGTATAACACAAAACCCCTCTTGTGATCTTTTACATTGTGCCCATCTTACTAATCCTCCCTTTCTGTCATCCTTTGCTTGCTATATCCTGCTTGTATTGCAAGCACGTGATGGCAAGAACCTCTCCTTCCATTTCTCTGTGCAGCTTCGTGCACATTTATGGTATTATGGAAATAAAGAAGAGTGGTGTACCAATGCCATGGGGATGGCTGTTTTATTTCAGAGCAGATAGGTTAGAGATCTTTGTACCTGAGCAATGATGAGATAAAAGCCTCCCAGGAAAACAATGATTTGTCCAGTGAGCTGCAAGAAGCCGATAGCTGTGAACTCTGCTCGAAATGGAGACTGCAAGATAAAAACAAGAATATGAAGACAGCAGCTTTGTAGCCACCCAAAGCCCTTTAAACCCCTTAAACCACAGCCCCAGCATTCAAGCTCACTCCACCCCATCCAAGTAAGCCAGCCCTACCTGTAACTGCAGGGGACGATGGTAAGCAAGGACCGTGAAGATGGCCATGAATATAAAATAACAGAAAAAACTTAAGTAAAATCTCCTGGCAGCAAATGAGTCCCATTTGTGCTGAAGCAGTTTGTTCAGCGGCTCCAAAACCACCATCTTGTATCGATTCTAGGGTGAGAGGAAGGAAAAATAACACGTCGTCAGAGATCCAGAATCACCATAAAGCCTTCTTGACCCAGTGTTGGAATTCAGTGGCCAGAAGCCCTGCATGTCTATTTCATCAGACCTCTCAGAATGAAAGGACCCTGGCATCCTATTGGACTTGGATTCTGCCTGCGTCCTATAGCCCTGCATTTGGAGAGATCCAGGCTAAGTCACTGCTCCACGTCAGGGAACAGAATATAAATGTCTCAAACTCCTTCCTTACTGCAGATTAGCAACAAATCTGAAGGGGTTTAATAATGTTAACCATATATGTAAAGTCCTCATCATTAATAATGAACCAATTCAAACATTTTATTTCCCTAAAATAAAACAATCTGAAATGCCAAATAAATCTACATGATTTACGGCAACACTATAAAAAGCTGGACAAAGCCATTCTGTATTTGATTTTAAATAAGTTCTCGGGACTCACTGGTGTGTCACTGCTCTCAGCAAGGATCTCCAGCACAGAGTTTTTCTCATAACTATCTACAGAGGACAAGTCATAGAGAGATACATGGACGGGTCCATAGGTCCATTCAGTGAATTTGCGAGACAGGTGCCGGCACTCTGGATCCTTGATCTCTCTTTGGAGAATGTGTCTGAAGATCTGAAGGGAAAGTTTATGTGTATTATACTAATTATACATTAGGATGTAAAATGAAATTCCCAGCGTACCTGAGTTGTCTTCAAACCTGTAACCCTGCTTCCTGCATACACTGTGCAGATATGTTCTTGGTCATATATACGATCTGGCCAAGAACTTGAGGCAAACTAAGCACAGCTTCTACAAGCTCTGTCAAAGGAGTAACAACTCTCAACCCAGCCCAGGAGCTCCCAGCTGTGATCACATCAGCACAGCTCCTAACGCGAGGGTCTGGAAGAGGGTTTCTTCATGCCTCCTGCAGTGGCACTGCTGGAGAGTCTCATGTGCAGTAACGTAGGATGCACGTACATCAGACCCAGCCTCTAGGCAGGGGACTCACTCCACTGTCCTCACTATTTCTAGCCATGCTCAGAGAATCACTCTCGTGGCGTTTACCTCTACTTTGCCCTTCTTGGCAGCCAGTTTCAGTGGCGTTAACCCAGCCCGGTTCACTATCTCCTCGAGCTTCTCTGCTGGGTTAATCTCCGTGCCTGCCTTTAAGATCTCATCATACATCTTGCACACTAACTCAGTATTCTGCTTGGTGTCATCTGCGATCACCACCAGGGCATGGAGAACTGTGTTGCCCAGGGAATCCTGTTCCTGGAGCCTGGCTTTCTGATAGGGGTTATCAAGGAGGTATTTTATCACATCAAACTGGTTGGTGCAGGCAGCCAAGGAGAGGGGAAGTTCACCTGGAAAGATGGAGGCAGGGTTTGAAAAAAAAAAAGGTAGTTTTAGGAAGAACATTTATTTATCTTAGTCTGCAGAGTCTTGTCACTGTAACAGTGGTGGGCTTTTTCTTGCTGAATCTCTGTATTCAGGCTTGGATGTTTTGTAGTTAATTGGTACGGAAAAACAGTCCCTCGCTACTTCTGGGAGCAGCTGGACCACTTTGCCAGACTCAGATTTTGGCTGCACCCAGTCCCTCCATCTATTTTTGGGCTTAGTCCACACACGTGGGGGGTCTGAAGCAGTCCCATGTCCCTAGACAGGGACAAGCGCACACAACTGAACAGCAGGAGGCAAGCACCGACTGGTTCAGAGGAGAGCTCAGTCTGGTGAAGATGTTTAGCTACCCCAGTAGGATGGGACACCTGTGGTTATGGAATGGAGGAGATTACACCAAATGCATGGAGTGGCAAACCCAGGATGAGACAGTGTCTCCACATACTGCAGAGTTCCCAGATAGCAAGCCGGAGCCTGCAATCCTGGCTTACCAAAATAAAAACACACTCCTTCTTTCTTCTTCCTGAAAAATTCACCATGGGCTCTGGCGTGGACGTCGGCTCCATTCTCTACCAGCAGTTTCACTAAATCTAGGTGCCTCTTCTCTATGGCAATGTGGAGTGCAGTCTGGCCTAAGGAAACAGGCATTACAGTCAGAGCTTGTTGTAATGGTGCCAGGGACAGATGGAGCAGGAAAGGCCTTTCCAGAAAACCCCACCAACGTATCAAATCACCCACAGCAATACTGTCAATATGGTGAAATAATCATGGACTCCCAGACATACTGTGTGCAGGGAACTGGTGGCAAATGCTGACTTTGCAACAGCGACCGTTGGCAATGCAATTTGAAGACTGAGCACATGAGCTGTCAGACACAAACTCCCCCAAGACTATGAGGAGCTGAACGGTGTAATTTCTCTTAGAGCTACAATAAGATCTCAGATCTGACCATGAAGCAGTAATAATAATCTAGAAAGATAGAGGTAATATACATGCACACAGGGGTATGTTTCTTTGGAAAATTTGCTATTAAAAGGATAAATCCACTTGGCAGAACTCATTCATTTCTTAAATGTAACTTGTTTTCACTGAACAATACTACGTAATCTTTTTCCTTCTCCAAAGCACTTTACAAACCTTAACAACAGAACCTCACCATAATCCTCGGTAAATAAGCCAGTATTACCCCCATTTCTCAGATGAGAGAACTGAGGCACAGAGAGGTTAAGTGAATTGCTCAAGGCCAGAGAAGTAGGTATCAGAGACAGAATTAGAACTCAGAAATGCCCAGCTCCCTTTTCTGTGTTCAGGCCATCGGTATACCCAATCCACAAACGAAGAACTCCAGCATACTATCAATTATGCATCCATCCAATTCCCATTATTTTCCATAGCCGCTGCCTTGCTGATTATTGACCTCAAAGTCAGACACACAGTCCCGGAGAACCCTTACCTGCATAGTAACTATTGGTGCATGCAGCATTGACAAGTGGCCTTGGATTCTCAGTCTTCCGGTCTATTTCTAGCAACACTGGGATAGTGGGATTTGTCCCATCTTTTAAATTCAGCAGGGCTTTCATTAAGCAGGTCTTACCCGTCTCAGCATCTGGTAGAGAGAGAGACAGCATGGAGAGGGGCACAACTGTGCTTTGTACATGACTGCACCATCAGTTTCGTCTTGCCCAGAACTTAACTGTCAATGTAGCATTAAATACATTAATTAAAAATCCCTTTCTCACAGTATTTCCAGCCTGCATTAGACGCAAAGAGCTTAGAAAAACCATACTGCTTAGCACTTTACATCCACAGATCTCAAGGTGCTTTGCACACAGGTGGGTAAAAGCATCATTATCTTCATTTCACAGATGGGGAAAGTCAGACATGGGAAAAGGAAGCGATTTGCCTGACATAAGGCCAGTGGCGGAGCTGGGAGCAGCACCCAGACCCCTGTGCTCTAGCCCTAGACCACACTAACTCTTGTTTGTGGCTGCAAGAGGTTCAGAGTCCAAACTTTTGATTTGGTGGAAGGGCGTATTGTGGGCAGGGGGAGCTGTGAGCCTAGAGACTTTTGGTTTGGTGCTTATTCAAAGTGAGCAACAAACCCTTTGAGCTACGCGGGCCACTATCAAGGCATGTCTGTGTTAAATCACCAGAGTACTGAGCCTGTATCTACCTGTATATCTTGAATCGGAGAGAAATTTAGAGGTCCTGCTCAAGTAATCAAGCAAACCATCCAGCTCCTCCGGGTTACCCCTCGAGACAGCACCAAAGAGCCGATCTCTATCAAAGCGATTTGGGTCCTTTTGGCTACTGGAGAAATGTGAAGAGTTAACCATGTTTTAGACACTCCACAAGAGATTATGTACCAGTCTCCCGTGATGGGGGAGCTGCTATGGTTTCGCTGTAAGAAGAGCGATGGGCACGGTGGTTTGGCAGAAGAAAGAATTAAACTCTTTCAAATCAAAGAACAAAAAGAGAGCTAACTCCCTCAACCCCTTTTTTTGTTTGTTTGTTTGTATTGGCCTCAGCACCTTCTGGTTCCAGACAGAGGTGCCCTCTCCGAGTGTGGGGGAAAGGGGTAGTATGTACCCCTCTCCATCTGCGTACCACCCCCTCAGGAAGAATGCATTTTCACTCTCTTGCAAAGTTTCTGGCACCAGCTTGAATTTCACTTAGTAATGGAAGGCTTCCCAAGGGCAAATCCCACAATTACTTACTTGCTGGAAAGTCCTGGTCGATAATTCAAGTTAATCCTGATTTTTGGATCAAAGTCACTGCTCTCTTTCTTGTAAGGAGTCTCCAGGGGTGGTTTTTCCTTCCCTCCTTTGGCCCCTTTATTTTCTCCCTGTTTACCAGCTGCAGAACTACCTTCCTGGATGCTGTCATCCGTTTCTATCAAACCGATCAGCCTGTTCTGCGACAGGCCTGGCTTCTTGTCCGTAGGCTTTGAGGTATCCATGTCTGGTAGGACGATGCTTCAGATCATCAAAGTTGCTCCCAGTAAAAGTAGAGATCTGCAAAAGAGTGAAAGAATTCATTCCATATTGCAGCTGAATTAGACCTCTCACTTGAGGTCCATCCTTGTCCACCCTGCTCCTTCCTTCTCTCACAAAACAACAGAGCTCCCCATAGGACTGACCTAGAGGTTCCCAAACCATCGTCCAGGGATCCCTATGGTCTAGTACCATCTGCACAGTGAAACGTCGTTATTTACTTGTTGAACACCTAGAGTTTACTCAGTGCTGTGCAGACGGAGAAGGCAGCACAGTCATTGCCCCAAAGACTTTTACCATTCAAGGGCCTGTACCTGCAACAGTATCTATGGGTGGGTCCCTTCAAAAACCTGCTGACTTCACTGGGACTCTGCCCGGGTCTATGAGCTTGCCTGCACCCATCAGATTGGAGGATCAAGGCCTTAAATAGTCTTTGGGGCAGGGAAATAACCAAAGAGAAGTTGTAAAAGCAGCTTAGAGAGTACAGACCAGCAGGGTGTGCTTGGCAGTGTGTCCCATTTGGAGATAATTTCACCTGCTATTGACGGATGGGGTCCTTAGATAAAATGTACTGCACGGAATCCATTAGGACTCAGCAATAAGGGAAGGGGAGGAATATTAACATTTAGGACACGGACACCATTGCTCTTGTCTTAATGTACCCAGTACAGGCTAACTACCAAGTGGCCCCATGAGATAAGATTATTAACAACAGGCCTTCATTGGAAGAGAGCGTTAGGTTTGCTCAAGTTCTTTGTTTGGAAGTAGGAAAGGGGGATATATTTGCAGGGTAAACTCATGCCTAACACACAGTATGTTCCTTGTGGACTGCTGCATCACATACTGAGGCATGAGTGTGTATGGCCTAACATCTCCTCAAAGCTGTGGCGTGCTCCAGCCACTGCTATCCACAAGCGCATGGGCTCTGACCTTCTGATCAACAACCTGAGCACATGCACATCCCGTGTACAGCTGCTATTCCGGTAAATATTGCTCTCCTGGCCTGAGCACAGTGCAGCCTCATCGCTCCCAGCCAGGGAGAATGAAGCAAGATCTGCTGTACAGCCATTACAGTACCAGGCCAGCCCACCAGAGTCTAATATTTCCAGTATTCTTTTTCCATCATTTTGAGCCCTCTCTTTACAAATATCTGGTTAGATCTCAGACCCACCTGTGCAAGCTCCCGCTGAACACACTGAGCCGCTAGAGGAGGAAATGACTGAGAGGAGCCTAAGAGGAGGCAAGGAAACACCCATGACCAATTCGAGCTAAACAACATCCTTATCAACTGTGCCTTCTGCACATGCGCTGTCTGCAAAGAGTTAACAGGTCCTCCGGAATATCATGCTGCAGGGTTGGAAAGCCAGGCTCCCTATTCTATGTCAGGGCAGCGTCACAGGAACGCAGTATAAGCACTGTGCTCTAGATTAGGATGCAGAAAGGCTTATTTAGATCTAGGCAGTGTATGTTTACAAAGCAATTTTCATGCAGTTCACAGCAAGAGAAATGCAAAGGCACATGCAAGGAAAGTCTATAGTAACCATTTTATTTTAAGTTGTAATAAGGCTTCAGTCATGCAGCTTAGGCCCCATTCTATTGCCAAGCACCCCTATGCACACACAAACATACGCCCCACAGTCCCTACACACCCTTCATGCCCTCCCCACCAACACTTACTGTGGCAGCCACAAAGCCTTCAGAGAGCTAAGTGTTTATTACTCATACCACACCCAGGTTGCGTTTTTGTGGCTTCTTGTTCCTGAATTCTCTCTCAGCTGCAGTTCCCATCCCTTCTCGGTGCTTTAAAGATGTACAGTCCTATTTACTCAGAAGGCATTTCAGGTTTTCTTTAAAAACAAAAGCAAAATGTGTCCTAAAAAAAAAGACCTTACAAGAAACACACTCCCTTTCTGGCTCCCTGGAGAATCTAGAGGGCATTCTTTGGTCCCCAACTGAGCTTTCCCCTGTCTATTCAAGCGGCTGCTAGTCAACTACCAAGCCACTCTGAATTGCACAGCACAAAGCAAGACCTGCAGTCAAATGAAAAGCACAGCACACATTCTGAGCAGGAGCTCCACCCAAGAAACGCTGCTGCCCTGATAGACGGGTCCCAGATGAGCTTACAGAGGCTGACCGCCCCTCAGTGCAAAGGCAAATGCCAGTGATCACTAGCGAGAATGCAAACGTTAAATGAAGATTTGAAAAAGCTCTTACGCAGAGGTAAGATTAATCTTACACTGCAAAAGAAACGGTGCTCCTTTTAGCATTCACTACTGCATGCTGATGGTGAGAAAGAGCATCCCTAGGTGGAGATCCTGGCTGGTGCCTATGAGGAATCCAGGCTGCTTGTAGGGAGTAGCTATTGATTCTGCACTGGCTAGCCACTCAGTGAATAACGGAAGAGCGGCAAAGCACTTGAGCAGGAAGTGACTAGATGGATTTTGCAGTAAGAAATAAATCCATATTAGAGAGCCAATGAGGGCAGTTATACTGGCAATGTCTGGCTCACTCGGTACATTGCAAGTTGTATTCTTAACCGCTCGTTACCCATGCAGAGGGGTAGAGTTTTGAGGCTGTCAACCAACCACAGGAGGCTCAGGTCTGACGAGAGGTGCGTAAATTTTATCTCCGCTCTTTCTGTAGCCAGTGGTTTTCCTCACGAGTATGTCACAAGGCTCAGGGATCAGCCCCAAGATGAGCGAAGTTGTCATGGAAACATCTACCACCAGCCCACTTCCTAGGAAAGCCAGTTTTTCCGCACATAGCTTCACATGCCCAAGCTGTGGCAAGGCTCAGATCAGAATGAAATAAGAACCAGCTTAACCACAATGTTAACAAGAAAGACCCACAGTATCAGCTGCACAACACGAGCCCAAGGGATAGCACAAAGGCGTCCCAGTTCTAAAGAGCTGGGCTCTGTTGCTCCAGTTTTCAGCAGCACAGTTCAATGCCCCATTGCTCCCTGGAGATGCAGCACTGGACAAGACCCCTTGCAGATAGTCAGAGACCCCAACTCAATCATTATTTATTGTTGATAGCTGATGCTGTAATTCTGATCTCATCTACATGCTCCTTCTTGATGGAAGAGTAACTTGGCTGCATCATGATGGAAAGCAAAGTGCTGGGACAACCCCTAGTTCCCACTCCAAAAATATGATGTACAGGGAACCCAGCTGCCATGCCAGGGCAGTTACAGTGCACGGCAGTTACACTGTGGGTGAACCCAGGACTGGAACAGCTGGAGGTGCTGCAAAGCAGCAATGAGGCGAAACTTTGAGAAGAGATTCCTAAAAACAAAATTAATGCACAGGTGAAGGATTTCATACTGATCATTCATTTTCAGCTTCCTTCCTCTAATGCAGATGGGGAATTTTGTTCCATTCCTCTCTCCAACATGGTCTGCATTGACTCATCGCAGCCAGACCTGAAGCGAAAATGCTGAGCTGCATATCCGAGATTAGGGTGGTAGATCCTGACTGTGGCCTTTTCTTTGTGGGCCATATCTTGCCCAGTCTGTGGGATAGTGGGGTCCTACTATGAGAAGGGAAATTCCATCAGTTGACATCTTATTACGGGAACCTTTGGTGCAAGAATTGCCAGTGCAACTGAATATGTGGTACACGTAGCCTGATCAGTCCAGCAGTAAGTTCCCAACAATGGTACACTTCACATTCACCAGTCGCAGAGCATTTCCTTCAGCCAACGCCCTGTGGTCTCTTCAGTTCTTTCTCCTCCTCCCCCAGCAGAGTCAAAGCCTCTGGAGTTAGTGTAACCTCCATTATTTTCAGCAGTGTCGGTGCAAGATGACATTCAGAACACTCCCCAACCACATCAGCACACCGCTTAGCTGGGCCTACAACACTCTCGAGGCCCAATATCTTGAGTGGTCCCTATTCTGCATTGCCATGCAAGATACTGAGCCCAGGGCTCAGATTCTGCTCTCTCATTACCCAACACTGCCAGAGGCCCAATGAAGTCGAGAGTAGTTCTCGGCTGGAAGAACTGCAGGCACGAGACAGCATAGGGGCGACTTGGCCATCCCCCAGGGAAACATTCCAAGTTAGTATCTAGCTAGAATCTGCCTCTCACTGAAATACTGTTAGAAGCCATAGTGCCATCCACCTGCTCAATGGTTCTGAATTAAATCACAAGCCAGTTTCTCAGATGCCTGTGTTAATCCCTGGGGAGAAATAGAGCTGGTTCTATAATGATGTAAAGCTATTTCTGCTTTCTTTTCCTTGTTAGTTGCTTTGACTGTGCCACAGATTCCAGAAAATGACAGAAATCAGGCACAGGCAGAGAAATGCAAACAGGGCTCAGTTCTCCTCTCCCTTTCACACCAACTTTACACTGGTTTAACTCCACTGGCTTTCGTAACACTTCTGATTTACACTGGTGTAAAAGTCCATAGAATCAGGACCAGAATTTGAACTAGACCAGGTCCTTGTGGGTTCTTTTCCCAGGGCTACATATGAAATACCCTCCCATCCCTATACTTTGTCATGCCAAGGAATGGAACAAGTCCACGGAATTGCATTGCAAGATTTCTTTATATGAATCTGGCTTTAACATCATACACAACAGGAGAGAGAGAGAGCACACAGGGATGCTGGGAGAGGAATCTCTGCCATATGTGAAGTATACCATTGTTGGGAACTTACAGCAAAATACACAATGCCTCAAAGAAGCTGAGGAAGGACGTGGAAAATAGGAACTTTTGGCACAGGATTTACGAAGAACAGAATTTAAACACTGAATATCACAATAGCAAATACTTCTCTTCAATCACTGCAACACTACACACAACCATAGACAACATCAGGGTATGTGTTAATATAGTTCACAGAGTGGGAAAGTGAGGCAGAAAGGTTACATGACTTGCCCAAGTTTATACAAGAGTTGTATCAACCAGGCAAGGTATTAACAAACTTCAACAGAACTTTATTTACAGTGGAAATCTCTTTACCAAGCTGTAGCTGCACACTCTGTAACTCTCCCAGCCTCCTCAATTCTGGGGCATACAATTTCACAGGCTGGACTAAAACCTGATCCAGATCATATCCTAGCAATTTCAAATGCTCCTCCTCCAACAGATTTGCAAACCTTACGTTCCTTCTTGGGTCTTACCTCCTGGTATGCAAAATTCATTCCCAATTATGCTTCTGTCATTGAACCATTACGAGAATTACTACGGAGAAGTTCAACCTTAGTGTGGACAACGGATGCACAAGCTAGTTTCGAAAGGGTGAAAGACTTGGTTGTACGTAGTCCAGTACTTGCACTATTCAGTCCCGCATTGCCCACAATTGTAACTACTGATGCTTCTGATTATGGACTTGGGGCTGTCCTCACACAACTTCATGAGGACAACACAGAGAGGACTGTTGCATTTGCTTCAAGGACACTAAGTAATGCTGAGAGAAAATATTCTACAGTTGAAAAAGAAGCACTTGCTTGTGTCTGGGCTTACCTGTGGGGCCGCACGTTCAAGTTGCGCACAGACCACAGCCCTTTGACGACGTTGCTCACCACAAAAGGACTGGGAAGAGCAGGATATCGTATTGCTAGATGGTCTGCAAGACCACTCTCTTTCAATTATGAACTGGAATATAAGCCTGGAAACGAAAATATGGTAGCTGATTGCCTTTCTCGCCTGCCTTTGCTTCACCAGATGGTCCACCGGAGGATGAGGATTTAGTAGTTGCGCTTATTACAAGTGCCCTTACTGCAGTTACAAGAGAACAATTTCAAGCTGCTTGTTCAGCGTGTCCAATTCAACAAAAATTATGGGAATTTCTGACAAAGGGATGGCCCAGTAACCCTAAAAACATTGACCCAGTTTTGCTGCCTTATTTTAGAGTTCGGGATGAATTTTCTTTGCTCGATGGCTGTGTGCTACGAGGTACACACCGGCTACTTGTGCCAGAAGGATTACAGTCAAAACTCATACACCTGGCACACGATACTCATCAAGGAATTGTCAGAACCAAACAACGACTACGGGATCTGTATTGGTGGCCAGGGATGGACTCTCAAACTGAAGCACTCATAAAATCCTGTGTCACTTGCCAAATGCATGATAAGACAGCAGTGACATGTACCCCTCCATTACAGCCTGTTCCTCTTCCTAAATTTGCATGGGAAAAAGTGGCGATTGACATTGTAGGACCCTTTGATACTGCTCCAATTGACTGTCGTTATCCCACCCTCGTCGCCAAAAAGTTGTATCAACCAGGCAAGGTATTAACAAACTTCAACAGAACTTTATTTACAGTGGAAATCTCTTTACCAAGCTGTAGCTGCACACTCTGTAACTCTCCCAGCCTCCTCAACTCCTCCCCCCTCCTTCCTGTTTCCTGTCCTTTCAGATTCCCAACAGCCAGTGCTTCCAGTTCTAATAATAACATGCAGCATCTAAACACCACCACAAGTCAGTGTCAGAGCCAAGAATAGAACCCAGGAGTCCTGACTCCCAGTGCTTTGGCTCCAGTCACAAGACTTGTCTGAGGGGAACTGATTTCTGGCCAACAAACTTATTTCACTAGTGAACAATTTCATACTTGAACTTGAGTCTATGGAGGGGACAGTTTTCTATTACTTCATTAAAAAGGGTGGGGATGTAAATAACAGACTGATAGATTATAAAGCCAGAAGGGATCATTGTGATCATCTAGTCCGACCTCCTGTATCACATGAGCCATAGAACTTCCTGGAATTAATTCCTGTTTGAACTAGAGCACAACTTTTAGTTCTTTTACATGAACGGTTGTTAAAGGAATTTAACAGACTATAAAGATTTCATGCCACTGTCCCTCTGCCCCCAGGGGAATCATTTCACAAGGTCACAGTTATGACGAAGACACCACATGAATACCCCCCACCCTCACTTTGCGAGTCTGAATGTTTCCATGTGACCAGCTGGCAGTTACACCACATCACTTGTCTCTGCTCTCCCAGACTCTAAAGATTGTGGGGAAAGGAAGCTCATGAAAGAATTATTTTTATTTATTTATACTGTACTCAGTGCTCTGAGAGAGCAGAACCAAAGTGCACGTGCCAGGCAGGACCATTTCTTCTGCCTTGTATATGGTACTTTGCAGCTTGAAACAACATCACATAAATAATTAAGAAAGTTATGATAGAAGATAAACCTCACATCTACCATGGCTTAAGAGGGACAAGGAGAAGGGTTTTCAGATTCAGTGGTGCGCACTGATTCCTGTTATATTCCAGAGCCACAGTATCAACTAGAACTATTTTAAATAGTTAACATGAGCCGGTCTGGGCTTCCTGCTCATTTCAGTTTGTCTTGTATAGTCCAGAATGAGCAGCAGAAGAGGCCCATCACCAACAGGCTGCTGTATAACCCAATATCTCTATTAATTATTTGCAGTTAAAGGGGCAGGGGAGTCACCCTCTGAATGGGGGCAGAGATGCAGTGTGGTGCCCTGGAGTATGCAGCAAGCATGTTATGTGGCTGCTTCACCCTCAAAGGCAATATGCCCTGAACTTGGCAGCTCTTGAGAATCACTATTGGGAAATGACTGTCTCAAGCTGCATTCTGATTGGCCTGTGGGCCCTCCGGATGGTGTCATACCATGCACCAGCTCCCGGTAATGCGTAGCTGGGACCTTGCCCCTGAAAAGCAAAATTCTTATGCCTGTCATTGTTGGGGAGAAAGAGTTAACGGGAGGCAAAGATAATAGAAGCAGCCTGAAGGGAGGAAAAAAGGAGCCATTAAACTGCTCACGTTCTCCAAAGTGCCAAGCGGCCTTCTCAGAAGCAAGCTGTGGTCCTGCTGCCATTTTTATTTGGGGGAAAAATCAGACTGTTCAGTATTTCATTTCACGAAAGGAAATTAGTTGAAAGTGGCTGTTGTGCCAAAAGCTGCTACTGAAAGGACAGCCAAGCCTCTGGATGACAGAGGAGGGCTTTTTTCCTCAAACAAAACTATAATTCAAACCAGAACTATCTGCACAGTGGAAGGATACATCGCACAGTCCACATCACACCCATACACTGATTATTTACAGAGTTTTAGTTTTTAAATGATTTTTAATATTAATGGATCTCGTAGCATAAACCACACCAGGGTGTGCAGTAATGGGCAACTGATGCAAGTCTTGGACAGCTATCCTTTGACCTCACCCTACACAGAGAACCTAAAGGTGCATCAGTAGCTGACTAATGCAAATACACCCGGTCATTGCTTATTGCTCCAGTGAAGAACAGGAGATTTCAGTTTCAGGTTTCAAAGGGGTTATTCATATAAACCAAAGCAAGTTCACACAAAAAAGAGCCCTTTAACGGGATCCTTTTAACATCATAACACTCAGTGTAGAATAAATAAAACTGGTTAAGAGATCAAATTAATTTAATTTATGCTGTAAAGCAAAGGGTGAAATCAACCAGCTCTTAACTGATGTCAGTCAACCGATAACTAGAAGGTTGTGGTTTCTGGAGGGAGGAGGAGGAGGAGGTGGGGGGGGGGTGAATAGATTTTCCTTGTGGCTAGTGCTACAGCCAGACTAGAGACAGCCTTGGTAAAGTCTGCTGTAGCAACAGGCCCTAGCAACGGCGGGACTCCTCTGCTGAGACAGCCCGAAGCAATGGCAGGTGGCTCAGGAACTCTGACATGGCTACAGAAAGCTCGAAATCACATTGAGAACTCACAGGTACGGTAGAATGAGGCACGGAAAATCAGGACAGGTCCTGAGGGGCCAAGAAGGGGTTTAAAGTTTGGACTTTCTTGATCTTGGGCCAGAGAGCTGTGACCAAATGCTGGAATTTACATTTCCTGAGTCCATGGCCCTGGGAAGAGGGATTGTCTTGCAGTTAATATCAAGGGGTTTGGGGGATGTGGGGCTGAGCCTCCTGCATCTTGGGCTAAAATAACGGACTGTATACAATAGTCTTGCGCCATTGGGTCTGAATTGCAACAGTCAGTTATAGGTTTCTGCTAAAGCCAGAGGCAATTTGATGTGAGCAAGCTTCAGAAACATAGAGCAACCAGCACAAAAGCCAGAAAGCCCCTCTGCTAGAGAAACAAGCAAGACAATTGCCTGTAAAAATACCCAGTGATGTGATTACTGCAAAGGTCGGAGTCACAGAGGGACATTTTGGAGCTGTACTTACTAAGAAGGCAGCAGCTGTCCTGATGGAGGGCTCTCTAACCTGCATGACCTCTGTGACCCCATGTGCTGTAACCCTGCTGTGCCTGTCTGTAATGAAATCATCTACAACATTTGAGTCCCCTGGAGGCCCAAGGATAAAGCCTCTGCACTGCCACTTTCTAGGTCTTGTACACACTGTTCAAGTGACAACACCCTGCCAGAGATGGCGGTTGACAGGAATACTGTAAATCTCAGGGGGATTATTGTTAGGCTTGAAGGAATGCCTGCCAGAAGGGAGTTTGTGGAGGCCCCCCCCATGCACCTCTGTATCCCTCTTCCTGACCCATGGAGAGCGTGGCTGTCTTCACACATTTGGGATGAACATCTAGGCCCAAGGGAGGCTGGCCTAACAGAATCCCCTCTATGCCGGGCAGGAATGGCGAGACTTCACGGCGCGGTTATGTGATGCTGCCCAGCAGCAGATGACGGAGAGCCACGTCCATTTCTTCACTGACCTCTCTGCGGCAGAGAAGGCTTTCGTCCTTCAGCGAGCTGCCAAGGCCATCCAAGGAGGTAACAGCTTGGGAAGAGAAGAATATCCAGTCTCCCTCTTCCTTCAACTTCTAGGTTACCACCTGGTTGTTTCATTTTTTTCCTTTCATCAAAGTACTTTTTATTTCGTTGTGCAGATCAATAAGGTGCCTATTAACCTTTGGCTTCTTTCCTAGTACCTGTATGGGCATTTATACCATGCCTATCACTGTTGTATCTGAATACATGGAGTTTAGCTGTGTAGTAATCATGGCAAGATGCACACTTCTATTGCGTTGGCACGACGGCTTCTGCTAGTATTTTACTTGCTGTGTAACTCAAATGCTGCACTGCAAAAGAAAATGCCAAAAGGCTTGAGCCCTGCTACAACAATATCTGGTGACTGTAGTTTTGTTACAATAGTTAAATGTTAGCCATACACTCATAGCTAAATCACTGAGTTACACAGCCCTATTTATTTTCTGGTTGTCTTACCATTATCCTGATAAACACTGAAGAAACCTTCTGACTGTTTCAGGAGACCCATATAATGCCCTGATGTCTCAAGTTAGCACTTGCCTAGAGGAGCAGCTGTATATTCAAGTTGCTCATGAACTGCAAGATGGTGATCGTCTGAAAAACAAGTCAGCCCTGGTTCTGAGTCACATCAAGAATGGAGTGGTACATTTACTTATCTTTTTCTAAGAGGGTTATTTTATTTGCATGAAAATTCAAAATAAAGGACTAATGTGACCTGCAACTGTTCCAAACTGATCGTTGCACAGTCTAAAGACAAACCAGTTTCCTTTGTAGTCCTTCATCTATATTGCTCCAATGGCATGAAATTTGCCAAGAATCCACCTTGTGATTTTGTCCTCAAGGTTGTAGACCAAAACTGCAGCTCTGGGACCCAAGCGGCTCAGGGCTCTCTATTTCTATTTGCAATCTAAGATGTGTTCAACGTCATCAGTGCAGAGGTCCCAGTTCAGTCCCTCTTGACTTACACTTTAGAATCTCCATCATTCTGCTCAGGAAAGACCAATACTTCCTCTCCCAACTCCAAACGCTGGTATGTGCCACCCTGTCCTTTCCTTAGCACTTGGCAAAGTTCCATTCTGATCTTGGACCTTCTCTCCACCCTCACTCACCTAGGTGCACAGGTCACCTCCCAAACAAGTCCATCTGAAGAGACTATGAGGTAAATCAGTGTTTCCTGTTCATTGAAACTCTGATTATCTCTTATCTATCCACAGCAGAGGTGCTGCCAGCAACCTAGCCAGTTCTAAACTATCAATGCCCCATGACCCACTCCCCAGCACAAAATGAACCAGAATAAATCCACTCATCCTTTCCCTGCCAAATCTTAAGGAGATGGAGCAATGCACAGACCTATAAACCAACAGTCCTGCCTAGTGCCTGCATGTCATTAATCAAATTGCACACCAGCCTGACAGCTGCTATATACAACTAACTTAGGCAGGAATCGGCAAACCAGATAGACAGCAGGCAGGATTGAAAAATCTGAATCAGGCTGATTTCCCATCGGCAGTCCTTATTCTTATGCTTGAAATGAGTTCACTTTCCTCCTGCTGTAACACTCTTGATTTTGAAAACTGTAAATAGTTCAGTGGTTATAAATGGCTAAGTGACTTGCCCAAGGCAGTACAGCAAATCTGTAGCAGAGCTGGGAATAAAACCCAGACGTCTGATTCCCTGTCCTTTGCTTTAGCTATAAAATATAGCTGACACCAGGCAGATCTGAAACCCTAGATTTAATTATCCTCCTTATTCTAAGTGATTTTACAGATAAGGAAACTCATCTTCCCACTAGGCCTTCCACCTGCAGCAGATACTAGGCCTGCTTCTATATACCTCATGTCTGAAAACTCCCTTTGAGTGGTTTCACTGGATTCCATGACTATAGCAGGGGTCCATATCATATAGAGGGGACACTTTGTTCTTATACTGAAAGGCTTTAATTTAGAATTTAGCTGCGATCAATTGTGCATTATTTTTCAGATGCATTTGCTGGAGGAAAGGCCAGCTATGAAGGGGAAATTACAAGCTTTTTTCAACCAACCCCTCCCTGCAGACTTGAGAAGGCTCACCTGGAGGCTCTACCTGTCTAATACCAAAGGTATTTATTTATTTCAATGGTTCCTTCTTTTGTTATAAGATATTTGACCATCCTAACTTCTGGGCACGTTCAGAAATCAATCTATCCTATCTACGCCATTCATGTGTGGTACGACATATAGGGATTAATATCTATCCACAACACTAAAGACAGGGTACCTGGAGACTGCTGTTCACAATCTGAACAAATAAATAAATGGAGATATACCCATCTCATAGAACTGGAAGGGACCCTGAAAGGTCATAGAATCCAGCCTCCTGCCTTCACTAGCAGGACCACGTACTGATTTTGCCCCAGATCCCTAAGTGGTCCCCTCAAGGATTGAACTCACAACCCTGGGTTTAGCAGGCCAATGCTCAAGCCACTGAGCTATCCCTGCCCATTTACACTTTACAATGACAAGTGTAAACAGCTCCACATGGCTAGTCATGAAAATCCAGTGGTTTTGTTTTGTTGTTCCTTTAAATGACACACTGGAAGGGGCTTCTGGGAGGCCCTTGCTAAAATTCTGCCACCAAATTGAAGAGAGGGTTAGGGCGATCTCCCTCCCTTATTTATTCCTGGGGCTCATAAAATAGTTCTGAAGAGCACCATTCTTGCCTTTGGAATGGATCGGTTTGCTCCAATTATTTTCAGAAGTGATCTCGCAGGGTAGCACAGTCATTACACACATGGAGTCAAATTCTATGATAATTTGCATCCTGTGCAGCTCCTCTCAAATCAACGGCCCACGATATAAATCAGTACAAAGTTTAAACAAAGATTATCATGAATGTAAGTGGGTTCAATTGCACAGAGAGATCTAGTAGTGTGTTAATAAGAAATCTGGTGAAGAATGGGAACACATTAAAGATCACGCAAAAACTGAATCCTGTGGCTCCTTCATGGCCTCCCTTGTTCTTCTTCTTTCCAGCACGTATGGAGTATCTGTCCCAGGTAGCAATGAATAAAGCTAAATCCCCAAAGGACCGGGAGATTTTCCTGAGGTCTCAGGCTCTGCTGTCTACCGAACCCACTTTCCAGCACCTGAAAAATAACAAAGGTGAAGTCATTTGTGGTCATCTTGTGATTGTGAAGCCGTGACCTTTACTTTTTGCAACTAATAAAAGATTGTAAACAACACCAGGAAAAAAAGGACTCCGAAAAAGTTGGGGTTTTTATTTCAGTTGCAGCACGAGCCCTGAGGAACATTCTCTCTTATTACCATAAGCTTCAAGGCACAGCCATGAATCTGCCCGACACAGACTATTTTTTACTGGTGCCTCTGCTGCAAGTCGTCCTAGACGCTGCTGCCCCCAGCCTATCTTTGGACTCCATTTCTGCTGTTCTGGCTGAAGAGTTTATCACGTTCATGAACCTTCGACCTCAGTTAATGAGGCTCTCCTCCACCAAGGTAGAGTCAAATGCCTCTCCCCTTTTCAGGGCTATCCGCCTCTGGAGAAAGAGGATGCAGCTGTCTACAGAGGCTTCATTGAGTCCATGTGACTGGGATCAGAGCCAAATCATTCCTCTCCATCCTCCTCCATGGATCTCCTTGGCTGCTCCTCACAGCACAGGCTCCTATACCACACGCATAGTCCCCTACAAAACATATGATGAAATCTGGACTGGTTGTGCCCTACGTAGAATCAGGGGAAAGCTGCGCACCCACCCTCTTCAGTTTCTCTCGATGACCTTAATAGACAAGGAGTTGCCACACACTGTGCCACTCATTTGCCTAAGAAATTGTTTCCCTAGAATAAAACAGCTTGGGTTAGAGAGGCTAATGGAGCATCAGGCATTTTCCTTAGTTCTGTACAGCACCTTTTCTGAGAGCTGTATAAAGGAAAGACGTCAATAGGTCATAGTGTCCCTTCCCCTCAATGCATTTTAATTTCTCACACAGATGCTGTTATTTCTTGTTCTAGGATCCCGCCAGTGCCAGTATATTGGAGGAAGCAACCTCAATGTTAGAGCAAAAGGACAGGGACCTGGCCAACATCATTCGCGGCGTTTACAGTCAGACAGGTAATTTTGCTGCGAAGTGAATAAAACAACAGAAGTATTATGTGGTAATAATTGCCCACTCTCTAGGAGGTGAAACAAAAAGCTTGATCTTCCTTCACTTTGGGATTGATACTCTGTTCATCATCTCAGCGGAAAGCTGTTCTATTAATCAGACCCTCAGCTGGTGTCCATCGGTAGAGCTCCATTGGATCTGGCCCTATATAAAGTGTAAATGTAAATACAGTCACCAGCTCATGAGGCAACTAGCACATTAGTCTCGGAGCTTGACTGAAACTTCATATAAATTCCAACCGTTATGCAGAATCTACTTACCTTTAACTCTTTCATTGTGTCCTAGCAGAGGAGCCTCAGGAACCCCTGCGGAGGGCACTGCAGCACATGCTCCAACCAGCCATCAGTACCATCTTTGTGGGTAAGGCCCTTTCTGAGGTTTTCAAATGAGTCACAAGCCAACTTCTTCCAATCCTAAAATGAATCAGGCTTTGCCACATAAGGACTAGCTTGTAAGAGAACAAAGAATATTGTATATGAAGAACAGTGGTACGAGATATTCCCTCCAATGGGAGGGAAGACAGAGAGATAGGGCCAAATGTATCACTGATATTAGCAAAACGGAAGTCATTAATTTGGTCCTTAGGGTATAGCTACACTGCAGTCCATGGTGTAATTACAGCACAGGTAGACATACTCAGATTGACTTTACCCACACTAGCATGGCTAAAAACAGCAGTGTAAACACAGGAGCAGGGGCTTCAACTCCAGCTGTATAAGCACACGGAGGACCCTAGGTACGTGCTCACAATGCTAGCCCGTGCTGACGTCCATGCCATTGCATCTCCACTGCTATTTTTAGCCAACCTTGCATGGATAAATCTAGCCGAGACAATCACACCTCAGATCATCTCTGGAAAGGAAAAAAAGAGTCAATCTGCCCACAAATCCACCCAAATGAAGCAATTTAGAAATTAACATTTGCTCAGCTATCACTCTCCCCTTTCCCTACTCATTCTGGGGAACAACAAGCAACCAGTAGCAAACAGAGACGTAAAACGAGAGTCTGAGTTACCCCTAGTCTCCTGGCAGAGGAGTGATTTCACAGCTCATTCCTGTAATGACCAGCAGACCTTCCAAACTCGGTGCATCTCATGCATACACACATCCCTGCCTGTAGTAAAAGGGTCACTCTGAACCTTTTCACAGGCTACCTGACCATGGATACACTGCTTTATGTCTGGGACCAGGTAATCATTGGACTTGATCAGCCATCATATAACTGCCTCCCTGCATTCAGCACAGCCTTCATCTTACTGCTTCGGGACTATCTGAAGACATGTCAGTCGGTAAGTGTCACATTTCCTTTCTCACAAAACATGCGGTTTCATTCACAAGCTTCAAGTCCATGATAACTTTTATTTTAGAAATCATAATTTGGGGTAAATAAAATGTGGAGCTAAAGAGACAAAGACTGTGTTTAACACTGAGGCTAGGAGGTGAGTCAGTCACAAAAAGAAAGATTAAAAAAATAAGTTCAACAGCATCCTGACACAGAAGAGGGTGCAGAGATATAAAGGAAGGGCAGGGAGGAGATGCCACAAAAGCTCACATCAACTGCAATTCATTTTACTGGGCCATAAATCACTGCTTATTATTTGGTTTAGCCAGGCCAGATGGAAGCAGCTCTAAGGACTCAAGGGCCAAATTTGTCTGTGCAAGAATTTCAAGACGTGATCAGAAAACACTTCTTCAGAGAACTCTCCAGCCAGCTACACCGAGATGACAGTGACCCCTTCCCAGTCCATGATCCCACACAAGGTGAGATCACATCCTGCACCTGGAACTGCACAAGACTTGCACCTGGAACAGGTGTCACAAGAACAACATACCCATCTAGATGCAGTATGCCCATAAAGCTGATGGATATTCCAATACTTAGATTCACCAAGCCAGCATAAAACAGCTTCTTTATTACCTTACTGGTTACACTCAGAAGTCCAAACCACACAGTTCCTTTAAAGTGATCCAGCCTCAGGCCTCCATCCAGGTACTCACATCAAATACGATGAAAATTTCTGTAAATCTTATTTCATCATATAAAATAAAAGGTTCTACCAATCCCAAAGGATTGGACACATCACCTCCCAGGTTATTGAATGTTTCAGATCTTACCCAAATACACGCTACAGCGAATTCTTATTAACTAAACTAAAATTTATTAAAAAACAAAAGAGAGAGAGTATGGTTAAAAGATCAGTATACATACAGATATGAGTTCAATTCATTGCGGTTCAGATTCATAGCAGAAATGATGAGCTTTGTAGTTGCAAAGAGTTCTTTCAGAAACAGTTCATAATTTATAGTCCAAATGTCACATTCAGGGCGTCCCAGCATAACTGGGACCTAAGTCTTGCGACTCAAACTTCCCCCAGTGAACTTCCCTAAGCAGATCTGAGATGACAGAATCAGGACCCAAGGATCTTTTATACAATTTCATGACTTTTGACAAGTTGGAGTTCCTCAGGGAACAAAAGGTCATTAGGATGACTTTGAAGGAGGTCCATCACCGGTACCTAGCTATACGAATTAACAAAAGACCATTTGCTTGTTCCTCCACCATTCACAGTTCATTTAAAAAAGAGATGAATGCCAAGATATCCCGTGTTTACAATTAATTTAAATGATAGGATGTTCTTTTGACTTCTGAATTATCAGAATACAGCACAGACAGGGACTGTTGATAACATTGTGGACCCTACTCATACATATGTAAATACACAAAAATCTCCCCACGTCTTTTGAGGGTTATTTATTTTGCAGGATGTTTAACCCTTTCTAGCCATGCGTCACAACTAGCAAAACCACCACAATTAAGGAGTTGTTATAGCATAGTCTAGTCTCACCTGTGCAGATGGACCCAAATTATGTCTTAACCTTGTTAGTGGATTGTGCTATCGCTCCTATCAGATCCATAAGACAATTCAGTAACAGGCTCATACCAGGCAAATGCAGAACTAGTTATAAGACAGAATACTACCATGATGTAACAAGACATGATAAATCTTGGTTTATAGACAAGTACTATGTTTCTCCTATATCCAAAAAAGGAACCATATGCTCTCAGTTTTATTCCAGATTACAGGAAAAACAGCAAGAAAGAAAAAGTAAAGTGTCCGCGAGGGAGAGCACAATGCATGTATCTCCTCTGTACACGCTGCAGCAACTCTGAGAAGAAAATGGCCACTGCCTCTGCACTTAGGCACAGTTCTTACAAATGTAAAAATGCAGAACACAGAAAATATAACCAGCACTACTGTCCCTTAAAAACCCCTGACTTCCTGTTCCACGGGAATGCTATCCTGCCAGTAGAGAAGGAAGTTGGTAAATAAATGCTCTTAAAACAACCTGAACAAGAAGCCCCAATAACTGATGTTTGATAGATGAGCAGGTACATTACCAGTGATTTGTTAGCAGATTTCACAATATTTTCTAAACGTATCTTTCAGCCACAAATATTTGGAATTTTTCTGGAAAATTCTATAATCAGGCTATTGAATATATACACGTGCAGATTAAGCACTATGTACTCTGCATGGAACTTCTATCAACTCAGATCTGGATTCACATCTAGCATGTCTGTGGGAACTGATGCTGTTGTCTGGCTATCTCTGCGTGCTCTTCAGAAACCTGACAATTGCCATGTTCTCACTGTTTTTATTTTCCTTTCCACAGCTTTGCCTCCCTGGAGCTACTTGTGCAGAGTACCAGTACCTCCAAGAACCAGACCTCAGGACAGAAGACAAGCAAGGTAGCTCTACTGGGCATTACTGTCACCTGCATATCACAGGGCAAGATCTTTCTTACCAGGACTTTGAGTCATATTTAGAGACGATAGTAGATGTAACTATACAGTACTCATCTATTTCTCAACATTACTACCAGGGCTGTGACTATTAAAATGGCTAGTTCAGTCCAAGATTGGTCAAGACTGCTGCCTTTAACATCTCAAATGGCCCTGAATGTACCATACCTACCCAGTGAAGCAGTACAGACCTGGGGGTGCTATCAATTACACAGCCCAGCAAGGGCATGGAGGGGAAGGCACCAAGAGCAGTTTTCGAAGGGGAACAAATATACATTTCTACATTACAGAAGAAACCATTTTTGCAGGGGGCACTATACCATACCATACATGAGAGCGGGTGCAGAGCAGCTGCATCCTTGCCTTGCTCTACCTTCAGGGCTGGGATAGAGGAGATGCAGGGTGCCAATTAAAAAGGGTTAGAGAGCTGTAAACCAGCAGAGTCTGTCAGCGTACTCCAAGACATGGGGTTTACCTCCCAAGTGCTTATTGGCAGGAGTTGGAGGTAAACAGGTTTTAATCAAATGATTTTAAGCCAACAACTATCAAAAGTCCTTGATGTGCTGCCACCAAAAAAAAAATCCTCTAAAGCTTAGTCCCCAGTTCCGCCTCCTTGGAGAGGCCTGGCTTAGTCTGTTTGCTGCTAACCATAGGTCTCCTACTTCTGCCTGGGAGCCACATTTATGGCATTCTGCTGCATTTGGCTCCTGATTGCTCCCCTCAGGAGCCCCACCTTATTATACCAACAGCTTTCACCTGTGCAGCTAGGAGCCCTAAGAGACTTGAGCAGAGAAATTGAGTCTCCATCTGCTGGATTCAACGTGGGACCTCCCAGTGCCCTGAGTATTTTGTGCCTAACTTTAAGGGATCCACTGTAAAATTTATTAGAAGGGGGGGGCAGTTAGAATTAGATTTTGACTCAAATCTTGCAACGAGCTTCATGCAGGCAGAGGCCTACAGAGAGCTCATTGCATAAGCCTGGGAGTAGTTTCACAGTTTTTCTGTTGGTAAATTTTAAAGAAGAGAGTTGAAGGGAAAGGGGAATTTAAATCTTTTCTTAAGGTGTTTGGGTCACAAACCCAACAACACTGGGCTAAGTGTGTGTGAGAGCCAGAGAATGAAATTGATTGTAAACAGTGAAACTGGTCCTTCTAGCTTCATTATTATCCAACTTCCATGAACAGCAAAAAGTATACAAAGATTCCCACTTTATATCTGGAACTGAAACAGATTTACCAGCCTTACCTCTAAGGAGCCTAGGGGATAATGCGCATTGGAGGCCCTGCAATATAGGCCTGTGATTTCCTACCCACCCTGGGGGTGGATGGAGTTAGAGAGCCTGTCTCAACCACTGACTTTAAAAGTTTCTCTTCCTCTCCCTCTTCCCCCATCTCCTAGAATGTCCTTCCCTTAATACAATCATTAACAAAAAATGTTAGCACCATCCACTGGCAGCCTCCCATACTCCACTTTATTATCAATGCTATAAGTATGCTAATGAGCAAATCATTACCCACTAAGTGGTTTTGTCAGATTAATGCTCTCTGCTGAGCAGATGACTGAGCTGAAGTCCTGATATTTACACACTACTATATTTAAACCTAACACTAGCAGAACAATCAGAATTAAAGTGTTGTAGCTGTGTTGGTCCTGGATATTACAGAGACAAGGTGGGTAATATCTTTTATTGGACCAACTTCCTTTAGAGAGAGACAAGCTTTTGAGTATACACAGAGCTCAAACAAGACCTGAAGAAGTTAGTCCAATAAAATATATTACCTCCCCAATCTTGTCTCTTTAATCAGAATTAAATGCAGTTTTACTTCATCTTCTGCATTTATGGGAACTCCCTGCAAGCCTGGTGCATCTTAAATGTTCCAGGAACCAAAACAATGTAGAATTCTGGAGACCCTTCCCAGGCACATTTTGGGGAAGGAAATTCACTTGCAATTAGAAAAGGGAGAAATTGAGAGTTTAAATAACATTCATTCTGTGCTTTTCATCTAGAGTCCACGCTTGCTCTGCTGATCAGTGGCTTCTTTTAAGTAGCACTATGCATTGTAGTGTCCTAAAGGGACATGGGAAAGCAAAGCAGCAGTTGCACTGGGTGTATATGGTCAATTCAATTCTAAGATTCTTCTCCTTGCTCTTAGAAGTGCTGATCAGTGGAACCCATTTACATACACAACTCCCTCACATGCACACACACATCCAGTTGTGATTGTATCAGGATCTAAGCTTGAGGCATCTGACTCATAGCGGGTGGTTGCATTGTTAACTCCTAAACATTTTGCAGTTAGTGGTGTATATCCCTACTGCGCTAGGATATGAGGTGATAATGTCTTTCCTTTCAGGAGAAAAGGTTCTAACTAATGCATTCACTGGCGTTAGCTCAGTGGTGTGCAGTTACTTAATGCAAGTGCCAATAAGGAGATCAAGCCCAAGAGCATACTCCTGGCTCCCCAGGCCTCTAGCCAGCAGTGCTTGCCTTCTTGAGGAACAGACCAAGAAAAGACAATCTAAGCAAGAACACCAGCTTCAATGCCATGTGCAGGGTTACCCTTGAAGCCAGATATAAGACTTGGAGGCACTGAAAGGAATAAAACTGTAGGGGTAAGGAAAAGGTATACTTGGGGCTCTGTCTTGGATGTAGGAGTAGAGGTGGAAACCCACACATACTTATTTAAAACAAAAAATCAGTATGTTCTGGTTTGCAGAGCGGAGCGTGAGATGCTTCAAAGGCAGCACATGGAGAGACTGAAACAGGAAGAAAGGTTGCAAAGGTTTGGAGAAGAGGAACAAAAGAGGTAAAAAGACAAAAAACAAACCCAAAACAATCCTAGTCTTCCCAGATATAGGACTACAATTACACTTCCCCATCACACTGCTCCCCTTTATGGCTCTCTCCTCTTAGCCCTTTAGCTCCCCATCACATGCCACCTCGTCTGATTCCCGTCAAAGAATCTATTTTACTGCTAACTAGCAGCATGGAGGTGGCTGTACCCCTTCTCCAAGCATTCCTTTTTCATATAATATATAGTGGCATGCATGGGGGGCATCTTAAACAGTGTCTGAAAACCCCCCTGTGATGCATAGTTCGGAAACTCCACCCATGTTAAGTGATCTACACTTTTTAAAAAATAGTCTCGCCATCTTAAATTAACTATTTAATGAAATTATAGGCAACAAGAGGGCAGACTACTACAGCTTCTGGAAGAGACTAAAGGAACCTTTGAAGCACAAAGGGTCTGTCTGGAAGAACAACTATCACAGGTACTATTTGGAGAAACGGAGAGGAAGAGGAACTGCATGGCTGATACAGGATATGAGCCAAACTGGAGTTGTGATTACCTCCTCACACCCCCGATAGCAGCAGCTGTATGGAAATAACATGCTTTCAGCCATAATCCCTTACATTTCTACAGAGCTTTATTCTGAAGGATCCTAAAAGGCTTTAGTCTGCAATGTATCAGGGTCACTTTCCTCTTCACAGAAACATAGTCTCTCTGTGGTGGGATACAGCAGTCAATCTCTGGCGGTAGCACCACACAACAAGGTCCTTAGGCAGAGGGGAAAAGCTTCTCCAATTGAAGCTGCAGAAGGAACTTAGCTACTGTAGGCAACATGCAATTATTTGAGTTGAAACATGGCCTGGATATCACAGTTAACGTGCCTACTTGGGGGGAGGGATAGCTCAGTGGTTTGAGCATTGGCCTGCTAAACTCAAAGTTATGAGTTCAATCCTTGAGGAGGCCATTTAGGGATCTGGGGCAAAAATCTGTCTGGGGATTGGCCCTGCTTTGAGCAGGGGGTTAGACTAGATGACCACCAGAGGTCCCTTCCAAACCTCATATTAAAAATAAATAAATAAACACTCTTGCAAAAGATGCCATCAGATATTTAATGACAAGTTGCTGAGGCCTAATTTTTATGTATTGTCTAAAGGGGGCACCTCCAATAGCACATCAGCTCCCCTGTCCCCCACTGTCCTAATATGGAATTCTTAGCAAGAACTCAAGAAATCTGCCCAACATAATTTTAATTCCCATAGAATACAAACCCATTTCATTATAGAAATTAGGGCTGTCAATTAATCACAGTTAGCTCACACGATTAACTCAAAAAAATTAATCAAGATTAAAAACATTAATTGTAGTTTTAATCGCACTGTTAAACAATAGAATACCAATTGAAATGTATTAAATATGTTGGATGTTTTTCTACATTTTCACATATATTGTATTGTGTGTTGTAATTGAAATCGAAGTGTATATTATTTTTTATTAGAAATATTTGCACTGTAAAAATGATAAACAAAAGTAATAGTATTTTTCAATTCACCTCATACAAGTGCTGTAGTGCAATCTGTCATGAAAGTGCAACTTACAAATGTAGATTTTTTTTTACATAACTGCACTCAAAAACAAAACAACGTAAAAGTTCAGAGCCTAAAAGTCCACTCAGTCCTACCTCTTGTTCAGCCAATCGCTAAGACAAACAAGTTTGTTTACATTTACAGGAGATAATGCTGCCCTCTTCTTATTTACAATGTCACCAGAAAGTGAGAACAGGTATTTGCATGGCACTACTGTAGCAAGATATTTACGTGCCAGATATGCTAAATATTCGTATGCCCCTTCATGCTTCAGCCACCATTCCGGAAGACATGTTTCCAGGCTTATGACGCCCGTTAAAAAAATAATGTGTTAATTAAATTTGTGACTGAAGTCCTTGGGGGAGAATGTTATGTCCCCTGCTCTGTTTCCCACGCATTCTGCCATATATTTCACGTTACAGTAGTCCTGGATGATGACCCAGCACATGTTGTTCATTTTAAGAACACTTTCACTGCAGATTTGACAAAATGCAAGGAAGGTACCAATGTGAAATTTCTAAAGAAAGCTACAGCACTTGACCCAAGGTTTAAGAATCTGAAGTGCCTTCCAAAATCTGAGAAGGACGAGGTGTGGAGCATGCTTTCAGAAGTCTTAAAAGAGCAACACTGAGATGTGGAAACTACAGAACCCAAACCACCAAAAAAGAAAACCAACCCTCAGACAATGAAAATGAACATGTGCTGGTCCGCACTACTTTGGATGGTTATCGAGCAGAACCTGTCATAAGCATGCACGCATGTGCCCTGGAATGGTGGTTCAAGCATGAAGGGACATGAATCTTTAGTGCACCTGGCACGTAAATATTTTGCGACGCCAGCTACAACAGTGCCATGAGAATGCCTGTTCTCACTTTCATGGAGCCTTTGTAAATAAGAAGCAGGCAGCATTATCTCCTGCAAATGTAAACAAATTTGTTTGTATGAGCGATTGGCTGAACAAGAAGTAGGACTGAGTGGACTTGCAAGCTCTAAAGTTTTACAAAGTTTTATTTTTGAATGTGGATTTTGTTGTACATAATTCTACATTTGTAAGTTCAACTTTCGTGATAAAGAGATTGCACTACAGTACTTGTATTAGGTGAATTGAAAAATACTATTTCTTTTGTTTTTTTACAGTGAAAATATTTATAATAAAAATATAAAGTGAGCACTGTACACTTTGTATTCTGTGTTGTAACTGACATCAATATATTTGAAAATGTAGAAAACATCAAAAAATATTTAAATAAATGGTATTCTATTATTGTTGAACAGTGCAATTAATTGAGATTAATTGTTTTAATGGCACAATCGTGATTAATTTTTTTAATTGCTTGACAGCCCTAATAGAAATGTTTTCTGTGCTTGTTCTCTTGTGGTGTTGCAGAATTTTCACTGACCTTTGCCTTCCTGATCACTGCTGGTAAACTAGATGCCAAAAGACACAACTGGCTTTTGATGTCTAGACTATTTACTCACTTTTGCAATCTCAAATTACATCTTCCAGGAGAAACAATTGCGCTATGAAATACAGAGGAAGGCAGAGACACAGATCAATGGGCTGCAAGCTGAAATCAAAAGACTCATGGAGAAGAGGGTAATAAAAGAGCTGAATTTAGTAAAATGAGCCCAAATGGACACTGCTAAGTACTACAGGTCATAAAGAGCCCATGAGGGCTCATAGCCAACTCTTAAGAACATTCTGTTTAGAAATGTTGATGCTGAAATAATTTATTTTTCTTCCCTCATTATCATCAGGCACTTATACATGAAAACAAGGTCTTTACTAATTAAGCTTTTGTTATTCTTCATCTTATTTTTTTAATTCCATTTGTGACATCATAATCATTTCCACAGCAACCAGTTTATAATCCTCAGAAACTTGTGGTAAAGTTTGCTAGTTTGGGGTTGTTCTGATTATCATCTTTGTCTTATGTCTTGGTCTTGAGGGATTCCATTCAATGGAGAAACTATATTTGAATTAAATTAGTCTTTTATAGTAGCTGGAGCAGAGGGCTGGGGGCTCAATACTCCTGGATTCTAATCCTGTCTCAATATATGTCTTTTTGCAAGTCACAGATCCCTTCTATGCCTTAGTTTACACATCTCCGAAGTAGGAATAGTAACTATTATAGCATATCCCACTGGAGTTATGAAGTTTAATATTTATATGTGTTCTCATATATCTGAATGAAGGGCAGTATAGAAGAGCACTTTATTATAAATAACCTAATTTAACTCCTTTCAATCTTCCAGATTTATTAGTTACCCATAGAGAAAACGTACTTATCTGGTGCTGCATTGATTCTGCCTTGTACTAAACATTGATGCAAATGATTGTTCTGTCAGCAATGCTGCCAAAGAGCCCAACCTTCCAGAGGTAGCTCAGAGAACCCTTGTTCAATAGAATGGGAGAGGTACCTTTGTGGAAGGAGTGAAACTCCCCCAGGCCCACTCTGTCTTGTCTGATATTCAAAAGCTGGCCTGCCACAGCTCTGACATGGGTCTTCAGGGGGAGACATAGTGAAGGCAGAAAGCTAATCTCAAAGCTGTTTAAAAAAATCTTTGATTTAGGATGTTGCTTTCTGTTTCTCTTGTAGCTTTCTATTGATGCATACTCAGAGGGAAGGTAAGATGCTGTGCAATATGCTACCAAAGAGAACACTGGGAGGGGAGGGGGGTGAATGATCTTAGTCAAGATAACATCCCCAAGACTTTCCACAGTTGTTTTATAATGCCAGAGTGATTAATGCCTTAAAAAAAAATCTCATATGAAATACAGCAAACTACAATGTAACAAATATTTTAACAGTTCCAGCCAAATATTTCTAAGTCATATGACCAAAAGTGGGAAGAGGATTCATTCTCCAGAACCGTGGGGCAAAATTTCCATAGAACTGGAGGACTGAATGGCTCAGGGGATTGGTAATGATACACAGCCACTTTCAGTCATTTGTTCCACTCAGAGACAGTATGGCCCAGTGGATGGAGAACTAGACTCAAGAGACTTGTGTTCTATTCCTGGCTCTGCCACCCGTCTGCTGGGTGACCTAGGACAAGTCACTTCACCTCGCTGGGCCTCAGTTTCTCCATCTGTAAAATAAGGACAATGACACAAACCACTGGCTGGAAGTTGATGATAGCCAAGTTAAGACTGGAAATGAGGCATACATTTTTAACAGTGAGGGTAATCATCTATTGGAACAATTTACCAGGGGCTGTGGTAGATTCTCCATCATTGCTTTTTAAATCTAGATTGGATGTTTTTCTAGAAGATATGCCCTAGGAATGATTTTGGAGCAGTTCTCTCGCCTATGTTATACAGGAGGTTAGATTAGACAATCACAGTGCTCCCTTCTGGATTTGGAATCTATGAATACAGACGAAGATGAAAGCAGCTCAAAACCATTATTATCTAAGTACTTATTGTACCTGATACATGTTTTGTAGCCCCTGTTAAATGACCTGGTGGAAAGGAGTCCTCCTCATAAACACCAACCACATAAGTAGAGCCCTGCGCGGATACAAATTTATATCCATGGATGCAGATATCCATGGATATAAATTGGTATCCGTGGAACCGCAGAGCTCTCCCGGGAACCGCAGCAGCGAAAGGAGCAGAATGTGGGGCTGCTGCTCCCAGGAGCCAGCACCCCGTGCCGGGAGCTCCCACAGTGCAGCTGTACCGCCTCCAGCCGTGTCCCCGTCCCTTCTACGCAGCTGTCTGCGTCTCCTGTCTGGGGGCGTGCGAGCCACTTGAACGCAAGAGCATGACCAGGGACAGCTGCTGGTGAGCCTGGTGCCCGGCCCAGTGGGTGGGGTTGGGGGCGGTACAGCTGCGCCAGAGGAGCTGCCAGCATGGGGCGCTAGCTCCTGGGAGTGGTGGCCAAACATTATGCTCATTTCGCTGCTGCGGTTCCTGGGATAGCCCTGAGGTTCCACAGATACCAATTTATATCCGTGGATCCGAACAGGGCTCTAAACGTGAGTGGCACTAACTGGCACCTTTAAACAGAGAAGTTAAGGATTAAGAGTGTGATTCACAAAGGGCATGGAGACTGAGCTATCCACTGCTCCCATATGGTTTCTTCCAGCTGAGGGTTATGGTACACTAGTTGGGAGTGCATGGAAAGATTGCACTGCTGCTGCCCATGCTGTACCCATTCTATGGATAAGAGAAGACATCAGTTTTCAGGACTGTCAAGCCTGTTTTTCATTAGCATCAAATTCACTTAAAAATAAAAACTGAAAATCTGTATTCCTTATATAGGATCCTTTTTATGTTATTTGTGATATTATGCCTCAAGCAAAAGGAAGAACTCAGGTATCATCTCTCTTCTAGCCTGATCTGGAATTCATTCACCTCTGTTATTGTCCCTCTTTATGCAAAAGTATATAGGACAAAGAAAGGACAGGGAGTGAAAAGGAGGGGCTGGTCTGACAATGAAAGGCAAGTTGTCACCCACTGTTCAGACAGAAAACACATTGCCTCCGTATCAGCAAAAAGGTGTGATAGAAAACAGCAGCAAAGGGACTTCAGGAAAACAAATACAGCATGTGTCCCAGTGGAGTGTGCCTTTGGAATATATGAGAATGTGTCTCTCCTCTCTTATAGCCTCATAGCACCTGCACCTTCGCTGCAGTCTCTGACTCCATCTCAGACTTTGCATCCTCAACCTTCCCCAGTACAACCACCACCTCTTACAGGTTAGTGAAAGTTACATGGCTCTTATCACGTACACAGCTATATAATAAAGGCTTTGATGGGGACATGGAGAGTACCTTGGGGGAAAATCTGAGCAGCTCTTATTTGTATAATCAGTGATGCTCCACGTTCCTTCCAGCTTTGAAGGACTGGGGCTGCCTTTGAAATGAGTCAAACTTGCTCTTCAGTATCCCAGAGGAGTTAAGTAGGTGTTTGTCGTCCCAGGAAGGGCTAACAATACTGCATAATTAACCTGTGGAACTCATTGCTACAACATATTACTGAAGCCAAGAGCTTATCAGGGTTGGGTTCTTTTTTAAAGCATCAGGCATTATATATGAATAATTAGAACATCCACAGCTACCTTAAGCTGGACTTCCCTATTCCTTTTGTGGCATTTTTCCTTGGAGGGACTTATATAGTGTAGAGCAGGGGTTCTCAAACTTAATTGCACCGTGACCCCCTTTTGACAAGAGAAATTACTTCACGACCCCAGGAGGGGGGACCGAAGCCTGAGCCTGCCCAAGTTCCACTGCCCCACGTGGGGGGGGGGCAAAGCCCGAGCTCCACTGCTCTGGGCAGGGGGCCAAAGCTGAAACTCGAGGGCTTCAGCCCCAGACAGGGGGCCTGCAACCTGAGCCCTGCTGCCAAGGTCTGAAGCCCTCGGGCTTTGGCTTTGTCCCTGGGTAGAGGGGCTCGGACTTCACCCCTGGGCCCCAGCAAGTCCAAGCCAGGCCTGCCAACCCCATTCAAATGGGGTTGCCACCCACTTTGGGGTCCCGATCCACAGTTTGAGAACTGCTAGTCTAGAGTTACCAAATATAACCAGGATAGCTCCTTAACTCACTCACCACCAGTGGCAGCTGCTTTAGGTACAGTATAGTGCACTATTTCACTAGCATGCAAACATTAAGCTGGAGCTTTTTTTTTTTTTTTAAAGAAGCACAAGAGAGAGGGACAAATAAAAATATATACAAGATATAAACCTTAATGTTTTAGAGCATAAGCCAGAAACTAACAGCCTGGGATTAGAAAAAAAAATTGTGGAAAATCATTCCATAACTGTCCATCAGGGAGTTTCATGGAAACCTTTCCTCATCAGGGTTGAGATTCGTAACCCGTATGTTATTCATCTCTAAAGAGATTAAGAAATTTATTCCTGGCCTGAAAGGTGGTGAGTCTACATTTGTAGCCTTTGCTTTAGTTACAGATGGCACAAACAGGACCAGGGAAATTCATGGCAAAACAGCAAAAACCATAACACTGGATCTACTTGAACAGCTAATGCAGGCTGCAAACACAAGTAAGTAATACGGTTTTCTGAAAAGATATAAATCAAATAAAGTCCCTGAAATATCTGTTGACTGATCATATTTCTCTTTTTACCAATAGTTTCAAATATAGATTTCTGTTGTGATTAATACTTTACAGTATATATTGCATATGCTGTTTGCAGTACAGAAAAGTGACTTACCAATAACTGAAGTTTAGGTATATTGCCTCTATCCATCCATACCATGGGTAAGTGGTTCAGAAGCATCTCCAAAACAGTGATTGGTATAGCCTTGCTCCACTTGTGCAACCCAATGGACATGTTAGACAAAAAAATAATTCTATACCGGGGGTGTCAGGTACATAATGGCTCTGGACAAATCCTGTTATGGTCACTGCACTGAAAAAAAAAGCTGATTTACATAAATATCATAAATATAAGGATATCCCTTTAAAAGTACCAGTGAATGTTATATCTAAAATTCAGATATTACTAAATATATCCTCTGTCAGGACTGGATTAATAACCGGGACTCTAACCTCTCATGGTATTAATTGAAATTATAAAATTCCATCAAATGTTAGCCTTACATTGCAATATTGGAAGTTTTCTACATCTATATAGCTCCCACGCCCAATCCTCTCCTAATTTGGACTTCTTTTACTATGGCTATCTAATCTAGCTACATGCTAAGAAGAATTATCAGTTGACTGAAGTATTTTGATAGAAAACTACTTGGAGAATTATTTGCTCTCTTCTGCATGGCTATCCAAGGAAAGGATTTATAAAGTAGAGGACATTTTCCCAACTGTTTTCAAGATGCTACAAGCTTCTGATGCTGGGCAGCACATATCTTGATAGACAAAGTCTCAAAGTTTTTCTAGGTCCCAATTATCCAAAACAGCACTTCTATCTAGTTCTACTTCCCCACCAATGAGCCTGTTCTGAAGGAACTGCACATCTGTAAGGTTAAGAGGGTAACTGCATTCTTCTCTAGGTGAAAATATCCTTTCGCTTGATGTATCTTTTCTGGCTCTATATTTATAGCCTGCTGAACAAAACTTGCAATGATAATCAAACGTCAGTGAAAATGTAAAAATGAAGGTGTTTTTTGGTTTTGGTTTTTTTTAAATCAGCACTTCGGTGGAGCAATGACGACATCCTGTGGGTTAAATTGTAATTGCTTCTGCTTAAGAAAATAGGCCCTCAGGGGAGATTCTCCAAGCCCATGTGTCTAGTTAACCCCAAAGAGAGTTGCAAGCCTGCACTGAGAGAACAGGCTCCAATGATTTACTCCTAGCATTAAAGTGGGTATTAACAACTTATCTTGATTAAAACAGCACTATTCCAAATAAGCCTCAAGGATACAATTATATTCCATAAGGAATTAAAATTGTTGTAAATTTACTTTTCTGATGCCCAGTGTCCAAAAGGAATTTATTTTGTTTTTCAGTTGCTAATGGGAGCAATGCAGCCGAGCAGGACTCTTTGAATGCAGCTACCAAAGAACATCTTCGGAACTACAACCAAGACTGCAAAAATGCAGAGGTATTCCATATGCTTACTAACCCTTAGCCTCTCCCCTTAATGATATAACCCTATGGTTATGCAGTGTACATTTGAAGGGGAAAGTACTGCTTACCTTCTATCAGTGACTACTGCAGCAGTGTAAATGATGCAGCCACTTAATCCTCATATCATGTTGTCAGGCCTGGACTACAAAGTTGCAGCAGTTTATATAAGGGTGTGATTTTAAAACTGATTTAACGGGGCACATATTTGCAGGTGGACTAGAATTAGATTAGCTGTTTATATCTCTCGCTCTCCAGGCTGGAAGCACTACATAGGCAGTGCATTCAGCTCTTGAAACGGTTAAAGAGTGGACTGTTCTACTGAAAATGGTGGACAATTTAAGAATGGCACTGGAAGGAGACTCACCCAACCATCTTTACTGATGTAAGCTTATGACAACACAGAGCTCTGAAACATCATAAATGATGGGGAAGGAAACCTGAGAAAAAGGGCACGTGGCCCAAAAATAAGCCACCAAGATCAGGAAAAAGTCCACCATGTTTCAATACTAATGCCCCTCCTGAAAAATAACAGTGTAAGGTAATGTTTTTAAATTTAAATATATATTTGATATATATTTAAACAACCTTGCATTAGGAAATGAACAATTGGCTGGGAGAGATGGTAGCTTAAGAGGGAAATAATCTGTATTAATGCAAGTAGGTCATTAATACGCAGGAAGAGTCCACACAAATGTTGTCAAATAAAACATTAATAAAAAAGTACCCTACTGCTATCAAAGTCTTAGTTTACATTTTGAGATTGTTACAGAGTAGTAAAACAATCCTTTTTGAAAGGTTTCCAATCAAATCTTTTTAAAAGTCTGTTTTACTATTTCTACAACTCAAAAGCTTCATTGAGTAAGATGTAAAGTATTAAATATTGCTACAATATTGTGTCTCCAATTTAAGAGTTCCTTTTTTGCTTTAACAGATTGAAGTATTTGGGCACCAGATAAACACAGAAGACAGAGAAAAAATTCCAGAACCCAAAAGACAACTACGGGAAAAATTAACTGCAGCTATCAGAAGACATGCAGAGGCCCGTTACAAAGCCCAGTTTGCAGCAAGGAGGATGTTATCAGAGCCTGATTATATGGGTGCAATGCTCTGTACCTCAGGGGAACACCCAGCACCCCCATGTTCATCCTTGTAAAATGATTGTGTGATATCCAATGCAAAGTTTGTCACAGTGGGTGTCTTCAGAAGGCTCATGATGCACTGAGCATTGTTGTTACAGTAATGTTATAGGTTGTAATTTCATGTATGTACTTATGAGGCTGAAAATGTACATGTATCCTCATGGCTTAAAATAAGCCCAGGCAAAAACTCCCCAAGAGCAGAGAGGCAGTTCACACCTCATCAGGGCAGGAATGGGACAAACCCAGCCCAGCCTCACAGGGGAAAAAGGAACATTAGACTCTTGAGGGAGTCACTCCCCTTCCTTGGGTCAGTTTGGAACTGTAATGAGGCAATGCTCACCTAACTCTGAGGAGGGGGGGGGGGGGCTGCAAAGCCACAAGGAAAGAAAGGCCATGATAAAAGGGAAAGACATGTACCATGCTCTTCCTCTCTTCCACCAACATCTACAGACACCACCACACCAAGCGACTGAAGACTTGATCAAAGGGGAGAGCCAGGCTGAAGAGCAACCAGCCAGCCTGTGGTGAGACGCATCTAAGTTTGTAAAGGCACTGAAAGTGTTAAGATCAGCTTAGAATGCGTTTTGCTTTTATTTGACCAAATCTGACTTATGTTTTGACTTACAATCACTAAAATCTATCTTTGTAGTTAATAAATCTGTTTGTCTATTCTACCTAAAGCAGTGCATTTGGTTTGAAGTGCATCATAGACTCCCCTTGGGATAACAAGCCTGGTACATATCAATTTGTTAAATTGACAAACTCATATAAGCTTGCAGCATCCAGCAGGCATAACTGAACACAGCAAGACAGATTCCAGGGTTGTCTGGGACTGGAGATATTGGCTAGTGTCATTTGTTTGCCAAGTAGCTGGGAGCCGCTTACATACCAGAGGCTGTGTGTGAACAGTCCAGGGGGGGGGGGGGGGTTGAACAGCAGAGCATGGTAAGGCTGGCTCTAGAATCAACAATTAGAGTTACCTAGCAGATCACTAGGCCTGATACCACCAGAGGGGAATGTCACTATGTGAGTATTATAAATATTCCACTTTTTAAAGTTAGCTTAAACATTAAGGTGAAATAGCAGTATGGAAACCAAATTCAGAGTTTGGCTACTAATCTTGTCCTCAATTTAGCCTACTGTTCTTATTCCTGGACTCTGAGAATAATAGTGTATTATAAATGGGGCTGCTAGCGTGTTAAGGTTGTTCCAGCCCACTTCCCATTCTAAGACCGTTTTCAGTTGCTTGTAACTTTGTGCACATGTACATACAGCTCCACAAAATTCTCAAAATCCCAGAAAAACTGAAGAGACCTTTTTTAAGCAGGAATCTTTTGCAACAGACCTATTATAGTTAGGAACGGTCAGTTTTGCTACAAACTGAGTACAGGAACTGTATCATACTACTATACTAGTTGGCTGTCAAAGCACTTTACAAATTAAATGCTATCCCCATTTTACTTCTGGGAAAAGAGATAGGATAAAGTGACTCACCCAACTGCATGCAGGAAAGTCACTGACAACATAAAATAAGCCAAGCATTACCAGACCAAATCATTCAGTTGTTAGAGTTACTTCTGTAGAGGGGAACCTAAAATAATCTTCTCTACCATTGTGTAAATGTTTTGCTGAGATAGAAAATATTTACAAAAAGAGTGTCACATCAAACTGTTTTACCCTTTGGTGCAGAAGTTATTTTAAAGAGTCTGTAGGCTGTAAACATATTGATAATGTAACTTCCCATAGAAATGTTTAAGGTTGAAACTCCCTCAACCTATAGTTAGTTGTTACAGGAAATATCCCACCTATTTATGAAAAACCCACAAATTGAAACTGACATTTCCTCAACAAGAGCAGCAGTGGATACTGTTACACTATACTCTAAGCTTATTATGAGTTTTTAGTTGTGTGCATTTATGCACTATAAATTACACAATATTGAGTTGCTATACAGTATATTTAACACCCACATTTGCTGGCGCTAACACTGGCTCAGCTCTCCTTGAGGAAAGAGTGCTTTACATGAAAGTATGGATGACTGAAGTAGCAGGCAAGTTTTCAGGCACAGAAACACTCCAAATTATCTATCACACAACACCTTTGCTTAAAACTGAAGCCCACTATTTGACTAATACAATATTAGCCTTCTATGAAGAAGTGTAGCACTATTAAATGTGCCAAATGTGAAAACCTATGGCAATGTTAGTTCTCACAAAGCTAGGAACACTTTCAGTCTCTGCTCAAACCAAGGGCCAAAGTGGTTGGTTGGTTGGGGGGGGGGGGGGGGGGGTTCTGATCCCCTTCTTTTGATTTATTAGTAAACTGTAAAAATCCAGTGAAGCATTCTCTTAATTCAGTATTGTTGATGCAATCTACAGATGGAAAGCAAGAAACAGCAAACTGAGAATATGTTCAGTTCTCCTAGTCCCTTCTGTTCCCATTAAGTAAACAATTCAAATGTCAAACAGCAAGACTTGCACTTGGCTTTTTCCTTAAAAGATTAGTGTAAGCTACATTATTGACATGGGCATAATCCAGGGGAAAAGCAGCTTCTGCAACTAAGCATTGCATAAGAACACACAGCATTAATTCAATTGTTTATACCCAAACAGAGGAACCAGACTCTGCTCAAGAGACTGGAAAGGGGTTATAGTAAATAACATCCTTAAACATACCAGTGGAAATTCTGTAACAAGGGAAGAATAGTCTAGATGAGTGTTCCAACCTTACTTTACATAATTCTGATCTGTTGAAAGTAAACACATCAGAAATTAGTAGCTGAGCCTCCACACGCCCCTCCATGAAACAAGTTTTATTACGGTGTGAAGATTGCTAACTGAAACTATAGAACATTTTACCCAAAGACCACCAGGTAATGTGCAACAAAAATCTTTATTAGCATTCACAGACTGTTCAGCAGTTACTGCAACTTGTATTTAACTTACAATATTAAGACATTAAAGAGCTACAGTGCAAAAACAAATGCTATTGGCAATCATGTAAAGCAAGGTCCACAATAACTAACAGCCACCCCTCAGACGCAACACAAGGTGGAGGGTGGACTCCTTCTGGATGTTGTAGTCAGACA
>NW_020664582.1:17207821-17308246 GCF_002925995.2 Terrapene triunguis
TCTAGGGTGATGGTCTTGCCAGTCAGGGTCTTCACAAAGATCTGCATGTTGAACTGTACAGAAAGAGGTATCAGAAAGCGTTCCAATTTCCTATACTGATTAACTTGCTACAGAGCACAACAAAGAACCCCATATACAGACCCCAAAGCTTCACACCAACATTTCAGTATGAAAACTGAACCCAACCACATAAAATCAGTAAATAATCAGTATCAAAAACTCTTCCCTGCCCTCTATATTTAAATAGATGACTTTTTTGGTGAGAGACATTTCCATGACTGGTTCCCTGGACACCCACTACCCCCTATGTTTCTGGCTTAAGAAAATGCCTGTCCTGTCCAGCACTGGAGAAGTCAGACGTTATCAGGATCAAACCCTTTCTCAAAGGCTTTCCCCAACAGCCGGGAACACAGCCCTTCCCCGTCGCGGCGTTCCCGTCCTCTAGGGAGGGAACGCTGTGCCACCTTCCCACCCGCTTTTCGGCACCTTTACCTACCCGGGCGGTCCGCCCGCTCACTCGCCCGCCCCACCCCACCCGCAGCAGGTCGCCCTCATCCCGCTCTCCGTGACCCTTCTGAGCGACACACGCGGGTTGCCGGAGCTTGGGACCGTCCCGCTTCCCTCGCCGGTCACAATGACCGCCAGTGACTCAGCACTCTTCACTTCCGGGAAGGCAACGCAATGGCGGCGCGCAGCCTCCGCCATCTTAGACCGGGTCCCCTCTCCTCACAACACGCTCAGACACCAGAGGCAAAAGCCCGAGGCTGTGCCCACAACCCCACTAAGCGGCTCTGTGCGTTCCCTACACTAATCGACCCCATCTCCCTCCCCCATTGTCCCTAGCGAGCGGCCCCCTCAGTTTCCCCTTCATAGGGCCCTGTGTCGCTTCTTACCGTTAACCTCCCGCGGCTTGGACACGTATGTGGAAGTCTGTAAAATTCGCCTGGCAACACCGATACCGCTCCCAGAGACAACAACACAGTCTGATTGTGGTGGTAAACTACGCGGCTCGCTCCTCAACCGCTACTATTTATAAGACTGCTGACGCTGAATGCCTCACCCATTCACGCACACATAGTATCAGTGCGCTGCAGAAAATAGTCCCAATCAGTGGCCGTGCACCAAAGAGGGATACAGTCCCTTCCCCCTCACAGATCCTTTTCTGAAGTCTGAGGGTATGTCCGTTCCTCCCTATGAGAAATCTACAGCTCTCCCTCCGAATAATCGAAATCTCTAATGCGCGGAGGGATCTTGGGTACGGTGAGAAAGCTACCAGACAGCTCTGGAAGCTTCGTAGATTGTGGGAGGACGGTAGGCGGGGTTATGCCAGTTGTCGGCGTTGATTGGTGCAGAAGCAGAGATATTGGTCATTGATTGGTTCACAGAGCGAGGTGGGCGAGGCTACGAAGAAAGCTCTGGAACGGGGGGGGGGGAAAGAAACGGGTGATTCTCGTCGCTGATTGGTGCGGGGTGAGGTAAGCCTTGTTGCTAAGGCTCGCCGCCTCAGAGAAGCAGATTGGGGGGCGGAGGAGGAGAAGCGATATTGCGCGCGCAGAAAACAGTGGCCTGCAGTGTTGGGGGAGGGGCACGGAGGGCCCTCACGCGGGTGGTTCTCATGAGGAGCCATGGGGGGGGGGAGGTTGAGACCCAACAAGGCCAATGATCTGTGGGTAGTGATGGCTTTCCTCCCCTCCTCTGGCAGCAAGGACAGGGGAGAGCTTGGGTTATGGCCGGGGGATGGATGCCCTCCGCCCCATGCTGTTATGCGGCTGCCCTGAGCAGGGGCCTGCAAACCATTAGTGCCAACTGCTCTGGCCCATGGCCACCTTCCAGGAGCCAGAAACTTTGGCAACAGCCGAGTGAAGAGCACCAAGGCATGTGGTGCTGAGAAGCTGGGCTGGTTTCACGTCCAGTGAGATGCGTAAGCCCATCAGTTCAACTGGCTCTAGAGCCAAGCTAGTCCTTCTCTTGGACCTGATTCAGTGTTGCCTTGCACCTAGTGTAGTCATGCCCGCACAAAGTTGGTGTGAAAGGTCATCATATATATGAGGCTTTGTGTACACTACACACTTATTTCGGTATAACTATGTTGCTCAGGGGTGCAATGTAGTTATACCAACTTTAACACACACAAACACCCCCGTGTAGACAGCGCTATGTTGGTGGGAGAATTTCTCCCTCTGACATAGGTACCGCCTCTCACAGAGTGGAGTTATTAAAATGGAACAGCTCTCTCCCATTGACTTAGAATGTCTTCACCATACATGCTACAGCGGCACAGCTGCAAATGTGTAATAGAGACCTGTCCTAATAATATTTTACACCCACATTGCGTTCTAAAATAAGTTAAGTCCATTTATTCATGTCTGAATACTGGAGACAGCAGAATTTTCATAAGTCTTCTCCATCCATCACTAATTTGGCACACTCAGCAGCTAATATCTCTGTGATCTACTGCACACTATCTGTCCATCCTGCTGGTCTTCCCTACCTATGATGATCCACTCCATTACTTCCATTATTACTTTTTTGGAGTTATTTCCATCACTACACCTAATGTGACCAAAGTACATAAGTTTGTGCCTGTTGACTTTAGAGAGCAGAGTCTGCTTCTCTCCATTAATGTTTCTAACATAAACATTCATATTCTTTTCTATCCAGAAGATACACAAGGTGCATTCTGCAGTAGTGTAAATTACTATACGTAGTGCAGGGAACTGGGAGATCAGGCCCCTTGTGTCAGAAACATGTTCCCTGCCCATGTTTTCCCCAACATATCTTATTGGTCTTTAATTCTTTAGGCACACTTTTCTGTATACCTGGATAAATTCTTTACCGTCTGTTTGTTTGTGCTTGTGTGTTTCCAGAGTCCTTAATAATTGTCAAGCTTACTCTACATTTTTTTTTTTTTCTTTTCTTTTGGGGGGCGGGAGGAGAACCTTTTTTGAAAATTATGGTAAAATGCAACAATGGTAACTGTTGTGTCCTGGAATATTGTTTGTTGTTATTGTGAAAAACACAAGCAGCCCAGGAACAGTAGAAGCTTATTAGAAGAGCGGAGAAATTTCATTATTTGGAACTTAGTCATTTGAGTATAAGTATCTGTGTACGCCCATGTGTCATACTCACCAGGGCCGGCTCTGGCTTTTTTGCCGCCCCAGGCAAAAAAGCCTCCCGCCGCCCCCCTCCTCCCCCCACGCGGCAGGGGAGGGCGGCGAGCCCCGCCGGGGCTCCGCTCTCCCCGGCAGCCAGAGCGCCGAGGGGAGGGCGGCGAGCCCCGCTGGGGCTCCGCTCTCCCCGGCGGCCAGAGGCAGCGCCGTGGGGAGGGCGGCGAGCCCGCCGCGGCTCCGCTCTCCCCAGCGGCCAGAGCGCCGGGGGAGGGCGGCGAGCCCAGTCGCAGCCCCGCTCTCGGGCCGGAGCGCCGCGCCGCCCCCCTCCAGGTGCCGCCCCAAGCACCAGCTTGGTGGGCTGGTGCCTGGAGCTGGCCCTGATACTCACGATTCATGATTTTTTAATCACATTAGCTTCTATTTCCTGGACTATTTTTCTTCCACAATTAAAGCATATTTCAAACTTAATTTTGTTTTTGGGAGGTTATGAAACAGCATAGTGATTAAATGCTGCAGTCAGACATTCAAACTAGTATTTACCAGGGTTTTTAAGAGAAAGTTCTGACCAGGTCATGTAACAACTTCCTCATGTGAGCTGATATGAAATTGTTGTTCATACTAATTGAGCTTCATTCGGTCCTTGAACCTGGGTTATACCAGGGGTTTGCTAGAGCCAAAAATCTGTCACATGGTGGTGTTCAGTTTACTGCTAGTTCTTTCTGTTGACCAGAATGAAATTGTAGTCCAACAAAAAAATGAGTAGATCTACCAGAATTGACACTTTGTCTCACTCAAACACAAGCTGGAATCTGTACAAAGTTACACATTTCATTTTTTTGTTTTTTGCCCTGACTAATATACCTTTGGCGTTCCTTAATATAACAAGTTTTGCTCCTGCTGGAACCAAACCCACCCTCTCAGTTTACAATGAAAGGAAATGATCCTATCCAGAATAATAATACAATTAAAAAACAAACATATACAAACACACAGTACACATTGTAAACAGAGAGGAAGAAAAGCTAGAAAAACAGTCAAAGCAGGAAAACCAGAGAGAGACTAGGGCAATAACCACTGCCCTGAAATGTTATACGTAGATGTACGACAAATCACAATGTTTAAGCAATGTTATATTTTGTTTTCTTTTAACATTTCTGACTTTTCCTCAATGGGTGGCTGTTTGTTTTGTTTGTGTTTCATTCCTAGTAGGTTATTATTTTCCTGTATATAGTGCTAAAAGTGGGCTAAATGCTTGATCCATGGGAGCCCTGTATGTACTGAACTAAATTAAAGGGTTTAAAACCCAGTATAAAACATAATGAGCAAGCGACATCTGTTCTGTATAGAATGGAATAAAAATGGTAGAAGCAGGAAAGAGTTTTTAAACTGTTTTCATTTAAATATCATTTAAATATCCAGACTCAACAAATAAAATTAGAACAAAGATCTTTGTATAGAGATCCAGAATCTATCAGAATAATACCTTGAAGTAGTAGAAAGGAGGCTGAGGTTCAGTGTAAAATATTAAAAATTGTGGAAAGGCAAAGCTGCGAAGTTGGAGGGAGAGTCTCTAATTGTGAATTAATTTTAAGGCAGATTTTAAAGCATCTCAATCTTGTGATGAAGGATTTTACAATATGTTTCTCACCAATTTTTTTTATCTCACTTTGATGAAGAGGAAAAGTGGATCTCTAGGGCTCTGGTAGAGATGCAGAATATCTGTGGGTGGGAGGTATCTCTGTAATTGTTTCACTGTGATGAATAAACCAGAAAACACCAGAGTCTCTTTTATTGTTTTTAGGTGTGGTTCCCAATAATATCAGCTAAACTGCTTCCACTCAGTTACTGTTGGTTTTCTTTTTACCTATTCAAAACAGTCTGATCTTAAAATAACTTGTTGTTGACTGTTTCAGAATAATTGCAACAAGGAGTCTGGTGGCACCTTAAAGACTAACAGATTTATTTGGGCATAAGCTTTCGTGAGTAAAACCCTCACTTCTTCGGATGCATCCTATCGCCTCTCAGGGAGCTGGAAAAATCCTTTCCATGGCTGTAGCTGTGCCACTGTAGTGTAGACATGCCCCAGGGCTGACATGGTGCACTCTGGAACTGGACACATTCCCTATATGCACAGAGGATTTAACTCTGCCCTTTTATTATCTTGATACTCTGGATGGCACTTTCTTGCTATGGCAGTCACAAGCTTGTGTTTGTTTTATGTGTAATATGCCAGATTCTGTTTCATTTACAACAATGTGAATCCAGAGAGCTCCACTGAAGTCTGGTATATAGCTGAAAACAGAGTTTGGTCTCGTGAGTTAGTGAATTACAGTTTCAGCCTTAGCTCAGAATTTCTGTTGGTGAGAGAAACAAGCTTTTGAGCTTACACAGCTTGTCTCAGGCTTTGTCTGCACTGGAACTTTGTCGGCAAAACTTTGTTGCTCAGGGCTGTTAAAAACACACACACACACCCCGAACGACAAAAGTTTTACCAATGAAAAGCACCGGTGTGAACAGCACTTTGTCAGCAGGAGTGCTCTCCTGCCAGCAAAGCTGCTGCCGCTCCTCGGGGGTGGAAGATTGTTGTTGCAGGAGATCTCTCTCCCGCCGACAAACAGCAGCTACACTGCATGCCTTTTAGTGGCACAGCTGTGTCGCTAAAAGGTGCAAAGTGTAGACAAAGCCCTAGGGCTAGTCTACACTGGCAACTTTAAAGCGCTGCCATGGCAGCACTTTAACGTGGCTTGTGTAGTTGCGGCTCTAAAAAAGCACTTCCATGGGGGGCGTAGCTCCCAGCGCTAGTGCACTGTCTACACTGGCGCTTTACAGCACTGAAACTTGCAGCACTCAGGGGGGTGTTTTTTCACACCACTGAGCGAGAAAGATGCAGCACTGTCAAGTGCCAGTGTAGACAAGCCCTTAGTCTCTCACCAACAGAAGTTGGTCCAATACAAGATATTACCTCATCCACCTTGACTCTCTAATATCCTGAGACGAACCTGCCTACAACAACACTGCATACAAATAAGTAAACACAGATTAGGTAAGTCTGGATTGTGACGGGTTGGATCACAGAAACCCCCTTGGGAGCTGCCACCTGATGTGCAGCCTTATGGGGTACTCTGTCACATGGATGTCCTTAATTCTTCAGGTAACATAATTTTCTTTCTACAAAGTATAAGCATTTTTTTCCCCATATGTTGTGCTGACAGTTTTATGTGAAAAAGTATCACCAACCACCAGCTGACGGAATAATATATAAAGAATTGTGAGTCTGGAAAAAATCCAGATCTTGTGACCGGTTTAACTGCACAGGTGGCTACAACATTTGCCGGATCATGGGACATAGTTAGGAACACAAGTTTCCTTGTATAGTGATTTCAAAAGTAGGTCATTGGGCAGTACTACAAAGCAACCCACTTGCTGAAAAGAGGGCTCCATGATAACAAGACATTTATCAGACAGATTTGTACATTCTGGAGCACAAGATGGTCAGTTATTTGGGTCCATTATGGGTTTCCTTTGATTAACCAAGTTCCACTATGGTATAAACAAGAAAATGCCTTTACAAATCTTTGTACAAGTATTTGTAGCTCTTGTGCTCCCAGGAGATCTATAAAGATGTCATCAACTTTATAACACAGTTCTGTGTTAATATTTTGTGCCTACTATGGTAACCATTACAGTTAGGGTGACCAGACAGCAAATGTGAAAAATCGGGACAGGGGGTAGGGAGTAATAAGAGCCTATGTAAGAAAAAGACCCAAAAATCGTGACTGTCCCTATAAAATCGGGACATCTGGTCACCCTAGTTACAGTCCACTGTAAATAATTATTTGTCTCCATTTTTAGTTTGTTTACTACATGCTCTTGAGAGCACTTTGGATGTGCTCCAACTTGCTGCAGTTAGGAAAGACTTTTTGTTGACTTTACTGCAAGTTGGGTCAGGCCCTAAGTGTAATGGTTACTTTAACCCTGTAGTTGTGTGGCTCTTTTACCCAGCAACAGGAGACAGATACATTGTTAAAAATAGGAAAACATTATTGTAAAACACACAAAATTGCGAGGGGGAATTGGGCAGGCATAGGATCTGAAACTATTTTTAATTTTTGTTAATGAACTTGATTTCAAGTTGATGATACCTCTTTAACAATGAATAGGAGCTAGTCCAACAAAGTAAAAGAACTCCATTCAGAAGCAGCCTTCTTCCATTGACCCAGTGATGGGCCTTATGGAGGAAGTTGTATTTTGTCCTCATGAGCCAGGACAGATTGACTCATATCCCTCTTGATGAGAGAGAATCACCCAAAATACTTCCCCTCTCCCCCTCCCCATATTAAGGTTCAATCTCAGGCAATGTTTTTCTCCTCCAGTGTGCTGGTTTTGTAGTACCGATTCCCATTATTTATGCCTCTTATCTATTAAGTATGTTGTTATCTATAGGCTACTTCTAATACTCTGGCCTCATGAGTGAAAGTGAAAATCACTCTCCATAATTCCCAACTTTCTCTTTAGCCCACTAGTACCCAGCTGCTTTCAGTGCTGCTTCTCCAGTGTAAATTCCCTTGCAGCCAGAATCACAGGCTGAATTCCCAAGTCTGTGTTCTGCTGAGTCACCATTACACACTCCGGAAGTCGACGCTAGCCTCGGTACTGTGGACGCGGTCCGCCGACTTAATGCACTCAGAGCATTTTATGTGGGGACACACACAATCGGCTGTATACAACCGATTTCTATAAAACCGGCTTCTATAAATTCGACCTAATTTCGTAGTGTAGACATACCCTCAGAGCAAAGGGAGTACAGAAAGGCACCTTTGTACGTTTAACAATGAAACACATCAGCTATACCTGGGAGTGAACTTTGAACGTCACAAGATAAGAGGAGAGCGTTTAATGAATTTTCTAGACTGTTCTCCTCCCTGCCCTGTAGGACATCTTTCTGAAAACGATCACTTTTCTTTCTCGGTTGTCTCAGATTTTAAAGCAAAGTATTCCCCACCAGGCTATTGACTCCTGCATACATTCATGGGAGTTCAGTGCACCCACTACTGCTTGGAACAAGATGGAGCATTGTGTACTGCACTGGGCAGTTGCTATGGGCTGCACCCCACATTACAAATGAATGAGGCCACTTTGTAGAACTACTCCATCAACTGCATTTGGCTCATGGGCCCCAGTTTGGCCCCACTGACTTTTCCTCCCAGAATATGATGTGACTAAAATGAAATCTAGTATGACTAAAGAAGATCTGGGAGTGGTTCAGATAAGTAGCTATAGCTGAGCAGTTCTGGTGTGAGTCAGAATTTGTCACATGCAGTATAGTTACAGTGATTCAGCTGGGATAAACTAGTAACCAGTACATAGTTTAATAACTAGGAATGAGAATAACAGGAAATCATGCCTCCAGTAACCTTTTCTGTCTGTCAGAAAAACAGAGCAGTTGAGCCATGGGGTTGTTATTCTAGTTCTGCCATATACTGTTTCAGGAAGCGATGCATACTTTGCAGGGTCACATGTTTTTCAAAGCTGTTTTTCAGGTCAGGCAGTTTTGATGGTGGTTTAATCATGATTCAGTTGCTCAAACATATTCAGGATTGAGAAACTATGACAATTAAACAGTGCCCTGACTATATTGCCTGTATATAGTGAGTACCAGACTGGCAGCTCAGCTGTGTTTAGTGCTCTCTGGTCCATTTAATGAAACTTTCAGGATCTTTCAGTGCTTTTAAGTTGTAAACACAAATTTTTATTTGGGGTATAACCCAAGTGAGACAAATCCACTCCCAGCCAATACTTGGTACGGAAGGTTTAGCCTACCAGTGAACTTTTTTTCTGTTAAACCAGTTTGAATGCTGATAGGTTCTTACAGTCCCTCCCATCCACCCACGTTTTGTTGCATCCTATGTATTTTTGTGTTTCAGATATTCAGTCATAAGATTTTTTTAGATCATAATTGCACAATTCTGACTGGTGCTTTTTCATCTTCCTGTGCTTCTTTTAAACAAATGTAATATACTCTCCTGATTGAGATTTTATTCTTTAGTTCTAAAGCTCTATTGACCGTGACCATGGGAACCCTTGTATCAAGAATTATGGTTAAACACAGTTCTCTGGAAAGATGTCAACCTGATTTCTAATCCCAGAGTAGACAGGGCCAAAAGATATTGTTTTTTTCCTGATGTCCTGTCCTAAACTGCTGTGCAATAAATATTACTGTGTGCTATTAAAGAGCTGCCATGTTTCAAATCACAGGTCGCTGTATATCAGAGGTGGGTGAAATAATCCCTGAATGTAGTATGTATATCCCTTCAAGTTTGTAAAAAGCTTTGGAATTCTTCAGGATGTGAGGATATACTTATAATGAAAGGAAATACCCCACCCTAATGCTTACACAACAATGACAGGTAAGTGGCATTCCAGTCATTAAAATGGGATGTGAGCTTATTGTTATGAATGTCAAGATTCATTCTCATATTCATGGCATGTAGATCCCATCAGTGTTAATTATTCTAGCCCATTAAACTAGGCAAGTAAGTTAAATTTCTTGCTTATGCTGAAACATGCTGTACAGGACTCACTGGTGTCACCTGTTTTAAACAGGCTTGTATTCAACGTCAGCTATACATAATGCTGAATCACCACTACCTTGCTGGGTGTGTATCAGCATTAAACATGAGGGGATGTGACAAGTCCCCTTTTCTAGGATTAGTCAGGTAATAGACAATGGTTATCAGTTTGCAGCAGATACCAAGATGGACGCTGCATAGTGACAGCCAGTGTGGAAAGGTAGCCAGGTGATGGGAGAGAGCAGGGTGTCTCTTGGGCCAGGAGGGAGGGAAGGAGCCGATGTGCATGTGTAAGGTGTCTCTAGCACCGAGGACTGAGTAGAAGGAAGGAGCTGAGTCACAGGAGGGAATGGGTGGGGTCTCTGGCACTGGAGATGGAGTGGAAGGGAGTCAGGTAGTGGGAGGGAGCAGGTGAAGAACTGGGACAAGTTGGAGGGAGGGAACCAGGTCAAACCTAAAATGGTCACTGCCAGGGCTGGTTCAGGACTGAGGGTTTATATGTGTGTACTGAATAAATCCAGCAATGGGAGTCACCCTCTCTTTACCCCCCCCCCCAGGGAAGTTACTCTGAATTTGGCTCCTCTGGGGGCTCTGAACGTAATACACACTGTTCCTTGAGCCGCTGCCTCTCTGGAGCTGTGTATCTATAGCCTTCACTCATGGTTCAGTTGAGTCTGCAACTAAAAATACCTCCTGTTGGCTTGCACAGGCAGGTCTTCACTGTTAGTGTGATCCTGTGATATTACATGATACTGCAGACACCTCATTCATGTAGGAGCTCTGCCTTTTGTTAGATTGCGTACAGCTCTCGCTAAAATAACTAGTGATGTGTCATCACTATCAGGTGGGGAGAATGGCTGTTGGTGGAGGTGTTATGCTGAAAAAACATGCAGTTTTTCCCCCCAATCATAACCAGGAGCTAGCAGCCTGCAGCAGCTGTTTTTATTCACAGATTAGTGAAACTCTAGCAACAGACTGTCTTGCTTTTACTTACTTATAGACTTTTCTGCGGTGCTCATCACTGTAGTGTCAGAGTATCTCATCTGCACTAATTTATTTATCCTTTCAGCCCCATTGACTTCTGATATGGTTGCCTTTCTGAAAAATGGGGCCTAGGTGTCTGATCTTGGGCTCCCAAAAATTGAGACACCCCAAAGCAATGGCCCCTTCTGAACATTTTTGCCTATACATCTGGCTGAAGATCACGCACTGGCAGAGCTAAGAGTACAGCTCAGATCTCCTGAATCCTGGTCCAGTGCTTCAAACACAAGATCATCCTTTCTGTCCAGCAAGATTTTCTAATTCACCAGGATTAATATTATACCTGATCTCCGAAAACAAAACATCTGTGTCACATGAGATCTCACCTCTTTGGCTCTCAAACTTCCATAGAAACCCCTGATAACAGATCATTGCACCTACAAAAATCACTCCCTAGATAAAGAGGTGGCAGTACTTGAGCTGACATGGGGATTTCTGGAGTGATGTCTACAACTTCTAAATTCAGGCCCAGCAAACTGGATTTGCCCTAGATTTCATAGCATGTTTGGTGAAGTGAAGGTAGAACATAAGAACAGTCATACTGGGTCAGACCAAAGGTACATCTAGCCCAGTATCCTGTCTTCTGACAGTGGCCAATGCCAGGTGCCCCAGAGGGAATGAACAGAACAGGTAATCATCAAGTGATCCATCCCCTGTCGCCCATTCCCAGCTTCTGGGACATCATCTGTCTCCTACTTCCTGCCTTCCCATGATATCTCTCCACTCTTTAGCCTCTGGTAACCCCAAAAGTGTCAGATCATGCAAAATGGAAGACAAAACAATACTAATACTTACCACTTCTATAACAGCTTCCATTCAAGAATCTCAAAGCCCTTTACAAGATGGGTATGTATTACTATCCCCATTTTACAGATGAATAAACCGGCATGGAGAGACCTCTGTAACTTGTCCAAGGTCACACAGTGAATCAGTGCAGAGTCAAAGGCAGAACAAGGTTCCTGACTCCCAGTCTTCTGATTTCAAATACAAAGTAGGCAGACTCCAGGTCGAGAGCAATGGTGGGGCTCATGGACAATGTGTGTCACAGAAGCCCATGAGGAAGCATTTCCCAGCTGCACCTGAGCTATACTATTTTAGGAGCGTATATTACACTTACTGGAAACTAGACATTGCATTTCAAACTGATCTTTCCTGGGGAAAATTTTGAAAACTATACACATTCCACCCTTTTTGTACAGTATGAAAGAGGGACAGCAGCTGCTCTTGCTGCAAAGCCCTGACTCATTCAGGTAACCCTCGGAGAAAAATAGTTTTAAATATGAGAATGTTTCCTGTTAAGGAATTGTCCAACTTGCTTCTGTGAAAAACAGATCAAGTCAAATCTTGCTGTGTGTCTGTGGAGATGTGGGCAGAGCTCAGCTCATTGGAAGAAATGGTTCTAAAATAATCAATGTGAATTTTTAACACAATACAAGGTGATGGTCGTGAGGAAGAATCTAGGCTGGAGGGAGCTCATTCTGGTTTCCAATTAATTAGATTGTTTGCTGGTTGGACCAGTTCAGTGAAGTGGAAAAAACGTGAGTCTCAGAAATAATATTATTTTTTTCATCAGAAGGGCTGACAGCCTGAGGGGAAGCACCATTGCTCTTCTGTGCTCTGAAAAAGGGTAACTTTGGTGCCAGATTGATTGATGGCCTTGGAGACTGAAATCCTCTTTCCTCAAGATAGCAGCAGACAAAGCTTTCCCCCTACACGCACTATGGCTCAGTCCTGACCACCAATCCTTCTAATCACTGTGGCTGATCTGTGAGTGGGGCCAACTTTGATGTAAGACTTTGGTGATGATGGAGCTGGTATGAGATCCATCAAGCTGAAGTAACACAGGGCTCTGCCCCATGGGGGTCATTACCCACTCGGAAAAAGTTTAAACACTGGAGCCACCTTAATGTTACCAGATCCTGCCAGTTTGGGGCCTCAGCACTCCATATTCTACCATCCAAATGGAGGACAAGTCTAGCTACTGCAACTGTACCAACCTCCCACACATGCCCAAACCCTGGCACATCAGTGCTGCACAAACCTGGATGATCTCTGTATAGTTAGTGAAATTTTAGGGATTGGAGCCAAAAATTGGCAGGATTGAAGTGCTAGATCTTGGTATTTGCAGTGCCCTCAACTGGGATGTGTTATGTGTTTTTTGTAAAAGGAACATCTACCCTTTATGCAATAGAATTAGGGGGTCTCATCACTGTCTGGATTCAGGTGCCAGATCTAGGTATTGTGGCACTGTTGTACTGGTATCAGGGGGTAGCCGTGTTAGTCTGTATCTACAAAAACAACAAGGAGTCTGGTGGCACCTTAAAGACTAACAGATTTATTTGGGCATAAGCTTTCGTGGGTAAAAACCTCACTTCTTCAGATGCATAGAGTGAAAGTTACAGATGCAGGCATTATATACTGACACATGGAGAGCAGGGAGTTACTTCGCAAGTGGAGAACCAGTGTTGACAGGGCCAATTCAATCAGGGTGGATGTAGTCCACTCCCAATAATAGATGAGGAGGTGTCAATTCCAGAAGAGGAAAAGCTGCTTCTGTAATGAGCCAGCCACTCCCAGTCCCTATTCAAGCCCAAATTAATGGTGTTAAATTTGCAAATGAATTTTAGTTCTGCTGTTTCTCTTTTAAGTCTGTTTCTGAAGTTTTTTTGTTCAATGATAGTGACTTTTAAATCTGTAATAGAATGACCAGGGAGATTGAAGTGTTCACTTACTGGCTTATGTATGTTACCATTCCTGATGTCCAATTTGTTGTACTGGGTTTCCTCAGGATATGGGCACTGGATGCAATGGGGGAGGGGGGACTAGGCTTGTTCTCTGTGTAAGCAGTGGGATTTTGGGGAGAAGGGGGGCATGTCAAAAACTGGCAGGATCCAGCTTTCTCCTTCCCCACCTTTCCTCACTCCCCAGGATTTGGCACCAAACCCTCCCAGTCCACGTGGCTCCGGACTCTGAAGCAGCAGCTCCGGAGTGACCCTTTGCACCTAAACTCCAGATCACAACAACGGAGCAAAAGGCCCCAAGGGAGAGGGGCCCAGCCGCAAGCTCTGTGGTCACCGGGGTGCAGGGCGCATGCAAACCTCAGGGCCAGGAGCATGGGGAAAACGAAGGCAGGCTCTGCTCGGAAATCTCGGGGGAGAAGCCCAGCCGCAGCGTCTCCGGCTGCTGCCGCCCGCTCCCTCCGGGGGAAAGAGAGCAGTCGGGTAGGCAAGAAGCCTGCGGCTCCCCGGGAGAGGCCAGGGGAGCCGCCGCTGCCTCCCCCGGCGTTCTGCCTGTTCGATCTGGGGGCGCAGGGGGAGCGCTGGGTGAAGTTTCAGGAGAGGCAAAGCCTGACTTGTGAGGAGGCAGCCAGACTCCTGCTGGACACCTTGTGAGTACAAGGAGGGGGGCACGGACCCGGCAGTCCCCAGGCCCTAAGCTCTTCCTCCGGAGGCAGGGCAGCGCCTCTCCAATTCGCTCCGATGCGGGGCAGAAACGAACCCTACCCCACCCTCGGCGAGCTTATGCTGTCACTGTGGCATGTTGCTGCCGTTTAAGGGCTGGTGCGGATCCATGGTGCAGCTTTGCATGTTGCTTGGGTCCCACCTACATTTTTTAAAATCTTCCCTCCCGGCCTCAGGGGCAGGGCCCTCTCTGAGCGCAGCACCGGTTGGGACAGGATCTCTCACGCCCAAGGATTTCTCTGCAGCCAACAATGTGTCTGTGCAGATTATTTTATTTGCGTTATTTTTTTGTGGCCCATCTGCACGTTTTTGACTCGCTCCTCTGAAGTCAATGGAAGCGGGCCCATGATTGTTAGAGCTGGGGTTAGGACAGAATATTTTTCTTCCCTAGACCCCATCTACCCTGTGGCTTTTGAAGGGGGCTGCTCCCCCTTGAGCTCAGGTGGGTCTAACCACATGACTGATGCCCTGATAGACCTCCTTCTCTCCATCTTTGCGTTCTGTGTTTGGTATAAACCTACAATTCGGTACTTTTAGACAAAGGACATGAATGTAACTATTTATGTAACTAAACAAACCCGCATTAGGAATGCTGATTCCAGCCAGGCGAGTGCTCGCCTGTGGACCTTTGTCAGTCTGATCTGATAAGTGCCTGGTTAATAATTAATTGAGTCAGAAGGGTCATACATCTACAATCCATGCTTCTCTGGGTTTGGAGAGAATGACAGTAGGGCTTTTCACAATTTTCCCTTCACTTTTTGCTTTAGCCATATAAATGACTTCTATGAATCCATGTGCAGAGTAAAATGTGGATTTTACAGGAAGTTAACAGCAAACGTTTTCTTGCTCAATAAGCAAGCCAATACATGGAGGCTAACGAAGCCTTCCAAAAACACGTTTTTTGCAGGACTCACCCAACCACCTTTCTTTTGATTCTTAATGGCAATGCAAATAAGTATTATCTGGCAGTGTTATCCAGACATTTTACATGTAGATTTATCTAAGTGTTTCTAAAATGCTTATCAATTTAATATCTAGATGTTGATTTTGGTAATAATGTGGGAGGCTCATTGCACACATAACCACATCCAGAGAAGTGGTCATGGCTAGACATACAGCAGCTCTGACTGGACAAATATCTCTGCTTTGGATTCAGATTTAGGGGCCAAGTACAGTGTGGGATTTAGTCAGACTACTTAATTATCTTCAAAAAGACTTTATTTTGTATTTCTGCAGTTTCTCAGCCCAGAATCTCGGCCCCATAAGTATCACATTTGCTGTACTTGAAGCCTGTCCATATTATTCTGCAATGTAATATTCCTAGTGTCAAAATTTTTACAATAATAAACATTGGCTTCTGTGGAGCCACAGAGTTTATTTTCTTCCCATGGAATTTATGGGCTGTTACTCTTAATCTGTTCATGTTTCAGGAACCTCACATCAAAGGGAAGTAAAAATCCTCTTATCCTGTTCTTTTTCTGTTGTCTACAGTGACACATCTACCAAGCTCATATTCTAATCCCGCTGTCCCATCTGAACGTGTGTGTAATATCGTTATATTTTTGTTATTCCCATTAATAAATTTGAACAAACTGTCAGTACATGCAATTGATAATATGAAAAGTAAGGGACTTAATATTTTTGCATCTGACCTGGCATGTCGCTTTTGCTAGGTTACCATGGCAAAGTCCTAAGGGAGTGAAAGAAACGCACAAAGCAGAGGATCCTTGAGGCTGTGAGTGCAGCCGGGAGACTTCAAAAACATATTAAAATGTTTTAAACTAATTAAATTCTACTTATCGTCTTTTTTTCCAGCTTCTGAAATGGAAGCAAGTTAGTGATGCTTTCTTTCTAGAAAGAACATCAGCCTGGAGCAGAATTGGTGGGAAAATGGGAAAATTCTATTCTTAATTTCACTGGTGTAATCCTGACATAATTTGACTGAATTCTATGAGTTACTCTAGCTTTACTACTGTAGCTGAGGTCAGAATTTGGACATGTATTTGGGGGAAGGTGGGTCTCCTTCAGTTTGGCCCCCATTGCTGAGTGGATAATGTCTCTGGTAGAATTGACTGTGACGCTACAAAATCTCAGTGCTTCCTTGGCCAACAAGAAATGTCTGATCACGAATCCTCTTTTTGGGTGCATGTGCCTTTGCTCCATCCAGTGAGTACAGAGGCCTGGTGAAGCACACAGGAGGCTGTCACTGCGGAGCTGTCCGCTTCGAGGTTTGGGCATCAACAGATCTGCACATTTTTGACTGCAAGTGAGTGTTTTTTATTTATTTATTTTGCCACTCCAAATCTGAATAGCCAAATACTTTGCCCTTCTCTAGCACTTCCCATCCAAAGATCTCAAAGTGTTTACGAAACAGAAATCCACTGGAAGTTGGTATAGTAGCAGGACAGATGTCTAACCTATTTCCTGTAGGGTGCAGCCCCAGCTGAGTTCAGATCCACCAGTAGGTCAATACTGTTGATTTCAGGTACTGGTTCTGCAACTGCACAATGTGCTGATTGCCAGAGAAAGGAAGGTGCTGTGCACTTCTACTCTCTGGGCAGCACAGTGACAACTTTGTGTTTTCTTTATGCCCTAGCTGAAGGGGTGAGGCTGTGGAAAAAGCTGCAGTTGTCAGGGAGATAACAAGTGCTTGGAAAACAGCTGAGAACAGGGAGACTGTAGCAGTGTTGGGGTTACAGGGATCCTTACTGAGATCGCTACTAGGTGTGTGATTTCAGGCAATTTTAGCAGATTGTTGAGGATGGGATCTGCCTCTCATAGGCCAGAAACAGTAGATGTAAAAAAAGTCAAAGAAATTCCCAGTTTTTAAACTTTGTGGAATACTAGCTATGACCCTAATACAAGGTCCAATTAAATCCAGAAGAGAAATTCCATTGACTTCAACTGCTCTATCTGGGGGAAAATATTAAATGTCCTTTATGCAAGTGGAAATTCAGATCAAAGTGACTTGCTCATTACAATTTGGTAAGATGTGATGATTATTATTACATAGTCTACAACTACTACAGTTAATAATTACACAGACTTCCTCTGTGATCCTGGAAAGTCACTATATCTATGTCTCAGTTTCCTCAGCCACACAATGAAGACAGTAATACTTGCATATCTTGCAGGGATGCTATGAAGCTAAATAAATTTCATGAGATCCATGAATGGAAGGTTCTAAACACATGCAAAGTGCTATATTTAGTATCATTATTAACAGCAATATCTTACATATATACAGAATTTTATTGTGGAAGCATTTTACAAACTCCTGTACATACAGGAATCACTTACCCCACTACTAAAATGTAGCCATATCTGGAGTAAAACATGGCAGATGTTTAACAGGATTCTGCACATCAAGGAGTACAGAATAGCAGCTCCATATGGGAATGCAGAGGGAAATATAGGTAAGCGGAGTGCAAAAACTTACACTGAAATTCAGCTACAGTTTCATGATTCATACCTGTGCTTGTACAAAAATTGTCAAGGTTTTAACAACCAGAAATACTCAGGACCTCTGTTTTATACTTCTTCAAAACAAAATGCTTTCCAACAGATCTCTCAAGGGTGTGGGGTTTGATCCTTTCTTGGCATTCTCTTATCAAATGGAGAACACATTATTACCAACATGTGGTGAGGGATATATATTCAAGCCCTATAAAATAGTCTAATTTCAGTATGGTCTTTCCACAGACTCAGAATTAGTTTCTCTCTAGCCCAGATGTCACTACAAATCTGTTTCCCTTGTTTGCAAAGTAATTAATATTGGTAGCATTTGGATTAAGTTGGCAAACTTTACATGGATTTCTCAAGGCCACAGTTTAGCATTGATCTATCCATTGAGAGTTGTACTGTGGAGAGAAGACAGTTATACAGCTCTCAGTGTAGATAAGCTTACTTTCCATATTACAGGAAAACGTAAGTCTCTAGACTGAATACATGCATACACAAATACATATGCCATAGTTGCAGTCTGTCCACTCCTGTCATCAAACCTGATGTTTGCAATGTTGTAGCCGTGTTGGTCCCAGGATATTAGAGAGACAACGTGGGTGAGGTAATATCTTTTATTGGACCAACTTCCATTGAATCTCTTGTCTCTCTAATATCCACCCTGATGACAACCAGGTAAAAATAATTATAGTTTTCAATGAAATCTAACTTGTTGAGAGCTCTAGGCTAGATATGACTGTTACATTGCAGATTATAACTGCCTATAGAATAGTCATGTTTTTTTTCTTTTTCTTTCCCCTCGTACAGTTGCAGTATTTGCATAAAGAAACAGAACAGACACTTCATTGTCCCGGCTTCCCACTTCAAGCTGCTGAAGGTAGGTTAGGGTTTATGAGTGCAGTGGGTGTGGGTACCTGTCAAGATATTTGATTCTGAAAGATTCAGGTGGTGGTCAGCTTTGTATCATAAATTTGCCTGTGTCTGTCTGGAGAGATGTGAAAAATCCATTTGGATCCTAGGAGCCTGGCTGTATGTGTTTGTTAGCGTGTCTCAGAATGGGAAGTTCCATGTTTGAAAAGTGACTATACCTCTTCAAAAGATGAGGCAGGGATGTATGTACACCCCAGGAGTGGCATTGCCACCAGGTAAATGTGGTTTCAGAGTTGCAGCCGTGTTAGTCTGTATCCGCAAAAAGAACAGGCGTACTTGTGGCACCTTAGAGACTAACAATTTTTGCTCAAATAAATTTGTTAGTCTCTAAGGTGCCACAAGTACTCCTGTTCTTTTTGCAGGTAAATGTGCTAAGTCCATGTTACATTGACGACAAAGAGCATTACTGTCGCACTCATACTCCTAATGGGCTACAGATCTGAGCAAAAGCCCATCGCAATCTGTGTGAGTCTTGACTTATTGGGCTGTGGATTGGGTCCAAGCACATTGCTATAAAGAATTCTGCCTCTATTTTAGATCAGCTTCAGACTCCCTTAACTTGGTTTTTAAATTCTGATTACAGGCTTAACTCCTTTACATTTTAATTGTTACAAGGGCATCTTACAGGTTAGGCTCTTGGATTCCAAGTTTTCTGAGGACTGTAGCTCTTAGATTAATTTTTCTTGGCTTCTAGCACCATTTAATTTGATTTTCTTGTATAGTTGGACGGTCTCAGATAAACACAGAAATTTGTCCACTGCTTCTGGGAGGAAACCCCCCAATTATGTTTACTTTGGAGCATTTAAAAAAAACCTAAGCACTTTATAATAGACCTGCTGTAATAGAGAGTTCAGTGACTGCATTTCAGTGATCGGAAAGTAAAACCACGGCAATTGGTAGGCTTGTCTGGGGGAAAGGTGCATGTGAAAGTAAAGCACAGAGGGTAGGGAAAGGAGATTAATATCTGGAACAGAGCAGCATGCATGCCGTATTCTTAACTCTAACTCACATAAAGACATAGCGGGTGATATTTTAGACTAGTCTTAATTAGGCTTCTGTTTTTGTGCCTGCAATTTTACATTTACTAATTACAAGCCTGTGGAATGTAAGTGACAAAAAATGACCCATTTCTGGGTACGTGGCAAACCTTCACTGTGTATTTTTTTGCCTAGGGTGCTGATAACATAACAACGTACACCTTCAACACGCACCGCGCCCAGCACACATTCTGTAAAACCTGCGGCGTGCAGAGCTTTTACACTCCTCGTTCTAACCCAGATGGTTACGGTAGGTAAACAGAACCGGGAAGAAACCTGGTAGACCTATGCCAACACAAATTCACCCCCCGTTGCACTTGTATAATGACCCTGACGACCACCAGCACTCTGCCAAGAGCAGTAGCACAATAATTGTGCATCATACAGCTTGCTTCTAAAGTACTGAACATATGAACCTGCAACTTTCAATAGCACCTCCTTATTGTGTAAGTCTTAACTGTGACCAGTGGGCCACTGGCCATCTCAGGTTTCTCACCTGCTGCAGCTGTATCGACACTATCAACACCCTCTGAGATTCACTGCCCATGAAACTGAGAGAATAGCTCTCCTTGGCGTCAAAGGGAGAGTTTCTCTCTGTATTTCTCCCTCTTCTCCAGGAATAGCCCCCCACTGCCTGGATGAGGGCACTGTGCGCAGCACCATCATGGAGGAGATCAATGGCAAAGAGTGGGAGAAGGCCATGAAGGAACATAAGACCATCAGGAGCATGTCGAAACCATGATACAGCCTCAGTATCCAAAGGGCTTAGCTTGGAGCACTGCCATTGGCAGGCCACCACGTGACCTCTTAGTTCAAGCTCTCCTGTGCCAGGCTGTTCGGGAAGTATATCTTCTTTGTTTTTTTAAATAAATCTTTCTGTGCTGCCTGTTTTTTCCCTCCTTTCATTTTATATTCAGTTGTCAGACCACACCAGTTCCGTAACCTACCCAACAGCTGGGGTTTTTCCTCTTTGCCTTATTCTGACACTGCCCCTATCTGCAGCAGAGTTCAAATCACATTAGTCAGAACAAGGTTCTTACATCTATTGCAAGACTCTACCATGTTGTCTTTGGCTCGTGCAGACACATCCCAGTTGTGTTATTATCTGGTTTACACTGTGGTTCTCAACCAGGAGCCGGGGGCCATGAGCCGGTTTCAGGGGGTCTACCAAGCAGGACCAGTGTTAGACTCACTGAGGCCCAGGAAAGAAAGCCTAAGCCCTGGAGAAGCCTGAGCAATCTAGCTTCACGGGGCGCCTTGTGGCATGGGGCCCCAGGCAGTTGCCCTGCTTGCTACCCTTTAATGCTGGCCCTGGCTTTTATATGCAGAAAACAAGTTGTTGTGGCACAGGTGGGCCGTGGAGTTTTCATAGCATGCTGGGAGGGACTCAGAAAGAAAAAGGGTGAGAACCCCTGGTTTACACAACCGTACTACATGAAATAACGTCTCCCTACCCAGGGAAAAATTCTGCTGTTACACTCGTCTCTCCCTTGATTTCACTGAAGTTACTCTGGATTTAGAGCTATACCGGGCTGATGCTGGCATTACAGGCTTAAGTTGAGCAAGTTCTTACGTACGTGTTTAACTTTCAACACAAGAGTAGTGCCACTGAAGTTAATGCATATGTGCTTAAGTGCTCTGCTGAATAAGCGGTCTGACTCATGGACTTAAAGATAGCTGTGTGTAGGGTTGTCTAGTGCCGGCTCTGCAGCTCCCATTGGCCAGGAACCGCAACCAACGGGAGCTGCGGGTGTGGGTGTGAGGGCAACACATGGAACCTCCCTGGTCGCCTATGTGCCTAGGGGATGTAGGGACCTGGCAACTGCTTCCTGGGAGCCGCAGTAAGCACTGCCGGGACTCAGCACCCTGAACCCCCTGTCCCAGCCCAGAGTCCCCTCCTGCACCTAAATTCCCTCCTGAAGCCCGTACCTGTACCCCCCCAACACCATGCCCCAGCCCTGAGCCCCCTTCTGCACCCCAAACCCCTCATCCCCGGCCCTACCCCAGAGCCCACAGCTCCAGCTGTAGCCTGCGCCCCCTCCTGCATCCCAAATCCCTCATCCTCAGCCCCACCCCAAAGCCTGCACCCCTAGCCAGTCTTCACCCACTCCCGCACCCCAACCCACTGCTCCAGCCCAGAGCCCCCTCCTGCACCCCAAACCCTGCACCCCCAGCCAGAGCCCTCACCCCCCCACACACCCCAACCCCATGCCGCAGCCCGGTGAAAGTGAGTGAGGGTGGGGGAGAGCGAGCGATGGAGGGAGGTGGGATGGAGTGAGCGGGGGGTGGGTCAGGGGGCGGGACAGGGGTGTTCGGTGTTGTGCGCTTAGAAAGTTGGCAACCCTAGCTGTGTGTTTAAATACTGAGAGTACAGTTCTGCCCTGGTATCTTTTTAATAGCTATGTTTGGGAGGGTGTTATGATCTGAGTAAGGAATTAGGAGCCAGGAATTTGAGCTCTGATCCTGGCAGTGTAATGACTTGCTCTGTATCCTTGGGCAAGCTGCTTATCCTATCTTTACACTAGGGTTTATAGTCTTTATATCCCTATCTCCCACAGGGGCGGTGAGGAATAACTCGATGATGAGTGCAAAGCGCTGCGTAAATGCTGAGTATTATTTAGTTTGCTCTAGTGTGAAAGTCCTCCTTTAAGATTCCAATTATTATGAAAATCTCTGTGTAGATTTAAAAATTACAAACAAATATTTGAAAATTGGCCTGTCACTTACCTGCTGAATCTGTGGGTTGCAAAACCCAGAACCCAGCACTTCCTCCTGGCAACTAAGAGGAAGGGGGCAGCTTTTCAAATGGTGCATCTGGAATTTTTATGTCTACATATTTATTCTGTCAAAGAACTGGCTGGCGCCATCTCACTTGTCACTTCATTCGTACACCCTGCACATCCTGGTGAAAAACAGCTTATGTTCAGCGGATCTCAAAGACTTTGTTTGGAAGCAGGAATAAATACTAGTGTTTCACGAGGTACAGTCCAGCCGAGTAAAGCTCGTATCACAGGGTGGCTTGGAGGATCGAGATGGAAAGAACAGTAAGAGTTCAGTGCAATTATATTAGTCTGTATAATTTTTAATATTTTATTCCTAAAGTTTTGGCATTTTAAAGTCAAGAAACCAGCCCTCCATCAGCAGGAACTGGCTGACTGACAGGCAGGCCTGTGCGGTTCAGTGTTACAGCCTGAGGGCTGTGAGGATCCTGGTTCAAACCCCAAGGGACAATGTGTATCCCAGAAGGTGGAATTCTGTCCTCTTCTTGAGGCATTAAAGAAACAAGAGCTTTCAATAGTGTTTGGTCAGGCAGAGCCTCTCTTCTCTGGTCTCTCAATACCCCTGGAAGTGTGTATGATTCTCCTTCCCTTTATAGAAGGCAAAGTGAATTGATCACCATGAAGCGTGAGAACAGGATATAGGTGTGGCGGAACCAGAGAAGCTGGCTGTGATGGCACCGCATGGCTCTCTAGAAAGATAAAAATATGCGAGAAAACATTAGACCTTCCAAACCCATGCGGAAGACAGCTTTCAGGGATTTCTGTAAAGTTCAATACTAGATTTACAGTGAAATCTGTCTTCAGTGACCCACCAAAGGACCAGCACAAACACAGCTTAGCAGTGGTGGGATTCTCACTAAACTCAAACAATCCTATACTGGAATCATGATGGGGCTATTTTCAAGTGGTTGCATATGACCAGAAGTTGCTAGTTGAGGCCCATTTCATGTATTTATGACATGCCACTTGGAAAGTAAGTGTCAGTAGGAAGGTCAGGCTCAAGGTTCTAGCCACTGTTGCTTGAAATATCAGAGGAATTTTTGTACTTGGAACTTTCTGTTATTACCCTCACAAATACGACAGTGCTGTGGGTGTTACTTGTAGATTAGGAGCACTGTTTGCTCTGTAATGTTTACTTTAATATAATGTGGAGGGAGTTCTAATCATATGGTGATAAGAGGTTTCTTGACTAGAATGTATAGAGATTTCACACAGCAGAATAACCCAAAGTTTGCCCAAAAGACAGGGCAACTTGCTAAGAGCCTGCTGCCACAAGTAGTCATACAAGACAGAGAGCAGATCAAGATAGAATACTGCATGCTGGGAACTGTAGTGTCCACAATCCACATCACTGTATCAAATATAAGAGTGCACTCTGGCCACCCAGGGTGTAAGAGCTGCAAAGCTGCCCAATCCCACCATCTGAACGGCGTACAAAGCAACTTGTCTTGACAAGTAAATATTCCTAAAAGCAAATCCACTGATGCTTCATAAATCAAAGACTGATTATAAATAAATCAGAAATCAAAGAACTAGTTAAATTCATGGAGGATAGGTCCATCAATGGCTATTAGCTAGGATGGGCAGGGATGGTGTCCCTAGCCTCTGTTTGCCAGAAGCTGGGAAAGAGCGACGGGGGATGGATCACTTGATGATTACCTGTTCTGTTCATTCCCTCTGGGGCACCTGGCATTGGCCACTGTTGGAAAACAGGATACTGGGCTAGATGGACCTTTGGTCTGACCCAGTATGGCCGTTCTTATGTTCTTCTGACTGTTTGAAATGTGCCAATTACACTCCATGTGCAGTATATATATTTTTAAGTTCTACATGCATGAGGCACTTTTGGCTGAAGCCCTCACAATGATTCTGAAATGCTCAAACAGGCTGGGCAGGAACAATGCATCTCACCTTGGCTTGTTCAGACTCCTCCTTTGTTAGTATAAAGAGAACATCCTGGGACTGGAGGCAGCTAATGGGCACATCCAGGATGGAGATGTACTTCCGGAGGAGGTTTACTGACTTGAGGGTAAGGACCCGGCACCCTGAGCAGAGCAACAGGAGAAAGAATGCAAGACAACAAGATGATTACGAGCTCACAGCATCACGAGGGTAGGCAAAGCCCCCAGCCTCCTGTGTGACAGCCCACCAGGAGTCCAAATTCTGTCAGAACCTACTTTTGTGCCGTGTGAATTTCTATTAAATTCTGTTTGCTTCTTAGCTATTCTGCTGAGAGCAAACTTGGATTCCCAAGAAGGAAACCTGGGTTTAAAGGGTGGATGCCTTTTTATGACAATCTAAATTATTTCTGAACTTGTTTGGGCCCAGTCCTGGTCCCATGGGAAGGCCCTTTGAATGCCAACACTGTATCATTTGAAGGTAGTTAAACAAGCAGCCCTCGGTTCATTTGACTGTCCTTCTAATCCAATTTTCAACATGCTTTGCTACAGAAATGAGTGTTTTCAGGGTCCAGGAATGACTGCATGAGATATTAACACAGGCAGGTGATTACATGTTAATAGGAGCTCAAAACCCATCACTTGGATGTTTGTCATGCAGGGGGTGAAAGGAGCATGCAGAACAGATTCAGCTATGGTTCATTTATTTCCCCTGATTCTAAGAAACCTTTGAACTCAAAAGTTAATTGCTAAATTTCTTTCATGGCTAAATTGTATTTATTGATGAGCTCAGCTGATGGTCCCATTAAGGAAATGTAGCTCTTTGGGAAAGTGCCTTGAGATTTCCTGACACTTCAGAAGCTGAAGTTATTATGCGCCTTACTTTAGACATTACTTTGAGTTTGACAGATGAGAACAGTCACATTGTATAGACATAGTAGGATCTGCAATCAGATGCATTGCAGCATGCCCCTGCAATCTGAATGAAACTCTGAAGGGAGGGTGCAAAGGGAGGCCTGAACTGTCTCAACATCTGTATCATTTTAACTCCAGGAGAACCCAAGATCACACATCTAATACAGCTTCAGTTGGAGCCTGAGGTCCTTCTCCGTTGTCATTATGTTCTCACGGGGCACAAGGATCACAAAGTGAACATGAAGCAACTTGATGGTTCTCAGACAAATGGGACATGATGCTGAAATCCAGGAGTGGCTCACTGTTCTCTGAGGGAAGAAGTTAGCTGAGGTTTGACTGGCTCCAAGTCAAGGAGAGAAGAGGGACCCTCCTCCTAAAAGTCTCTAGGGAACGTGCATTCGTCATTCTGTGCCCACCAAAGTAGCTGGGAACTTGGGGTGCTGCCTTTGTGCTGTGAGTTCTCTAGACTTAGACAGACACATATTACTTACTAAGGGCCTGGTGCTGGGGGTGCAGAACACTCTGACTCCCACTGATTTCACAGGATCAAGCTCAAGTTAGTTTCACTAAAACCCATCATTCTAATGCAAAAGTGGCTCAGGTCCAGGGTGGGAAAGCAAGAGCTCTTGTTCATACACTGAGCGAGCTATCTGTGGAATTCCTGGAGAGGGGCAGGGGGAGAAGCCACACAGAGGTCTCCGAGGTGTAGAATGAGGGGAGCAGCATGCTGATAAGACATTTAGAAGGAAGCTGTGGAATATTCTGGGCCGAGGAACAAAGAATGGAGACGGGGCAAGACCTCCAACTTTCTCCAGCCTCACAAATGAGTCGGTGCATATGGTTGCCCCTGGCCTATTCCTAGGAGGGGCACCAACCCACTTTGCTTTTATTTCATCAGAGGCCATCAGTGAAAGAACATTGTACGTTTTCTGGAAACCTCTCCTTCCAGCACCGCCTCCAGGCCCCTCAATTCCTCTTCCTCCCTCCAAAAGAAAGGTGAAGGGATTTTCCCCACCTTTCCACCCCATAATCATAATTGTTCCTGCTTTTGCATTAGTCACTGGTTATTAGATGATTTTTGCCTAGATTATGACCAAAGCTTGGCCAACACAATCTAACTAGATCAGCACTAACCTCTCCCAGTCTTCTTTCTGGAAGGGTTTGCAGCTGGATTGCTCCTGAGGGGTTAGTCACTGGCAGGCTTGACAGAGCAGAGATGGCTTTTAGCATTACCTTCTGCAGCTGCAGGGGGACAGGGCTGGCGGGTCAGAGGGCAACAGCAGGTTTCCATCCTGACCCAATGGTGCTAGAATAGAGAGTGACACAAGGTATGTGATCTGGAGCTTTCACAGAAGTGTCACATCAGTTCACCTGGCTGCAGGCTCTGACCTGACGGAGGAAGTCGGATGTTACCAGATAAGCCAGAGTAAATATTGTCCAGAAGGTGATCGATAGTTAATATTGACATTAGAAAAATAGCCAGGTCATAAAGAGACATTTCCAGCAGATGGCGCTCTCCAATGATAATTGTAGATGGAAGACAGCACCCATCAGATACAAACTAGTGCTCCAATTTACCAGATGGCAGCAAGCTCAGAAGCCTGCCTTTCAGCACATTCATCATGTCAAAGCTGTACCATGTACCTGGTCCATTCCTGTTAAAGTGGCAGCAATTCAGTGGAACACCGGCCTGTTAAAGGTCACTGCGCCTTCTCTGCAGCAGGTGGCTGGGGAAGGGGTGCAGGGGCCTGTTGTCCTACCAGGCAGCTTACAACTAGGCCACGTGGAAGTATTGGACACCAGAAGCCCTGAAACCTGTGTGCCAGGGATACTTTGTACCACTCCCCTTCCCTTGCACCAAAGACATTGCCCTTTGCTTCCCAATTCCTAGCAGCTGGGAGGGCTCACTACCTGCTACTGGAAAGCAAAATCATTGCAAGTGAATTTAGTACAGGTGAAAGGTGCCAGTTTGCTACCCTACAGGCTGAAGTCCTCTATGCACAGAGCGGGAACAGCTTAGGCCGCTGCAATTTAAGCTTTAAGTAAAGGAGCTGTTTGCGTTAGCAATCCGACCAGGGTCATGAGGCACCACCAGCAGAGATCACTTTGAATGAGAAGAAGAGATGAAACGAAGCTGGTAGGGAATGTACAGTCCAGCTACAGATGGGAAGGGCTCAGAGACTCAAAGCCCTTCCTGCCAGCCAGGGTAGGAGAAAGGGAATGTCCAAGTAGAGCTATTGATGGGCCTGCTCATTTGACACCCTCAGGCGAAGTCTTGTGGAGGAGACGGTTGTGACTGTGACCCCAGGGTAGATTTAAGATTATTAGTCAGCTGCTTTACCAATTGTCTGGGTTAACATGACCTCTCTAGCTAGCGGATCATCTGCTGGAGGTCTGAAGCCCAGTCACCTTGGCTTTCTGTTTCAACAAATGTATGCAACAAGTGTGCCTGGAATGAAGTAGGCTCTTAGCAGAGCTATCTCTGACAGGGGGCTTGCATTGCTTCTGCTAGATGTTAGTACACTGGCTCTTCTGGCTGGGAGCTGGTTATAGCCAGGAGGTGGCTGTACCATGGATATGTGCATACCAGCTGTCCCCAGCTCCTGAATCAGGCCTACTTGCTCAGAGCTGGCCGGGAGGACACCGCTTCAGTTTAAAAGCTACCTGCTATGGCCACACTCGATATGGGAATTAGGAAGCAAAGTAGGATGCTCGGGGTACTCATTTGCATACCACTGCCCAAAATGCCCTCCTAGCTCAGAGGATACAGCGAAAGACTATTTGCAGAATGATTTTCTGTGGGCTCTTCGATCCCATGAGCTTACACCGGTTCAACGGCACACAGGTCCCAGTTCCTGGCAAGGGAGCATTCACAATAAAGAATGCTCCAGACAGCCTAGGCAGGCCCCGACGTCACTCTCATTTCATTAAGTCCTTCTGATGCATGGCCCTGCATGCCTGCCAGATCAAATTATAAATACCGGGAATTTCAATGAGACTGGAACTATATTTGGAAAGGCTTAATGTAAGCAGCAACATGGGAGCTCCCTACTCCTTTGGCATTTGTAGGTCATGTAAGATGTGATGTAATCAGAGCAGCTAGCCTCATGCATATCTTCAGAAGCCCACTGGCGCAGCCAGAGAAACTGAGGCGCCATCTATGCTGGTTTTACACTGGTTATCTGAACCAGTTTTAGACACAGTCTGTCTGGCCTGAGAGGGCAGGGCCAAACCATGCTTAAACCAAGCCTAGTCAAACTCATTAGCCTGTTGAAGTGGGTTCATCATAGATGGGGTCTGACATATTTGCCTCCTTGCAGCATGGCAGTAGGCACTTGCTTTTCATTGTTCCCAGCACTTTGCAGCTACCCCCGCTGCTCATGCTGTGCCCAATCTCTGGACAATACTCAGCACACACACTGCTCTTTGCCCATTTAAAATGCGGCATGGATATAGCCCCCCAGGTCTCCCATGGGGAGAGGGCAGTGTGAGCATTCCCATTCGCAGATGGGACACTCAAGGCACAGCCAGAGGACGTGACCTGACTGTGGCCACAGAGTTGCAGAGTCAGGATAAAAGCGTAGGAGATTCTGGCTTCTGGGCCCACGCTCGCTCCACTACATGGGTGACCTCAACCTTTAACCACTCGGGAAGCAAAAGCAACTCTCTATGACGCATCCACAACCCTTCTGATCCACAAAGGATTTGAGATTAGGGTAACGGCAGCAAAGTGTGGATGGTTTTTGGATGCTGGGTGGGGATGACCGGACTGGCTGGGGATCTGCATGCCCTGGGGCAGAGCTGACTCCTCCATGAGTTCCTTCCCAGAGCAGATCACTGGGAGGAGTGGGGGAGAGATCAGGGCTGAGGATCTGCTCTGGGATTGGGTAGCATGGAGTAAAAGCAGGAGGGTGGTTAGGATGCATGTTGCTCTTCCTCTCCTCTGCTTTGGCTACTGCTGTCCCACAGTGTGGACAGAGGCCTTTGCTTAGACCCCTGCTAGCCAAACAGTATGACGGACCATTCCTCCAGTTAGCATCCATAGCACAGTTTTAATATATGCTTCTCATACTGCCCACGTTGGTGAGTGAAGCTGACCTAGGATAATATAGCTAGGACTGCGTTTAAACTTGGCTATAAAACCATTCTCAACAACGATGTCATTGAGTTAGAGTTCTCCATCTGTTTGCATTGCTAAAGCCCTTTTCACCTTCATGACTAGGCCTAATATTGTATCTAAAAACAGACAAATCAAAAGAACTGGAGAGTGAGGCAGAGGCCTGGAAACAGCAGCCATGTGCTCAAAGCAAGAGGCCAAGAAGCAGAGCTGGTGTCACACAATCCAGACAGGACAAACACACAGGGTGAGAAGAGGGTGCCTTTGAGCCTAACCCAACTCCCCGCCTGAGTCACGCTAATGCCCAGGCCCAGAAGAAGGGACTGCACAGGAGCGTGAGCTCAGGAAAAAGCATGAAAGAGAAATCTGCAGCTGAACTCCCGGTTGCATTTGCATTGCAAAGAAGAGGTGGATTATTCCAATGGGGACTTGGACAGAACATGCAAGTCAATAGACCGATCCTGTCTGCAGTGTCACTGATGCTTTTGTTTAAACGTGTGTGACGTACCTTCAGGTAACTTCCCCTCTGACTGCAGGGACCTGTGAATTGAAACAGAGACCATGGTGAACATATGCCAAGGCCACGCGAAGCCGTCTTTAAATATGTATAAGCACTAAGGGCTACATCACACACAACCGAAAACTCACAATGCCAGCCCCTAAAATAAACTTTCTGGAGCAGACACTGGATGTCCCAGCTCCCACTGACCCTGCAAGACAGCAGGTTTGGTTCCCCGCAAATGATTTTGCTCCTAATCCATCACTACTTTCCTTGTCCTTACTGCTGGATGGCTGGTGGGGCAGGGGACAAGCCCTCCCCACCTACAATATAGGAAACTCTGCAAGAAGCTACCAAATACCACTTGTTCTTTAGGGTCCTGTCTCTAACGACCTGGGACACTGGCACCCCTCTAGCAAGCCCTGCTGTACAGAAGACTTGCTAGGGAAGTACTAGCCAGGTTTCCCCAGCCCATGTCGACAGGACTCTGCATATTTAACCTAATCACGTCACTCTGTCCACAAGCGCAAGTGTTTGAACCCACTTCTGTTTCCATTGTTCGAAGCAGCTTGTGAACAGACACTGGTTCTGGCCTGGCCCAGAGTAGCTGCTCTCTTTTTCACTCAGTGACAGAGTCTGCGGGTTCAGTGACTTCGTTCTGAGGAGAGGTGCCCTATAGAGAGCCCTGCAGACAGTTATCCTCTAGTTATCCAAAGAGCAGAGACAGCACGGGCAACCGCAGGACAAACTTCCCCCATGCTGTCCCCACAGTGGGCCTCAATCCCAACCCAGAAGGATTTCTCAAAAGAAAAAAAGTCTTTAGAAAACAGAGCAGAGGGGGCCCAGTTCAGTGGAGATCTAAACAGTGGTGTTATTTACATCAATAAGTCCGGGTGGGTGTCACATGCTGAAGGAGTGGGAGGGTGGTTAGCCTCATTCCCCTTTAACGTTCCTGTTTTTCCTGCTACAACTCTGCCCTTCCCCCTCTGTGTGTAACTCACAACAGCTTACACTCATAACACCATTTACATCTCCACTGAGTTTGGCCCAGCCTGCTGGTTGCTGGACCTGTAGATTTCCAGTAGATGGCAGCAGGAGTTACATAGCTAGGCTTGTTCTTGTTGAAGGAAAAACAAAATAGAAAATGGACCATTTGGGTGAAAAAAAGGTTATTTAACCCTGTGTAATATTGAAAGAGATTGTTATCGTCTCTTACTGGTGCATTTCATGTGTAAATCAACCTGGGCAAAACGTACATTGTATGTAAACTACATTGGGCCTCTAGTCATTTTCAAACTATGATTATCTCTAGTTACTGGTTAGTTTCGAGGAAAGGGATTAGCCATACAGGCATAGACAAAATAGGAAGCGCTGGGTGATGAATACACAAAGCAATTCAAAGCAAAAGTCAAGCCAGAAATGCAGGACATGGCAGTAGTCAAAAGCAGTGATCAGGAGACCATTGCCCTAAACAGATTCTTCCAGGAATAGGAGTACTTGTGGCACCTTAGAGACTAACAAATTTATTAGAGCATAAGCTTTCATGGGCTACAGCCCATTTCTTTGGATGCATATCTCTGCATTAAAAGATTCCTGCAGCCTCAGCTCCCCTTAAAGTCAATGGGAACTGAGGGCCCTTAGCACATCATAGGTGCTCAGCTTGCAAGATTAGGACCTCATTGTTTAAGCAAAGTTTCCATTGGGCCAAGTCCTGAGGTCCTTATTTTTATTCAGTCAATACTGCCAGTGAAGTGTATGAGCCAGCTCCTGAGCAGCCCTGAGCACAAGCAACTTCCACTAAAGTCAATAAGGAGTGAGTAAAAAGCGAGTGAGGATTTCAGGGTTTGGCTCACAGGGAACTTGGAGAGCAGGAAACTCCACTGAAAGGGAAGCATAGTCCAAGTCCCAGTGGGTAGATTGCTGTGTTGGTGACACACAGAGAGAAATTGTTCCATGAAATCCATGACTTCACTCTAAGAAGGTCCCACTGTGGGGAACATAAAACTCTACACTGTATTCACTGGGCTATCTGCTAAGGCATACTGAGGAAATACAGTTTGCCGGAGCATAGCAGGGAATGCAAGGCGCAGCTGGGGCTCCATTTAGGTTCCTGTCCCCTAATCTGCCCAATTAATCTGATGAAATAGATGTGGAGCAGGAAGAGCAGCCAATCTCCTAGGAGTCCCAGGGATGTTACTTACAGTGAGAGATTTGCCAGATGTTGAATGTTTACAATCTGAAATACCTCCCCCACCCTAACTGGACTGGCCAGCTGCATTTCCCCTGCACCCTGAACTGCACTGTGTAGGCAAAACACAGTTTAATGCATTCAGACAATCTACACTCATTCATATTTCAGCAACAAAGGATAGGGCCTCGCCAATTCAAAGTAATCTGGAGAAGGGGTGACCCAGGGATCTTCCAGTTCACAAATGACGGAGCTGCTTCATTGCTCACACTGCCTTCGCCTCCGCACTGTGTGAGAGTGGAGTGTGGAAAGGTTACAGCTTCAATCAGCTACATGAACAAACTGCTAAAATCTTAATGATCTGGGGGAGGCCATTCCCAGAGGGATCTATTATTTTTGTTTAAGCATGGTCACTGTTACCAAGGAAACAGCTTTGCTGAGTACTAACAAATTTGGTGCCTTCTGCTCAGTTTATTTTTGTGGCTCTCAGCTCATGGGGGAGGCATCAGAACAACCTCGGCACAATAAAGAATGAGGAAGGGGCTGGAAGCAGAAGGAAAGAGGCGAGATTCAGAAAGGGAATTTATAAGCTGGCAATCAGGATGATGTATTATAGCTGTGGGCTGACTCTCCAAGGAAAGTGGTGGAAGCCCAATCATTTGAGACCGCAAACACCAGGCTGGACAGAGCACTAGAAAAACATATAGTGGAAGACCATTTTACCCGGGGTCCATGGAGATGGGCTGCACGGACCTTAGATGGCACTCCTGTCTCTAACCTCCTTGATTCTCCCCATCCCTTGGAATTAGTAAAGCTAGGCTAGAAAAAACACCGGAACATATACAGTACAGAACAACCTTGACTCTGCAAGGAGGGACTGCAACATGAGGTCCCGGCACCAGAAGGAAAACGTTCAGGCCTCAGCCGTTCCTCCTTCGGACTCTCGGAGCTAGAACACAGACAGATACTAAATCACTCAAAATGAATCATCTCAGGAAATCCTTCTCCAGGATGGAGTGAAGAGGCGTCCAGGAAAGGGGAGGAGGGTGACATGGGAAAACACAGGGCTACATTATGTTTTCACTTACATGGGGTAAATCAGGAGTAACGCCATTGAAATTAATGGGGCACAGTTGTGTAAAACTGGTGTAAGATCAGAATCAGGCCCAAGCTCTCCATCAGTGTGGGAAGACGTCCAAGACAAAGGGAGCAGTGGGTGCCACATACCATCATCCACCTCATCATCTGAAGAGGAACCTGCTATTTGCACATTGTGTCTCTAAGCATGAGCTGGAATTTGTATGTCATAAGGAAATTCTGCAGTCTTCAGCCTCAAAGGGAGTTTTGTCAGAGTGAGATCTGCAGGATTTGGCTGGATACTGGCCATTTTCTTTACCTATTTGCAATTGGCATTTAATTAAACCCCATACCTGAATATGTCCCAGTACAAGGTACACGGGACAGGAAATGCCCTTTTCTTTTGTACATGTCCCAAATACAAATCAACTCTCTGATGGCAGCCATACACAGCACATGAAAGATCCACGCCAGGGCACTTAACCACAACAAAGCATCAATGACACTCAAACAGCATCATTATCAGCTCATAAATGATAAAACACTAAGCTCCCAAATACCATCTCCACAGGGCTTCATTTAGAACCCACCGCTGAGTTTACAGCCATTTGGACGCAAACTGGAGGAGTCAGATCGTTTTTCCGAATGGAATTGACAAGAATTGCTCAACTAATGATACCTTGATGTAGCTTTCTACGTGGCATCGTTGATATAAGTTTTATGGATGCAGTTGCTATAACAACATAATGCACAGTGGTTAAATATAGCAGCTCCTATTTTCCACTCAGTTTGCTCTGGCCTAAGCAGCGAAGGGATTGTTCTTTCATATTCTAAATGGGAAGAGATGGATTTCACTAGAGGAAGTGGGTGTGCAAACCCCAGTACAGAATGTTCCATTTTATCTTAAGCCAACAAAACACACATTCGCTAGGCAGAAGGGTCTGTTTAAAATGGAAATGCCCTGTGACTCATGCAAACCAAAATCACCTCGATGCCATCCATGACATCAGTGTAAAACCCCATCTTTATAAAACAAAAGTGCTTCTAATCATCGACTTCTAAAACACAGGTTCTCAAACTTGTCCATCACATGCACCTCATCAGTAATCATGTTTATCCTCGTAGTGCGTAGGGACCAACCGAGAACCCATTGTGCTAGGCACCGTACAACAGAGTAGAAGACAGTCCATGCCATGAACTGCTTACAAGCTAAATAACTTCATGTTAAAAGAGGCTTGTCTCAGGGTCACCTCCCCTCTTGTTCATGATGGGTTGGAGCCACCTCCCATTTCCGATCCCAAAGCAACCTTGTGACGACTGCAGCAGTAGCTTATGAGGAGGAGGTGGTGTATGAGGACAGCATAGATGTATTGTTAGCTGGCTTCAGTGTAATAAAATAGTCACATTGTCTCCTTTTGTTCATTTTGTCTCTTCTTTCCACTGCTCTGTCTCTCTCAGGAGTAACCATTGTTACGTGACTAGCCAGCTCTTCATGGACCACCAGCAAGTGCTCTGTGGCCACCAGTTAGCCACAGAATACAGTTTGAGAAATCGTGCTATAAAACGAAGCCAATCAGTGCCATTTGATGGATGTAAAATGAGTTTGGTGAGTCTCAGATCAGCCACAGATGTCACCCCTGCCCCTACAACAGGCTGTGTTCTTGGCAGTCTCCCCAGACTGAATGGGCGATGAAGCTTCAACCTCACATCCTTTAGAGGCTGGGGCAGGGGGCAGGATGGGATAACTTGCACTGCTGCTGTCCATACCGTGCCTGTTCTGTGGAAGGATTTCAGCCTCCAGCACTGTCAAACTAAAACTTCTCAGTAGCAGACTCTTGTATACTTACACATTTAAAAGGCAAAAACTGGGATAAGGCAAGTGGCTTAATTACTGGGCCATTAGGGCATGTAGCTTTGCAAACAGGGGAGGAACCATGGTATGTTTCTGGAGCCACCTCTTCTGACAGAGACATGGTGAAACATCCAGCCCCTCTTGGCCAGAGAGCGGGTTCCTGGGACATGGGAGCTTTGAGCATGCTGGGGAGAAGAGAGGACTCTCCCAGGACTTCCTTCCAAAGAATCCCAAAGCACTGGTACTGGAAGATGATGGGGTGGGGCCCATTACAGGGACGGTGTCCATCACTTCATTCTTATGTGAAAAGAATTTTGTAAAAAAAAGTTTCTTTTCTGTTGGTTTGGGGCTGCATTCAAAATCCCCACAAGAAGATTTCAAGCAAAATGCTAATGTATGCTTTTTATTTCCTGCAGAAAAACAAACCCTCCCCACAAGCCCTGAAATTGTATAGCTATCCACAAATCTGGGGCTTGGACACATATGAAATAGCAGCAACTGGACCAGCCACAAAAGCAGTATGTCGGGAGACTGGTATATGAGAGAATCCTGGGATTGGTCATGCAGCCCACTCCACCCCTGCCTTTGGAGGGCATGAGGCAGAAGTGACAGGGTCAAACGGGGTGCAAAATCATTTAATTAATTGGAATAGCACCCCAGTTTACCTTTTCCATTTACAAGAGTGTCGGGGGGACCCTGCAAGACACAGTTTGAAAGACTAACTGTGTTAGTCCAATGAAAGTACCATACCTGGTACTAGCTGACACGGAGATAGGGAGGGAAGAGAGTTAATTTGATCTCTTTGCTGCTTTTTTCCCCATACAGTCATATGGAATGGGGGGCAGCGGCAGGCAGGAACATCAGTGCGTGTGAAAGGTCACCGCACATGCTCTGCAGCTCTGTCTGAAAGCTGTATGTGTGAGAACTCATCAGGGCACAGAAACCATGAGTGATGTGGTCATGCTCTAGTTCCTCCGTGAGACAGGCTGCCCCCTCCCCCAAAAAATTAAAGCAGCAGTAGCCACTAAAAATAAAACTTAACCCCTCAGTAGCTGTGGAGCTGCTGGATTAAATGAATGAGAGCAGAGAGTGACTCTGTCTTTGGGGAGAAGACACATATTAAAGAGAACAAAAACAATGAGGAGTCCGGTGGCACCTTAAAGACTAACAGATTTATTTGGGCATAAGCTTTCAAGGGTAAAAAACCCACTTCTTTTTACCCACGAAAGCTTATGCCCAAATAAATCTGTTAGTCTTTAAGGTGCCACCGGACTCCTCATTGTTTTTGTGGATACAGACTAACACGGCTACCCCTCTGATGTTAAAGAGATGCAGGCCCGCTAGATGGCAGGGGATGGAGTTCAGGGGCCAGAGTCTCTTCCATTCCATTTTTCTAAATCCATCAGTGCACAAGGGACGTGAGTTATGCGTCACATTTTGGTGAAAGTACATTCATAACACAAAGCTAGGAGTCAGAAAGTGTAGATACAAAGGGGCCCAGAACAGGATCAGCAGAGTGGGGGCTTGCAAGCCCACAATGAGGGGCACGAGTGGAGAAATACAGGGAGAGCACAGGAGTAGAACAGATGGGGTGCACAGGTCACAAGTGCATTGGCAGAGTTTTGGGCAGTTCCGACAACTGGAATAGCAGAGGGTGCTGCAGGTCGGGATTGAGGTGAATCGGTGGAGTCCATGCAGTCGTTGGCTCTAGTATGAATCTTTTACTTGCACAGGCATCACATGCACTTGGTTTCAAATAGCATTTTGGCAAGGCACGCAATGGACTGTACGGGACATCGTACCTTAGAGCAGTGTAAAGGGCGATGTGGTTAGCGTGGCCGCTCACTCCTCCTGCATCAAAGGTTATCACCTGCAAAAAAACCCACAGAACACAGTTATTTAGCAGAGGAGCAGAGTGTGCAGTAAAAGGTTGCAACTAAATTCTAGGGGGTTGGGCATTTGTGTAACTCAGCATTGTCCTGGCCAGAAGTCTTCAGTGAGTCCTGGGTTTATAAAGCAACGAGCACAATGGAATCCTGGTCCATGACTAGGGCTCTGAGGTGCTACAGTAATACAAATAATACATACAATAAAATCATCATAATAATTCAGACACCCTGGTGCTGAGAGAAGGAGAAAAGCCTAGACAGAAAGATGAGAAGTGTCACTTCCTGAGTATCAGGATACACATGTTACTAATAATAATCAGATCTCACAGTTACTCTGAAGAAGTTCTCTCTTATAAACTCCTGGTTACTAGATCCAGGAGAATCTATTATACAAGCCACTTTCTCCTGGAGTTGACAGATTTCTGGGGTGCATGTGAACTACAGGGCAAGACTGTGCTTTGCTAGGCCCTAGATCATGACATTATCACACAGGCAGGAACAGCAGGCTCCATAAATCACTTTTTTGCCTGTAATGGGAATGCACTTCAGGATCACACTGTGAAAAAAACAGCCTGTTACTGGAATACGTTATTTTAACCAACCAGCTAACCGTGTCCTGGGTTTGGCTAAGGCCTTGGCTACACTTGGGAATTCACAGTGCTGCGAAGCGCAAGTGCAGTCGCGCCGCCAGCGCTGCGAGAGCTCTCTCTGTATGTACTCCACCTCTCCGAGGGGAGTAGCATGCAGCGCTGCAGGCACTGATTACACTGGCGCTTTACAGCGCTGCACTCGCTGCGCTGGGGGGGGGGCATTTTCACACCCCTGAGCGCAGCAAGTTGCAGCGCTGTACAGCGCCAGTGTAGCCAAGGCCTAAGGCAGGCTCTTGGTCAGTCTGGAACAATAGATTATTATTTGTCTGCACCGGGAAAGGTTTTATTTCATTAATCAAAGGTAGTGTGGGCTGTGGGCTGCGGGCTGCAAAGAAATCAACACCTCCCTAGTGTCTCCTTTCTTGCCCAGCCTGTTCTGTCCCTTCAGTACTGGGAGGAAATGCCACTGCCTTGCTTACTCACAACTGTTCCTTTCTCCGAAGCAGTTTCACAGGGAACGCCCAAAGCACTGGGTAAAAGGTTGAGGGAAGATCAAACAGTCTCCCCACCTGCTTTGCAACCCGCTGCTCCACCCACCCAACAGGAAGAGCAGCCAAGGCATCCCTTTCAAACACAGAAGGTGCTTTGTGAACAACAGTCTAAGACAGACTACACTTTCTCACTCAGAGATGTGAAAAAACACCCCCCTGAGCAGTGCAAGTTTCAGCACTGTAAAGTGGCAGTGCAGACAGTGCACCAGCGCTGGGAGCTACTCCCCTCGTGAGCTACTCTCCCAGCGCTGGTGCCGCAACTACACAGCCACATTAAAGCTTTGCCGCGGCAGCATTTTAATGTTGATAGTGAAGACGTACCCTAAGAGAGATCCAGAAAACACAGGCACTGGACAAGCCTTTTGTAAATGCTCTCCACCCTAGGAGAGGCCCCAGTTACACTTTTCATTTTGCTCAGCAGCTGTAATTTGGTGCAATGAGTTTGGCTACGCAGCAGAAGAATTAACTGGATCATTATTTGACTCTTAAAAATATGTTTGGTGGGAGCCCCACTGGTTTTTGCCAGACATTAAGAGTTGTTTCCTTGATATCTCTTTCACACCGAGTAAATTTGCATAACGCAGTGCTGCCCCTTTTTCTGTACTTTGGCATCTTTTTGAGAGGTTATTCCCACTAAAGGCATGGTTCTGTGAGGTACTGAGCTTGCCTGATCCTCACAGATTTCAGCTCCTACAGTATGTCACATGATCAGGCCCTAAGGCAGGGAGCTGGTAGAGTTACTATAAAACATCAGACAGTGCAATGAATTCACATGGAGCTCTATACACCAGAGATAAGACACTGTCCTTGCCCCCAAAGAACTAACAGTCTCAATTCACCTTTACACTGAGTCGTACATTTCTTATGTCACAATTAGTCCCAATGATTTTAATAGGAGTAGCAAGGTGCTACTCCACATAAGTAAGAGTGGGAGAATCTGGCCCTAAGACAGGACATATTTACAGACACACAGCAGCTTGTATTTTAAAAAATCCTACCAAAACAAAACATACTTCACTGGACGCATGCATCGTCCTCTGTGGAGAGGATGAGTGAATAAGCCACCCATGACAACCGTTAGTCACCTCACTTAGGCTATTGAATGACAAAACTTAGGCTACTGAATGGCAATTGAATGACAAAACTTTTGTCTTTCAGAGGTGTTAATCCCCTCCCCCGAAAGACAAAAGTTTTGCCGCGACAAGTGCCGGCGTGAACAGTGCGTTGTCGGTCTTCTGCCGACAACACAAACGCCGTTCGTTGGGGGTAGAAGTTTTTTGTTCTCAGGAGAGCCGGCAAACAGCGGCAACACTGCACGACTTTTAGCAGCATGGCTGTGGTGACACAGCCAGGTCGTTAAAAGCTGTGCAGTGTAGACATAGCCAAAATGTGCTACTGGAAGGTGCTCAGATACTGGGGGGATGGGAGCGAGATAAGAATCTCTGTCTATCATACATAATTAAAATAACAAATAGCTTAAATTGGGATAGTATCTGAATGGGCTAGACAGACTGTACCGGATTGATTTTCAAATGATATTGCTTAACTCATGCCCAAGATATTTGCATGTGAATCTACTGTGCCTACAAGCTTGCAGATGTGTGTGCAATTATCCATTGTACTCATCCAGTGACTTGTCTTGTAGGAGAAACACGTATGGGTGTACATTTTACCTGCATAATTTAGGTGATTACCTTTGAAATGTTGGCCCTGTATTCACAGGTATCACTTCATTCACTGCTGACACATAGCTTATGATGGGCAGTGACATCTCATCTGTCCAGTATGTAGTGTTTAGGGTCTATCACACAGGCCACTGATTTCATATAGTCTGGTTGCTGTATTCATTACTGCTAGTATTCTGAAAACATGCAGCAATCATATTTAAATGCATTCTCCTGGCCCCTGGGAATTTATTTTATAATCTGACTTTCCAGTTTGTCTCTCACATGTTGGAGATAACTTTCACAGAGGAACTTTTGCTCCTTCCACACAGTGCACCAGTTACGTGTTTGGTTTAAAAACATAACCCAAACCTGCTGATGATGAAAGCAAGCAAGCAATCAGGATAGGATAGGACAACCTGCACATCTTGATTCTGCCTGGGCTGGAACACAGGCTTGACTATTTCTGTGATCAAGAGGCTGGGATAGGAAATATTCTTGACATGGAAATAATCTGTTCGGTGGAATCTTTGGGGGTTTCCTTCTCCACGTCTGCTCTGAAAAGGGAGCCGGTGCTGATGTGTTTTCTTTTTCTGGATGACCTTGGTATCTAGGAGATGGAACTTTCACTGGTGGAAGCCAGCAATGCAGCCAACATAAACAAGGAACCAGAAATCCCTTCCGGAGGGGGCGAGGAGCACAGAGGAAATCTGCTCAATTACCAGCAGAAGAGCTAAGAGCTCTAGAGTCTGAGCTTCCTCTGCAAATCATGCACACTGGAGAAGAAAAACATTAAAAGTTGTGGGTCTCCTGACTCTTGCTGGCACTGTCTAATATTTTAAAATGCAGCTCACCTCTGCTCAAGGAGACCGACGGGATAGATATTTTCCTTTCTGTGGAGCAAATTCTCTGTTCTTTCCTAGGAAGTGGGCCATCCAAGAAAACACTGTAGGAGCAACCTGCTTTTATAGCCCCATTTCCTCCACATATAATTTTTACGGGCCTGGAAAGGTCATTAGAAATTACACCCTATGCTGTCACCTCTTTGGCCCTTTGTGGGGCAGGTTTTTGGAAGACATCCAGCTGGATTTGGAGAGCACTTTGGCCCCCTCCCACATCCTGTTAAACAAGAGAAGCTATAATTTAATATAATGGGCTATTGGGCAAAAATCAAACCACAGTCTGCGTCGCAGCGCTGGCTGGACTGGAGCTGCAGATGTCTGAGTGAGTGCCAGCTCTTTAGGAAAGCCCACAGGACCTTTCATTCTCTCGCCTGCCTCAAACACACCTGATAAAACTACAGCACAAAGAAAGGTGAGAGAAAGCAGGGATGGCAGAGATTCTTGCAAGAGTGCATTCTTGTACAGCAAACTGTGCATGCTGCATTATGTTCCCAGTGTCCTGCAAAGCCATATAAAGTCCTTTCTACACTAGAATATCAAATTTGAGTCTCTTGAATTTCAGGAGCTGGGGGATTCTGATTCAAAACCCCAGATCTGAACCCAACATCCAGAGTTTGTATTCCAGGTTAAATTCCAAAACTAGAAGGGGCCTGGCTGGTTTGGATGTGGCCCAAGATGATGGGAATCTTTCTAGAGCAGTTGAAGTTGAGAGATTTCCACCAGTCCCAAGTGGAGAGCAACTCATAAGATTCTGGTACCTTTGAACCCCAGCTCTAGCTCTGCCCCAACACAATCTGAATGCTAGCTCCTCGTCCCATTTCTGCTTTCACCAAGCCTCCGATAACATTATTCCCTGAGATCCTGACTAGCAGGCATTGCATCATCTAGAGGTTGTCTGAGGCCCAAGCAATACCATGTAACATGCGGTACATTCACTAGGTACTTTCTAATCCAGATCGAGACAGACTGGCTTTGGCTGATTCTCCTGCAGTACTGGCTTTTGCTTAGAAATCCAGCAGGCAGGAAATCATTTCCAAAGTTCATAAATTAGTTTTGGCTTTGAGTTCACCAACCTTTAATTTCTGTGTCTCCACTATTTAACGTTGAGCTAGGATGACACATGTCCCTGTAGCTCTCAAAGAGATTGAGTTACTCACTGACTTCCAGGGCAATTGGGGAAATGAGTAACTATGTAATAGCACAGAAATACACAGAACATGGTGTGACACCCTCCTTTCAGACATGCTGGAACTCTAGCATGTCTCCCCATGGCCAAATGACACAGGAGTTCTGTAAATACGAGATATTGTTCTCTATGCAATGATTATGGAGAAGAGCTGGGGTAAGGTCTGATGCCTGTTTTAATGGGCAAAAAGGGTGTGTGTTTTTTAGTCATGTTAAGTCAACTGAGTTAGCTTAACATGTGTGAAGCCATGTTAGCCTGTAACTCAACCAGGCTTTTCAGTCATGCTAAGGTAAGTCAGCCAAGACAATGTGACTGAAACACCCAACGCTTTTTGCCCATCAAGGCCAGGACCCTAGTCTCTGGACAGCAGGGCCCCCCAAAGTGTGGACAAGAGCTACCTGTAGCCTACACCACAGAGTTTTACAAAGTAGAAGACACCCAAGTTGTAGGTGCTCAACTAAACAAATCAACTGCTCGTTTTCATTGTTGGCAAACTCTATTCCTACTACTGATTTAGGGAAGTTACAAGGACCAGCGACTATCTGGGCCATGGGCATTTATTCTGGAGGCTTAAAATTATGTAAATCTATATGCAAATATGATGCCACTGGCTCCTGGCGAGTTTCCAAGGTGGCCCTCTGTGGCAGTGACAAAGATTCATTTGTCTGGGAAACACATCTCCATTTACACAGACGAAGCTCAGAGCAGTTCAGTGAACTGTCTGAACATCTCCAGATAGAGGGATGCAGTGGGTCCCAAAAGCCATGGATCTAGACATTCAGGGTCCATTGCTCTCATCATTAATAAGGCTACATGCCATGCTAGCAGCACAGCATGAAGGGCACTTGCGATGTTCATGTTTCATGCTTTGAAAACAATGCACATGATTTTTCAACTCATGCCATATAATTGCAAGGGCTTAAGCCTCCTATGCCCTCTGCACCACACAAAGCTTGCGTTTAATTTCCTCTGAGACAGAGCTCCAACCCTTCCTCGTTATTCAGGAGAAGTTTTAGTGGATTCAGGATTTCTACTGGGACTTCGAAGGGTTTGCCCTGCTGCCCAAGAGAGTCAAGAACATGCAATGCAAGTCCTCTTGTGTTAAGAGCTTTCAGATCATATTAAAACTCCTGACTATTCACAGGGCCGAAATACACTGAATGACTGTAGGAAAGCTGCACCTGACTTCCCTGTGCACACCAATGAATGTCATGGATAATTAGCCTCAAAATCAATACAGAATTGGAAGCATGAGCTGTCTCTTGTTAAAGAGCTTTCAGTTCCTGTGTTACAAGACTCAGAGTGACTCTGATTCACAGTCTCTGCTTTCCTTTGTTGTCTTGCGTATTGCCGTGGGGTTTGTTTTTAATATTTTGTGAGTTTGGTGCTAAAGAAACATGAGGGACTGTAACAGTGCCGACCCACCGCCGCGGCGCTTCTTGCTGGTCGTGCTGGGAATTAGCTCTCTTGGACCATCAGGGTGCCTTTTACTAGCGGTGTCTTACTTGCGGTTGCTTCTACTTCCTCCACCGTCTCCGCCATCTGGGCCCATGTCGCTCCCAGACCGCTGTGTCCTCTTCGGGACCTGGCCTTCCGGCTGTGCCCCAGCCTGCTGTCTCCCCCCTTTCAGGGGACAGGTGGTCCTCAGCTTCTTCCACTTCCCTCAGCAGCCAACTGCGCTGCACCAGCAAGCCTTCTCCTTGTCTCCTCTCTCAATAAACCCTTTCCTGATTGGCTGGATGCTGCACAGCCTCTCCAAGGCTGCCTTAACCCTGCTCCTGCCTGTGTGGGGCAGCCGCCCCACACAGGGACTATCATGCCAGACTACAGTCAGGCTTAGCAGAGAGGGGTTTTGTGCATGTTTCCTCACTACGTAGTGCTTTCATCCTGTTCTGTAGAAACCCTACTGTTTCAGTCCTGGACTCCCACACAGACCATCCAATGCACTTGAGTCCTGAACAGCAATCCCCCTGGGATTCCAGTCCTGGATCCCAACACACATAACTGCCAACATATCTCAAACCCTGACCCTCAGACAATCCTGGGTTTTTCATAGATGAAGACTACCAGCTGTGACAAACTGTGGTTTTAAGACGTACACAAACATCCACTAGTGACTAGGGCAGAGGTGGGCAAACTATGGCCCGCGGGCCGGACCGTCCTGCCCAGCCCTTGAGCTCCTGGACGGGGAGGCTAGCCCCCGGCTCCTCCCCCGCTGTCCCCCCTACCCCGGAGCCACGCTGCCGCGCGGGCAGTACTCTGGGCAGCAGTGTTGTGCACTCCTGCCGAGCAGCGCAGCAGCGTGTCTGGCTCCGGCCGGGAGGCGCGGCTACCAGACATGCTGCTCTGAGCGGCATGGTAAGGGGGCCGGGGTCCCAGGGGCAGTCAGGGGACAGGGAGCAGGGGGCGGTTGGATGGGGCAGAGGTTCTGGGGGGCAGTCAGGAGATGGGAGGGTTGGATAAGCATGGTGGGGGTGTGGATGGGGTCAGGGGATGGGGAACAGGGGGGATCGGATAGGCGTGGGGTCCCGGGAGGCCTGTCAAGGGGCGGGGATGTGGATAGAGGTCGGAGCACTCGGGGGACTGGGAGCAGGGGTGATTGGATAGGGGGTGGGGTCCTGGGAGGGGGCGGTTAGGGGACAAGGAGCAAGGGGGTTGGATGGGTCAGGGGCTCTGAGGGGGGCAGTCAGGGGGCAGGAAGTGGAAGGAGGCGGATATGGGGCAGGAGCCAGACTGTTTAGGGAGGCACAGCCTTCCCTACCCGGCCCTCCATACCATTTTGAAACCCCAATGTGGCCCTAGGGCCAAAAAGTTTGCCCACCCCTGGACTAGGGTAAGACCTCTCCATGTTCATTTCACTTGTGTAACAGTCAGGAATTGACTCCAGGTCTCCGGAGGTGAAAGATCCATCCATTAATCTACAGTGTCATCCTTTCCCATTTTATTTAATAAGGCTGTTTTATTTGTTCTGGTCTTTTTGTAGGTGTTAAAGTATTTGGAAGAGGGTTCGTCTGATTTTGTTTTACCTATAAAAGAGTCTCGGGAGAGTTTCTGGAATCTGCAGAGGAGTAGACACAAAAGCTGAACAAATGCTCACACATAAACTTGAAATCACAAGAAGCAAGCCTAATTTTGGGCTGCATCGCAGGCTCCCTACAATTAATGAACTTGGTGCTCATTTATGGTGAAACTGACCAGTTTCAGAGGAGCTTTGCCCTGAGTTTTTGAGTTTGTTTGACAATGAATTTCAGTGAAGGCTGGTGACATCTTAGAGAAGGTTAGTAAAATGACCACATAAAGGTGCCTCGTAGGGCTGAATTACAACAATGGGTAAAGATCGTAATGTACCTGATTCAAAACAGGGTAGACACCATCTTCTTCCCCCTCCCCACCTGTCCCAAGGAGCCTCCAATAGTAAAATTCTAGCCAAAACTCTACAAAAAATAAACCTTTTAAAAAGGGAGCGAAGAATCTGGAATAGTGATAGCATAGAATGTTTTGGGCAAAATCCCTTTGCTGTAGAAAGTTGCACATTACCAGGTTGATATGGTTGGTTTCTATGTGCTTTAGCACAAAGGTAGAGAGGAGATGTGTGTCCCATTCAACAGCTGGATCGTCTGGAAGGTCCCTGGAAATGAAAAACACAATCAGTCACTTCACGGCTCCCCGCTGTATCCATAATATGCTGAAGGACAGATCTCATCTTCTCCGAGACTGGAAGCAAGATAATTTTATCAACCACAGAAAACCATCCAAACTAAGCACTGCAAGTTCTCCAAGGTCTAACAAGTAACATGTATATTGGTAGGGCTGGAAGGGAAGCAGAGCAGTTCAGCCAATATTTTCCCCACTTTGTTAAGATTTTAACTTGTTATTGTTTTTAAATTAGATTTCCCACCACCACCACCTATTTTCTTTGATCAACATCTATTTGTTCAATGATTCCTACTTTCTGCTCCATTCCATCAGAATTCTTACCCTCTGCACAGAAAGGAAACATCCATCCTCTTTATTCAAATACTTCCTTAAAACACAATTTACCCAGAAAGCCTTTCCAATAAAATCTACTGATGAATTACATATTAAAAGTAATGGATCAAATTCTGCTCTGACCCCATTATCTTAGTGTTCTTTGCATCTGCACTGTGTCTAATTATTCCATCTGTGTATTTTAGGTTGTGAGCAACTTGGGGCAGAGATCATGGGCCAAACACTGGTCTCAATAACACTGCAGTAAATCCAGAAGTCACTCCTCTAAAGTCAACAGAATTATTCCATATTTACAGTGATGTAACTGAGCAGAATATGATCCCCAGTCATTATGCACTGCCAGGTGTCAAGCACACTGTTGGTGTTCACTACTTTAATAATACATATAATAATTTATCATTAGCAATAATATACCCTAAGGCTGCTGAAGACCCACGAGGAACTGTTAAACCCTTCTTTTGCTCTTCCTGTCCGGTAATAGTTTGATTATTGCCTTGAGGCAGCTTAGCAGCCAAGTGAATGCATAACCTTTTCGCACTGACACAATGGTTTGGATTCAGAATGGTCCCAGCTGTTTGCTGCTGAGCGTAGAAGTCCCATTTCCCAGTACACTTGTCTCTTTGCTGGTTCCCAGGACGACGGGGATGATAACATCTGCATCAGAGCAACGGAAAAGTGTCTCCTCAGCACATAGCTCAGCGCATTTCCAAGGTCAAGCTCTTAAGACTGTGTCTACACTAGGGGATTTTTGGCAAAATTTTCCCACCGCTGTTAACACTGGTAGTAGCAAGAAGGGGAGCCCTACAGACTGGCTGCCAGCATTTTCATCACTGTGCTGCCTATCCCTGTTCAGAGCTGATTTAAATAATATGGTGTTAAAAGTACCAGCAGCATTGCTAGCCTTTTCTATACGAGCGTTCTCATTCTTGCTACCCTTATTGGAGCTGCACTGGTGTTAGCAACAGTGGAAAATTTTTGCCAATTCCCCCTAGTACATGAGGTACTCAAGTTTCATCACAGGGGTGAAGCTTAGACTTAATGGGTTGTGGGGGTTGCCAGAAGCCAAAGGCTTCCATCTAATCTGCATAAAATCAGACACTTTCGAGTCTCGTCTTTAATGTAGAAGTGGGCTCACTGATTTAAAATTTGTATTAAAGCTAAATGATATAATACACAGGTTAAGAAAAGAGTGTCTGTACATCTGGGTATAGTGCGTAGAGTATCCAAAAACACAAAGTTTGTTTTAAAAGTCATAAGATACATAATCAGCAAGAACCCAAATTTAGGTAAATAAATTTAACAATACAGTTTTGATATTAGCATACAAATATTTGGGTACATCACTCATGAAAAGTTATACAGAGTTGGTTGTGGAAAGGAAATATATCAATGAGTGAAGATAGTCCCTCAGTAATTGAGAATTTAGGGTAGGTTATCCGTTAGAAAATACAATCCATCAGGGAAGTATTTCAGTTACTTTCCCGACTGCGCTTCTCATCGGCACTCCAGCTCATCCCTCCTGGTATTGCCGATGTCCGGTGATGTGTTCTAGGTAGATGTCCTACTACAGGCCCCACCAAGTCACAAGACGTTGCTTGGATCAAAATAGAGCATGGCTTAAAAGGTTAACTAGATTATCCCAAGCAGCATATGCACTGAACAAGATCTAAGACTAAGTCTTGTATTGTTTCAGTAGCTTGAATGGTGCATTTGAGGATGCACCATGCTTAGTATACTAATATTCAAGTTGTGCATTAGGCTCAGTGGGATTTTTTGCTGCCCACAGCAGTTTGTTCCTTCTTCATTCATCTGACTTTGTAATGGCAGTTCTCTAAAAACTGACCTAGGAAAGTGGAGACAGAGAAAAGTGTCCTGTGAAAACACCAGATGAGCTCCAACCCGTGAGAGGTCAGGAAGGAAACATGGCAACTGGAAATGACAATGTTTAAAAGGATGTTAGTATCCCAGCAGCACCGCTTGGTTTTACTGAGCTTTCTCTGAAGAGGCTCTGGGCAATGGAGCAGGTTTTAACTAGTTTGGACAGAAAAAGGTCACCCTAGTTCAATGAAAATCAACAGCTGGAGGCAACGATTCAGAATCTCTGAAAACAAAACAATCTGAAGGCATGGGGAAATTAACCTTGTGCATGCTGACCTGATTAAAGTGAGCACATTTTGCAAGCAGCTATGCTTCTCGCCATTTATCAAGGCCCCATGAAGCGGGTCATTCATGCCCTGCAACTAAGAGGAATTTTTTCCTGCATCGTATCACCTGCCAGCAGCAAAGAGAGCAAAGCTGATACACACACTCATGCACATGCAGTTTGTAACTAATTAATCCTCACAACACCGCAAACTAGTATTAGCCTCATTTTGCAGATAGAGAAACTGACACAGACAATAAGGTGGTCCAACTTTTCTATTGGCGAGAGAGACAAGCTTTGGAGCCAGACAGAGCTCTTCTTCAGGTCTGGGAAAGGTACTCCCAGCCAAGAAATTGTTTAGCATAAATAGTTAGCACATATTGTAAGAGACCATTCAAGGCAGAGTTGCCCATTAACACCTCTGCAGTCACAGGACAAAAAGAGGGGGTTAGTGGGTAACAGACTGTGTAATAAGCCAGTTGTTCTCAACCAGGGATACACGTACTCCTGGGGGTATGCAGAGGTCTTCCAGGGAGTACATCAACTCAGCTAGATATTTGCCTAGTTTTACGACAGGCTACATATAAGGCACTAGCAAAGTCAGTACAAACTAAAATTTCATACAATGATTTGTTTACACTGCTTTATACACTGAAATGTAAGTACAATATTTATATTCCAATCAGTTTCTTTTATAATTATATGGTAAAAATGAGAAAGTCAGCAATTTTTCAGTAACACTGTTCTGTGACACTTTTTGTATTTTTATGTCTGATTTTGTAAGCAAATAGTTTTTAAATGAGGGAGTTTTTAAACTTGGAGTACGCAAGACAAATCAGACTCCTTCCTGAAAGGGGGACAGTAATCTGGAAAGGTTCAGAACCACTGTAATACATTATAAATCCAGTGTCTCTGTTCAATCCATGATTTTTAATGTCTGGCAGAGTGATGAATTTAAGCTCCCAGGCTCATCTTTTGACAGTGTTGTGCAGGTTTCCTTTGAGGATGAGGACTGAGAGGTCAGATACAGAGTGATCACTGTGTGACACAGACATTAAGTAACACATCCAAACCCACAAAGAGAAGCCAGTAGCAGAGCTGGGACCAGAACCCAGGATCATCACGCGGGTATCTAGTCGCCCAGCGCCAGGAACTGTCTTTTGCTAAGTGTCTGAACAGCACCTAGCATATGTAAATTCTTGGCACTGCCACAATACAAATAAATACAAATAACCATGGACTCTGCTTAAACCACTAGACCAGATTACCATTCTATTTAATATACATGTAAACATATTCTTATTAATACCTTAAAAAATCAACCCTAGCCAAATCTGAAGCACAGTGAGCTTCTGAACAATAAAAACGGGTTATATCTGATTGTTTATTAATAACTTCAGGGCTGATGATCAGAGCCATTTGGCATTTAAGTGGTTAACTCTAGCTTTCTGACTGTAGCCCATAATGTCTCTCAGCTCAAGGTCGCAAGGCTGAGATAAAGGGCTGTAATGGAGTGAAAATTAGCACAGTCCTTGGAGCTGACTGGAGCCTGTCCCAGGAGACACCCCCTTCCCCACACCTCCTCTGTCCTGTGCCCCAGAGAGCTCCTTGTTGGTGCTGCCAACCTCGGGGATGGATCAAGATATAAATCACTGTTGGAAAGGGTTCCTGGATCAAATCGCTGTAGGGGTGGGGGTGTAGGAAGGGTTCAGTCAAGCAGCCTGATTTCAACCCAAGGCTTCTGGCCAAGAAGTGACATTTACAGGCATTCCAAATCACAGACACTGAATGCAAAGGACTGTTCATAGCTAGGGAGCCTCAGTGACTGAGGGCATGAACAGCCGGCCACGATGGGGCGAGGCTCTGGTCATGCAATAGGAAGGTTTTGCCCCAGAATTAAGCTTGTTGCAGTTTTTATAACATTTTCAGTGAATCAGGGTTTTGCTGCTGCTCTGTCAAGCGTATTTAGTGCTGGGCTGAGAGCACTGGAGAGTGAGGGTAGGTCTACACTGCAAAAAAAAAACATCCATGGCAGAGAGTCTCAGAGCCTGGGTCAACTGACTTGGGCTCATGCTAGGGGGCTAAAACAGTGTAGATGTTACTGCTCAGGATGGACCCCGGGTTCTGACACCTGGCGAGGGGGGTTGGTCTCAGAGCCTGTGCTTCCGCCTGAGCGGGAATGTCTACACTCCTATATGTGTGAGCCCGAGTCAGCTGACTTGGGCTCTGAGACGAGCCCGAGTCTGCTGACTTGGGCTCTGAGACTCGCTGCCGTAGGTATTGTTTTGCAGCATAGAGGTACCCAGAGGGTGGGATGTTCAAATGCATCCAATGTTGGCCTAACTATGCTTACTGACCTTAGCAGGAACAGTCAGGCCAACTCTGAGGGCTTCTGAAAACCCTACCTATAAGTCCTCCATTTATCTATCGTGGGCTTTGCCACTGACTCGGGAGGAGGATAAGACCCTTTGTTGGTTTCTAATTTTCTCTCCCTTGTATTTGTCCTCTCCATGTTTCCCCATGGAATAATTACATCCTTGCAGCTACTACCCGTTCTTCCCCCGCACTGCAATGGTGCAGAGCAATGGAGTGGTGGACAACACAGTATTTAGTCTTGGCTGCAGCATCCAGGGGATTTGAGAGCCACCAGTGGGCCACAGCAAACCACATAAGGAAATTAAATCAGAAGGCAATGTCTTTGTTTTGGTTAGACTTTGCCCAGTGAGCTCGACCTGTACACCTGTACACAGCTGCATCTTCATAACAAAAGAAATTAAACAAATCTCTATGGAAAAAATGAGAATGGAAGCATTGTATGCTACACCCTGTTTGCCTGTCTCCCTTCTCTTGCTTGCTTTTGTCTGCTGGATGTTGTCCCTTGTTTACTGTTGCCTCAGGGCTTGGACCATCTGACCTCTAGATCAGTGCGTCACTAACCTTGAGCATGAAGCCAGCAGTACTGGCTCTGCCAGAGGGGTTAGTTTTTGTAAGATAACTTTTATATTTTAACAAACTTCACACTGAAGGCAGATTTGAGAAGAGCAGCCATGTTGGAGAGACTCCTTTGTGTCCCTGATGGAAACTTTAAAAGCTTTGCCAACTATACATGGCCCAGCTCTACCTTTCTTCTATGACATCCTGTTCGCTTCCTGACCAGCTTTCTTATGTTCAGCTTCTAACAGAGCTGCACCCAATGCACTGTATGTACATCTTTTTTCAGAGTCTTCCATGGAATTTGTTCTAATCACGAGCCAGGGTCCTATGATCACTTCAAAGATTAATGACAGGTTTCAGAGTAGCAGCCGTGTTAGTCTGTATCCGCAAAAAGAACAGGAGTACTTGTGGCACCTTAGAGACTAACAAATTTATTAGAGCATAAGCTTTCGTGGGCTACAACCCACTTCTTCGGATGCATATTGAGTGACTCAAAGATTAAGTTGAACTAAACAGCCAGTTTGTGTGAAGTCCATGTGGCTTAATAAAGAGCAAGTGGCTGTCCCACATGGGACACTTGTGTTTACGATACCCTTGGGTCTGTCACTCCCTAAGATTGCTGAGAATAGGCAACGCCCAGGCCTCTGGGACACTGTGTTCTAGTGCCTCCTACTGGGTGACAGGTTGCCTGGAGAGAGAGCAGTATGGATGGGGGTCTGTTAGGAAGCCTTCTCAGCCTTGTGGGGCCTTTACAGGTAGTGACTGGAAAGTGGGGTGGGGTAGAAATGGGGTTCCTGGAATAACTACTCTCCTCCCCCCCCAAAACATATCAAACACCAGAGCAAAACCTTCCAGCTACTCTGGGTAATCTGATTTTTCATTCCACTGAACTCCAAAAGGATAAAAATGAAAGGATTTGCCCATTCAGTCTAACTTCCTTACTGGCTCTTTGTCATCCAGCATGACCCTAATCAATGCAAGGCTAGTGACCAGGAAACAACTTTTGCATGGATTTCTTTTCCCCTCAAAGAATGATGTTACATTCGATCAGCACAGAGGTTGGTAGATTAATGGTAGACTACACAGGAAACAGGTGAACTGCTGTTCAGTAGTTCCCAGCTGAGAACAATGACTGCAGTGTGTTTGTTTGACTAAAGGATGCCCTTTGTATAAAGTTAAGATAAAGGAATTTCTGAACATCTGGGTGATTGAATCTGGACCAGAAAGCAAAGGATCCCACAAAATAAAACGACGCTAGCACACAATTAGTGACGAGGCTGTGTGATGACCAGAGGCAATCAGCGAGCGACCTTTAGTCAATTTATTGGAAAGTCCGAGTTAACAGGAATAATCATGTCAGCCTCTGAAGAGTGAAATGTGAAATTATTTTCTAGATTATACTGAGATGAATGGAGACAGGCTAGCCTTAAAGTCTCAGACAGAGCTTGCACGCACCTACGTTAATAGGTACTTATGAATATCACATCCCTCTACTGACAATTACAGACAGGAAGGAAATACCATAGCTAGGGTGCATGCACATCTCTGACTCAAGTAAAAAGAAGGAAGGCCACCCAGGGACTGCAAATCCAACATATCCAATGTCATATTACACTGAAGAACAGGTGCTGCATGGCTATTGGAAAGGTTGACACCTACCGCTTAGCACCTGGCTGGGATGAACATGGAAAAACACAAATGTCTGAGAAGGCCTTGGGAAATTACTGACAGAATTAAAGCCAAAAACCGTGGCACACTGTCCATAAGGAATAAAACAGGGGGTTGGCAATGACTATCCAATGACAAGCAACCTACTGAGAGGCCAATCCTGAAATCTTTATTCCAAGCAACTTCCAGTTGGATATTTCTAAGAATTAAGTAAGGGCTTCAGGATTTGGCCCAGCTGTGGAATAAGCTCCCAAGGGGAGGGGTGGAAACCCCAATGCTTGAACCATTTTGAAATAAAACAGGGCAGACCACTAAAAATACTGGAGAGAACAATCCCACAAAGGAAGGAAGCTAGACCAGATCGGCCATAATAGTTCTCTTCCATCTCTAACTTCTATGATCTATACCTAAAGGGTCTACGTTCAATGGTGAATTTTTCAAGCCTTGGTGCATACTACATAGGTCAATACCGACCTGATTAATGTGAATATGTTGGGTAATGTTCATGTGTGAAGGGAGAGGCTAAGTGTATCTAGACGTTATTCACTGATACCAGTTCTTACAATTTCATCTAAAGTCCATATAAGCTCTGTGTTCTTGTCCACTGGTCTATGTAAAATCCCACTGCAGCTGTGTCAGTCAGTATTCCATGTACCTACCATACATTTACTAAAAGCCGATGGTGATCTAGATCTTTAAGTAATAAACTTTTGTCTTGGGCATGATCATAAGTTTCTGTTTGAGAAATAAGAGTGGGCTGTAGTTTAAATTTAACAAGGTTGCTAGAAAACACAGGATCATTTGTCACATAGGAAGTTCTCCAAGCGTCCCTGTACTTGTCTAATTTTTAAAAATGAATTATTGATGATTTCTCAGCAGAGTTTAATGTCTATTCACGGAGATGAGACAATTGCTTATCATAATTTGAAATCTGGTATTTATTTGACGTCTGTGCCTCAGAGCCCTGTTGATAAATTACAGCACAAAGCTCTGTAGGAACAAGTTCATATTCATTGCCTTTAAACAGAAAAAAAATGGTGTTGGCTGGCAAGAGTAGAAATGTACAGAGGTCAAGGTTGTAAAAGCTCTCTTGGAAAAGTAATATATTAAAAATTAGGCCTTGTCTACACTAGAAAATTAGGTCATCATAACTATGTCACTCAGGTGTGAAAAATCCATAACCCCAAGTGATGCAGTTAAGCCAACCTAAGTCCCCATGTAGACAGTGCTAGGTCAATGGAAGAATTCTTCTATTTACCTAGCTACTGCCTCTCGGGGAGGTGGAATACCTACCCCAATCCCTCCCATCGGCATAGGTAGTGTCTACACTGCAGCACTACAGCGGTGCAGCTGTGCCACAGTAGCATTTTAAGTGTAGACAAGCCTGTAGATAGAGAGGAGGCAGGTTGGTCTAGCAGTTAGAGCAGGGGACAGTGTCAGAAGAACTGGATTCTATTCCTGACTCAGTCACTGGTTTTAGGCACAATGCTTCATGTCCCACTTTCCACATCTGTAAAATGGGAATAATAAGATGTATGCACCTATATAATGCACTTGGAAAGGCCTTATGGAAGTAGTATTATAACTAGATCTAAAAAGCACATCTCCTCAGCCACATGGCTATAATGAGCACACCAGATCTGTCCTGCGCTCCCTACACTGGCATCCCATAGAATAACAAATCAAGGTCAAGGTCTCAGTCCTTCTCTTCAAGGTGCTCCATGGCCTGTGCCCAGCATATCCATAAGACTGCCTAAAGCGCTAGAACGAAGACTGTGGTCGACAACTGTGCTCCTCTGGCACAATGGAACTCTCTACCATAAGGGTAAAGCTTGTCTGTGCAGGAGACACAGCTTTCTCAGGGGTCGACCCAAGACTGGAATGAACTCCTACAGGAATTTAGGACCATCCCAAACTTCATCACCTTGCACTTCAAGTGCCAGGTGCATTTCTTTGAGCAGGTGTCTCTAATATAAACATGTAGCAACGTGTTTGTGTGTTTGCACGCGGGTTTGTTATATTATTTAAAAAAATCCAAAATAAGAACAATCCACTGCACATGCTCCTCTCCCCGGGACAATAATGAGAGCCCAAACAAGTGACAGATGTTAGTCATGTTGTTTAATATACGAGTGGGAGGTGCTTATATACTGTGGTGTTGAGCAGTCTAAAACCCTGGATAGAACAGCATAGTAATCTGGGAGGCATTACTGATTAATTTATTGCATAACTAATGGAGGGCCAAGTACTTCTTTGTCATGCACAGATTTGGAATTCAGCTGCCAGAGAAAGGGAGGGGCTCTGTTTAATTCAGTCTGACCTGCCATCATCAGAGGTAGTAGTTTTAGCCCAGCCAAAATCGACCATGGATTGTTTATGTGAGCTGCACAATGAGACAGGTCACACAAGGAACCAAGGAGGCCACTTCTGCTAGGGACAGCAGTAACAGGACAACCAAGTACAGTTACTGAAAAATAATTTAATAAATTGAAAAATAAAGCAGATTCCCACACTTTATCTTATACCCTCGTCAGTTACTTCCCCCCCCCTCCCATTACACTTCCTGCTCCCAAATGTACTAACATTCATTTTGCTCACCCACTGAATGCCAAATCAGGGCCAGTTATGCTACTTTACCACGTACAGCCATTTTCTGGCCAGCTTACACTACCACATACATCATCACGGAATTTGGCCCAAAGACTCCGATGGCACCTTTGACACCAGGTCTCAGTTTAGCCTGTGGTTTCCGATACAACTGCACACACAGGAAGACAGCCCTGCTGCAGGCTGTATACTGAAGGGCTGGAAGCTTCACTTTTGTTTTACAAAAGCTTACAGTTGGCAGAATCTGCTGGGGCCACCACAGACAACATTCAACCAAGCATTGGCTCGGTTGACTCCCAAAGTTCACTGAAAACACCAACTGGAAACAAGACTTAGCAAAACCAGTTTTTGGCCCCATGAGGTTTAATGCTGCCATGCTGAATTAGGAAAAGCCTTCCTCCTCCAGCCTGCTGGAATGTGCTTTAGCCAGTAGATGATAACATGGCCTGTCATCAGCTGGAGATGTTCTGTGGTTCACCTCTCTGAAAGGTATAAAGCAACGCACATCATTATAACTCCCCCTCCATATAATAAGCACTGCTAATACCAGGAAAATAAAACACTACTGATTGCCAGCCCTGTCTTGGTTTGTGTGTTTGTTGGGAAAGTACAGTAGTGGTCACTCTCAAAAATGCCTGATGTCATTGACAAATACCAGATCCAATAGCATCATTCAATGATCTCACCTGCAGACTTCTAATAAGAGAAATGTCTTTAAAGACTCAGCTGTTTAGCACCTTAAAGCAACATTGCTGGGCAAAGGAACATACAACACAGCACCCCAGTTCAATACCTTCCTAGGGCCGAAATGACATTTGAGATGTTAAGTGTAATAGGTCTGCCACATTATCTTGCTGCTTCCAAAACGTCCATTATAAAACTAAAGGGATTTCAACCATCTGTTCCATCACCTCTCACTCTGCTCTAATCATTAGTAAGACCTTTCCTATTTATTGTAATACCCTTAATCCCCATTAACGCATCTGGCATGAAATGTAGTGCGCATGCAACACCCTGTACGATTCCGCCTGTAACTTATATTAGTTATTGATAGAAAGTATTACTCAGATGTGTTCAGCACATTTGAACTATAGTAGGTGAGCATATGTATTCATCTATTTGTTTTATAGAGCAAGTATCTAAAACACACATCTCAGGGCATGTGGACATTATTTAATTAAACATACACTACAGGTGAGAGTTGCTTCCAATACAGGAGAATCATACAAGATCCAAAGTGCCACTAAAGTATTTGATACAGAACTCAGGGGTGCATAGAGACCTGTGTGGTTTCCTATCCTAGAGTGTATTTTGCCCTATTTGCCCAAGAAACAAATAAAAATACATTCCCTCTTGTCCACATGACCCTTCAGTTCAGAGCATGTAGAGTTGATCCTAAACCAAGAAAAGGTGGATGAACCAAATCAACAACTGATTTTAACAAGTTAAGGCTGCCAAATACCATAGTGGTCACTTTGCTGCTTACCCATAACCACTCTCAATTACCCAAAAACAGTGGGGACAGAACTCAGATCATGAGGCTCCAAAAGCACAGGCCCTATCCTACCAATTGAGCTAAAGGAGAAGTCTCATTACTAGCATTTTTGGGTCTATGAGACACAGCTGAGCGGTTCTGTATCCATTCAAGAACAGTGTACATAATCAGGCATTATTATTATTACTATTCTTATTTGTATTATAACACCCAGGAACCCACTGCGCTAGGTGCTGTACAAACAGAGAACAAAAAGGTGGTCCCTGCCCCACAGAGCTCACAATCTAAGCACTGTTATATATCAAAAGCAAAATAATAATATAGGGCACAGCTGGGTGGGGAACCCAAAACCTAGACCCAGCTGAGCAGACATCAGGTATATACACTGCTCTTACCTTCCTCAACCTGGTCCAGTAAAAGCCTTAAAAAATGAAAACAAAATGGTTTTGGCGGCAGAGGGGCCGAGTGAGTTAACCCACTGTGGAAACAGGATTTGGAATCCTGGCATCACTTCCTCTTGAAACAGACTTTTCTAGTTTCAGCATACCAGGCAGGTTTCAGGCACCACACAGAGCAGTACCTTGTCAGGTGGAACAGGAACCCAGTGTGTTCTAACTGGCTTTTTACTACCAGGTTGGCACACAATGTTCCTGAACAGGATCCTGCCCTGCATCATAATGTGATCAATATTCCACATGAGAAGGGGGACAAACTGCAGGGGAAGGAACAGGAAGTCTCTCCTTGCAGCCAGCAAAATCCTGCTGAAGGGAATGACTGATATACAGCATCCCACATGTGCCAAGCAAATTCAGCAAGCATTTCATCATGATCTTAATACTGGTCTTGTCTATTCTCTGAATAATAAATACCGTGTTATACGGGCAGCCATCAGTGGTCTGATTCTGCACCATTCAGGTCAAGGGGAGTTTTGTCAACCACTGAAGGTCAGAATTGGACTCTAACTGAAGAGGTCCTAAAGCACAGCCACTCCTGGCCCAAAGATGGCCCATCGTTAGGGCCCTACCAAATTCATGGCAATGAAAAATGCATCATGGACCGTGAAATCTGGTCTCTCCCATGAAATCTGGTCTTTTATGTATTTTTACCCTATACTATACAGATTTCACGGGGAGACCAGCGTTTCTCAAACTGGGGGTCCCAAACCAAAAGAGGGTTGTGGGGGGAGTCACAAGGTTACTGTAGGGGCGTTGCAGTATTGCCACCCTTACTTCTGAGCTGCCTTCAGAGCTGGGCGGCCGGAAAGCGGTGGCTGTTGGCCAGGTGCCCTGCTCTGAAAGTTAGGGTTGCAATGCCATACCATGTCACCCTTACTTCTGTGCAGCTTCCGTCAGAGTTGGGTCAGAACCCCTACAGTTACAACACCGTGAAATTTCAGATTTAAATATTTGAAATAATGATATGTACGATTTTTAAAATCCTATGACCGTGAAACTGACCAAAATGGACTGTGAATTTGGTAGGGCCCTACCCATCCTGTCTTAATAAAAACACAGCCTGAGATTGCTGGACTAAGCTGACCAGTTGATGACCAAATCTAGCCATCAGCAATTTTGATTTATCTATCTAGGGGAAAAAAGCACCAGAAAACATTCTGGTCACGGGCATTTATATTTGAGGTCAACATTTATGTACATTTACATGAAAATCAGATATAGCCCTTGCAGGGCACTGGCAAGTTGCCAAACATAGCCCTCAAGTTCACAATATTTTAGCATCCCTGCACTATATTGACTCCATCCAAGGAGTGCTAGCCCCTAAGCTATGCAGAGCCAGGAATCCATTTGATCTGCTGTCTCAAAGGGGAATGTTATTTGTTAAAATCATAATATACGTGAAGAGCTAAAAACAAGGTGCTGAGATCTCTCTAGCCGGTCACATATTTTACCAGTGCTCCAGAGTCACTTGCATATACAAAGAGATGAAATCCCTATCCCACTAATGGATTGATCCTGCAACTGACACGAGAAGTCCGTACTCAAATAAGCAACCCCATCACAGGCACGATCCTGCAAGCCTGACTCATGTGGGTAGCCCTGTTGTACAGTCACATGAGTAAGGGTTGGGCTGGTCCTGCCATTGACTGGGAGGACCCCTACCATTGGCTGGGAACTGTGCCATTGACTTCCACAGGAACCTGATCGGATCCAATGTTCGTATCTTTATTTCGTAACAGCTAAGAGGGACTCAGCAGTAATGAATTAAAAGAGTAACATGGAATGGCCTTTATTATTAAACCATCTCACTCTCTGCATCTGATTTAATGGGAACATTATGTAATGGCTTTGCTATAGCAACAGCTCCAATGATCTATAGTAACCCCCGTTGCTGCTTGCCGCTCCAGAATATAAACATCTCATTGCCGCAGGGACTATGATGTAGCTGTTGAACTTTGGCCCACTATAAAGCCTCCCACTTTGATTGGCAAGGCTTTTTAAAGGCTATTTACTCTAGTCATGTGATGGGGGGAGAGGGAGTCTTCTGGCAGTCTATCAGGAGCCAGCAGTATGTCTGGGACAAGCCAGAATTGCCAAAGGGTTCAAATGGATTAACTCATTCAGGCTGGGGTTTCACGCTACCGTCAGCTGGCGAAGGGTCCAGGAAGAGGAAATCCTGCACGGTGTCAAAGAGATTTCACTTGAGGCAAAGCTCCCCCTTGGCAGCACTGCAGGGACCTGAGTAGCAGGAGGAAAATATTTTTTTATTTCAGGACTTTATTTTGCAATGTGGAAAAAATCAATAAGCTTTAAACAAGAAAAGAAAAAAAGCCATTTAAAAAATGGCAGCAAGGAATAACCAGCTAGAGGTGGGAGCAGAATTTCCTATCAGAAGCACTGTCTGCTAGGGATACACACTCCTCAGTTATTTGGATACCTGGGAACGGGAGGATAAGATGACATCCAACTAGCGAAGATATTACTATTCACAGTTTGCCCTTCTAGAGCACCTTTAACCCCAGGCTCTAAAAGTACTGTACAAACATCAATTAAACTATACAACATCTCTGAGGCAGGGAAGTTGTATTCTAAGAGTGCCCTATTAAAAACGGTTACCGTGTTCCTACTGGAAAAGCCCCAAACAGGGCAGTATCCATAAGCTACAGCCAAGAGTCAGTATACAAGCAGCACTACTGCTGCTGAGCACTTTTATAGCCCTTTATGTTTTCAGTGTTCCAGACACTAACCAATTAATCGCAACACCCTGTGAAATTGGTATTGGAAAGTAGGGAAGTAATATCATCCCCATTTTATAATAGAGGCACAGGGAGCTCAAAGGAATTGGCCAAGGCTACTCACTGAGTCAGTGGCAGAATCAGGAATAGAACTTGTAGGTTCCTGGCTCCCTGTTCAATCCACTGCACCACAATACTCCTCAAACCATAGAGTTTCATCACCATAGTTCACTTAGGAAGGAAATTTTGCTACCTTGAGCAAGTCACATGCGGGAGGCTTTTTGAAAGACCTCTTGTGGGTGCCCTACAGAGGACTGGGGTGACAATTTCAGGGTGTTCAGGTAGCCCGGGGAGTTTTCAAAGCAAAATGTGGGTAGTTTTTGTTTTGTGAAAAATCTACTCTCCTTTCTGGGTGCCTAAACTGTCTGGAGCTCTGGCACAGCTGGGTGCCTGGCCACTGGGATTTTCAATCCTCCCCAGTATACGGCACCTGTACCTGAATTGATTAGGCTATGTCTACACTACAGACCTTTCAGTGGCACAGCTGTACCGCTGCAGCCGCACCGCTGTAAGGTCTCTCGTGTAGCCGCTCTATGAGGCAGTACGGAAATAGCCAAACTTTCTTCATGAATTTTCATTTCTGTCCCTGGCCATTTTTCACTCCACCAATTTTGCTTTTCTCAGCATTTGTGTCCAGGTTTTCACACAGAAAATAACTATATTCCTACAGGGTGAAATTCATCCTGGAGCAGAGGCCCTATGGACTGCTTAAATCCTTAATAACATTTAGTAAAATATTAACTATTTCTAAACTACAAAATGATACATGGCCCAGGTCAAAACTTGATAACCCTTTATATACACACACACACGTCATAGAGACTTTAAAGAAGGTAATACAGGAGAGCTGCTTATCCTGTGCTGAATGACAATGATGAGAGAATTACTTAACTGTGGGGAAATGAAGTGTCTGATTAAAATGAGAGGGTACTGCACATAGCATGTATATCGTGTGTTTGCTGTGCCATAGGTAATATATGAGGTGTCAGAAGAAGGGGATGACAGTTGGCATGCAATTCTAGTTAAAGTATAAGTGTGCAATGTTTTCATATACCCTGCCAGTTGGTAATGAAGGATCAGACATAATAAAAACCATCCAAAATTTCACTCAATCTACGAAAATTGGATGTTTCAGATTCCCACACTGCAGAGACAAAGCAGGGTTTTCATCACATCTGGCTAATGAAGAAGCAGGAGACAGGAGGGAAGATGCATAGCAGTTTCCAGCAAAGCATTCACATCTCCTCCATCCCTGATCTCTATTTAAATGAAATTAGAAAAAAAGCTTCTGGAACTAAATGACAACATTCAATATTTGTTGCTTCTAGTGTACTTCAGAACAGATGTGAGGATGTGGCAAATGAGAACACACACCAATAGTTTATTCTACTAAGCTCTATCCTGCAGTGTGAATAGCAGGTCTTGTGACACCACTGCTTGTACAGATATTTGGGGGAGATGGGGTTCTAAAGTACTCAGCACTGACCTACCTCTAAAGTATCATTTTATCACCCTTTTACTCAATGTAACAAAGGCTCCTATATATTTGATTAACAATTCATTAACATAATTTGCCTCTTGATCAAATATCTCATTGTTTTCCTCTACTATGTGGAGTACAACATTGTTTTGTTATTGTAGGGTTCCTCATAAACCCTGGGCTGCTGGCATTTATAGTTGTGGTTGGTTTGTTTAAAGAAAGTGAACATTTTGAGGAGGTGGAGAAGGAACATCTATACTGTGCAGACAGTTGTAAGAAGAAAAAGGATGTCAAATGTATTCCCAACCCAGAGACAATCCCTTTAAGGAATATTTTTAGGCATTTGCCCATATCTTTGTACACAGTCACTTCTAATCTAAACTTTGCACTGGAGTTGAGAAACTTGATTATTCAGTACAGGATAACTGAGCTTTGGCCAAGGGGAATGAAACCCTTTAGTTTTATGTGAAGTCAAAACAACAAAGGTTTATCTGGTCACATAATTAAAGAGGGCAGATCTGCTAAGAGAAAATGAATTACAGAAACTTACATGGTTACAGAGGGAGCTTTTCTGTCCTTTTTATGGCATGAGAGTTCTCCCTCACTGACCCTTTCCAGCCCTGAAGCATGTGCCATGGGATAGCTCATCAGTCACCAGTGACTGTTACAGGGAGGGATGTCTCAATGGGGGTCTTCACTATCTCACTGCCTTCTCCACTAGAATCCCAGTTGCTCCTTTTGCCCTCGTGCTTAGCTGCATCTCCAACACCTTCCTGCAGGCTGCTGCGAGTAGGAACAAGAATGACACATGGGATACCTAACAATCAGCACTGGGAATAGACAGGCGTCCTGTTATGTGAAGTTCCAAGCTTACACTCATTTGAAGAGAGCCCCAAAGTCACTCTTGAATTCACTTTGCTTCTCAACTTGAACACAGAGAGGAGCAGATCGTGGAAAACACTGCTGTTATGCCATACTGATACACCCCACATCAGGGCTAATGCTAGAACTTCAGGCCAGCATATTCATGTTGGACCCAAGTTCCTCCTGGTTGCAAAAATCCAGTGGCAAAGACAGTGGGTCCATTATTAGAGGGGATTGTCAATGCCTCCATGCAGGAGAACAAGGTGCCACCTTTTCTTATGGAAACAATTATAGGTCCTTACTCAAGAAACCATTTTATGACATTGCCCAGACACTCATATCCTTTCTGGAGTTCGTAGATTTCCTTGACCACCATTACTCCAGCTTTGGGCCTCTGTTTAGTCCACCTTTTTTTTTTTCCGCTGAGGAGGGTGGTGTTGGACAACCATTCACCTTCACCAAGAGCCCTCTCCTGTGGGGTACTACAGTTCTATTCTGTCGGCCCTCTTGTTCAACATGTATACAAGGTTGGTGTGAGAGATTGTGAGGTGGCATGGGCTACAGCATCTCCCCAATGCTGATTTCACTCTGCTTTACCTCTTCAGCTGACGGACCCAGACAGTGCGGGTGACTAGTTTGCCAAGATCAGGGCTTGGATAAAGGTGAGCTGTTTGAAACTAATCCCAGATCAGATTGACTTTGTAACAGTGAACAGCAACTGGAGGAATTGGTGGAGCTAACTAAGATAGGTTCCTTCCTTGTGGGGAGTTTCCCTGTCTTCTGTCACTCAGGTTCACAACATAGTGTCCTGCTGGGTTTCTAGCTGCTTCTGGATGCCCAGGTACCAACAGTGCTTTTCAGCATTTCTGTTTGGCCAGGCTGTGTCCTCTTTTTTGGTCCAGACTTTAACATGGCGATCCACACCACTGTCACCTTGAGGTTGGATCACTGCAATGTATTGTGCCACGGGCAGCACCTTGAAATTGCTCGGGCAGAACGCAGTGTTCTGTTTGTAAAAGGGTGTGCGCATTACATCAGAGCTCTAGGGTCTGTAATGGCTTCTCCTTTGTTTTGGGGTGCAATTTACAGTGTGTGTTTTCACCTAATAAGCCTTATACAGATTGGGTCCTCGTTTCTTTAGAGATTGTCTCTCTCCATGTATGAGACTGCAGCAGCTGAGATCATCTGAAGCATTTAAGCAAACAGTCCCTAGTAAAATTGTATCATTATAATTTTTTTAATAATAATTATACTGAGCACTAAATGGAGGCATTTTTATTCATTTAAATGAATAGACTCAATATAGAATTTTGACTCACTGGACTGAAACGTCATGCTGTGTGAAACAAACCCGACAGATGCTATGGATGGTATTTGCCAGGGAGCTGGGTAATTACTAGGTGAGCTGCATTTTAAAGGTATACTCGCAGATTAAAAATCACCGTTTTGTCTGAAAATGTTTGCACTCCTATGCTTCCTACAACAGGAAGAGATTAAGGAAAAATTATACTGTGTTTGTTTACTTAATGACTTTACCAGCACCTTGTGTATAGTCAGTTTCACTGTTTCCCTTAACTTGGACTGTAAGCTTTAAGGGGCTGGGATTCACTTTTTATTATGTGTGTGTACATGCCTAGAACATTTGATCACTAACTGGGGGCTGTAGATGTTATCCCCATGCAAATATTAAATAATAACAATAGATTAATTAGTCAGTTTCCCTTGTTGGATGTGTGCATCTTTCACACAGCAAAGTGGGGGAGAAAACACATTTTAAAAAATAGAAAAATGTTGTTGTAAAACCATAAAATTGGATGGGGGCATCAGAGGCAGGTGTAGGATCTGAAACCACTTTTAACTCCAAATTATTGACTTGATTTTAAGTTGACCATGTCCCTTTTATGTTCTCTGTCCTGACATTAGACTATCCCGCTTTGCACACTGCACTATGAACTTTAATACAGTAAGGTGTAGACTCACACACCCTTATTTGGTGTTGCAGTTTACATGTCCTTTACGGGATCTCACAAACAGACTGCCAAATTTCTAAACTCGGTTACTTCCTTTGCCGTCCAAAACAGACAAAGGTCGTTTCAGTTCATTGCTAAAGCACTGGAGCGTGTTCAGATCTCAGCTGACTACAGAGAGCCTATAATGCCCTGAGGCAAGAGAGACTGTCAACACAGCTGTCCCATTCAGCCATCTCCTGTGTGTTAATACAATCATCATGCTGGGCAATCTCTGAACCAAAATGGGAACCCTGAAATGGAATGGGGCAAAAGACAAGAACTACAAGTAGACTAGTCAGACAAGAAAAGATGTACAGGGTTTGATTAAAAGCTTAGATCAAGTCTGTTAGATTAGAAGTTAAAAAATTGACCTACAGTACCATGTGCATTGCACATATTACTCCATCATATATCAAGGAGCACAATGCTTTCTGTATTGCCCATTGTTCTCACTGAATGGGAGAAAAGAAACAAACACTTTAATAATAATAATGCCTGGCACTTCTAGGGCATCTCTCATCTAAGGAGCTCAAAGTGCTTTACAAACATTCTGGATGTCAGCCTCCCTGTCCTCCTTTGAGGTATGGGAGGCATTATCCCCATTTTTCAGATTGGGAAATTGTGTCATTGAGAAACTAAGGGTGAAATCATGGTGTTATTGAAGTAAATGGCAAAACGTCCACTGGCTTCAGCAGAGCCAGGATTTCCCCCTAAGGACATGTCTACACTGCCGTCCAAGATGTGACTGCAGCACGAGTAGATGGACCCACGCTAGCACAACTAAAAATAGCAGCATGAGCTTCAGCATGGGCTAGCAATGAGGCTTTGGCTACACTGGCGGTGTACAGCGCTGCAACTTGCTGCGCTCAGGGGTGTGAAAAAACACCCCCCTGAGCGCAGCGAGTACAGCGCTGTAAAGCGCCAGTGTAATCAGTGCCTATAGCGCTGCAAGCTACTCCCCTCGGAGAGGTGGAGTACATACAGCGCTGTGAGAGCTCTCGCGCTGGCGGCGCGACTACACTTGCGCTGCACAGCGCTGTCCCGAGTGTAGCGAAGCCATTAGAGTATGTCCCTGGGATTCCTGCTGTGCTTGTATAGCCCTCATTGAAGCCTGTGCCACCATGTCTACTCTGCTATTTTTAGCTGTGCTAACACAGGTAAAGCTAGTGCAGCTATGTCTGCCAGTGCTGCAATCACACACTGCAGACATACCCATAATGACTTGCTTACAATCACACACAGACACTAGCAGACACAAGAACAGATCCCAGAAGTTCTGAGTTCCAGTCTTGGCATGCAATCACCGACATAAGAACATAAGAACAGCCATACTGGGTCAGACCAACAGTCCATCTAGCCCAGTATCCTGCCTTCCGACAGTGGCCAATGCCAGGTGCTTCAGAGGGAATGAACAGAATAAGCAATCATCAAGTGATCCATGTCCCCTGTTGTCCACTCTCACTGCTTCTGGCAATTTACAGTGTTGCTGTACAATTACAATTACTTTTTGAGATCTATCACCTAGCCAGTTTTTCATCCATTTAATACGTTCATTTTGTATAGTACTATTTTTTTTAAACGGAGTGTCATGCAGGAGTAAGTGAAATGCCTTGCAGAAGTCTAAGGGTCTAGATAGACAACAGTTAATGGAGCAGCAAGCCAGGCATTAGCCAACAGGTTGGATCAACAGTGATATGAAAGTCATTGCTCACTACCTTTCCACCACTGAATCAAAGCTTGCGAACCAAGCTTGCGAACTAGCTCATCTGGATTCAGCATTTGTCCTTGAGATGGTGTTGCCAGCATTTGCAACTCTGTTCCTAAGCCAATGTAAGCCAGTAGTAACCTTATCAGGCCAGGCATGGAGGATATTGGGTGAGGGGTGGGAGGAAACACAGCCTGGCTGAATGAGGAGGAGAGCTGCTCTTCTAAATGTTAATGGGTTAAGAATAGAAACGTCAAATGCCTGTGTTATCTGAAGGCCCCAGTGCTAATGGGCACTGCATCACAGCAATCAGGGCAGCAGCTTGGAATAAATGTCAGGAGTTAGTTACTGTAGGTGTAAACAACGAAAGTCCTACTGCAGAACTGGGAAGCCAAGCCATTTCTAAGAAATGCTGGCCAGCGAGAAAGTTCATTTGGCAGGTCTGAGTGTTTGTTACCCAGTAATAAAGCAAACCTTGAAATGCGGGTAGGGGATAGCTTGTGAACTGTGTGAAGGCAGCAGCGAGCTCTATAAGGAATGGCAGTATGAGTACCAATAGGATTAATAGTTTCAGGAGGAGAGATATCATGTTCTTATGCTGATAGGTCATCGCTCCTGCAGGGACGTACTGAATTATCTGAAATGGGGGATGTAGAGTTCATTGGGGTAAATCCTTCCCTACCACTCTTCAGCTGCAGAGTGCTCAAAGTGCAGTAGAAACTGTGTGATGGCTGTGTGCAGGGAGTCTGAAATCTCTCCCCCACCATTAGACTGCTCCACAGGGCCTCCTTGTGTCCCAATGCATAGGGGACTAGGGTGAAATTGGAGATGGAGGAGATCAGGCAAGAATCATGGGTCCAAAAATGCAACTGCTTTCCACTAAATACTAATGAAGTATTACCACTGGTGGCTCTGGGGGATGAGCCTTTCAGTGACTGAAAGCCAATACCATCGGACTGTATGGGGAATGAACTGGTGGGTCTCTGTTCAGTTCCTGGTGCATGCATCCACATTCCAACTGGCCTCCATGTTGGCAGGCAAAGAGGCAAAGATTGTGACACAATGGACACTGGTCCTTTCCTGGCTACAGGCACTCTATTCAAGGCACAGATGAGGGGGAGAGAAGGGCATGAAGGTTGCCCTATGTACTTGATTTGTGCTCTCAATTTCCAGGGCTTTCAATCTGGCACCTTTCACCAGCAATAAATTCTCAGTCCAAATCAGCAGATTCCTTCCACCGCATGAGGTGTTATGTTCAAGGTAAGACTACTGTTGGGGGCAGTGATTGCCACAGGGAGATATATATCCAGTTTTGGGAAGAAGACAGAGGTCAGCTACCTGATGTACTGGTACCATTTCACCACATAGCAAAACAAAGAACAACACTGTCATCTGCCCTGTATATGGCTGTAAACAAACTGCTGATGGTGCCCATTACCAGGTAAAATGCTGAGGAGGAATATCATCTACAAATAAAGCAAGACTGAATTTATTTTATCCCACGTGATGGGAAATCAGTGATCCTAGTCATGCCCGTATTGATCGCATTATCACCATTAAAACAGTTATTTTCCACAGTAAAGATAGTTACAAAACAAAGACAAACCAACCAAACCAAAACTAACAAACATCAAAACAACAACAAAACGCTGCAGTATTGGTCCCTGAAAAACAGTTGTAGTTCTGTGCCCTAATGTTTGCTCCGCAAAGTGAATACTCGGCAGTTAGCTAGCCTGGCCTTTAACCCTAGCCATGGGAGAGAACATCATAACCTACTTACACTCGCAGGCTGCATCATTTATGCAGCAGAGCTCCCACATGGGGACAAAAAGCTTATTTTGGTCACTGGCATTATTCGACATCTGTTTACCCAGTAGACTGCTGCAAGCATCTGTTCTTTTGCTGACGTAGATGCAGTGCTGTTCTGCATTTCAGTCTAGGAACTGAACAGTGTATTCACTTGAAGGAACACAAAAATATGACAGAAGACATTTTTCTGACCTGCATAGCAGTTACTCAGTGTGCTATTAAAACAGTTGCCATGTTCCATCCCAGAGGTTGTTGCATTTGCAGTGGTGACTCTAGTCTGTATATAATTTACAAAGTTTTTTGGACTCCTTTGGAAGAGAGTCTTCATATAACTGTAAGATTTTATTCTAATTCTTTATAGTACTAGAATTTGACTACATTGCTTTGCTATATGAGAGCCAGCAAGCCTCTGTTAAGAACCCACTCCTCAACTATACAGAGACAGGAATCCAATACATGCTTGGTTCCCGTGCTACTGTTCCACAGGAGAGCTCAGCATCTCTATTAAAGGCCTGGGAATGCTCAACACTTTCCCCTGCTTTTAAAACTCCAGGCTGAGGGTCCCATGTCACAGCCACCCAAGACCTCTGCTAAGGAGGATTGGAAGAGGAGCCAGCCAAGGGTCCACTTTAACTGGTGAGTGGGGTCAATAAGCAACAGAAAGCACTGCCTATAAGGTTCATGGGAGTTATGCAGAGAATATAGCGTGGCCCACCCTCAAAAGCCTAGGAGACAACCTTCCATTGGCTGAGCAAGAGATGATTCGGAGTGGATTATTTAGGAGACCTTTTCCATCTCTAGTTTCTGCGATTAAAGGTCAGTTAGGAAAGTTAAAGGTTTAATAAGACCCTTATTCCAGTTTGGGGAGTAATTAATAAAATTCAGAATCCATCAGCAACATACTAGTCATTTAATGTCACCATTTAGAATTTGCATGAAAGAAAAATGCTTTATCTCTTTGGAGTAAGCGAAGGAGATTCTTGTCTAACTCCTCCTGTTTTGACTGAGTTCACAGCACTTTCCAAAATGCTGCCTCAGCTTGAGCTCTGTGTGTGTGTGTGTGTGTGTACACTCATGTATGTATCTAAGCCTGTGCCTGACATAGGCTGTTATGTCTTTGGTTCTCAGTTACAGATGTCAGCTGAACATACGAGCACAATGTTTATTAGCAAAGTCCAACTTTCTCCATTCCAGTTTAACATGATCATGTTTGTTTCAGCTGAAACAGTGAAACCATTTAAACATTGAAAGGCATGGATTAACTGAAATTTGCAGCCCAGTAACACATTAAAAGTATGCTCAGGGGAGAGCGTTTGTGATTCTTCCTGATCCATATTCACTAGCACTGCTGTTTCTAAGCTGTCATCATTAGCAAATAGTTGATATTCTTCTCTCTAGTTTAAATCCAAGAATGGCACTTCCATTATCACCATAATAAACCTTTACACTGGATTCTGCATTTTCATTATTCTGCCTGGGAAAGTCACAAGGATTTCCCCTCCCCTAAATGTCCCATCTGTGGGGGATGGTTGTGAAACTCCATTATTTCCAAGAATTGCTGGCAAGCCAATGCTGTCTGTTCGTCTCAGTACTGCCTGTATTTTCCTTGTTCAGCTTTAAAAGCCAAACTTGGTTTGCAAAAATGTCTGGGTTTCTTAGTGCCAGAACTGAATAAAGACTGGTACAGTACAGAATTAGATGTTTTTATTATGCTGAAAATCCATTAAATCATATTCAAGTCTGTAAAACAATGAGAGCATACATTTGGAAATAAATATTCAGCCTTAAATCCTAACACTCAGAATTTCCTAAACATTTAAAATAGCCATTCTAACCTACACTATCTCTACCTGATGACTGTCTTTCAAACCAAAGAGGTTTTTTTTAAAGTCAGAGACACAGGGGTTCTCAATAACCCTTATTTAGTAGAGTTAAGAGACTCCGTGAAGAAAGTGAGCCCAGTTCTCAAATGTGTATAATGTCTGCCAGAATTACTTGAGTAAACAGATCTAAAGAACACAGATGTGTATTTACAGGGAGTTACAAAGAGAATACACTCCAAAGTCTGCAGTTAACTAGGGTTTGATGTCCAAGAAAGCTGTAAACAAATGGTGATGTCTAGAAGAGGCTGAAAGACACCAGGCAATTCAAGTCTTTGTATAGCATTGCTGATAGAAAAGTATGGCAGAATGGGCCCCAGCCAAATGCAGTTCATAGTGCCAGATGCTGATCTCCATAATGCTGATGTAATTCCAGTGACAGCAATGGAGTTACGAGAAAATTACACTGGTGTGACAGAGATCAGAATCTGATCCTGTCCAAACAAATGCAATAAATCACATGGGCTATAAGAAGCATCATTAGTAGATGTGTCGGGGTAAATATGAAAATCAAGGAGGTCCCTCTTCAAACACTTTTTGTGACCAACAAGATTCAAATCTTACTGTTCCCCTCCTCCAAATACAGTGGAGCCTTCTGAGCTCCTGGATCACTTGTGACAGACAGCTCTAAAAATGGTTTTACAAACTCACTAGTGCTTGAGCTCCTATGGGTAAATACGATATGTGAAAGCCATAATGTACAGAGTGATGTTTGAGGATTGGTTTCTGGGAAGAGGAAATTGACCATACACAATGTCAGCTGAGTTCATTCCTAAATGAAAACCATATTGGTCTGTCAAGCACGATAATAAAAACCTGCTGACCTAGTTTCCTGCAGAATCAAATTCTTCGCCTTCCCTGCTCCCATTTCAAACCTAAATCAGATTTCACTCTTTACAGAAAGAAATTAACCCTTTGAGTCTAAAGAAAAAAACCTAGTGACTATACTTAGTATTTAAGCAGCAATTTCACACCGTCGAGATAATATAAAAACAGTAATAAGTTAATCTTCACAACACCCCAAAAGGTAGGAATTATCAGATGTGAAAACTGAAGCACAGGGGGGCTGTCCAAGGTCACACAGCTTGGCAGAGCTGGTAAGAGAATCCAAGCTTTCTGGTTTTCAGCCCTGTGCTCTAACCATCTAGCAATGTTGCCTTTCCATATACTCTTTCTCTGCAAACATAAATTCTTCATTGATTCTAGTGGAAAAAACAACTGAGCTGCACTTTTCCAACATAGTTTAGTCAAACAGCTACAGAAAGGACCATTGTTCTTCCCAAGTTTTGTAATCCCAACTATCTGGCATGGGCTCACAAGATGAGAGCTGACTGTATTTGCTCCAACTGCTTAATTAAAGCGTTCACTTTTAATGGATTAAATTCCTTGGTGATACAACATTTCATATGCAGGGATGCCTGGGGGAGTTCTGGGATGGTCACAGAATGCACAAACAACGGATGTGTCGTGTCAAAACCCAGCCAAGAGAATACAGATGGGAAGTCTCGCTGAACAGAGCACTTCAGAGTCAGGCCTTGGATCATGCTGCAGCATGGAACAAGGTGAACACGCACTCCAGTAAAAGACTGAGGCACTTTGGGAATGGAGATTTTGAAGCATGTTTTGATTCTGAAAGAGGCTAGGAACACCCTCCATTAGTGCATCTAATTATACAAGCAGCCAGACAGGCTTTCAATCACCTGCTGAGACAGGTTTTCATTAAGGAAAAGAAAGGAGGAAACAACTCCTATGGTTAACTCTTATGTAGCTCTACAAAAAAAATCCTGTGCAGTGAAGTGACCCAAGTGCAACCTGCAGATCAAATTTGAGTCCTGGGGTTCCCTACTGCAGCCTTCAGCTATCATCTTCAAAACAAGCAGGTGACCCTGTACAGACTATAGTTTTCAGCATGTGATGCTCCATCTTTAGGTGAGATGGCTCTTCCCAGATCAAGACAACACATAATATTCTGGGACCTGTAGTCTCTGCCAGCTACCACTCCATATCCAAGATAAGGATGATAGCAATCTACTCTATTTCATGAAAATCAGGTGCTACCCTTGAGCTCCTGGCAAACTGCCAATAGAAACCTCTTCTAAGCAAAGTTTGGGTATCTCTGCTTTATGAAACAAGAATATACACCAGATTGATAGCCTGCTATTTGGAGACAAACAAAATTGGATCTCAAATCCTACTGAGGAAAATAGAAAGGAGCATAAACTCTGGCAAGTAAAGTGTAAAAGTATAATTTGGCAGACCAAACAAGAATTTGAAGAGCAACTAGCAAAAGACACAAAAACTAACAGCAAAAATGTGTTTAAGTACATCAGAACCAGAAAGCCTGCCAAACAATCAGTGGGGCCACTGGACGACTGAGGTGCTAAAGGAGCTCAAGGAAGACAAGGCCACTGCAGAATAGCTAAATTAATTTTTTGCATTGGTCTTCACCGCAGAAGATGTGAGGGAGATTCCCACTTCTGAGCCATTCATTTTACATGACAGATCTGAAGAACTGTCCCAGACTGAGGTATAAATTGAGGAAGTTATGTAACAAATTGATAAATTAAACAGTAATGAGTCACTAGCACCAGTTGTTATTCGCTCAAGAGTTCCGAAGGAACTCAAATATGAATTGCAGAACTACTAACTGTGGTATGTAACCTATCACTAAAATTAGCCTCTGTACCAGATGCCTGGAGGATAACTAATGTAATGTAGATTTTTAAAAAAGGCTTCAGAGGCAATCCTGGCAATTATAGGCCAGTGAGCCTAACTTCAGCACCAGGCAAACTGGTTGAAAGTATAACAAAGAACAGAATTATCAGACATACAGATGAACACGATATGTTAGTAGTCATTGGATGTTAAACATAGTGAATGCCAGTGAAAATGAGGTAGGATCACAGGCTAAAATAGGGAAAGAATAAGTTAAAAATTACTTAGACAAGTTAGATGTCTTCAAGTCACCAGGACCTGATGAAATACATCCTAGAATACTCAAGGAACTGACTGAGGAGATATCTGAGCCATTAATGATGATCTTCGAAAAGTCATGGAAGACGGGAGAGATTCCAGAGGACTGGAAAAGAGCAAATATAGTGTCCATCTATAAACAGGGAAGTAAGGACAACCCTGGGAATTACAGAGCAGTTAGCTTAACTTCAGTACCCGGAAACATAATGGAGCAAATAATTAAGCAAACAATTTGGGAACACCTAGAAGATAATAAGGTGATAAGTAAGAATCAGTATGAATTTGTCAAAAACAAATCATGTCAAATCAACCTAATAACTTTCTTTGACAGGGTAACAAGCCTTGTGGATGGGGGGAAGCAGTAGATGTGGTATATCTTGACTTTAGTAAAGCTTTTGATACAGTCTTGCATGACCTTCTCATAAACAAACTAGGGAAATACAATCTAGATGGAGCTACTACAAAGTGGGTGCATAGCTGGTTGGAAAACTGTTCCCAGAGAGTAGTTATCAGTGGTTCACAGTCAAGCTGGGAGGGCATAATGAGTGGGGTCCCATGGGGATCAGTGTTGGGTCTGGTTCTGTTCAATATTTTCATCAATGATTTAGATAATGGCATAGAGAGTACACTTACAAAGTTTGCAGATGATACCAAGCTGGGAGGGACTGCAAGTGCTTTGGAGGATAGGATTAAAATTCAAAATGATCTGGACAAACTGTCTGAAGTAAATAGGATGAAATTCAATAAGGACAAATGCAAAGTACTCCATATAGAAAGGAACAATCGGTTTCACACATACAAAATGGGAAATAACTGACTAGGAAGGAGTACTGCAGAAAGGGATCTGGTGGTCATAGTGTATAATAAGCTAGATGCGAGTCAACAGTGTAACACTGTTACAAAAAAAAGCAAACATCATTCTGGGATGTATTAGCAGGGTGTTGTAAACAGGACACGAGAAGTAATTCTTCCGTTCTACTCTCTGCTGATTAGGCCTCATCGGGAGTACAGTGTCCAGTTCTGCGTGCCACATTTCAGGAAAGATGTGGACAAAGTGGAGAAAGTCCAGAGAAGAGCAACAAAAATTATTAAAGGTCTAGAAAACATGACCTGTGAGGCAAGATTGAAAAAATTTGGTTTGTTTAGTCTGGAGAAGAGAAGACTGAGAGGGCACATGAGAACAGTTGTCAAGTACATAAAAGGTTGTTACAAGGAGGAGGGAGAAAAATTGTTCTCCTTAATGTCTGAGGATAGAGCAAGAAGGAATGGGCTTAAATTGCAGCAAGGGCAGTTTAGGTTGGACATTAGGAAAAACTTCCTAACTGTCAGGGTGGTTAAGCACTGGAATAAATTGCCTAGGGAGGTTGTGGAATCTCCATCATTGGAGATTTTTAAGAGCAGGTCAGACAATCACCTGTCAAGGATGGTCTAGACAATACTTAGTCCTGCCATGAGTGCAGCGGAGTGGACTAGATGACCTCTCGAGGTCTCTTACAGTCCTACGGTTCTATGTTGGGGAAGAGTCAACATGGCTTTTTAAAAGGAAATCATGCTTCACCAATCCACTAGAATTCTTTGAGGGTGTCAACAACCATGTGGACAAGAGTGGTCCAGTTGATCTGGTGTACTTGGACTTTCAGAAAGCCTTTTACAAGATCACACACCAAAGGCTTTAAGCAAAGTAAACAGTCATGGGATAAGAGAGATCAGTAACTGGTTAAAAGATAGAAACACAAAGGGTAGGAATAAAATGGTCAGTTTTCACAATGGAGAGTGGTAAATAACAGAGCCCCCAAGGATCTGTAATGGGACCTGTGCTGTTCAATATATTCATAAAACATCTGGAAAAGCAGGTGAACAGTGAGGTGGCAACATTTGCAGATGCTACAAAATTACTCCAGATAGTTATGTCCAAAGCTGACTGCAAAGAGTTACAAAGGTATCTCATAAAACTGGGTGACTGGGCAAGAAAATGGCAGATGAAAGTCAAAGTTGATAAGTGCAAAGTAATGCGCACTGGAAAGCATAATCCTGGTGTCCTTAAACCTCTGACTGCCAGAAGCTGGGACTGGACAACAGGAGATGGATCAGTCGAGAATTGTTCTGTTCATTCCCTCTGATGCATCTGGCACTGGCCACTGTCAGAGGACAGGATACTGGGCTAGATGGACCATTGGCCTGACCTAGTAAGGCCTTTCTTGTGTTCTTATGATACCCCTCAGTCCTCACTTTTTGAGTTGACATAAGGAAAGATGTTAAGAGAGTACTGGCTCGGAAGAGACCAGTTAAAACCCAGCAACTAGCACTGATTCTTTCTGTTAACTTGAAAGTGATGAATGGGAAATCTAGAGACTATGCACTTGTTTCAATGACAGACATAGTTCAGTCTATTCCAGGGTTGCAGCATTTTACATAGGTAAACCCCATAAAGGCTCCTGAAGAAACAAGAGCCTAAGTTCTCCAAAGCCTCATTATTAACGTTGGCTAGAATCTGAAAAGTGACTACAGAAAAAGGGCATCTTCTTACTCAACCCATCTGCTCCCTGTGGGGCTTTGAGTTGTATCTTCTCATTTTATTGACACAAAAATGTTTTATTCCTATTGTCTTTCAGAGGAAGAACGGGCTGTATTCAATTCTGGCTCACACATCATCAACAATGTTAGCAAATCCCAACCGCAGAACCTTTATTTCTGGTAAGGATGTCGGGGGCAGAAGGACACAGCTGGACTTTCAGATCCCAGACTGAGTCTGCAGTGCTGGCAGTTAGACAAACCAGTGTTTGATTTGTATGTAAACAGAGACAATTTGAACAGGAAGGTCATTATAAGAAAATACATTTTATGCAATGTCCATTGTACAGTCACTTTTCCAACTCTATCTACATTAACATTTCTAAAGCAAGACTTTGTCTCCTCTGCTAGACTCCCAAATCTTTGTCCCATTGAAGTCAATGGCAAAACTCCCACTGACTTCAACTGGACCAAGAAGTGCCCCTAAGGAAAGAAATGCAGGTCTGAGACAAGCTTTGTGCAAGATTCTCCAGATCAAAGAGGGCTACCTAAAAGAAGCAGGCCCAATGTAGGCCAAGAGGTAGATTTTGTAAAAATAAAGTTTTATAAAACTCAAGATCAATAGAAACATTGCTATTAAAATCCCAAAGAAAAGTGTCTCTGCAGTGGCTCCAGTCCAAACACTGAATTTGTATTGGTGCAAGAGACCCTGAAAATGTACATGCCTAGTCTAATTTTATTATCCCAGATGGGTGAAATGTACACAGTCAACCATTTAAAAAATATGATTTTTAACCCGACATTGTCTCTTTAAATAAAAGAGCTGAAAAGGTCTCTGGTTAAATGCTTTGCAACTTTTTTTAGGATAATGGGAAGCTCTAAGGACTTTCCTCCATTCCCCCACCCTTTACTCCCCCTCAGAGGAGACCCACCTTCTGGAGCTCATCATCTCTGCTCCTTTACTCAGCTGGAGAAGGGTTTACTTGAGAATATTGCAGTGTGCATCCACCTGCCCGTCAGGGGCACTATGGCCAGCTCAGGAGATGCTTTGTGTTTTTAATGGGAATTTTGAAAATAAACTGAAGAAAGTCAGGATGACGTTGCTGGCACTTGGCCACACAGTGGGTCGTGTGGTTTAAAGCAGTTCTACTGTCTTCAAAATCATGCCTTGTACTTGAAAACAGATCATCTTTAGCCCGTTAACTGGCCTAGTAAGAGCTTCACTCCCAAGGCTCTTCTCCGAAAGTTATTCTATAAACAGTAAAATCTCTAATGACTCTCTCGTATCTACCAAAGTTAGACAAAGATAAATAGGCACTGTAACAAGAGATTTGTTTCAATGTCATGAAGAATATAGCATTAATAATAAAGGCCTCTGGGCAGAGCTATATACTCCTAGACTCCCAGAGTCTATGTGGCAGCACAGAGGTAATCTCTACAATTTTCCCAACAAACAAATGAACAAATACATTAACTAGAAGGAAGGGCCAAATCCTCTAAGAATTCCAACCCTTGAGCACCATAGGAATTGAGGCAGCTCAGCACCTCACTGGATTGAACAGGGGGTGTGAATAACTGCACACTGCATAAAGTCAGCCCTGTTTGCACCATGGTAGCTGTTCAACACAGTGAACATGCAGTTCAGTCATGCAGTGTAGATGCAACTGAACTGTGTCCCCAACCTGTGCTATAACCTTGGACCATGCAATTACTCATTTCATAATGTAATTGGGACCTTATTGAAACAGAGCTGAGAAGATGCAAGGGAACTACATGGTTCCTGGTGAACAAGGAGTTAACTCAAACTTTTTGCACAAGCACTGGGATAGGACAATAAGAGTGGCTACTGAAGAGAAAGATAGGTATCTATGTCTTTTTTTCCTCACTGGGTAAGTTTTCCAGCCAAGGGGCTTATTGGGCTGGGTTGAATCCCAGGCTAGGGAATTTTCTGTTTACTCTTTCTGCTCATGATAATGTATTGTGATTGCTTGTTATAAATGTTATTCCCTTAAGAAAAGACCTTGCTGACTGTGACCATTTTACTTTCTCTGCTGAATCATCCCAACACCAAGGTAGGTGTGCTGTAACTTCAGGTAGATGCTACCATGAGTCTCTAGCAGAGATGTTTGCAAAACATTGCAGCATATACTGTAAATGTAGCAATCTTCCAAGTGTGGAAGGGAAGCACTTTTCATTCTGCAGCTGTCACTCCTTGTGTTCATAGTTGGGGACTGTTGGCAAAACATGCTTTGTTGTTTCACAACATAACTGGGAAAATAAATAGGTTGTTACAATTAGTCAAGTTTAAAAGGAGACTCTTGGGTATAATTGTTGAAAACAAAACAACTTTAATCTGATGACTGTCCGTCTCAAGTAATTTGGTGCTTCCCAATTAGCTCTTTTAATTGGGCTAATTGTAGAAGTTCTACAGGGCTGGATGGAGATAAATAATTTCACTAATATTTTGAATATGCTGGATGAAATAGAAAGGAGTGGATTCTCAAGAGCTGAGGATAATTTTAGATACAGGACAGATGGTGCACTAGGAACACAGGGGCGGCAGTGTGTTCAGCTTAGCATGAGGAATACCTTGCATTGCCCTCCAGCGAACCATGTGCTGACAAATAGGACCACAATCTACCCCCACCAGACAGAGGTATTATTGCCACAACACAGTGCATTGGAGAGAGCAGTGGTGGAGGAAGCAAAGAGGCAGAGGAGAGTGAGGGATCCCAGAGAACATCCTGAACCCTACTCAGAAGTGGGGTACTTCTATGATGAGACATAAAACAGGAGTCCTGACCATTAAACATCCCATGGCAGGTTCTGCAACAGTTGGGATGTTAAACTTTTGTGTCCTGACCAAATTCCCACAAGGGCATCTCTACTCTGCTTCCCTAAATTCCCCCTGCGGCTTCAGTTGGATACAGTCTTCTTCCTCATTTCCTGTCCAAAACAGAGGAAGAAATGGGGCATAATACCTGGATCTTACGGACCAAGTGGACAGAGAAAAAACAATACAGAGACTGTGAATGGCCACAGAAAGATCTACATACAGATGAGAGTCTTTAAAGGAATCTGGCTCCTTGGAGTAATGGGGCTATATAAATGTAAATATTTTACTGTTATTTATTTAATTATTGCTGGATTTCTAATCATACTGCTGGACTTTTTAAACATGCTATGGAGCCATTCCACAGGCATGGTTATATTCAGCCCCACCTTTTTTGCAAAGTAGCAACAGCGTATTGCAATGGTAACTGGAAAAGCAAGAGACAGTTTAGGAGACAGATGCGGGGTTGCAACCCAATGGGGTTCGATATATGACAGAGGTGACTGTGTAAATCTCAGAGGGAAAGGGAGCCAGTTATCCCATGTAACACTATGCTGCTAGAAAACAGTGGTATCAGGCAGCCCTAATGGGGAGAGGCAGATTTGATAAAAGCAACTACCTTCATAGAAAAAGTAGAGCACCAATAGCTTCGAGAAACCACAAGCATTTTCAGCTCTGGGCTATAATTGCATTTTAATCAACATCAAGGAGAGTATAGAGGAGCACATGAACCTTTGGCCTTAATAATTCTGTATGAAGTCATCCAACTCAACAGGAATTATTACCACCACCAACAGCTAAGAAAACATGTAAGGTTTGCTTCCCAAAGCAGTTCTGGTTTTGTAAGTGAATGTGGTCATAAAATGCAGTGGTATATATGGCCTTTAAGAGTTACACCAGTTCTATGCCACAGGAATACCTTTCCCTGTGATTTACTACTTTCCATTTATTAACATATATGCTTTATACTCAGATTATCTCCATGACATAGGCCAGGCCACCTCCTTTTGCATCTCAGCCTGTCTGTGGCTACCTTTGGAGGAATAATAATGTATTTCAAAGTACTTAACAAACATTAATTAAGCCACACACACAACACCCCCCACGCCTCCTGCGTGGCAGATAAGTAAACATGAGTTCCATTTCACAGATAAAAATACTGAGGGACAGAAAGGACAAGTGACTTGCCCAAGGTCACCCAGCAAATCAGTGGCACAGCTTGGAATAGAGCATGGGAATCCTCACTCTTGGCCCTGCTTCTCTGAGCACTAGACCATGCTGCAAGTTCGGACTGGAATACTTGGTGTTATTGATGTGTTACTGTACCAAGCAGGGGCTATTTACACTGTGACATTCATGTGGAATTTAAATTTAGCACATCATTTTTCATAGCATTTCTGTCATTTTGCTGCCTTCACAGTGTCCATGTGGCCAACTTACTGGCACCATCAAAAATGTCTGCCGTGGCTATTTTCAGTGGAGGAGGACAACAGTTGAAACCCTGAGTAGTCTATTGGAAATCAGCAAAACCAAAAAGACACTCCTCTCCTCAGGGGCACAGCTGATTAAGTTAACAAAACAGAGAATCCTGTTAGGTGCTGGAAAGTTCATTTGTTCGCATCATAGAAAGATGAAAACAGAGAATGATTGGCAGAGCTCGGACCTGTTTTCTACATGTCTTTGAAGCACATAGAATACTTGTGGGGGAGATCAAAAACAACAATAATTGCAAAATCTCAAGGCTTTAACTGTTACCACAATAAATAATGAGGGGGTCTGTGTGTGATTTCTATTGCTATCTTAAAACCAGGAGGTGAGTGGATTTCCCTGCCCCTTGCCCTCTGCCCTGAAGGCAAAGGCCAACTTTATCAGATTTCTAAAGCATATTTGTTAGGTTTTCTTAATATTGCCTTACCAGAGCGGACTACCTTGATTCAACGCAATTAATATTAACCCTACACAGGCCAGGGGAGAGGGAGGGGCTATGGACTAGAATGTCTAACAGAGTTTTCCATCGAAACTTTCTATATTGATGATCTAATATTTTGTTTCATGTTTAGCAGTTTTTACTTTGCTAAAATAATCTCGGGCACTAACAAGCTGAAGTCATGCAAGTAAAAAATGTGGTTCTTTGCATTTGTTCTGATTGGGCTTCTACAAACTCCCTTGGTCTTTTATTAACTCTCCTCCACTTCCCCCCTGCTTTTAGTCAGATCTTTTGGCCTCTTTGGCTAGCTTACTCACTCTATATCAAACCCTGCTGTGACTCTACAGAAACAGGGTCTGACAAGGTCTGTGTTTACATCTGAAGTGGGGTTCTCACATGTTTTGAAAAGCCCCAACTGATAAATGAGAGCTCATCGCTCTCAGGGGGTGATCTGGGGGACGTGTCCCTTTAACACTGAAAGGGTGGCTATCCCTTTTGCCACAGCCCTTTCTCTTTTGTGAAAAATCAAGGAAATTAATGATGCTGGAAGGCTGAGAAAGGAGATGGGCTCACAAGAGCCCCAGTGAAGTCAAAGGGGCAGGTTTCTATTCTGGGAAAAACATCAAACTTACGACAAAATGGTTAAACAAAACTTACTACAACAAAGCCATTGCACTGGAAAGTAATTTTCCTGGAGGGCAAAGGACAGCTTCCTAACCTCAAAAAGAGCTTAAAAAAACAACTATCAATAGGACCAAAATTTTAAAAACTAGGAGACTGAAGTTAGGCGCCTAAATAAATGGCCTGTGTGACGTTGTGCAGTCTATATGGTTTCATAAAAACATGATAATAAGTGAATATAATGTAACTGGGATAGTTTTATAAAAATCTGATAAGTGACTATAATGCAAATGGGATATGCTTCGTGCAAAAGGTCTCTTGTAAGGTATCATTACAAAGCTTATAATCTACCGAGTATGATCATCTGATTTGTATAAATGTACCACTCTTGTATCTAAAACTAGAAATATAAAACATAACTCTGAGGGCCTATTGTAATTATGTAAAGTGTGGGCCATTAATAATGGTTTGGAATCTTGATGACTCCCATTAACAAGGACCATTGTCTGCAGATGACTGTGTTTACCTGTGAGTCTTCCTGTATATGTGTGTGCTGGCAAGTGAGTAATGAAGTCTTGCAGTGACATGTGATCATGTCACCTGAACTGGAATCCATCTTTAACCTGGTGCTTTTCCAGTGAGGGGGGGTGGAAACCCAGAGGGACAAAGGGTTCCCGCCTTATGCAAAAGATATATAAAGGGGTGGAAGAGAACAGAGGGAGAGAGGAGCCGTCATGGAGAAGCCCCTAGCTAACACCTAAGCTGGAACAAAAGCTGTACCAGGGGAAAGAATTGTGCCCAGGCCTGGAAGGTGTCCAGTCTGAGAAAAACTTACTGAAGCATCTCTGAGGGTGAGATTATCTGTATTTAGTTTGATTAGGCATAGATTTGCGCATTTTATTTTATTTTGCTTGTGACTTACTTTGTTCTGTCTGTTACTACTTGGAACCACTTACATCCTACTGTCTGTATTTAATAAAATCACTTTTTATTTAGTAATTTACTCAGAGTATGTATTAATACCTGGGGGAGCAAACAACTGTGCATATCTCTCTATCAGTGTTATAGAGGGCGAACAATTTATGAGTTTGCCCTGCATAAGCTTTATGCAGGGTAAAACGGATTTATCTGGGTTTAGACCCCATTGGGAGTTGGGCATCTGAGTGCTAAAGACAAGCACACTCCTGTGAGCTGTTTTTGGGTAACCTTGCAGCTTTGGGACAAGTGATTCAGACCCTTGGTCTGTGTTAGAGCCAGACAGGAGTGTCTGACTCAGCAAGACGGGGTGCTGGAGTCCTGAACTGGCAGGGAAAACAGAAGCAGGGGTAGTCTTGGCACATCGGGTGGCAGCTCCCAAGGGGGTTTCTGTGATCCAACCCGTCACAGCCTGATTTTCAAAAGTGCTGCCAGTGATTTCAGCAGGTGCTGTATGCCCAGCACTTTTGAAAACCAGGCCATTTATTTAGAAGCCTAAATAAGGATTTAGGAGCCTAACTTTAGGCATCTATTTTTGAAACTCTTGCCCTAGATCCTTTAATGATATTGACAAATCAGGGTTTTTTTAAACCACACATTATCACAATGCCTCCCCAAAACAAAACTGAACACAAAATTCAAGAGTCCTACCACATTTAAGTGAAACCTGTCTGAAGCGATCACATAAGGTCTCAACAAATCACTTGCTTAACAAAGGCTGTTTTCTAATCAAGGTGGAACAGAACTGTACTCAACTGAATGGGGTTATGATGAAATGGTCTCAAACCAGGAGGTTGCTTACTTTATAATACACTGAATTTCTACAACACCTTTCACCTGAGGATCTCTAATCCTTACTACAAACATCCTTCTTAATTAAAGAAAATCTTTATCAATATTAAAGAAGCTTCTCAGCACTATTGTGAGGTAAATAAGGGATCTATCAATCACTTAATTCCTCCCAGAAATATGCAGCCATTGGAACTGATGCAATTCTTCTACCACTTAGTAGCAAAAATCCCATTGACTTTAATAGTGCGGAGTCGGGCTGACAACACTGAAGGTGGAAGATAGCACAAACTGAACTGAGCTCTTGGAGAGTACACCATTGCAGGAACTCTCAAACTTGATTGCACCGCGACCTGCTTCTGACAACAAAAATTACTACATGACCCTAGGAGTGGGGACAGAAGCCTGAGCCCGTCCGAGCCCCATGGCCCAAAGCCTAAGCCTGAGCTCCACCGCCCCATGCAGGGGGCCCAAAACCAAAGCCCAAGGGCTTCAGCCCCAGGAAGGGAGCCTGTAACCTGACCCCCCGCCACCCAAGGCTGAAGCCCTCAGGCTTCGACCCCAAGTGGTGTGGCTTCAGCTTTGGCCCTTGGCCACAGCAAATCTAAGCCAGACCTGGCGACCCCACTAAAAACGGGTTGCGACCCACTTTGGGGTCCCAACCCACAGTTTGAGAAATGCTGGGTTAGAGGGAGTGGTTTCGCAGTCTATCAAACCAGTATTCAGGGCTGATCCTGCCAGGTACAGAGCACTGTCAATTCCTACTGCTCTTAATGTGTTGAATGTGATGCAAACTAGAGTGAAAGGAAAGAGGGTCTCATGTTGCTCTCTAGTGACTCCTTTTGGCCAGTTTAAGGTACCAAGTTGGTAAACTGAAGAGAGAGCAATGTCCGGTCTTCCCTGGCCAGATGGCGGGGGAAATTGAGGAGACCCTTCCCCTCCTCCCCAAAAAATCACAAACACACCCAGTGAGAAAGCCTTAGGTTTGAGAAGGAGCAAGGAAAGAGCTGGCTGAAATTCTGGCTCACTGAAGTCAAATGGGAGTTTTGATGTGGGACTTCAATGGGGTCAGGATTTCACCCCTGTTCTTTTTCACTGGCATGCTTTATTGTTCATCTCTTCGGCAGATCCTGTTAATTCACAGTAATTAATCATATTTATATTGTGTGTGTCTCCAGCACTGGTTCATTAGACACATTAGAGCAATTCAAATCAATAAGGCCATCTACAACTCAGATAAACACAATAAAACTAAATTGGTAGAGTCTGACTCATTATTTAAATGCATTACTTTTGGATAAACATTTTCAAATCCTAATCCAAAGGTTCACATTTCCAGTTACATAAGCTCATCCTCTGAGCACTTTTTAGATTTTTCTGATCATCACAAATCTGACACACACACTGTTTATTTAAGGATATATTTTTCCCATGACCCTTCAGAGTCACTTCCTTCCACCAAATCTCCACGCAAGAGGAGCTCATTAGAAATGAAACAGGAGGAAGTGCAGTAAAGTGTGTTTACCTTGCTAGGGGGGAAAAAACAGATCCAACAACAATGAACCATTATATGAAAAATGAGTTTGAGTCTCTCAGCAGCCTGATATCAAACCTGGAGACCTTGTGATCTGCCTGGGCAAATGTGCTGCATTGTCTAATCAGAACCCTTTTTGGACTGGAGAGGAATAGTAAAAAATGAGTAAGAAATGGAATTTCCATGGAAACTTGGAAGCAGATCTAGTGTTATTTGCAGTACAAGCCTTTGTCTTCTAGTTTACACAAATCCCAGCTATTATTTTCTTTGCAGCGCAAGTTTGGGCCAAACACTGTCACATTAAAGCTGTGCCAGTCAATTTTATCTTCTGCCCAGCACGACTGTCCGCACAAAGTTAGAGACACTGCTACAAAGAGTGGCCTGGTATTTATTTTGCCAGAAGCCAACAAAACTTCCCTTAGCAAAGGGAGAAGATTTGGAGTTCTTTTTTGCTAATCCTCAAAAGAAGGTGAAAGCAACCTAGAAAATGTCTCTTGTTTACATCTGACACCACAGCCTGGCAGTCAGCCAGAGCCTTGGCAGATGTGCCCTGCATTAATGGGAACTTAACTAGTTATTCATATTAGGTCAATTACATGCTAATACTTTCCATATACCTTGGGGTGAGACACACATTGTTGCAATCTCAGGACCTATATTTACAGGTAAATTAGTTGAGGGAATGTATCAAAACTGTTATATTTCATGAGCTTTAAAATATGCCCTTTGTCATCCTAGCTATAAAATTATGCCTGACAGGTTAGAGATTTAGCTTTCTTTATTGCTAGCCATAGTCTTGTGGTCAGTGAACTGCACATTTATCACACAATTGAGATTTGTGCTGCCGGTGTTTTTATGATTCTTTAGGGAAATCTTTAGCTTTGTTGAAATAACAGTTATTGCACCAAAGTCAGACATAGATCTTTACTTAAGCCTTTGAAATATCCCATTCTAGTTCACTGTTTTTACTGTACCAAGGGCAGATATAGAACCTGGGATCCTGGATCTACTCCACCGTCAGCAGGATTTTAGTAATATATAAGAGATACACATATAAAAAAATTAAATCAGGGGAACAACATTAACTTCAGTGGTGTTTTGGTTTTCTAAATTAGAATTCTCCTCCCAAGAAAGAAATCACCCAGGAAATACTTTGCAATCACCTTAGGAAATCATAATTAATAAATGTGACTGGGCTACCTGATAATATATTCCTGGTTTCTATTACATCACCTCAGACTGTTTTACCTGTCAGCCTGACCTTAGACAGAAAGGCCTTGAATTCAGAGAGAAGGACTGATCTACAATTCGGTTAACTGGTGCTGTTGCAGTCTGCTACAGGGGTAGGAGGTGTGGGGTAGGAGGCGGACGTGCCTGTGATTAGCACCAGTTCCTAAGGAATGATCGAGATTTACTTGTGAACAAGCCGATTACAAGGCCATCCCAGTTCACATCACCACATTAACATCTCTGTTCAGTACCTGAAAGCAGGGACGGTGCAGTCTCACAATATCTGGGAAAGCTAAATTGCATTGAAGCGCTCACATCTAAAAGCTTTTCTCAGTATAGCAGAGGCTCTAATGGGTAACTGGGCACATACCATTCTGCACTCCCTGCTGTGTTTGTGATGGGATAGAAAAGAGAAGCAAAAGGAAAAAATCAGGTTGGTTCATAGTAGAATAATTCATATTCCAACTTCCAGGCTCAGAGAAATTCAATTTACAAGATACAGAATAGCTCCACATTCTGAGAATACTATGTTATATAGCTGCCCCTTAATACTGTAAACTAAGGGCATGATGTTGCAAGCTGCTGAGCATCTCTTGAATAGTAGTGAGCACTCGAAACCTGCACTGAGACTTCAATGGGATTGGAGGGTGCTCAGCACATGACAGGATTGGATCCTAAGGAAGTGCTCATAGGAGGCTTCTTAATGCACCAAAATAACCTGTCGTTTTCTTTCCCATCCTCTTGTCTGTTCTGGCTCTCCCAGCCAGGAATAATCTCCTTATCTGATACGCTCACACTTCCAAGGCCTTGGTAATGACTCGTGACCCAATCATTGGTTTTGGAATCAAGAATATCTCCATCTCTGGATGACAGACACTACATACAGACAGGCTGAGTCAGTGATAAAGCCAAGAGGATTGCACAAGGCATCTTTTGCTTAAAAGGTTCCCCTTTTCACATTTTTACTGCAGTCATTTTATTCTACACATTCCAAAATAAGGGTAGACAACAGAAGCATTGCCCTGTCTCCTGAAAACTCAAAGCTATTTTTTTATTTTCAAGAACCTCTCCACATCTCAGGCTGATCCTTGTCAAGGCCAAGCAACCCATTGTGTGTGTGTGTGTGTATAAATGAAGTACTGGTGAAAAGTGAAGCCCTGGAGACTTAAGTCCTCTATTTATCCCTAAAAAGGCAATGGCAGAGCAAGTTTCCCCACATCTCTCTGCCAGTGTGACTGAACCTGCCTTTGGCAGGGTCACCCATGATGGGAGGAGCCAGGTTCTTCATGGCCCATTCAATTTTTACTGTCTCTGCTTAAGCATTCAGCAAGAGGTGGTGGGTTTTGTGATGTGGACATCTTTCTACTGAGAACTAGTCTGACACATTCATTCAGAGAGACCACTGAACAGTCACTGCCAAACTCAAGGGTTAAAAAATTATGAGTCATGCTCTCAGAATCATGAGATTGGCTTTAAAATCATAAATGTTGAGTTCTTTATAGTTGCCTTTTGATTTTTTAACTCTTTGGTTCACATTTTCAAGCTTTTTTTCAGGATAGAGGGATAAGGGCTAGAAACTTGCTTTTTTTTTTTAATGAAAGTTTAGATTCTCACATAATCACATTACTCTAGGAGCTGTCTCTTTAAGAAAAAACACCAACTGTCATGAGATAAAAATCACAATAGTCAGCAACACTGCAGTCAGCACATGGTAACAACTTTCAGTCCCTATTTAACTGGTCTGGTTTTAAATCAGTGACCTAGAGATTAAAATGCTATATCTTATTAAAAATCTCCTCCAGTCACCCCCAACTTTATTCACTTTACTTCCCTAGAGGTTTTGTCTAGCACAACTAATTAACAGCCCCAACAACTGCTCTAAGTTATGAGTATCTTGAACGGGCGGTCTGTTGGCTGTTCCCTCTCCTGGGCATGCTGCTACGTCAGGGCCATTCCCCAGTGAGGAGACCCTTTATGTTGGAATGTGGCCCACAATTAGGGCCACTAGTTGTATACTGGATTTAGGCTGTTTTTAACTGAGGAAGCATGTACAGTAATTGCCTTAAGTGCCCACCCAAAAATCAGTAGAAAGCAGTTGCTTAGTATAGATGTTTTTAAAATGCTGAACAAACACTGTCCTGGAAATCCTGGGGCTAGTTTAAAGGATTCCTTAAGATCAGAGGGTTGCCTAATGAGAGGTTGGGAACCTTGGTGCAAGTTCCACTCTAGGCTGATGGAGTGATGCTTAGGTTTTGTGTGAGTATGTAAAAAGAAAGTGTCATGTATGGCTTTATATGCAACCCTAGCCACGGAGAACACTGAGCATGTCATTCAACTTTACACTTCAAATATGCTTCCCTTTTGTATATTGAAAATTCTACTAACTCAATTTTAGATTATGCAAAGAAAGAGGAAGTAGCATGACTCAGCTCTATGCTACAATGGCTGGAGCAGATCCAGACCTAGCAATCCTTTGGGTTTTCCTTTTCCTTACCAAAATACAAGTTTGCAGCTTGGATAATGTCAAGCATGCAGTGTTTGGGTAAAGAACGCAAAATGGGCAGTGTGCCTGCCCTGGTCCTTGTGTCAAGCAGGAGCTCTTTACATTTATGGGAAATTCTCCGCTGCAGAATTAGGAAGAAAGCACAAAATACAGAAGGGCTCAGAATTTACCCACTGCCAAACTGCCAAAGAGGAGCAACCTTCTGAAAATGTCACCTCCTTCCTAGCTATAGAATTTCAAGGAAGGTTAATGGCGATAGTGATGGTAATAATAATAAATAACGCTTTGTACTGCTATGGTGACTTCCATCTGAGGCTATCAAAGAACTGAATAGACGTGAATTCATTAAGCCTCACCTCCCACCAAACTGGTAAATACTTTTACTATAATCTCCATTTACACAAGTGGAACTGAGGCATAGGGAGGTTAATGATTTGCCCAAAGTCACACAGCGAATCACTGGTGGAGCTGGAATAAGACTCAGGAATCCTTATTCCCATTGCCTCGTTCTAACAGCAAGACAAAACAGCTTCTCTATAAACCTTAACTGTCTAAAAAACATTCCTGCTCCTCTAACCATTTTGTTTCACAGAAATGAGGGATTATACATCTTGGAAGTAAACTCGTCACACTAGGGAACTCTGATGTGCTTGTGTATCAACAGTATTCAAAACAGCATCCTCAAGTCCTTAACTCAGTCCTCACTCAGCTTCTAACAATGTCAACGTGAGTTACAAGTGCTCTGCAGCACTCAGGATTTGGCTCATAAAAAGGGATCTGATGTCTGAGTAAGAACTGAGTAACAACTTCAGGAGTTGGCCCTTTAACTTGTTGGCAAAAAGTGAGCCTATTTGCTAGTATCTGATGATGAAATAAGGTCTTTACAGATAAGGTCCTAATTTTTTATCTCACATTCAAGTTAATACCTACCTCTGTGCCTTTCAGACACTTGCCTCCATTGTGAAGATCACACATCAGTCATTTTTTACATAAACTGTAATCAGGAGAGGTTATCCAGGCTCTTCTTTTTAAACTACCTGCACTTTATCTATTAAGGAAACCAAGGTATTGCTTGCATAAAACAATGCTCTGGGTTGTATATATAGGTGAGAATGCGTGACCAGTGTCAGGAAGCTTGCATCATATACTAACCAATTGCACATTGCACTGGAGAGGTCACCAGCCAGCTGGACCACCACTTCTATTTTTTTGAGTATCCTTTTTGTACATTTTAAGAAACACTTGCTTCAATTACAGGATATTGTCTGTTCCTTTACACTTTGCCAATCTCACTGACTTGTCTTTTCCCCCCACAGTACTGACTGTTGCAATATGGCAACACTGTAAAACAGAGTAACCCAAAAGCAGCTCAAGAGAAGGGAAGGGGAGCAGCTCTCCATTCACTTAAAAGGGGGACTCCCAATAAACACTTATCTTATCTGTCCCAAAAAACTCTGTTGAACTAAAACGGAAAGTCAGACCTAAACCCTCAAAAGCCAGGGAATTCAGGCCTGTTGACTCTGGGGCCTTAACTCAAGAGAAAACAAAGAACCATAGGAATATAGGACTGGAAAGGATCTTGAGAGGTCATCTAGTCCAGCCCTATGTGCGGCAGCAGGACTAAGTAAACCTAGACCATACCTGACAGGTACTTGTCCAATCTCTTCTTAAAAACCTCCAGTGATGGGAATTCCAAAACCTCCCTTGGAAGTTGGTTCCAGAGTTTAACTACCCTTATTATTGTTAGAATGTTTTTCCTAATATCTAACTTAAATCTCCCTTTGGGAAGACTGAGTTCATTACTACTTATCCTATCTTCAGTGAACATGGAGGACACTTGATCTCCTTCCTCTTTTTAACAGCTCTTAACATATTTGAAGACTATTAGGCTGGCCCCCCTCCCCCCCAATCTTCTTTTCTCAAGACTAAACATGCCCAGTTTTTTAAAGCTTTCCTCATAGATCAGGTTTTCTAAACCTTTTATCATTTTGTTGCTTTCCTCTGGACTCTCTACAATTTGCCCATATCTTTCTTACAGTGTGGGGCCCAGAACTGGACACAGTACTCCAGCTGAGGCCTCATCAGTGTCGAGCAGAGCAAGACAATTACCTCCCATGTCTTGCATACAACACTCCTGTTAATACACCCCAGAATGATATTATCATTTTTTGCAACTGCAACATATTGTGGACTCATATTCAATTTGTGATCCACTAGAATCCCCAGATCCTCTTCAGCAGTACTACCACTGAGCCAGTTATTCTCCATTTTGTAGTTGTGCATTAAGTGAAGTACTTTGCACTTATCTTTATTGAATTTCATCTTGTTGAATTCAGACCAATTCTCCAATTTATCAATGTTATTTTGAATTCTAATTCTGTCTTCCAAGGTGCTTGCAATCCCTCCCATCTTGGTGTCATCTGCAAATTTTATAAGCAATACTCTCTACATAATTATCCAAGTTATTAATTAAAATATTGAGTAGTACCAGACCCAGGACTGACTCCTGTGGGACTCCACAAGATTCGCCCTCCCAGTTTGACTGTGAATTTCACTTTGAGTATGGTCTTTCAAACAGTTGTGCACCCACCTTATAAGTTCATCTAGACTGCATTTTCCTAGTTTGATTATGAGAATATCATGTGGGACTGTGTCAAAAGCCTTTCTAAAATCAAGATATATCATATCTACTGCTTTCCCCCTATCCATTAGGCCAATAACCCTGTCAAAGAAGGAAATTAGGTTGGTGTGGCATGACTTGTGCTTGACAAATCCATACTGGCTATTCCTTATATTGTTTAATAATTTGTTGCATGTTAAGAACAAAGGTCAGCTTGCGTCCTGGATATTTAGTCTGGCTTTTCTAGCTTTTGTGGGTTTAAATCATGCCTTTACAGTTAATTGTTTGTTTGTTTTTTAATAAAAAATGTTTTTATTGTTTTTATTATGGTTCTTCGAAACTAAAACAACCACCAGTTCATTGTTTTCCTGTACATTTCTCCTCCATTTCTAGTATCAGCCATCAGCCTGTACTTGCATGGAGGTGTAATGAGTGACATAATGGGTCTCTACAATCACTGGGTTCTATGATTCACTAATTCAGCATGATAAACTGCCTCTCCAGAAGAAAGTTTCTAAAGTAATCATAAACACAGGAAGGCTGACTTCATCATCTACCCTCATGTCCACACAGCATTGAAAAGAATAAGGCCATGTCTACACTAGCATTTATGTTGGTAAAACTCAGGGATGTGAAAAATACACCCCCCGAGCGACATAAATTTTGCTGGCATAAGCGCTCATGTGCACAGGGCTATGTCAGCGGGAGACGCTCTCCCACCAACATAGCTACTGCCACTCGTTGAGCTAGTTTTATTATGTTGACGGGAGTGCTCTCTCCAATCGGCATAACGTGGCTACAGGAGCGCTCTTACAGCAGCACGGTAAGCTTGTAAGTATAGACAGAGCCTAAGGATCTTGTGCAGACATCTAGTCCATAGCATCAGGGAATTATGTTATCACCTGGTGATGTCTTGACTCGAATATCACAGTTCATTCTTGCATGTGTAGGTGGGACTATGCTATGTTATAAATATGTTACGGGATATTGCTACAGCCCAGCCTCTACAGGGCTATAACTTGGTCTCAGATATGCAGACCAGATCAAACCACATTAGAACATGATTCCACAATCTGGGGCCTGGTGCAATTGACTGGTGTAAATCAGCATAAGTGTAACTAAAATCAATGAAGCTACAGCAGTTTACACCAGCTGAGGATCTGGCCAATGTTACTGTCAGCACAGACATGCCTCTAATGCCCTGCCCACACTATGGCTAAAATTGTGCTAACAACAATTCTGTTTAATCTCAGTTGTTGCTACCATGGTTCCCTTGACCAGCGTGGACAGGAGGAATTCTTTTAAAGAATTGTAGACACCATAAATATCCAGAGGCCCAGTCCCAACAAAACTCCAATTCATAGACAGGATCTTAACTGACATGCCCAAATCTTTAGCTTGATTACGGAGAATAGTTAAGGGCCCATCTACACTATTAGTTGTAATTACCTTGTAACCAAGTCAGGGAACAGCTGTATTTTAATGCTGTAACCAGTCCCCTGATATAGTGATATCTGTAGCACAGACTTGCTCATAGATGACTTGGTGTGAGAGGTCATCTTTAACAGTTTGGCTAGCACAGTACTCGGGGGGAAATAATATAACTATGCTGCCCAGACCCACTGAGCTAGAACCCAGCTAGCATGGGAACTTGTCATGTTTTCAGTTGCTTTGTGGACAGGCCTTAATTGAAATGATCTGAGCACCAAGATATATTGGAATTCACGTCCAAATGATCTGGATTTCCTTACACAGTACTAAAGAGTTAGCCAATAAATATTACACTACACTTCCATTTGTCTGATAATGAAGTTCACAGCATGGGACACTAGGTTAAACTTTTACTAGATTTCCAAGTCCAGGGTGCATTAGTTGATATTTCCTATTTACAGACAACAATGGGATTCTGCTATAATTAAAAAATGGTTACCTGTGGTCAATAACTGTTACATTGGAAGGAGGGATCCCCAAAATAGCACAACTCTGTACAAGTTCATTCTTACGAAGCTCCCCTTGATTGTAGTAATTTCCTGAAAATAACAAATGCAGTAACACTATTTACTTTACTTCAATTTAGCATGGAACAAACATCTCCATCCTCAAATCCTCAAAGCATCAACCATATGTAGTACCACATGTAAGATCTGAAAGTACTTAGTACTAGGGTTCCCCACCTAAGGAAGAGGTACATTATGGGGAGCAAGTCCTATAGCTTATACTCAGGAAACACTCCCTTTAGCCCAGTGTAAAGTTTTAGAACCCAATTCACCCACACTCTTGCCTTGACTTCAAATGGAGTTGCACATTCATCTCTTAGAGCAGAGTTTGACTCTTTATAATTAATGAGTTCTCTTGGTTGGAACACAGGAATTTGCCATACCATATCAGATGAATGGTCCATCTAGTCCAGTATCCTGTCTCTGACAGCGGCCAGTATCAGATCCTTCAACAGAAGATGCAAGAAAGCCCATAATGGATAATTATGGAATAACCTACTCTTAGGGAATTTTTTTTCTCTCTCCTCCCTCAATCTATTAATGTCTGGCTTATGTCCTGAAGCATGAGGGTTTATAGCTCTCTTACGTTTTTATCCTTTTTAGTGTTACAGCGAACAATCTTATTATCCATATAAATAAATGTCTAATCCCTTTCTTACTACTACTAACTCCTGGCCTCAATGATATTTTGTTGCAGTGAGTTCCATGGGTTAGTTATGCTTTGAGTAAAAAAGTATGTTATCCTTGTAAACTAATAAAATTCTAGCAAGTACATAAACTGATGTCTGTGTTCTCACATGTTACCTGTATGGGAATCACTGATATCTCATGATGTTAAAACTATTTGTCAAGGCCTTTTTACAAATATAGGGGAAATCACCTTTCCAATGAGAGAGGACCAAAAGCTCTTACTATTTTACAATAGCTAGGTGGCCTCCGTTAAATGAGATGGTACGTTGCAGTCCAGTTCTTGGCATACAAGTATCTACAACACAACTGGTGATAACTGGTCTCCTTAGGAAAGACCAAAAAATGAACTCCTTCCTCACTACTAGAGGTGGTAGGTCAGACTCTGTGTTGGCATAAATCAGTGTAGTTGCACTGACTTCAACAGAACTACACTAATTTACACCAGCTCAAGATTAGGTCCTCAGACTTCAGAACAGCAGTGTGTCAGTACTGTGTAAGAAACATGCCTACCTAATACTTATGATTTAACTGACAATTAAAGGGCTTAAGTTTCCAGTATGGTCATAAGCACCTTTCATGAGCACTAATATTCACATAAAACTAGAATACTGCAATAATGAAGCACTGTCAAAATTAACGAGACACGTATGAGATTTCCTATCATTATAATCTCTGTGTCGAGAAACTAATTCCTCAGAAGTCTGCACTGTTTCTAAAACAAATGTACTAAGTAATGTTCATGCAGGAGCTAATAGAGCAGAATTTGAAAGCATTTACAGAACCAAGAAAGGAATGTTAAAATATGTGAAAACAGCATTTAGAAAACAGCATTCTGTAAAACTTATAATAGACACAGTGGGACCAAGGCTAGCATGGAACCAGGATTCATTAACTTAAGACACAGGCTGCTTCTTGATTTAATTATTTTCTTCTCATTCTGCCTTCATGTTACCTGGTCTGTTTGTTAGCAAAAACAATGAGGAGTCCTTGTGGCACCTTAGAGACTAACAAATTTATTTGGGCATAAGCTTTCGTGGGCTAGAACCCACTTCATCAGATGCATGGAGTGGAAAATACAGGAACGGAAGGGGGTTGCCTTACCAAGAGTGAGGTCAGTCTAATGAGATAAATCTATTAACAGCAGGATACCGAGGGAGGAAAAAAAACTTTTGAAGTGGTAATGAGAGTGGCCCATTACAGACAGTTGACAAGGTGTGAGTAACAGTAGGGAGAAATTAGTATTGGGGAAATTAGGTTTAGGTTTTGTAATGACCCAACCACTCCCAGTCTTTATTCAGGCCTAATCTGATGGTATCCAGTTTGCAAATTAATCCAGTTCTGCAGCTTCATGCTGGAGTCTGTTTTTGAAGTTTTTTTGTTGAAGAATTGCCACTTAGCATGAATCATGAAAAGTCCAGGTTAGAGCTCAGCTGGCCTCAGAAGGCGTGCTACCCTGTGCAACATGGCAATTGCCACCAGTTATAACTTCCGAGCAATAACATGAAAAAGTCCTGCAGAGTTTTAATGTGTGATTCCAGTTTGTAGTCAGCTATTCTGAATTACACTGAACTTTTTATTATTGTGGGGTGAGTCATCAGAAACTAGCATTCATCTGGTGAAGTGCTGCAATCTGAGCTGTCAAAATCAGCTTTATATGATGCTCAGAGTGAAACATTAACCTCAGAAGAGACAACTTTTCTTATCACAATAAAATTTAGACTCTCTTACTGCAGCCCAGAAATGTGTCTCTTCAGGAGGCTCTGATACTGATCATCCATGGAAGGGATGACTTACTGAGCTAAACATCAGGTTGGAACTCTACAGCTTTCCTGGAGGCAGAGGCTCAGATCCCAGCAGGATCAACTCAAACCTAAGTCCTTTCTAGGTACATTTAAATACTTCTGTACAGTTTACTGTGTGAGAGTCTTTAAGAGACAGAGACTCTGCTTCTAATTCTTGTATCTTAATGATCCCATGATACTATTGGAAGGAGTGAGGATTTTCCTCAGCAAAAATTTACTCTGCTATTATGCAGTGTGCTGTATGTTAGTGAGTTGCTGACCTCCACTGCAGAGATAGCTATGCTTCAGTGACAATGTATGTATACAGGGCCAATTTCTGTCCTTGGATTACACGCACACAACTTCCACTGATGACAGGCACTACATAAATGCAAAATAGCATTATTGGCCAGCCATTGGTACTGAAAAGCATTGAGTGGTTAGTATTCCTGAACCTCATCCATGGAACTCTCTCAGTAGAGTGGCAGCTACTAACGAGAGCTATTGGGGTGTTAGTGCCACCAGTTATTCACCCTGGACTGTGTGACCAACAACAATTTGCTCACAGTGCTCTAATTCCAATGCATTCTAGTGGCATTTTTGGTTGTGATCTGACAATTGAAAGTGTGATGGTTTCTAAGTAGCCATTTTGCCTCCGTTTTAAAATTTCACAGAAGAAAATAATGGGAACCTTAATACAATATCTGATCAGCCTCATCTATTGCACAAACAAATGAAGGACCAACCATCTGAATCACAGGATCCTAATATGAAATTAAAAAGATCTGTAAGTCCATCCCCTTGCAAGGGCAGTTCCCTTACAAAAAAACATGAGTGATTAATCTGAAGCAGCACAAAAGACACTTTTTGATATGTGTGAAATCTCTGTAACAAGACTATTGCCAACGATTGTAAGGAAATTGATTTAAAAAAAGATTTACTTCTTTGGAAAAGCTGTGTAATGGTAGCATACTTGTATATAAGTAAGGCTGCGAGTCTGTCACGGACGTATGGATTCCGTGACTTTCCGTGATCTCCGTGACTTTTGCAGCGGCTGGTGCTGGCTCAGAGGCTGCCCGAGACAGGAAGCCCCTGGGCCAGCAGCAGCAATTTCGGTGTGTGGGAGGGGACTCAGGGCACCCCCGGACACACACACCCCGAGCACCCGCAGCCCCCAACCCAAGTTTTAGTTAGGCAGGTATTTTTAGTAAGAGTCATGGACAGGTCACGGGCCCGTGTATTTTTGTTTACGGCCAGTGACCTGTCCATGACTTTTACTAAAAATACCCATGACTAAAACGTAGCCTTATATATAAGAAATGCTCTAGACTGAGCTGGCTTGGTGGCATTGTGCTAACGTCTCTGCACAGTTGTGAGAAAGCCAAATGGGGTCCAGTTCTGGTCTCTCATGATCCAAGCCAGCAACAACACACCGGAGGCTGCATATTCAGCTCTGGATGGGTGACAGACTTTGACTGATAACAGAGTAACACCAATGGGCTCCAAATACTCCATCCCGGTCTTCTCACCTAGAGAGGTTTTAATAACTTGAAGCCTTGAGAATTGGGAACAGAAGAGTTGAGGGTAAGCTACCTAGAGTCTTGAGACCTACAGAGGGCCCCTTCTCCCATCAAAAAATGACTCAGATGTGCATTTGACACTACATAGTTTCTAATAAGGAAATTCATGACAAAAAGATTCTTGATCCTTAACTCACATTATAAGCTCCTTGGAGCAGGAACCCTATCTTTTATGTCTGTGCAGTGCCATGCACACTATAATGTTTTATAAACAATCGTATGTTTGTGATTCTACACAACCAAATGTCTTTCTTTTCATTTCTTTGCGCTATTATCTAAGTAATTGTAAAGTGTTTTGGGAGGTACAATTGGCATGGAACTCACTACCTCAGATATCGTTTTATTATACTTTTTACCAGTGGTTCCTAACCACTGATATCTATCACAGTACTAGTACTTCAGGATTTGGGGAATGGTCCTCTGGATGTACCCCTCCCACACACCTTAATCATTAGCCTCTCTACTGGTCTCCATGAGTTACCACGGCCTACTTTGCATTAAATTATATATGTTCTAGCCTGCTATCAAGTGGGGATTGCATCAAACTATAGTCCCGCAAGAGTAGTCTGAAGGGTCAGTTAGAGTGCAGATGTTTCTGGAGCACTATGAACTGAATAGCATGGTGATGTTTTAATGCATCACCATCATATTGCGTCAGGCACAACGATGCAATATTGTGTTTTGTCACAGTGTACTGATATTTTGTAAGCGATGCTACAGTGTATCATGATGGGACAATTACTTCACAATGGAGTGCACATCTACTACAAGGCCACACATAACATTGTGAAGTTGTAACATACAGTGTGATGTTGTGGTGTACTGAAGTCATAATGTGGTAAAATAGGGTTGCCTCCAGGATTGTCCTGGAGTCTCCAGGAACTGAAGATTAATCTTGAATTAAAGATTATATCATGTGATGAAAACTCCAGGAATACGGCCAAGCAAAATTGGCAGCGTTGGGTATGACACAACTCAGTTACATTATATCATTGTGAAGCGGGGTGATATCATGAGGATGTTGGCTACATCACAAAAGCCTAATTGGGTGATGTCACCATGGGATGCGACACAGGTAATGACATCATGGCATGATGATGTCACAGCATGAGGTGTCACTGGGTGCAGTGTGTTGGCATTTCCCTCATCTGGTCAATGTTGGCCAGACCCAGACCCACCCCCCCATTCCTCTTTCTCACCCTCCCTCCCTCCCTCACCTGAAGAGCAGCACAGCAGCCAGAGTTGGGCCTGAAACCTGCCCAGGCTGAGGATTGTGGGAGCAAAGAACATTGCTTCGTCATCAGGGTGCGCCGTCACGACCAGTGCACGTACGTCATCGGCCCGCGCTGGTCCCGCCGCACACAGGGTTTGGTGTCCCCAACCCGCGCCGCGTCGTCGCAGCCAGCGCGAGCCCAGCCACACCAGCGCAAGCAGCGCCGCCAGGAACGAACCCAGCAGCGCCAGCGCCATAGCGACCGAAACCGGAAGGGACCACGTCGTTCCGGGCGGGAACAAGGACAAGCGGCAGAAAGGTTCCGCGCCTGGAAGGGCTTTTCCCTGACCAAGGCTCTCTTCTTTGAGTGAACCCAGGAGGGAGTGACAGGGATAACACGCAGGGCTCACTCCCTTCCTTCACTGCCCTTCCAGAACTGGCCCACCACATGTCCCCCTTTGGGGAGGGGAAAATGAGCCCTTTGCGGGAACTCCACCCAGAATGGATTCATGCACAGAGAAAAGAGTTCCAGTCTCCCCACTCTGCAGGCTCCCACTGGGACATCAGAAAAGGCCACACCAAGGCCACAATGGGCCCCACATGCGTGTGGTTGTCACAACCCACCTTTAAAATCACCTCTACCAATGCGTGTATTTTGCTTTGTCCACAATAAATGAATTAACAATGCTTATAATCACTTGTATCGCTATAGTCCCAAGACTGTGCTAGATGACATACCAGCCTCATAGGAAGTACAGTCCTGCTCCAAAGAGTTTACACACCAAGTTCTTCCCTCCTGGTTTGGAGGCTCAGGTGAGATCCTGCAGTCAGGTCCAAGTGGATGGACCCTTGAATTCTACTGAAATCTGGGATCTACTCATGCAGATCCAGTTGCAGGATTATGACTTTACGTTGTAAACTTTTTGATGCAAGGACTGTCTTTATTATTTGTGTCTTGAACAGCACCAAATACATGAAGCTGACAAATAATAATAAATATAATAAATGTAGGACTTGAGGTCATATAATTTGTTTATCCCGTTGCTGCCTTCTAATGTAGATTACAGAAGCCACATGAGTTGGTTGTAATCTTCTAAATCATATAGAACTGAAGGAGCAGTAGGGTAAGAGGAGCATGCCGTCAGAAATTCCAGACACGTTCAGACCTCTGTGATGCACAACTATTATAACTGTGACAACATGAAATAGAAGGCATTTGGGTGCAGATTAGAGGTTGAAGTTACCATGAGAGGGAGATGGAGGGAATAGAGAAACAGGAAAAAGTATATACATTAAAATTAGAAAAGTAATAAAATATATTAAGAATGTTATTCCTGGGGATGTGCAAGGTAAAAGAGTAGTCACAAGGATAACGTCTGAACCACTTGGACAAAAGGTTGTAGAGCAGGATAAGGACTACGGTCTGGGGAAAATCAACATTAAAAAAGCTAAAAACTAAAAATACATGTACATTTGACATCTTACCTGCAGCTTATCTTGTTTTTACTGTTTATCTTGTCTATTTAGGACCTGAAGCTGTAGAGATTTGTGCGCGTGCTTAACTTTACACATTGTGAGTAAACCTATTGAAATCAATAGAACCACTCACAGTCCAGAAAATTAACCATGTAAGTGTTTGCAGGTTTGATATTATAAATTGTAAACACTTTAGGGCAGGGAGTGTCAGATCTCAAACTTGTATAGCACTTTAACACAATGGGGTCCTATTACTGCAATATAAATACATTTTAATATAATAATAAAAATAATAAAGTACACCCAGCTGCTAGAGTGTCAACCACCAAATAAATATCTGCAGTAATTATATGGACCATCACACCCCCACAAACATTGAAACAGGGCCCTTCACACTCAATGGGGTCTACGTGAGCATGGAAACAAGAGACTCTCACTCCCTAAAATATTAAAAACTACATCCACTAAAAGTCCCTTTTTTCCTGTGAAGAATGCCTGAGAATTGGGACCTCTCTGTGGTGTTATCACATTTAAAAATGCATGTTTAAAAAAAGATTATATAATTTATTTGCCGTGGGCAACCTGAAAAAGGGATATTTAAAAAGAACTGACATTTTAATTGCCTCACTAAGACATTTAAAAAAAAATCCTTCCTCACTAGAGGGAGATGCTTGAGAAAAATAGCACAAAATTAATTACAAAATGTGAGTCTCCCTGAAATTGAAACTTGGCAAGACTATGTCTCTGTTTTTTTCTCTCTCCCATTGCCCCTCAACCTATACAGCATGTATGAAACATTCACAGTGTAAAATATATTGCAGACTTGCCAAGTCTCATTCCGTTTCTGAGGGTGACTCCCTTAATGTAGGATTAATTTTTAAGGTAGTTCTAAAAATGATCTTTCACTTGTGTTGAAGGGTTTTGCTGTGCTCCTCTAATTGTAATAATTAATTTCTCACTCATTCACATTTTCACATCTTAACAGCTTTGCAGATGGATTTTTAAAAACATCTTGTGTGCATTGATAATATGTAAAGCTCTTTTCTCCCCTTTGCTGTATTCACTCTTATTTTAATCACACTGACATTGTGCATGTATGGGATTTGGATTTGCCTTCTCTGTTTATATGGCCCCAACCTATACAGCATTGCCAAACATTTCACCTATTATAAAATATATTGATTTGACCTTATTTGGAGTGTGTATGGAAAGACAGTTTTTCTGGGTATAATCCCATTAGTTTAATAAAATATCGCCAGAAAAATAAAGGATCATCTGTCTATTGCAGGCTCTGCTCCTGCATGCAGAGTCTTGGCAAACAGAACCACTGCAAGCAGAACTATCGCTCACCCGCTAATATTTAATGCACAGGTCGCATCATCAGGCGTTGGAATTGCTAATTTTGAGATGACAACGCTCGGGCTGCTCGTGTTGGTGCAACATATTGTCCTGTAAAAGACTACAAATGATTACAACCTCCCCCCGCAAGTGTCACACCGTAACCCTCTCCTCCACTGCTTAGTGTCCCCACCCACTATCAATGGCTGGCACCTGCCCCACGTCCTTTCTCTCCTTCCCACGGTGAGTTCCCCGTCATGTTCTTGCCCCCCCCCCCCCCCC